>NC_047103.1:147834558-148520821 GCF_902500255.1 Thalassophryne amazonica | reverse complement strand
CTTGCATGGCAGCAGCCTCACATCGGAGTGAATGTGAGGCAATGATGTGTAAAGTGCTTTGAATGTCTGATGCAGATTGCATCAGATCGCATCGCAGCCACAATTAAATTATTACAGCTAGCACTGTAACCTGGCACCAAACTGCCATGTGACAAATGGACTTTTCTTCAGCCAGGACATAAGGAATTAAATTATTTTCAGATGTCGTTTTGTAAAGGCGGATAAATTTTCATCAGACTGAAGATGATCTCACTTAAACGGACAGGTAAGACTATATTCTTTACTCCTTGTGTGCAGATGCAGTTTTTGATGCGGTCGAAGCGGGCAGCTGCCCGGGGCGCATTTTTTCATGACACACAGGGGGCGGCACAAACATTTAAGAAAAATAAATAATCTGTGATGCAAAGCAGTTATCATATCACTGTGTGGGAATTAGCAAATTGGCGCCCCCTCCTTGCAGCTGCAGGCTGCTTGCTGAGCTACACAGAACAGAACCAGTGTAAAAGGTTTGGTGGTTGTCTCCTGATTTTTCCCCAGGGACAGGCGCTCTGCTCCGCTTTGACTCAGGACAGATCATCCTACAGTTCTCACGTTTCTCCGCTATTTCGCTCAGCAGGATCCTGACAAACTGCCCACTCTTGGAAAAAAACTTTGCAGAAGCAGAGCCAGTCTATTGAGGGTTTAGAAATTGAGCTGCGTTCACATTACTAGCTGAAGTGACTTGAATCTGAACTTGTTTTTTTTGTGTGCCTGTATGATGCAGTGTACACTTTAACATATATGTACTTAATCTAATTTTTTGTTAACGTCACCACATAACCTGGTTATTTAACAAAATACAAAGCTAATTTAACAAAATCTACAATTAATTGTATTGTATTTTACATTATATTCTGTTTAATATTGAAACAACTGAGGTATGTTGGGCCGGTTTACATAACTAGATTAGATGAATATAGCAGAGTGTGAATGTGCAAAATCAAATTATTTGATGTGATATTTGGGCTCCTTACTGTTTTATGAGCCGTCTGAACATCTCAAGTTTAATTGATGTGTTTTTTTTGTTACCTTCCTTTTGTGTATGTGCTCAGAGATCGTATTCAGTTCTGATTTCATTCTGCTTTCTATGTCATCACTGGTGATATGACTGATGTGAGATCAGATAACGGTCACTTACAAACAGGAAAAAATAAAACAAAAGATTCAGGAATAAATATCACGAGGACACAGAAATGGACGGACTGTCATCAGAAACTGTAACGATGAAACCAGGACCAGAAGGAAAGTCAGCACTGCAGAATCACTGGCATCTACAACAGGCGTCTGTCTGCATATGTCAGTTCTTAGATTTCTGCAAAATCTAAAGAAGCGAGAGAAGTTATAGTGAAGAAAATGTGGAAAAATTAAAGAAAGAGAGGAAAAAACATCTCCCCATACAATTACTTTAAAAGATATTGATTTGTTTTTCTTAATATCCTTATTATCCCTTAAAGAGGTTTTATTTGGCAAAATCAATTTTATTTTTATTTCACAGTAAATTAGCACTCCACCGCTCCACTGCGCCACCGCTTTATCCATTTAGGAGTTCACTGTGACAAAACCAGAATGAACACTGCCGCTCTGCCAACACTGCGAAACCCAGATATCGGGTTCATATCGGCTCTTCCAGGTCTCTATAGAAAACCTGCGGGTGATGTCATCTAGGCTTTGTCCAGTATTTAAAAGAAACAAAATCCCAGTCCAGTTTTTAACATTTTTTAACAGGCTAAAATTTCCCATACAATTTTTGTTTTTATGAAACTGTAAAATTTTGTGACGTTAAAAAAAAGGTAGTCAAACTATTATTTTGAAATGCACGAGTGGAAGTTATGCTTTGTTATTCTTATTTGCTTAACAATACGTGTGGTCACTAATTTCCTCGTTTCCTGAAGAAGAGGGGATCACAGTAGGATCAAAAGACGATTAAACCTGGTTTAACCATCTGTGGCCCCAGACCAATAACAAATATAGTTGTTTTTTTTTTTTTTATAAAAAAACCTCAACCACTGCTATTATTATTATTATTGTTGTTGTTGTTGTTTGTGAACAGACATTATTCAGGTTAATACTGCCTCAATCTAAAATTTCTGCACAAGAAATGAAAAATAAATGATTTGTTAAATTGATTTTTTTTCAACAAGAAATACTGTGAAATCCTTGCCAAATCCTGTGAAAATTATCCTTTTATTAGATACGCCATTCCGAGCATTCTATCCTTGAACAATGAGATAAAATTGCTATAAATACAAAATACATTTAGATTTTTAAATAATAATTACAATATGATAGTTCTTAAGGTGTGTCAAAAGTATTATTTTGTATTATTAAATAAATCCGTCGCCTCGCCTGCTGCAGTAACCTTACGTGTAGTGACGTAATCGCGCTACAGCAAGTCCGTCTCCAATGGCAACCAAGTCTGGCGTCTTGAACCGAAAAAGAAATCACGATTCGAAGCTTTAGAATATGATGCCCGATACTGACATCTGTTGGACGATATGAAGACCTACATGTTTTTTTTTTTTCCCAAGTCTCGGAATATTTCTGTAAAGAGACCAAAACAAATCGAATCAAATTAGAACTTTGACTTTATACCTAATCATTATAACCATGGTTACAGAAGTCAGGAGTAAGAAACTTCCAGCGATCCCGTCGACAGTCGATATGTGTCAATCAAATTCACTTGGAAGTACGAAGTTTCAAACGTCACGAAACGCGTTTCGATAGTCAGTTCACTGTGTCGAGAACACTTACCGACTTCAGTGACTCGTTTTTCTTTTTCTTTAGGAAACAACTGTAATGGCCTCATGGATTCCCTCACAGAGAGTGAAATATCTGAGATAGCAAAACTGGAGGTAAGCGGACATCAAACAAACGAATGTTTGACTTCAAATGAAGACAGACTCGTGGTGACTTGCATTGCTGTCTGGAATTTGGCTTTCCACACGATGTTGCAGATTCATTCAGTGTTATGAAAATATGCGGAAAGTATCCGGTAGCGTTAATAAAATTATTTAGAAGTCACTGTATTGTAAAGTATTACTTGAGGGTTATTTGAAGTGTACGTTTTGCAGGATATTGTGTTAAAACTAAAATTTAATAAATGAATAAAATGGGTGTTATTATATAATAATAATAATAACATGCAGTCACTGATTTATTTGGGCAGATTGTCCATTTTCGCTGTGGATATCCTAATATTGCTGATTGCAATTTTGACAAGAATCTAATGAACGTTTTTAACGGTCATCAATTACCATTTAAAACATTGACGAAAGGATTACAAAATGCATGTAAAAATAAAAATACTCTATATAAAGAATTCATAAAACTAAGGACTAAGGACTAAGGAGGCAGAAAATAGATATAAGAAATATAAAAATAAGTTAACTAATATTATAAGGGTATGTAGGAAAGAATACTATAGTAAGATATTATATAATAAAAATAATATCAAAGGAATATGGGATATATTAAATAGCATTATTAAAAATGGTACAAAACAGCAGAGCTATCCTCAATATTTCATTGATAACAATATCAGAAAGGAGAATATGGATGAGGTGGTTAATGGCTTTAATAATTTTTTGTAAATGTTGGACCTAACTTGGCAGAAAAGATTCCTGATTCATTGTTATCTGAGGACTGGAAAGATAATCTTATAGAGAGGAATCCCTGTTCAATGTTCCTCACAGCAGTGGAAGAAAAAGAAATCATAGATATTGTTAACAATTGCAAATACAAAACATCTACTGATTTAAATGAAATTGACATGATAGTTGTAAAACAGGTCATTGAAGGGATTTCAGAACCATTAACATATATTTGTAATTTGTCATTTCAAACCGGTAAATTTCCCAATGAAATGAAAATAGCCAAAGTTGTACCGATGTACAACCCCTGGCAATAATTATGGAATCACCGGCCTCGGAGGATGTTCATTCAGTTGTTTAATTTTGTAGAAAAAAAGCAGATCACAGACATGACACAAAACTAAAGTCATTTCAAATGGCAACTTTCTGGCTTTAAGAAACACTATAAGAAATCAGGAAAAATAATGTGACAGTCAGTAACGGTTACTTTTCTAGACCAAGCAGAGGGAAAAAAATATGGACTCACTCAATTCTGAGGAATAAATTATGGAATCACCCTGTAAATTTTCATCCCCAAAACTAACACCTGCATCAAATCAGATCTGCTCATTAGTTTGCATCTAAAAAGGAGTGATCACACCTTGGAGAGCTGTTGCACCAAGTGGACTGACATGAATCATGGCTTCAACAGGAGAGATGTCAATTGAAACAAAGGAGAGGATTATCAAACTCTTAAAAGAGGGTAAATCATCACGCAATGTTGCAAAAGATGTTGGTTGTTCACAGTCAGCTGTGTCTAAACTCTGGACCAAATTACAAACAACATGGGAAGGTTGTTAAAGGCAAACATACTGGTAGACCAAGGAAGACATCAAAGCGTCAAGACAGAAAACTTAAAGCAATATGTCTCAAAAATAGAAAATGCACAACAAAGCAAATGAGGAACGAATGGGAGGAAACTGGAGTCAACGTCTGTGACCGAACTGTAAGAAACTGCCTAAAGGAAATGGGATTTACATACAGAAAAGCTAAACGAAAGCCATCATTAACACCTAAACAGAAAAAACAAGGTTACAATGGGATAAGGAAAAGCAATCATGGACTGTGGATGACTGGATGAAAGTCATATTCAGTGATGAATCTCGAATCTGCATTGGGCAAGGTGATGATGCTGGAACTTTTGTTTGGTGCCGTTCCAATGAGATTTATAAAGATGCCTGCCTGAAGAGAACATGTAAATTTCCACAGTCATTGATGATATGGGGCTGCATGTCAGGTAAAGGCACTGGTGAGATGGCTGTCATTACATCATCAATAAATGCACAAGTTTACGTTGATATTTTGGACACTTTTCTTATCCCATCAATTGAAATGATGGTGGGGATGATGAAATCATTTTTCAAGATGATAATGCATCTTGCCATAGAGCAAAAACTGTGAAAACATTCCTTGCAAAAAGACACATAGGGTCAATGTCATGGCCTGCAAATAGTCCGGATCTTAATCCAATTGATAATCTTTGGTGGAAGTTGAAGAAAATGGTCCATGACAAGGCTCCAACTTGCAAAGCTGATCTGGCAACAGCAGTCAGAGAAAGTTGGAGCCAGCTTGATGAGGAGTACTGTTTGTCACTCATTAAGTCCATGCCTCAGAGACTGCAAGCTGTTATAAAAGCCAGAGGTGGTGCAACAAAATACTAGTGATGTGTTGGAGCGTTCTTTTGTTTTTCATGATTCCATACTTTTTTCCTCAGAATTGAGTGATTCCATATTTTTTCCCTCTGCTTGGTCTAAAAAGTAACTGTTACTGACTGCCACAATTTTTTTCCCTGATTTCTTATAGTGTTTCTTAAAGCCAGAAAGTTGCCATTTGAAATAACTTTAGTTTTGTGTCATGTCTGTAAACATCTGCTTTTTTTCTACAAAATTAAACAACTGAATGAACATCCTCCGAGGCTGGTGATTCCATAATTTTTGCCAGGGGTTGTATAAGACTGGGGATAGACACCACTTTACAAATTATAGGCCTGTTTCTTTGCTTCCACAATTTTCCAAAATATTAGAAAAAATATTCAACAATAGATTAAATTTATAAACAAACATGAATTACTTATTGACAGTCAATGTGGATTTAGAGCAAATAGTTCAACATCACTGGCATTAATAGAATCAGTTGAGGAGATCACAAATGCCATAGATCATAAATTACATTCAGTTGTAATATTCATAGACCTTAAAAAAGCTTTTGACACAGTCAATCATGATATATTAATCACTAAACTTGAACGGTATGGGAACAGGGGATTAGTGTTGCACTGGGTGAGAAGTTATTTGAGTAACAGAAAACAATTTGTGAAGTTGGGGAATATACATCATCATGCTTGGACATTGCTTGTGGTGTCCCACAGGTGTCAGTATTGGGTCCGAAACTCTTTTTACTTTATATAAATTATATTTTTAATGTGTCCAAGATATTAAAATTAGTATTATTTGCAGATGACACAAAGATTTTTTGTTCTGGGGGGATTTGCAGAAACTACTAAGGAACATCACTACAGAAATGGGAAAGCTGAAAATGTGGTTTGACAGAAATAAATTATCATTAAACTTAAGTAAAACAAAATATATGTTTTTTTGGTAATTGTAATAAAGACATACATGTACAGTTACAAGTGCTCTAGTAATGTGGTACTCAGGTCAAAGCAGTTTCAGTCTTTTGTTCATGGTAATGAGTCAGTCATGTCATCAGGAGAGAGTCGTCTAGGGCAGTGTTTTTCAACCTTTTTTGAGTCGCAGCACCCTTTTTATATTTACAAAATCCTGCGGCACACCACCAACTAAAATAATATTATAATGCTATTACCTCTGGTTTTGCGCAAAACCCAATTATCGCAATAGAAAATCGATACAGAAAACATCGCATTTCGAAAATCCTCAAGCATTTTGCGCTCTGATCTCAAGTAGGGCTGTCACGATTAGAAATTTCTAGAGACTATTAATTGTCAGACAAATAATTGCGATTGATGAATATATTGTCTATTTTTTTTTCTTTTTTCCCCTTCTTTATATTCTACTATTGTAGTATAATTACACAACTCTGGAAGAACGTTTGGCTTCTGTGAGTGGAGAAACTGGGAATGGTGCAACATTTTTATTTTTTATCTTTATTTTACATACAGTCCCAACTTTTTCTGATTTGTGGTTGTTTCTGTTGCATTTCTGAAATTGTTTCTCCTCATCAGTCACGTTTTGTGCTTAAACACTACATTAAGCTCAAGACTGAACAAATAAATACCTTTGGAAAATAACAGCTGTTAAAGTTCAGAGTTCTCACCTGCTTTTTGTGATCTGTGCGTCTGAACATTTTTTTTTGTGTATCTCAGTTCATTCATATATTCTCATTTTTTAAATATGTTTTTAAAGATATTTGACCATTTATTTCATCTCATGATCTCATAAATTCAGCATACGACGCGCACATGGTGTGAACAGGACGGTAACGGCAGAATCACACCTTTAGAGAAAGTTCAGAGAGAAGTAAAAGCTTCACGTTTTCGTTTTGTTAACATGTTCACTCCATTTAAAATCCTCTCTCTGCTCCGCGCTCGCTGCGCACTGAAGTGTCGCGCCTGCATTCAGGAATCTCCCTCACCCACCCCCTCCCCTCCCTGACCCACCCCCTCCCTCGCAGTCTGCAGCCTGTTAACTCCGCGCGTGCACACACAGGCACAGACACACACACCGACAGCTCCGCATTTTAGACGGCTTTTGAAGGAGACGGCATTGTTTTAATCGGCCGTCAGCCTCCTTGTTATTGTCCCGCCTTAAGACGAGAGCGAGGCTGCAGCACAATGACGTCAGATTCTGAGTCGTTTTATGCTTTGTGGATAAAATAAATAATTCACGGTAATCGCAAATATGAAAAATAATCGCGAATATGAAAAATACCCACGGCACCCCTGACGATCGATCACGGCACCCCGGTTGAGAATCACTGGTCTAGGGAGCCATCAGGGGAGGCTTCTGTCCTGTCATTAGGAGAGTGCTAACTAGAGCACAATAGGTGCTAATTAGAGCTATTGTTTAGTCACTAGCCTATAGCAGTCAGCCTCTCGGTAGGTGGGGCCTGGTTAGGTTAAAAAACTCCATCTTTTGTTGGCTTCTGGTTTATTCTTCTCTACAAGAGTCAAGACAGAATTCAGACTACCAAAGCAAGAATTTTAGCTGAGGAAGCTTCTGTGATTTGAAGCGAAACGTCCTCACGTCAAGCAACCCAGTCCAGTCGAAGATTCAAGCTTCTCTACTATGGAAACCACCTGGACAACTGAGAGCCTACACAGAAACCCATTGTAATCTTGTTTTTTTCTGTTTAGGTGTTAATGATGGCTTTTGTTTAGCTTTTCTGTATGTAAATCTCATTTCCTTTAGGCAGTTTCTTACAGTTCGGTCACAGACATTGACTCCAGTTTCCTCCCATTCGTTCCTCATTTGTTTTGTTGTGCATTTTCGATTTTTGAGACATATTGCTTTAAGTTTTCTGTCTTGACGCTTTGATGTCTTCCTTGGTCTACCAGTATGTTTGCCTTTAACAACCTTCCCATGTTGTTTGTATTTGGTCCAGAGTTTAGACACAGCTGACTGTGAACAACCAACATCTTTTGCAACATTGCGTGATGATTTACCCTCTTTTAAGAGTTTGATAATCCTCTCCTGTGTTTCAA
Organism: Thalassophryne amazonica; assembly: GCF_902500255.1. NCBI lineage: Eukaryota > Metazoa > Chordata > Actinopteri > Batrachoidiformes > Batrachoididae > Thalassophryne > Thalassophryne amazonica. The sequence continues at coordinate 148,512,472 of NC_047103.1, read as the reverse complement.
TTGACATCTCGTGTTGGAGCCATGGTTCATGTCAGTCCACTTGGTGCAACAGCTCTCCAAGGTGTGATCACTCCTTTTTAGATGCAAACTAACGAGCATATCTGATTTGATGCAGGTGTTAGTTTTGGGGATGAAAATTTACAGGGTGATTCCATAATTTATTCCTCAAAATTGAGTGAGTCCATATTTTTTCCCTCTGCTTGGTCTAAAAAAGTAACCGTTACTGACTGCCACAATTATTTTTCCTGATTTCTTATAGTGTTTGTTAAAGCCAGAAAGTTGCCATTTGAAATGACTTTAGTTTTGTGTCATGTCTGTGATCTGCTTTTTTTCTACAAAATTAAACAACTGAATGAACATCCTTGGAGGCCGGTGAATCCATAATTATTGTCAGGGGTTGTATAATCTGAGGGGGGAGTTTAATTTAAAACATCAGTGGGCACCAGTGTTGCCACAGTTACTTTGAAAAAGTAATCCAATTACTGATTACTCCTTGAAAAAGTAACTTAGTTACTTTACTGATTACTCAATTGGAAAAGTAACTAAATTAGATTACTAGTTACTTTTTTAGTTACTTTCCCCAGCTGCCGACAACAACCCTCTGCCACCTCAAAATGACAATACCTGTTTTGCCAAAACTCACTTTATAGTCACCCTTTCTTGACTAAAATGAAAATAAATATTTGTTTTACAAAAAGTAAAATAAAGACCTCTTTCTTGACCTCATATTTAACTATTGACAGCACTGCAACAGTAAAACTTGCAGTTTCTAACCTACATTGTTTATAAATGTAACTATAAAATTCATTCTAACATTTCAATTATCTCTAAACATTTTACTTGTCAAAATTATTATTATTTTAAGTAGTATTAGTAGTTGTAGTAAAAAAAACAGCTTCAAAACTGGACCTTTAATCTAGGGGTGTTGTGGGGGAGGGGGGCACATCCTTGCCCCACGCCCCCATTCCATCTGGATTCGCCCCTGCTTTGGCGTTTGAGCACAAAGAATGGATAACATTTATTTATGCAGAAAACATGACCAGATTTACAGGTAAGAAAGTTTTATTGTGTTTTCACATCATGTGGTCCTCAGAAAGAGAGTTTAGGTGCATTTGAGTGGAAAATAGTGTCAGTTGTTGACGCGTCGCGGAGGATCGGCTGTTTTTAGCAGCAGATCGAGTGGCTCAGCTCAGAATTCTAAATAAAGGAGAAAAAAAGCACAAGTCGTAGCTGCTGCAAAAAAACGCGGATGAAAAGCTCACAGCTCGCTTGAAGTGGGCAGTTCAGTCGAACCCCGACCTCCTGCCCACGGACCAAGTTTAATGCTATCGACCCACAATGCAAAAATAATAGTAATGCACAGTGACTTGGAGAAGTAATTTTAATCTGATTACTGATTTGGAAAGATTAACACGTTAGATTACTCGTTACTAAAAAAAGTGGTCAGATTAGAGTAACGCCGGCATCACTGGTGGGCACGTACAACATTAAAAGGTTTTTGTATTTCTGTTTGTAGAGTGAGGATGTGGAACAGATTGAGGGTGGAGCTCAAGCAATGTCCAAGCATGAACCAGTTTAAGCAGCGGTATAGGTACATGGTTTTTTGTAGGTATAAGGGGGAGGAAGGGTGTTGAGGGTTAGGGTGTTTTGTTGATCATTGTTTAGTTGTGTGCACTTTGTTTTTCTATCTTGTAAATATGTAGTATAAAATCACACGCATTGCATATGTATGTAGGTCTATGTGTATGTAGGTATGTGTATATATGTATGTATCTACACTAGAGATGTTTTATGACGAGACTTGAGTTTGTGTTGTGTTAAATGTGTTTGTAGCATGCCCCAAACAGAGGGTCATCTCTTATAGAGTCTGGTCTGCTTGAGGTTTCTTCCTGAATACATCGGAGGGAGTTTTTCCTTACCACTGTCGCCTATGTGCTTGCTCTGGGGGTTGGTAATGGGTACATATGTATGTTTGTACACTCAACAAAAATATAAACGCAACACTTTTGGTTTTGCTCCCATTTTGTATGAGATGAACTCAAAGATCTAAAACTTTTTCCACATACACAATATCACCATTTCCCTCAAATATTGTTCACAAACCAGTCTAAATCTGTGATAGTGAGCACTTCTCCTTTGCTGAGATAATCCATCCCACCTCACAGGTGTGCCATACCAAGATGCTGATTAGACACCATGATTAGTGCACAGGTGTGCCTTAGACTGCCCACAATAAAAGGCCACTCTGAAAGGTGCAGTTTTATCACACAGCACAATGCCACAGATGTTGCAAGATTTGAGGGAGCGTGCAATTGGCATGCTGACAGCAGGAATGTCAACCAGAGCTGTTGCCCGTGTATTGAATGTTCATTTCTCTACCATAAGCCGTCTCCAAAGGCGTTTCAGAGAATTTGGCAGTACATCCAACCAGCCTCACAACCGCAGACCACGTGTAACCACACCAGCCCAGGACCTCCACATCCAGCATGTTCACTTCCAAGATCGTCGGAGACCAGCCACTCGGACAGCTGCTGAAACAATCGGTTTGCATAACCAAAGAATTTCTGCACAAACTGTCATAAACCGTCTCAGGGAAGCTCATCTGCATGCTCGTCGTCCTCATCGGGGTCTCGACCTGACTCCAGTTCGTCGTTGCAACTTCGCACAGCCATTGAAGAGGAGTGGACCAACATTCCACAGGCCACAATTGACAACCTGATCAACTCTATGCGAAGGAGATGTGTTGCACTGCATGAGGCAAATGGTGGTCACACCAGATACTGACTGGTATCCCCCCCCAATAAAACAAAACTGCACTATTCAGAGTGGCCTTTTATTGTGGACAGTCTAAGGCACACCTGTGCACTAATCAAGGTGTCTAATCAGCATCTTGATATGGCACACCTGTGAGGTGGGATGGATTATCTCAGCAAAGGAGAAGTGCTCACTATCACAGATTTAGACTGGTTTGTGAACAATATTTGAGGGAAATGGTGATATTGTGTATGTGGAAAAAGTTTTAGATCTTTGAGTTCATCTCATACAAAATGGGAGCAAAACCAAAAGTGTTGCATTTATATTTTTGTTGAGTATATGTATATACGGGGTGGGCGTTTATAAGCTTTGCTTCTGCTCACCCCCTTTTGGTCACACGTCACTGTGGAATTGTCTTGTGTATCAGTTTTTTGTTACTGTTGAGTTTGTGTGCCAAATAAATTCATTCATTCATTCATATGTGCTGCACAAAGATATAAAGAACAGATTATTTTCATCAGTACATTACCATTGACTATTTTAATTTTAAGCATGACGTTTTATCAAAAAAAAAAAATAAAAAAATAAAAATATATATATATATATATATTTTTTTTTTTTTTTTGTAGATGTGGCAGGATGGTGGGTTATTGGTTAGCACTGTTGCCTCACAGCAAGGTCATGGGATCAATTCCCACCTGTGGCCTTTCTCTGTGGAGTTTGCATGTTCTCCCCGTGTTTGCGTGGGTTCCCTCCAGGTGCTCCGGCTTCCTCACACATCCAAAGAACATGCAGGTTATATGGATTAGAAACTTTAAATTGCCCGTAGTTGTGCATGTGGGTATGATTGTGTTTGTTCGTCTATATGTGGCCCTGCGACAAACTGGCATCCTGTCCAGGGTGTACCCCACCTCACGCCCTATGATTGTTGGGATAAGCTTCAGCCCCTGTGACCTTTAACTGGAGTAACCGATTGAAGATGAGTGATTACCAATGTCGTCTTAACTTTGAAATGTCTATTTTAGGTTTTTTTTATAACCCATAACTTCATTTTTAGATCATTTACGTTATGATCATTAATTTTTATTTTTTATTTTTTGTAACAGTAACAACAGAAATCTTCATCCATCCCACATGTGTATGTTTGATCACACAGTAAGGAGATGGACTGCCTGCACATGCAGTTAGGTCCATATATATTTGGACATTGAGTTTTAGTTAAGTAACAGTGGGATTTAGTTTGGGCGTTTGAGGCTGACATGAAGGCTGATGATGCTCACACGTGTTTGTGTCACTGTTTATCAGAGAGCTGCTGGCGTACAGAGGCTCGGCTGTCACTTCTCGTGGCCTGAGTTCTCTGATGAACGGACGGATCTCCACCAGGAGTTTGTGTATGATGTTGCTATGTTTGCCGCAGACCAGGGCTACCCGTGGCCTAACGTGATCCGAGCAGCGGTGGTGGCCAAAGTCATCTTCCTGGGAATGAACGGTCAGAAAACAGCAGGAGTCACAGTATGGTCAAGTGACACATTATTATTATTATTTTTTAAATGTACTGTACACTGCAATCTTTCCTTCCATTTGCTCGTGTTATATTTATCTGTATGAGCGGTAGTTTTTTTTTTTTTTTGGTTCTCTGTATCTCCTTGTGTTTGAATAAAATAACGAAGAATTTTGATTGGATTTGGACCAAAGTTGGTGGAATGAATGAGGGTCAGTCAAGGACAAAGTGATTTGATTTTGAGAAAAATTGGTTTGGTTACAAGATTCCAGGCCAAGGTCAAATATTTGGTTCTGCTTACATCTCGGGGATATTTAGATAGGCTATTTTGAAGAATTTTAAGAGACACCTGAATTAAAATTAAACATGACTATGAAGTCCTTTCCCACAGGTGATGGTTTCTCTCCCATCTTGCATTCGTCCAGGTTTGGATCCACTCTCACTAATGTCCTTGGTGAAGGATTCACTGTCTGGGTGTTTTCAGAACCTTACACCCAGCCAGCAAAAGGACTTTGCCAAGTACTTCTTAGACACCTGTGTGGCTCGGCAGCAACTTTTCCAGGCGGTGGTGAGCGGAGCCGCTAACGTAACAGTGACGCAGCTCCACTTGGAAGTACGGCTGCCACCCAGACTGGTTCCTCTGTCGCAGGTAAAGCTTCCTGGTCGACTTGGATGTGAGAGCTCGTTGCGTCCTGTTTTCGGTGAGAGCTCACGCTGTGCTCGTGCTGCAGGGCGTCGAGCTGCATGAGTGGGAGCAGCGGCGTCACCAGTATGACCTAGCAGCCGCTTTGCGGCAGAAGGAGGAGGAACTGAAGCGTATCAGACAGGGGTCAAGGGTCACTCTGGGTGAGATTGATGTTCCAAAAAGTGAAGGGCTGGACAAAGAGGTGAGTAAACACAAACCGCTAAACACACACAAAAAAGATGAATCCCCCAACCGCTTCCATGTCTTTCTCACTTTAACTTGTATTCTCGTCAGGGTGTTCTGGAGGCAGTCCGTGCAGCGGTGAGGGTCGCCGGAGGTCAGGTGCAGGCGAGTCTCGACCTCGAGGCCTCACTGGTCAGTGACATCATACGGCTCAAAGCGCAGCAGGCTGCACAGACCACCACGGCGCCGCAGAGCTCCGATCTTTCTGACGACAGTTACGTCACGGCAACAAAGACAAAGCAGGACAAAGCGAGACCGGCAAAAACAAGAGGGAAAGAGTCCGCACATGCACTGTGACGGCGCATTCAGCCTCATACAGAGAAGGTCTGTGGAGCTACAACCTTAGACTTTATTCATGCGTCAGTGTTACACAGTATGTAAATGCTAACCTGTTCCTGTTGGTGGTTCTAATCTAATTAACTGTTAAAGCACCTGGGCTGTCATCTTTTTGAGTGTCTCATTTTTAAAAAATAGATGTGTATATTTAACATCTGATATTTTAGTCACCAAATGTTGTCTAGATTTCTGTAAATGTGTCTTTTCTTATGATCCATGTTATACTTTCTGTCAAGCAGAAGCTATCCCACAAACTACTTCCATCTTAAAACAAACAAATAAACAAACAAAAATGTCAGTGAGTCTGTGCGTTCAGTCAACTTTAACTGCAATGATACAACACTTAAAATCCACACTTGGTATTCTGTGACGTACACAAAAATGTGTGATAACCTTCCCACAGTGGTAACTGATGATAGGCCAAAGGTCATTTGATGTCAATAAATTAATTAAAGGGATCAAAATATAAAAAGTATCCATTTATCTACTACTGTAAGCAACAGGCTTGCTGTTGTATCCCACAGCAGCCTGTACTGAAAGTTCTTGAAATGCAGCAATTTCTCTACCTGGTGGACATTTACCATTAATGCAGGTACAATAAAATTTCACCAAGAGCTCTAGTATTTAAGTGTTTGTGTGACGGGTGTATGAATGGGACCCCAGAGTGCAGACAACAGATCCATCTTTTAGTAAGAATTACAAGTGATTTATTTTACAAAGAATACAAAGCTCAGAGTGGTCAGCCCACTGGCCTTGGAGGCCAGTGGGCGTGGAGGCTGGGTGTGGGCAAACAGGAGGTGAGAAAACACAAGACACAAAGTGAATCCAGTCTTTAAAAAGTTCATACAATCTGAGATCTGACAACTAGGAATGAGAGCCAAGTGTACACATGAGATAAATCAACAAACTGGTGAGAAGTGGAAGAATGAGCTGGTCTTTAAACTGCACAGGAGTGGATGATAGATTGCAGGTGCAAGATGTCAAAAGGTCAGCCACGCCCAGCCTAGACTCACAAAACAAGCACACGTACAGGGAGAAGGGAAACACAGCAGAGGAAACAAACAGAAAAGGTAAAATCATATTAGTTTGCCAGATTAATTGATTATAAAGATTCCAAAGAGGTAAAGTTTGTATGGGCTAAAAACAGTAAAAATGGTGCCAAAAGCCAATTTCAGATTGTACAGGTTTCATGTTCATTTCTCAAAATGCAAAAAATTGGAGAACCATGCCCTGCGTTTTCTGGGTCATGCTCAAAACTTCTCAATGGCCCCTCGTATACCTATAATATGGTGACCAAGCATTCAAAACAGTTGGAACTATTCCGTTGGGCCACTTCACTACCAAGAGAATGCAAACAAGCTCATTTGAACCTGTAAAGTAAATTCATGTATCCCAATTCTAATACAAAGAGAGAAAACAAAACAAGGATGAGGTTGCTTCAGCTCATTATGTGAACACAAGCAAGTAGATCAAATCTGAAAACAAAAACCATTTCAGTTTACTTTAACCTATAATATGAATTTATGCAAGTGTCCCAATTCTAATATGAACACAATGAAAAAACAACAAACAACCGAGCAAATTTAGGTTTAGGTTGCTTCATCCCATAACATGTACAGATGCAAATAAACCAAATCTGAACCAAACAAGAAGCCACCACCACCACCAACAACAAAATATAAATTATGGTTCACTGACATGCTGTGTGTTGCTCATTGTTTTTTTTAAAATGCACAAATCTGCCGTAGGATGCTTTCTTCACACTACTTTTACTAGTTGGGAAGCAGCAGCAGCAGCATGATATGTAGTTTTAGATTTTGTGATAAAGTATGTTACAAAACAGTGAATTAAGTGCAGTAGTGAGCCTTGAACTCGAGACAGGTGCTTATTAATTGTGCAGGATGAATTAAAGTTCCATACATGAACATTTACACTGACTGCTGATTCCACAGGAGAACGGGGTCACTGCAGGTCATCCACCAAAAGATTCACTGCAGTTTGGTGCAAAAGCAAATTTTATTTAGACACGAAAAGTCTGGCCCTTCAATATTTTTGATTATTTTTTTATTTTTTTGTTTAATGCTCTTCTTAATTCCCACCCTCAAGGTTGACCTGATGAAGCCACGTAGGGTCCGTTACCGTAAATAAGCACCAGGGGGCGTCAGATACCTTCATATTGAATTTCCAACCTGCAGTCCCTTCAAATGTTACAAACATGAAATATGAGTTTGACAATATTCACTGCAATTTTATCACCGTCTCTGCCTTTTGTTTTTTTGCAACTAATATAACATATTAAACTTTAAAAGCACATATGTCTTCTTGAAAAAGTGATATTTTCCCCCATAATTTGCCTTTCTTATGGCTACAGGCCTTATCGAATTTTCTACAGTGAAATAAGTCCTCCAATTTAAAAAGTGACACTTTGTCTAAAGGGTAGCGATGTGCGTCTAACAAAATATACATCATCTCGGATTTTGACGGAATTGTTAAGGAATTACCCAATAAAATCAACAATGTTGAGTTTATGAAGTTTCTGGCATTTCCTCATTCAAGGATCTAATATAAACCACTTGTTCTTGTGGATCCAGTTGCAGTTGTGCAGAAATGGCCATAATAACTGATGCAGGTTTTTAATTCAGCCTCTTAATTATCCTGTTATTTTGTGCCACTTTGGTGGTCCGCCAAATATCTGAATACAAAGTGTACATACATTTCATAGAATTTATTTATTTATTTAATGGGAGGAGCTTGGTTCTCCTTCAAAAAAGATGGTCTTGATGAAGATCAATGACATGTTCACAACCACACATTTTCGCTAGCTATCTATCTATCTATCTATCTATCTATCTATCTATCTATCTATCTATCTATCTATCTATCTATCTATCTATCTATCTATCTATCTATCTATCTATCTATCTATCTATCTATCTATCTATCTATCTATCTATCTATCTATCTATCTATCTATCTATCTATCTATCTATCTATCTAATTTAACTAGAAGTGAGAATATACAACTAACTGACTCGAATCTAAAACTAACTATAAACTAAAAGCTAAATTAACTTAAAACTAGCAGAATCTAAAACTAAATAAATACAAAGCTAACTAAATTAAAATTTAAGTGAAAAAGTAACCAAAGCTAAAACTAACTACCATATTTTATGGTATAAGTCTTGTTTTTTTTGTGCTAGTTTTCTAGGCCTTGCGATTTATACTCCGGTGCCACTTATATACATAAAATTATGACTATTTATATAGAATTTTTCCAAGAATCAAATCACTAAATAAAACAAACTCCAATAATAAAATAATAAATGGCAGTAATAAAAAATACACTACAACAATGTACAAAAATTCCAAATTAAAGAGCTCATAACACAGAAAAGGGTGTGTCTTATAGTCTGGTGTGACTTATACATGTTTTTTTCCTCTTCAAGAGGCATTTTTTTGACAGGTGCAATTTATATTCTGAAAAAATGGTAAGTAAAACTAAAAATAACCCAAATCTTAAGTTAACTGAACATAAAGCAAACAATGTGTAATGCTAACTGAAAACCTCAAGGAGTTTAAAGCTAACCTATATTTAAAGTAACAACATAAAGCTATTTGTCGCTAAAGCTAACTGATTCAACAACTCAATGAATCTAAAGTTAACTGAATCTCAAGCTAACTGCGTTTTAAACAAACTGAATGTAAAGCTAATTGACTGTAAAGCTAATAATCAAAAACTCACTGAATCAAAACTGAACTTAAAGCTAACTGAATCATATATCCATCCATCCATCCATCCATTTTCTTCCGCTTTATCTGGAGTTGGGTCGCAGGGGCAGCAGCTCAAGCAAAGCCGCCCAGACCGGCGGCTTTGAATCATATACTGAATAAAAAAAAATCTAAAGCTAATGGAATCAAAAACTCTAACTTTACCAAATCTATAACTAACTGAAAATCTAAGTGAATCTAAGAATCTAGTGGCATCTAAAACTAATTGAACACACCACTAAAAAACAAAAGCAAATAAACTTTAAAACATTCTGTATCAATGGCACACAAAAATCGTTATCAAAGGAAATGCTTAAAAAATTGTGATGGACATAATGCAAATAAATATGGTTAGTAAATTATAGATCGGGGAAGCAACCTATGAAACACTGTTGATATTGATTTATATGAAAAAGTGCAGTAGCTGAGCTCTTTCCTAATTCACCATCATGAGCCTGAGCACTAAAGGGATTGTACTACTCAGACCTATTTACTGCCGTGAGGGAATTGAGGCTACATACAGTGCGCGAGGGGTTAATTAGAAACAAGTGAAGGGGTCAGAGGTGCCTGTACATGTGTGATCATGAGAGGGCAGGACCTTTTGTAATAGGGGGCGGATTTAAACAAGGATACTCGGGAGAACATTTATGAGAAATGAAGGCCTCTCAGTGGAGAGTCCACACTGGGATGACAAATAGGTCGTACGTGTTGTGATGATCAGAAGTGGAAGAGGTGGAGGACCTTCCTCCAGTCTGCTCCTGACACCTAGTTGCCTCTCTTGTTTTGCCTCCCTCCTCCTATCTCTCTTTAATTCCACTTCCTCATCCCTCGCCTCCTCTCCTCCAGCGCCCTCAGCAGTATCTCCCTAACCTCTCCCACATTATGCCTGCAGATAAAGGAGGAGTAGGCCCCTGACTGACAGCCACCCCAAATTAATTTACAAGCGGCGGTGCCGTTCCAGGCTGATAGAACAGTCTTTATACAATATGAAGGGGTGAGGAGTGCTATCTTTGCAATTACAGCAAGAGACCTCTCCTTTTTTCCCTCAGTAAATGTGGAAAAGAAACCAAAACACTGCAAGGGAAGAAGAAACCTTTGGTGTGGTTTCCCTTTGAAGGTTTCCAGCTTGTTTCATGGGATCTTTGTGGCTTTCATCCAGCGAGCGATGATCACACTCGTCCCTTACATATTGTATTCTGGAAGCTGCTGGTTTCAGTTGTTTGACAGTTGTTCTGTCATTCTCCCACCGCTGCTACTTTAAACACCCGTTGCATGATTTGCCACGGCTCCGTGACCTAATAGGCTTACTGCACCACAGAATCGAAAGAAATGCAAGTGGATTAAGAAAATCGGTTTTCCAGTTAATACAGTGTTTCGTTAGCTGCTGCCAACGGTTGATATTGGACCAAAGCTTCCACTTTTGGAGTGATCGCACCTTGTGTTTTTAGCTCACATGTCTCCAGGTCCCCTGACAATCTCTGAAAAATGAGGAAATAATAAAGGAGGTCTGGAACCAAGCCGGCTGCCGTGGTTTTCTTCCATACGGGTCCTCGAGGCATCTCCCCCGATTGCTTGCTGAGTCAATACGCTGGAACTGCGTGTCACTTACAGCTACGCTTTCACCTGCAGGCCTTTGCAGCAAAAATAAGGAGCCACAAAAATGAAATTTAGGAAGTGAGCCAGGAAGAAAATCATCAAGTGCTATTCTTAAAAGTAACAAAGTTTGACGTCTGTTGTAAGCAGGGATTCAAACCAGACCTTTTTCTAATAAGTTTGTTCTGAGCATAAACAGATTTTACATATAAAATTTGGGGTTCCACTTTCAAATTATTGTTCCCAAAATTTCATTTAATAAAGTTGACATAATGTATCTCATGATGTGCTTTCTGTCATATGAAAAGTTACGTGCAATATTTTGTGCATATTTCTAAAATACACATGTACAACATGTTTTGCATTTAATGTTCAGAAATGCTTGTTAGGGTGAGAATAATAACAATATTATTATTAATAATAATACAAATTTGCCTATTTTTAAGCTAAAATCCATCTTTTTTGGTGATGTCATCACTACATTTTGGCTGGCAAATATGTGGGTTATGTACAAATTCTTGTGAATTAATTTTCACGTTTCATTCTTTTGTGAGACTAATCTGAATAAAATAAATATTTGGATTTATAAAAAATACCTAATGATATAGACTATATTTTATTCTATTCTGTGTTTTGTCATTACCCATAATGCAATATATCGCTACTCAGTGATGCATAAGTGTGAAATCTTTGGAAGAGTTCCAGTTTGGTGCCATAGTTTTTATTACAAGTTATTTTCTTATTTCCTTGACTATGCAAGCAAAAATAAATGAACATAAGTTATCGACAGTTGCAGTTTGCCAAGCCAACAGAAACCTGCGATTTGGCGATCGCTGAGTAGCCATATTCCTGCAATAACTCGTAAGATTATTTGCACTGAAAAATGTGAATCCATGCATATCAAAAGAGAGAACAACAAACTGGAATTGTTCTAACAATGTTTGCTTGCACGCACTGCAGTGCTACACTACAATGCATAATTAATGATAAAACACAGAATACCCATTGCAAATGCTGCAGTTAGCAAGCTAGGCTATACTGGGGACAATGTCTATTCTAACATTCCAACGATGAGACCACATTTTAATTTAAAGTGAAATTGTGGCAGCATGTGTGTTTTTTTTATCTACACGCATGATGTGAACTTAGCAACAAGTTATTGCAAGCACACAATATTTTAATTTGTAAAAACAGAATAATAAATTCAAATTTCAGTTAACCATTATTTATAGTAAATGTTTATGTTTTGGAATAGTTAAAAAATATCAAGTTTGTGGTTTTGTTTTTATTTCTTGAACTGGTTCAAAACTTTTGGAATTGGTTGGAAATGATGATGACAAAATAATATATTTTTTAAATGCATAAAAATATCTTAATTTTACAGACCCCCTCCCCTGTCTTTCATATATTACATATTTCATATATTATGTTTCCATTGTAAACACACAAAAAATGGAACCATGCACACAGTTCTGAAAACCTGAAGCTCATATATCAACATGACTCCATACTGCTAACATCTAAACAGCAATACCACTGGTCTCACTCTGATATCATCGTAAATCACAGTTGTACGAATGTCTGAACACAAATTCCATCATTTACTCCACTTTGTTCACAGAGAAACACTGAAATGCAACACATTGATTACCAATTAGTCTCACTTGTGCTGCACCTGTGCAAACTCAGTTACTAGAACATTTCAATCATATGCCAGAGTATAAAAAAGTACATTGGCCTGCAGCCATCACTTTCATTGCAGTTTTTTTTTTTTTTTTTTTTTTTTTTTTTTTGTCAGTTCAGCTGAACACTTTGTATTGCAGCAATGAATAAATATGTATTTTGTTACCGTTTTGTGTCTTTGCACTGATTTTCTTTGTTTCTCACTGTACTTGCATAGGTGAACATACTGAGTGTTGTTACATACTACGTCAAATAGGTAACTTTTTTTGTCACATATACATGTAGTTAATGATGTAAATGATATTTCAGGACAAAAAGCCACTTTATCAAAAAGAGAAAATGGAAACATATTTCCACACACTTGTTTGCATTTGAAACTGTAATATGATCGCATGATGCCAAAACAACACGTTCACACTGATGTGATGATCAACGTTTTTACATTTATTTTGTGTTTTGAAGCATATTACTGCCACACCAATATAAAAAAATAAAAACACATTATAAAGTGAAACTTTTCAAGTTATAATGTGAAATGTTTCATATTTTAACATTGAACCATTTGTGTTATAATGACATCTTTTCAGGTTATTATGAGATACAAATTTTTCATGTTTTAATGTGAAATTTTTCACATCATAACAAATCTTTTGAAATTATTGTGGGATAAAAACATGTCCCATTATAATGTGGTCCTGGTCTGTTATTATTACTTACTTACTTAATTAATTAATTGCATTATTAAATTTTTTACTGGTATGACAGTAATTAGACTTACATAATAATGACACAGAAATTGTCAAAACAAACAAAGATAAAAACAATACTGTGAAGCAAATATTTAAATTAACAGTTCTGTGCAAATGTATTTTGTGCATTTAGTGCACCTGTAACTTAGAAAAAAATAAAAGGTTCTTCCTTAAAAACTAAAAATCTTAAATTATAGTCTCCTAAGAAAATCATGTTTCAATTATTTTATATATTTTGTGACCTGTTTACTGTTATTTTAATATCTGCAACGGTCTCATTGTTGACATATACACACACATATACAATGAGATCAAGCTCATATTTGATTTATGCTGGAACAGGAATGTTTGAACATTTCAATTTCCTGTTGACTCACTGTTGATTACAAAACAAACAAACATTACATTAAAAAAATTAATTCAACATGCAGAATGTTTTTATGTTGTTGTAAACTTTGTTCTTCAAATACATTAATTGAACTCTCAGCAGCTTTTCAGTCATTCTCAAATTGAGGTGCTCTCCTCCTTCTGGGGCACAGAGTCCTATCGGAGGGGTGATCGCAAGGAAAACTTTCCATGAAGACTAAGTCTCAAGTAAGCAGCATTTATCCCACAAAAACCACAGAAAAAAGCATGTATAGGTCATTACGACTAAAAAGTATTTGGTACAGTTAGTTAAATATTGCATTACTCTTTATGGAAGGGGTGGGGCTGGTTTTATTTATTTATTTTTGATTGCAAAAGAGCATGAAATAAAAAAAAATGAGAATTATTGACTAATTTGGGCAGGCAAGATAAGTAGAATCACAAATATCAGGCAAAGGATTAATGTTTTTTAATTATTTTTTTTCAGTGTTAGTGAATGATGTACTGATTAAGAACACTCTATGGAGAGACAGGTGGTAGTTTCGGCACAGCAATCTGCTTATAAAACTACAGTAGATACGTGGCAGGACAAAAGTTACGATCACTGTCAAAAATATATGTGAGTGGGTGTCCTTCCAAAGCGCAGAAATAGATTAGCTCACAGAGTTTGGAGGCTAAATGCTTTGTGAGCTGTGAAAAGAGTCGTTTGTTGGAGGCGGCATTTGGAGGGCAGCTGCATGTAGTTACACAGTCCTGACTTGGTAACAGTCCAGCAATCCGACACAGACAAAACTGATTTAGTTCCAGTTAACACCTTAATGGAGTCCCAGCATTATCAGCTCGGGCTTTCTGGCTCATCAGGAAGACGAATGCATAAGTGTTTAATGATCGCTAATGACATGTTGCCATGTTGGAGCTGCTCGTTTCACCCCAAAGATGAGCTGGGTACATTTTTACTTATAAAGGATCTAAACATGTTGGTTTGCAACACCACAGGGTCCACGCTGAGGTTACGAGCGCATTAGACAGAGGATAAGTCTTGTTTTTATAAGTCCTATAGCTGTCTGGCACTTAACAATGTGCTTACAAATAAATCTAGCATCAGTGGGAATAGCGAGTGCAGAATAACTTGTATTATGAGATCACAAAGCCGGCAGAATTACCACAGACAAGTGCAGTAGCCAGAATGTGCTTGTGCACGCTGATGCTCCTTGTAGAGACAAGTGCAAATCCAAAGCTGAAAACTCCATTAGGCCGAGTCAGTCATGCATCCGTGTGCTGCAGTGCCAGACAGCTCTGTAAATCAGCTTCCCTTTTGCTGGCTTCACTGGAGAAAACAATATGGGTAGTGTCTGGGTACTGAGCGCTGCACCCTTGGGTTGCTCACAGACACACATACGCACACACACGCCCCGGGGGCCTGGCTGCTATGCGGAGTGAGACCAAATGCTCTGATCCAGGTTGAACTAACTACTGACATGTGCACCTGTCAGACATGAGCTGCTGAGAAGCGCCTGCATACAGTATATACGGGTGTTGCAGCATATTGTATGAACATGTGCACGCATGTTAAGTAGATTAACTAGAAGTGGTTTGTGTTTGCATTAATTTTTCCTTTGCGATCACATGAGAGGATGGCACAGCACATTTTATCTGCGTAGAGATAGAGCAAACTTGAGAACACTGAAATCGGAAAATTATCTATCTCTCTATCTCTCACTCACCTGACATAAATGTTTTATTATTGCTGTTAACATCTCTCCCTGCATCCCACAATCAAGTTTTATGTCTTTTTTTCAGGACAACCTGTGCTTTCAGAATACGAGGTCTGTCAATAAAGTAACGGTCCTTTTTATTTTTTTCAAAAACTATATGGATTTCATTCATATGTTTTTACATCAGACATGCTTGAACCCTTGTGCGCATGCGTGAGTTTTTCCACGCCTGTCGGTGACGTCATTCGCCTGTGAGCACGCCTTGGGAAGGGGTGGTCCCGCCCCCTCGTCGGATTTTCATTGTCTGGAAATGGCGGAATGATTTGGACTTTTTTCCATCAGAATTTTTTCAGAAGCTGTTAGAGACTGGCACCTGGAAACTATTCGAAAAATTTATCTGGCTTTCGGTGAAAATTGTACGGGCTTCACAGAGAATAAGGTCTGTTACTACAGCTTTAAGGACCCCTTTAAGGACACTCGGCGCGTCGCGCTCCGAGCTGCGACAACGCGGCACAAGCTACCAGACCATTTCTAAACGGATGGCTCTGTGGATACGAGACCGTCGTGTGCTCTTTCTCTGGTTATCACAAGAGCTGGACATCAGCCATTTTCCGGCAGATTTCACTTTTAACAAGAGATTTTGTCATGGAAAGCCGTGCGGAGGCTTCGCGCGTAAAGACCGATTCGCTTTGGAAGCGAGACAAAGGAACACCTCCGTTTCGGCGTGTCAGAGGACAAGTTTGGACATGCCCAGCTCTCCACAATTTCACTGATACTTACTGGACTGGTAAGCATTGAAAGCCGAGATAGACATGTCCAAACTTGTCCTCTGACACGCCGAAATGGAGGTGTTCCTTTGTCTCGCTTCCAAAGCGAATCGGTCTTTACGCGCGAAGCCTCTGCGCGGCTTTCCATGACAAAATCTCTTAAAAGTGAAATCTGCCGGAAAATGGCTGATGTCCAGCTCTTGTGATAACCAGAGAAAGAGCACATGACAGTCTCGTATCCACAGAGCCATCTGTTTAGAAATGGTCCGGTGGCTTGTGCCGCATCGTCGCAGCCCGGAGCGCGGCGCAACGAGCGTCCTTAAAGGGGTCCTTAAAGGGGTCCTTAAAGCTGTAGTAACAGACCTTATTCTCTGTGAAGACCGTAAAATTTTCACCGAAAGCCAGATAAATTTTTCGAATGGTTTCCAGGTGCCAGTCTCTAACAGCTTCTGAAAACATTCTGATGGAAAAAAGTCCTTTTCATTCTGCCATTTCCAGACAATGAAAATCCGATGAGAGGGCGGGACCACTCCTTCCCAAAGCGTGCTCACAGGCGAATGACGTCACCGACAGGCGTGGAAAAACTCACGCATGCGCACGAGGGTTCAAGCATGTCTGACGTAAAAACATATGAATGAAATCCATATAGTTTTTGAAAAAAATAAAAAGGACCGTTACTTTATTGACAGACCTCGTATATATGTTTTTGTTGTGTTTTATAAGTCTGATTGCTTGCAATTCTCACCTTCAGGGGGAGAAATTCTAACTTGTTTCCTGACAGCACGAATTTTGATCATATTGGCAATATCATATTATTAACCCTTATTTAAATGCTAAAGAATAAAGTTATAGTGGTGCCAAAGAAAATTATTTTTATGACTTAAACCTTTAAAATAAAAATACAGAGGCCGTTCAGCTTTAAGCCTTTTCTTCTTCTGTTTTATACAAACAGGTCACAAACCCTAAATAATCAACAATTTATTGACTTGTTCTTTTGTCCTCTTTCTCTCACACACATTTGAAAATCCACTGTAAAATGACTGTAAAATAAATGGATTTGGAGTGTGTCCGCCCATCCTAATCTGTTGGCCCGTAAAGCCCAAGCAAGACCTAGCAGGTGCTAGACACTTGTCTGTGGAATGTGAGGAGCCAGACCTCGGACCTCCCACCAGGACTGAGCCTCCTCTGTGCGTCATCTGGGTGTGCGCGTTACGGCTTGAGGATACGTGGGTGGCAGTCAGCACCTGCTCGCAACCTAATTTCAGTTTTCCCAGGAACTGAAAAACTGCAACACATGCTGTTGTAATCCAAATTAAGACAGATGACATTCAACACACATAAATAATTGAGTCATAAAAATATCTTTCCTGATTGAAATTATCCTAAGTAATTAAAAATTAATTATTACATTAGTAATATGTCAAAATACATTAGTATTCCAGGAACTATAAAGATAAAAAAAAAAAACTAATACAGTCACACCCTCTGACGGCTGGGCTCGACTTCAGCCCCCATGTGACCCTTAATTGGAGTAAACGTGTGTAGAAAATGGATAGATGGAGTACAGTAAATATAGTAGTACTGTCTTCTTTGTCTTTCGACTGTTCCCGTTAGGGGTCGCCACAGCAGATCAATCGTTTCCATCTCACCCTGTTCTCTGTATCTTCCTCTGTCACACCAACCACCTGCATGTCCTCTCTCAGCACATCCATGAACCTCCTCTTTGGTCTCCCTCTTCTCCTCCTGCCTGGTGGCTCCATCCTCAGCATCCTTCTCCCTATATACCCTGGGTCCCTCCTCTGCACATGTCCAAACCATCTCAATCTCACCTCTCTGACTTTGTCTCCAAACCGTCCCACCTGAGCTGTCCCTCTGATATGTTCATTCCTAATCTTGTCCATTCTTGTCACTCCCAAAGAGAATCTCAACATCTTCAGCTCTGCCACCTCCATCTGCCTCCTGTCTTTTTGTTAGTGCCACTGTCTCTAAACCATACAACATAGCTGGTCTCACTACTGTTTTGTAAACTTTCCCCTTCACTCTTGCTGATATTCTTCGGTCACAAATCACTCCTGCCACCTTTCTCCACCCACTCCACCCTGCCTGCACTCTCTTCACCTCTCTACCACACTCTCCATTACTTTGAACAGTTGACCCCAAATATTTAAACTCATCTACTTTCACCACTTCTACTCCTTGTAACTGTACTATTCCACTGGGCTCCCTCTCATTCACACACATGTACTCAGTCTTGCTTCTACTGACTTTCATTCCCCTTCTCTCCAAAGCATATCTCCACTTCTCCAGACTAGACTCAACTTGCTCTCTACTGTCACTACAGATCACAATGTCATCTGCAAACATCATAGTCCATGGGGACTCCTGTCTGATCTCATCTGTCAACCTGTCCATCACCACTGCAAACAAGAAAGGACTCAGAGCTGATCCTTGGTGTAATCCCACCTCCACCTTGAATGAGTCTGTCATTCCGACTGCGCATCTCACCGCTGTCACACTATTCTTGTACATGTCCTGCACTACCCTAACATACTTCTCTGCCACTCCAGACTTCCTCATACAATGCCACAACTCTTCTCTTGGCACCCTATCATAAGCTTTTTCTAAGTCCACAAACACACAATGTAACTCTTTCTGTCCTTCTCTGTACTTTTCCAACAGTATTCTCAGAGCAAACATTGCATCTGTAGTGCTCTTTCTCGACATGAAACCATATTGCTGCTCACAGATCTTCACCTGTTTTCTAAGCCTAGCTTCTACTACTCTTTCCCATAACTTCATGCTGTGGCTGATCAGCTTTATGCCTCTGTAGTTACTGCAGCTCTGCACATCACCCTTGTTCTTGAAAATAGGAACCAGCACACTTCGTCTCCACTCCTCAGGCATCCTCTCACTTTCCAAGATTTTATTAAACAATCTGGTTAGAAACTCTACTGCCATCTCTCCTAGACATTTCCATGCCTCCATTGGAATGTCATCTGGACCAACTGCCTTTCCACTCTTCATCCTCTTCATAGCAGCCCTCACTTCTTCCTTGCTAATCTCTTTTTCTTCCTGATTTACTCTCACCACATCATCCAGCCTTTTCTCTCGCTCATTTTCTTTATTCATCAACTCTTCAAAATATTCCCTCCACCTTCTCAGCACACACTCCTCACTTGTCAGCACATTACCATGTGCATCTTTTACCACCCTAACCTGCTGCACATCCTTTCCAGCTCTGTCCCTTTGTCTGGCCAATCGGTACAAGTCCTTTTCTCCTTCCTTACTATTCAACTTCTTGTACAGCTCGCAATATGCCTTTTCCTTTGCTTTTGCCACTTCTCTTCTCACCTTACGCCACATCTCCTTGTACTCCTGTCTACTTTCTTCATCTCTCCGACTATCCCAAAACTTTTTCGCCAACCTCTTTCTCCTTATGCTTTCCTGGACCTCTTCATTCCACCACCAAGTCTCCTTGTCTTCCTTCCACTGTCCAGATGTCATACCCAGTACTGCCCTAGCTGTCTCCCTCACCACATCTGCAGTACTTTTCCAGTTGTCCAAAATTGCTTCCCCTCCAACTAGTGCTTCTCTCACCTGCTCGCTAAATTTCACACAACAGTCTTCCTCCTTCAGCTTCCACCATCTGATCCTTTGTTGAGCTCTCACTCTCTTCTTCTTCTTTACCTCTAAAGTCATCCTACAAATAACCATCCTATGCTGTCTAGTGACACTCTCTCCTGCTACCACCTTACAGTCTGTGATTTCTTTTAGCTTGCATCTCTTATAAAGAATGTAGTCCACCTGTGTGCACCTTCCTCCACTCTTATATGTTACCCTGTGCTCCTCCCTTTTATTAAAGTAGGTATTCACCACAGCCATTTCCATCCTTTTTGCAAAATCAACTACCATCTGTCCTTCCCCATTCCTATCCTTGATACCATATCTACCCATTACTTCCTCATCACCTCTGTTCCCTTCACCAACATGCCCATTGAAGTCTGCTCCTATCACCACTCTTTCATGTTTGGGCACTCTCCACCACCTCATCTAACACACTCCAGAAATCTTCTTTCTCCTTCATCTCACAACCTACCTGTGGGGCATATGCACTGATGATATTCATCATCACCCCTTCAATTTCCAACTTCACACTCATCACCCTGTCAGACACTCGCTTAACCTCCAACACACTTTTAACATACTCTTCCTTTAAAATGACCCCAACACCATTTCTCTTCCTGTCCTCACCATGGTACAACAACTTGTACCCACCGCCAATGCTCCTGCTCTTACTTCCCTTCCACTTGGTCTTTTGCACACACAGTATGTCTACCTTTCTCCTCTCCATCATATCAGCCAGCTCTCTCCCTTTACCAGTCATACTACCAACATTCAAAGTCCCCACTCTCATTTCCACCCTTCTAGTTTTCTTCTTCTCCCGCTGTTCGTGGCAACGTTTTCCTCCTCTTCTTCGTCGTCTTCGCCCAGCAGTAGCCCAATTTCCACCGGCACCCTGTTGGGCAATAGCACCGGTGGCGGACGTTGTTAACCCGGGCCGCGACCGATCCGGTATGGGAATTCGATTCTGAGTCTGCATAGTTGGGTTGGCTTGTTTTATGCCGGATGCCCTTCCTGACGCAACCCTCCTCATTTATCCGGGCTTGGGACCGGCACTCAGAATGTACTGGCTGCACACCCCATGTGGCTGAGT
Source organism: Thalassophryne amazonica (assembly GCF_902500255.1). NCBI lineage: Eukaryota > Metazoa > Chordata > Actinopteri > Batrachoidiformes > Batrachoididae > Thalassophryne > Thalassophryne amazonica. Next base: position 148,491,598 of record NC_047103.1, on the reverse strand, counting down.
TAAATATAGTAGTACTGTATAGTGTATAAAATGAATAAACACTTTATCCACAATTTGAAGTGCAGGTCCATAAATAATTCAAAGCTGCTAATTTTGCTAATCAACTGATCACAACTGAAATAAAATAATTAAAATAAAAAAATAAATAAATTACAACAAAATGGAGCTTTTTATAGCTTTGCTTAAAAATGTAACCGATTGAAAACAAACCGAAAATTGAAAAATCATTTTATTTATCAACTAAAATAAAAATTGTGAAAAAATAAAATAATTTCAATAAATTAGATATTTTTAAGCATTGCTAAAAACATTACTGATGGTAAACACACATTTAACAGCTTCTGAAAATATTAACTTATTTTTTTGTAATTGTCATGTAATGTATTTATTAGTTGTTTCAGTCATATTTAGTGACAGCTAGGTTGCAAATTTTGTATTTTAGTGTCAGCGTAACAGAGACTGTACATTTAATACAAGATATGTCATAACATCAAAGATAATTAAATAATTAATCATTTTAATATTATAAAAGTAATGAATTGTTATTATATTAATTTAAGTATTTGTAAATTAAGTGTAGAGAAATATCGCAGGTCAGGTTACAGCGCATGCACTAGTGCCGATCACGCTCTGGAAACGTCTTGGGTTCTGGATGGAAATCAACGCAGCAGACAAATGAATGAATGCAAGGCATCATGTAAAACTCTCTGAGCACATGCATCAGATGGAAAAATGCTACAGAAATGCAGTCCATTTACTCCACAGCTGCTGTCACCAAAGTGACCAAAGTGTCACTCTGTTTCTATGTTATGTGGTCATTGATTTTAGTTATTTGGCATGTAATTGTATATGTAGTTACTGTAGTAATTACTGTTATACCTGTCCTGGCGGTGGTCTCTGTGTTTTTAATGTTACACGTCGTGCGCACTGAGCTGTCATTTCCAGCTGTCAGTGTGCGGTGATCAGCTGGGAGGCGCCTCGCCGTGCTGTGTGCATTAAGACGTGGCTGTCTGGCCCCCATGTGATCATGTCCGTACATACATATCAGCATTTCATGCAAGTGTGCTCCCCCACACGCCACATGTGTTGGGGGAGGGGGGGAGCGCAAAACACACGTACAACACGTGTTCCGGGGTGGGGGCGGGTGGAGTGTGACAAAACGCTTACATGTGCGATACACACACATGCCACATGTGTGTTGCTTTTTGCAACATCACACTCGTGGGGGCACTTAGACAAATTTCACTGGCAGCTCAAAAGTGATCGTCTGCTCACTATTTTTGTGGTGACAGCACGAATGTGTCCAGCGAGCGGTGTGGGCTGTTTGTGTGTGTCACCTGGAATTTGACCGACACCTGCTGCGAGAAGGATCAAATGGGCTCTCACAGGGCACTCTCTGTCTTTCGGCCGGTGGTGTGTGCAAATAGTTGTAGCGACAGGTGCATGAGGTGTTAGAGGCAGCTCAGATTTTTCACAAATGGCATGTAATTCCTCCTTCATGCGCTGGTTGGCTTCAATCGTGTTATGTGTGAAAGGGCCTTATCAGATGACTTTAAAATTATGCATTTGCACAGTAAGCCATATGTATTAGCTCAGATATATTTAATAAAACACTCAGACAGGACAAACAAGGTTAAGTCTACAGCAGCGTATGACAGGACTGATGATGGCTTGACACATGCAGGAGGAGACCAATGCAGACTCACAGGCATGGTTGTCTTAGATTGATAAAAAGCTTTATCAGAAGACCAGGCATAGGATTCGGTACACAGGTAGTCAAACTTACTGGCAGAGGTATCAAACATGAGGCAGGCTGGGTCAGGGTCCAGGAACAAGCAAAGTTCATACAACCGGCATCAAGGAGTAATATGGGCAAAACAGAGACAGAGTCAAAAACAAGGCTGAGTACAGGGCAACAGCGAGGTGGAGGTCGGAGGATACAAGCAAGGTCAAAAAACACAGAAGAGCACAACAGGACGAGAACAAAAGGCGAGAAAGTGAGCAGAGTCAACAATCGGGCAGCGTGAGCTGTGGAACTGTGAGGGTTTTAAAGAGGAGCAAAGTAATCAGGCTGATGTGAAGCAGGTGTGTGGAGGTGTGGTGAAGTGAACAAAAAGGAGAGAAGAAAGGCAAGAGTGTGCGAGAGGGCAAAACAAAGCAGTGCAAAACCAGAGAAGTGAGTGACAGAAAAACTGAGAAACATGACGTGTTCAAAACTGAATGTGAAAAAAACAAAAGGGGCAAACGTAAGAACTACCATAACAAATCAAAAAGGGGAAAACCAGAAAACTAAAACTTGAATGGACTAACTGAACGGTACAGAAAAGTGAATACAATAAAATGGCAAAACAATCTATTGGTTAATTCACAAATAAACAAAACCCAGTGAACATAGCATAATGCAAAGAATAAAACAAGATAACTGATAAACAGAAAATGCAATGAATAACAAATGGAACATAATCTGATGAGCAACACCAAAGATAAATAATAACAAAAACCTGTGACTAAACATTATACAACAAATGTGATAACCAGAACTAAACTCAGACTAAAGTAACATAAAACACCCAGAGTAACAAATACAAACTGCACAATAAATGAAAAGCAAAGAATGAACCAGTGACGAAAGTGTAACACAAGGAAAAGCAACAAATAACTGAATGACTGCAAACTAAATGATGAGGTGCTAAATGAAAACAGTGACTAAATAATAAAGAAAGCAAAACAATAAACAAATCAAACAGAGTAATATGATAAAGTATGAACTAATAAAAAGTAAAACCAGAAAATCACAAAAGAAAAATGCCAACAGCTAAGACCTAAAACCTGAGCCAGGGCCAAGCCTGACAGAACCCCCCCTCAAGGCAGCCAACACCGAGGGCTGCCAAAATAGCCCCGCACACACCCGACAATGGGAGGGACGGAGGGGGACCGGAGGTGGACACCAAGGCCATGGGAAGCCGGCAGTGACCCCTAAAAAATGCCCATAAGGCAGGTGACCAAACGGTGCAGGACCCCAAACAAAAATAATGGGGGCAGGAGACACGGACCCAAGGTAGAAAACCCACCAGACCAAAGCCTGACAGCGTAGAGCATAGAGTTCAGCGAAGAAGACGTTGGCCTGCTAATGTGTAGACCTGGGTTCAAATCCTGCTCATGCTGCCCTCAATCTGGATTGTTTCAGTCCACCCACCTGGAAAAATGGATTCTGGCTTTGGCTGGGGAAGTAAATGTGAGGCATCATTGTAGAGTGCTATGAGCATCTGTTGGATGGAAATGTAGTCCTATCTAGTAGTTAGTGGGCGGCTTCATGAACCCACTGGCACACACCAGGCAATGTGCATAAAATGGCTTGGCTTAAAATGGCCCAAACTCATGAGTTATGCCAACATTTACCCCTGTACCGCTGCCAGGAATGGGGAAACTACCTACAGAGACCAAAACCTTTTTGTTTTCTTTCTTTTTGGTGGCAGGCTGTAAACATGTTGCTTTCTGCTATAAAGATGGAGATTTTTACATGGGTTTCTATGGAGAACAACTCGCTTTTGGTGCCAGCCTCACTCCAAGATTTGGCACTTCTGCGTTAGCTTCATTTACCAGCACCGAAGGTTGGGGCTTGGTTACGTTTAATTATTGTCTAAAAAGTTAACAACTTTGACATATTTGTACTTGTGTACCTGCCCCACCATGTTCACAATATATTTGTGAGGCATGGATGAAACCCAGGCCAAAGTGAGTCAAATTCCAATCTCTGAAAAAAGCAATTAATTTAAGCTTAGGGTACAAACGAGCATGAATCAGCGGAAAAGTCCTCTGTCTCCACTTCCTTTAATGTTGATTAATGCTACCGGCCTGCATCTGTGCTCAGCTACAGCCAGCAATTAGCAGTAATAATCACCTTTTCGTGCTCTACTAAGTAGGTCATTACCCTTCATCTTGTGGCCTACAATCCAACCAAGTTCGCCAAATACAACATACGAGGTCTATTAGATAAGAAACCGACACTTTTTTTTAACTATATGCATTTGAATGACGTGCGATTACACCAATCATGCTTGAACCCTCGTACGCATGCGTGAGTTTTTTCACGCGTGTCGGTTACGTCATTTCCCTGTGGGCAGGCCTTGAGTGAGATGTGGTCCCACCCTCTCGGCTGAATTCCTTTGTTTCACACGCTGCTCGAGACGGCGCGCGTTGCTTTATCAAACTTTTTTCTGGACCTGTGAGGAATATCCGAGTGGACACTATTCGAGAAATTAAGCTGGTTTTCGGTGAAAAGTTTAACGGCTGATGAGAGATTATGGGGTGTTTCTGTCGCTGTAAGGACTTCCCACGGAGCGGGACGTCGCGCAGCGCTTCCAGGCGCCGTTGTCGGCCTGTTTCGACCTGAAAGCATCCTAATTTAAGGCTTAATTCACCCAGGACGTCGTGAGAGAACAGAGAAGATTCAGAAGAGGCCGGCATGAGGACTTTATGCGGACATTCCACTGTTTAAGGACATTTTTTAATGAAAGACATGCGCGCAAATTCGCCTAGTCGTTTCCGTGACGACTCGGTGAATCTGTGTGCGCCGCGACAGGAAAAACACCTCCATGTTGAAAACCATTTGTAAAATTCAGGCGGCTTTTGATGGCTTTCAACAAGTGAGTATCTGAGAAATTGTTTAACAGCTTGGGCATGTTCCAACTTGCCCGTTAAGGTTTCCAACGGAGGTGTTTTTCCTGTTGCGACCCCCCGCGGTCGGGTCCGGCCCGACATGCGACTCTGCCCGCACGTTCTTTCATTACAAAATGTCCGTTAACAATGAAATGTCCGAATATACTCCTTATGCCGACGACTTCTGAAAGTTCTCTGTTCTCTGATGACTTACTGGGTCAACAGAGCCTGAAATGTGGAAGTTTTCAACTTGAAACGGCGAGACGCTGCCGCCTCGAAGCGCAGATCGCCGTCAGGCACCATGGGCCGTCCTTAAAGCGACACTTACAGACCAAAATCTCTCATCAGCCGTTAAAATTTTTACCGAAAACCAGCTGAATTTATCAAATGGTGTCCACTCAGTTGTGCCTTACAGTTTTGAAAAAATTTTGATCAAACAAAGCAGCAGTCTCTGAGCCATTCCTAAACAATGAAAAAATCGACGAGAGGGTGGGCGACTCCTCACTCAAAGACTGCCCACAGGCGAATGACGTAACCGACAGGCGTGAAAAAACTCTTGCATGCCCACGAGGGTTCAAGCATGTCTGATGTAATCACACGTGATTCAAATCCATATGGTTTTTGAAAAAAATAATAAGGTTGGATACTTTTCTAACAGACCTTGTAATAACTAAAGATTGGGGGGGTGTTCGCCACGGGGTGTCCATGTTAGTGTTGCAATTTGTGGGTATTATCCTATTTGAAGCACTGAAAAATCCAATCACTGAGTTCTACCGCATGGAAAAATCACAAGTGAGATCATTCAACCCTAAAATATGTTTGGCATGAGCTGATTTATGCTCCTCATTTTTTCCACCCTTCTCTTATCTTTTTATTTTGTCAAAATGACTGATGGCACTCAGCAGAACCAAGTGTCCAGCTTCACTCGGCTGCAGCCTGTTTGGCCGGACCTCGGCCCCGGTACAAATCAATATTTCAACATTTAAAATCAATCAAAAGAGGATTTTTTAGAACGCTGCTGCTGCTTGCATTCCCTTCCACCCGCCTCCAACCTCCCTCGTATCCTGCCACGCCGCAAACACTGAAACAAGCACTTTGCAGTTACAACTAGTAATCAATAAGCCAGCACCTTAACAGATCTTAACCGTGGTCGCCTCGGAGTGCTGATGGATGGCGAGGAAGGCCGCGATTCATTTTGTCAGGCCATTTACGCTGGTGAATTCTGTCCACTTCATCCTGCAGATGATCATTTTTCACACTTCATAAGAAGCAGAAATGGGCTGAGATGGGGAGCAGAGAGAGAAATAGGAGGCAGAGGAGAAGCAGACAGGAGAGGCCGATGAGGTAGAGATCGAGGGGCAGACTGCAGGAAAAACAGGGGCGAGTGGAAAACAAGTGGAGACAGACGGGAAGAGAGAGTTCAGAGACGTAAACCACAGTGAGTGGCTCCTGTATTCCTGCAGCTTTCTGGATTTACTTACGGAATGAAAACTAAGTTTACCTCATGATGCACTGCTGAAGGTTTTCCACCACGAAACTGTCCAAAATAATGGATCAGTAAAATAAATGCAATATACAGTATGACTACATACAATCAAGTGTACATACACATACACACACCCGATTACTTCAGACAAAAATACAGCAATTATCCACAATTATTACTTGTTGAATGTAATAATGTCACACATCATAATTAAAACAGCTGCACGTATACATTTGATTGTTTATGTACGCTAAACGTTGAAACAGTCTGTCTTCTGAATTGAGGCAGTGAGGGTGAAGGTGACCGCAGCGGCGGGTAATGAAAGTAAGTAATGAAAATGGATGCAACTTTAAATTTTTTCTGATTATGTTATGAAGTTGTCAGTAAAATGTATCTGTCCATCACACCAGGTGGCAGTAAAAGACATTTGCAGCAGAAACAGCGCCACCTAGTGTATATTGAAGTATGATGGGAATGACAGATTTTAATAAATTATGGGAATGCATGAAATTCAAGCCAAGACTGAAAAGAAAGTGTAATAAAAAAAAAACATGCTGACATTTGTTTGCAATAATTTCAAAAAACTCTACTGTTTTTTTTTCTACATTATTTTGGGCCCTGCCCAAGCGCTGTTTCTGGCATCAAAACGGGGCCTGTAGCACCCGAACCATAATAGCTGGCACAAATGTGATGGCAGACTTTGAATCTGTGGATGTTTTTGCCCTAGAAAACATCTTCAAATCATTTTCAATGACCTACCTTGATGAAATACGGACCAAAAAAAAAAAAAAAACTGTGCTCAGTGACAATGCACTGAATGTCACACATGGAAGCTGGACAGATTCATACTTGCTAGGTGAAAACGCCATCTTTGGGAAATTGGTGGTATATCACAGATTGGTGGTTCTAATTAACAGCAAAATGTGGACAATTAAGGGGATTTGTGAACAAGACATGATGTGCTTCCATAACTACAGAGGATATGGCAAGATCGAGAGCGTAGAGATGATGTGTGAGGTGAGCAGATCCAGAGAACACTGAGGGCAAAAAATGGGACCTCCACACTTAGTGTATGTGTGTACATTATACAAATAATAGATGGTAAGGAGTCCAACATAGAGAAATATTGGATGAAGAAAAGTTATATTGGACAAGGCGTAGCCGAGTCCAATATAACTTTTCTTCATCCAATATTTCTCTATGTTGGATGACTTGCCATCCATCAATTGTTATGTTCTCCACCCCCCTCCCAAATTAAGCAAACAACACAGAGTCAAGTAAATTACATCAATTTATTTTGTTGTGAACAGCATATGATTGATTCAGATGAATGCTTCTAAAATGTCAGTAGTGTGCTTGTCTACCTTCTTAGTGTTTTTGGCATCCTTAGAGTTCAATATTTCCACCAGTTCCTCCTCTGTGAACTCGGCAAACTTCGCTGGCAGACGATTTTCTGCTGTTGTTGACATGTTTGTTGCCATTTTTTCAACCAGCATCTGTCAGCTAATTCCTGACCTTCGTATACCGCGCTCTGATTGGCTAGCTGTTGGCAGTAAGCTCTAACGCTAACGCTATTGGTCAGTGGGAACCGATCCAATAAAACTTTTGGTCCTAGCCTTTTTGGATCCTTTTGGATCCAACATAACTTTCTGGTGCCAAGCATACCAAAATACAGGTAAATGATGGACAGAAAGGCTAATCTGTGATTGGCTATTGCAATCTGAGTGGAGAACATATATAAAAGACAAACACATTTGAAGTCCTTCATGCAGACTTTGTTTTGCAATCAAATTTATCACAAAATTACACATAAAAGGTAGGTAACAGTAAATGTAAATATCAATGAATCAAAATTGAGGTAGTGGTGTATTTCACTGTTTTTACATTGCAATTTTACAAACATAAAATGAATGTATTCAGACAGGAAGGCAAACTGGGTTGTTCAGGACAGTCAGGTGCTTAACAGTTGAGAACATAAAGTAGCTGAAGAAAGGGATTAAATAAACAGATGGTCAACACATATACAGGGCTGGAAATTTGAATCTGCCTGGTCATACCCACAGCCTCAGCCTAAGCATGTTGTTGTTTTGCTGAGTGTGCTGTGGCTGTGCTGTGCTGAGTGCTGTAGAAAGGGATTAAATAAACAGAGATGGCCAACACATATACAGGGCTGGAAATTTGAATCTGCCTGGTCTATTTTGGGAGTAATTTTCAGTTCAACTTTTTAAAAAATGGTACCAGTTTGTTCCCCATGTCATGGTGATTCAGAATATAGTTTTTAGGGCTACTTATTATAGTTTGGGAGTTAATCACACATGGTACATCACTGCATGGTCTTACGTAAATGGCTGTTTTGGGGGTAGTTTTCAGTTCAACTTTTAAAAAAACAGTACCAGTTTGTTCCCCATGTCATGATTGAGAATATAGTTTTTAGGACTACATATTATAGTTTGGGAGTTTATCGCACATGGTACAACACTGTATGATCTTACATAAATGTCTATTTTGGGGGTAATTTTCAGTTCAGCTTTAAAAAAAATGGTACCAGGTTGTTCCCCATGTCATGATTGAGAATATATATATATATATATATATATATATATATATATATATATATATATATATATATATATATATATATATATATATATATATATATATATATATATATATATATATATATATATATATATATACAACCCCTGGCAAAAATTATGGAATTTTGTAGAAAAAAAGCAGATCACAGACATGACACAAAACTAAAGTCATTTCAAATGGCAACTTTCTGGCTTTAAGAAACACTATAAGAAATCAAGAAAAAAAGATTGTGGCAGTCAGTAACGGTTACTTTTTTAGACCAAGCAGAGGAAAAAAATATGGAATCACTCAATTCTGAGGAAAAAATTATGGAATCACCCTGTAAATTTTCATCCCCAAAACTAACACCTGCATCATATCAGATCTGCTCGTTAGTCTGCATCTAAAAAGGAGTGAACACACCTTGGAGAGCGGTTGCACCAAGTGGACTGACATAAATCATGGCTCCAACGCGAGAGATGTCAATTGAAACAAAGGAGAGGATTATCAAACTCTTAAAAGAGAGTAAATCATCACGCAATGTTGCAAAAGATGTTGGTTGTTCACAGTCAGCTGTGTCTAAACTCTGGACCAAATACAAACAACATGGGAAGGTTGTTAAAGGCAAACATACTGGTAGACCAAGGAAGACATCAAAGCGTCAAGACAGAAAACTTAAAGCAATATGTCTCAAAAATCGAAAAATGTACAACAAAACAAATGAGGAACGAATGGGAGGAAACTGGAGTCAACGTCTGTGACCGAAATGTAAGAAACCACCTAAAGGAAATGGGATTTACATACAGAAAAGCTAAACAAAAGGCATCATTAACACCTAAACAGAAAAAAACAAGGTTACAATGGGCTAAGGAAAAGCAATTGTGGACTGTGGATGACTGGATGAAAGTCATATTCAGTGATGAATCTCGAATCTGCATTGGGCAAGGTGATGATGCTGGAACTTTTGTTTGGTGCCTTTCCAATGAGATTTATAAAGATGACTGCCTGAAGAGAACATGTAAATTTCCACAGTCATTGATGATATGGGGCTGCATGTCAGGTAAAGGCACTGGGGAGATGGCTGTCATTACATCATCAATAAATGCACAAGTTTATGTTGATATTTTGGACAATTGAAAGGATGTTTGGGGATGATGAAATCATTTTTCAAGATGATAATGCATCTTGCCATAGAGCAAAAACTGTGAAAACATTCCTTGCAAAAAGACACATAGGGTCAATGTCATGGCATAGGGTCAATGTCAATGAGCAGATCTGATTTGATGCAGGTATTAATTTGGGGGATGAAAATTTACAGGGTGATTCCATAATTTTTTCCTCAGAATTGAGTGATTCCATATTTTTTTCCTCTGCTTGGTCTAAAAAAGTAACCGTTACTGACTGCCACAATCTTTTTTTCTTGATTTCTTATAGTGTTTCTTAAAATCAGAAAGTTGCCATTTGAAATGACTTTAGTTTTGTGTCATGTCTGTGATCTGCTTTTTTTCTACAAAATTAAACAACTGAATGAACATCCTCTGAGGCCGGTGATTCCATAATTTTTGCCAGGGGTTGTATATACGAGGTCTATTAGAAAAGTATCCGACCTTATTTAAAAAAAAAAACATATGGATTTGAATCACGTGTGCTTGCGTGAGCCAACCTTGAACCTTCATGCGCATGCGTGATTTTTTTCACACTTGTCGATTGCGTCATTTGCCAGTGAGCAGGCTTTGAGTGAGGAGTGGTCCACCCCCCTCGGTGGATTTTCATTGTCAGGGAAATGGCTGAGAGACTGCTGCTTTGCTTGATCAATTTTTTTTTTTAGAAACTGTGAGGCACATCCATGTAGACACCATTCGAGAAATTCAGGTGGTTTTTGGTGAAAATTTTATGGGCTTCAAAGACATTAAGGGATGTTACTGTCAAAATTCTACACTCAACAAAAATATAAACGCAACACTTTTGGTTTTGCTCCCATTTTGTATGAGATGAACTCAAAGATCTAAAACTTTTTCCACATACACAATATCACCATTTCCCTCAAATATTGTTGACAAACCAGTCTAAATCTGTGATAGTGAGCACTTCTCCTTTGCTGAGATAATCCTTCCCACCTTACAGGTGTGCCATATCAAGATGCTGATTAGACACCATGATTAGTGCACAGGTGTGCCTTAGACTGCCCACAATAAAAGGCCACTCTGAAAGGTGCAGTTTTGTTTTATTGGGGGGGATACCAGTCAGTATCTGGTGTGACCACCATTTGCCTCATGCAGTGCAACACATCTCCTTCGCATAGAGTTGATCAGGTTGTCAATTGTGGCCTGTGGAATGCTGGTCCACTCCTCTTTAATGGCTGTGCGAAGTTGCTGGATATTGGCAGGAACTGGTACACGCTGTCATATACGCCGGTCCAGAGCATCCCAAACATGCTCAATGGGTGACATGTCCGGTGAGTATGCCGGCCATGCAAGAACTGGGACATTTTCAGCTTCCAAGAATTGTGTACAGATCCTTGCAACATGGGGCTGTGCATTATCCTGCTGCAACATGAGGTGATGTTCTTGGATGTATGGCACAACAATGGGCCTCAGGATCTCGTCACGGTATCTCTGTGCATTCAAAATGCCATCAATAAGATGCACTGACATCAGAAAACCGCTCACCCACACGACGCCACACATGCTGTCTGCCATCTGCCCTGAACAGTGTGAACCGGGATTCATCCGTGAAGAGAACACCTCTCCAATGTGCCAAACGCCAGCGAATGTAAGCATTTGCCCACTCAAGTCGGTTATGATGACGAACTGGAGTCCAGTCGAGACCCCGATGAGGACGACGAGCATGCAGATGAGCTTCCCTGAGATGGTTTCTGACAGTTTGTGCATATATTCTTTGGTTATGCAAACCGATTGTTTCAGCAGCTGTCCGAGTGGCTGGTCTCAGACGATCTTGGAGGTGAACATGCTGGATGTGGAGGTCCTGGGCTGGTGTGGTTACACGTGGTCTGCGGTTGTGAGGCTGGTTGGATGTACTGCCAAATTCTCTGAAACACCTTTGGAGACGGCTTATGGTAGAGAAAATGAACATTCAATACACGAGCAACAGCTCTGGTTGACATTCCTGCTGTCAGCATGCCAATTGCACACTCCCTCAAATTTTGCGACATCTGTGGCATTGTGCTGTGTGATAAAACTGCACCTTTCAGAGTGGCCTTTTATTGTGGACAGTCTAAGGCACACCTGTGCACTAATCATGGTGTCTAATCAGCATCTTGATATGGCACACCTGTGAGGTGGGATGGATTATCTCAGCAAAGGAGAAGTGCTCACTATCACAGATTTAGACTGGTTTGTGAACAATATTTGAGGGAAATGGTGATATTGTGTATGTGGAAAAAGTTTTAGATCTTTGAGTTCATCTCATACAAAATGGGAGCAAAACCAAAAGTGGGGAGTTTGTCGCACATGATACAGTACTGTATGGTCTTACATAAATGGCTATTTTGGGGGTAATTTTCAGTTCAACTTTAAAAAAATGGTACCAGTTTGTTCCCCATGTCATGAGGATTCAGAAGGTATATAGTTTTTAGGGCTACATATTATAGTTTGGGAGTTTATCCCGGACAGAGAGACACACAGACAGATGCAGCCCTTTATGTATATAGAAATATATATATATATATATATATATATATATATATATGCACACCCTCAAACCCCTTTTTCAAGAATTAAAAAACCCACTGAATGCTGTTTCTGAATGCTCTATTCAGTGGCTCAGCTTGATATATTTGTACCAGACCATGATTCAGCAAGGTGTATCAAGGTTGTTCACCTTTTCAGCCAAAGACTATTCAAATGTTTTTCTGTTACTTGTCATCATAATGTCACAGCATCACATTTACAATTGTACAATACAAGTTCAAATGTATAAAAAACAAGTAAGTTATAAAGTAATTTTTCTCTGTAATTCCATTTTGTGGTTAAATATGCACCAAAATGCAAGAAATGGCACCAAAAAATCCAAACGTTTGTGGGGGAGCATGCCCACAGACCCCCTCAGGGAAGCGCGACTAAGACAGAGTCACAAATCCAAGCACCTGTCAGTGGCTCCCGGTCAGGTTCCACATCAAATTTAAAATTCTCTTTTTAACATTCAAGACCATCCACAGCCTTTCACCTTCATATCTATCTGACCTCATCCATGTGACCACTCCCTCTCGCACCCTCAGATCTTCCTCCTCCACTCACTTGACTGTCTCCCCACTCATCTCACCACTGTGGGGAGCAGAGCATTCAGCCGCTCTGCTCCCCAACCCTGGAACTCTCTCCCACTTTTCAAAATAGAACTCAAAGCCCATTTGTTTAAGACAGCGCCTTCTCTATCTGACATCTAATTTGAATCTCTTTTTTATTTCTTATTTTAATTCATTTTTTAATTGTTGTTTTATTTGTTTTTAGGCCTGAAAATAAGATGCATTATTATTAATATTATTATTATTATTTACAAAATCCTGGATCTGCCCCGATGGGCTGCACCCTTCATCAGCCACATACATCATAGGTGGCGTGACTAAGCCGTCCTATTTTGAAGGTTCTTTGGAAAGCACCTGACATGTGCAGTCTTCTTTCAGCCCAAAATGAAGGATACAACAGATGTATCCTTTGCAGCCCAAACAATTCCATTCCAATTCCACTGCATGATATTTTTTTCCAAGACAAAACCCTACGAACAAACAAACAAACAAAACAGTTTGCACTTCATCTGTGCGGTAATTCCTGCTAAATCTGACATTGGGAAAATAGGTTTTTGGATTGTTGCCATGGTAACCATGAGACAAATGATGAGAAATAGTTTTTTTGGTAAACAACAACAAAATCTGCTTCATGACAGCTCACTCGACACACAACAGAATAAGATAAATGGGGAACACAAGATGAAATATTAATGTTTATGCATGATGTTACGCAACTACTATCATAACATACAAACATAATTTGACCTCATAGGGCCTCATCTGTAATATTTTCAGCTTGATTAATATGTTTCCCATTAGATAGATATACATGCATTAAGACACCAAAGATTTGGGTTGGCACCACTGTGTGAAGGAGGAATTTTCTGCACTATGGCACTTAAACATGCCCTTTCAGATCTGTTTTTGCTTACAACAGGGTAGTTTGTTCATGCACAAATGGAATTGTGGATTTTTAATGTGAAACTTGCCTACATTGAATTTTAAAAAGTTGATAAAAGCCGATTTTACACAATATGCGCCTTACAGTAAAGTGTTTCGCTGCAACTTTCTTCAAAAAAAGGCAGAATTCCAGATTTTATCCCCATCATTGACTGGACTCGATCAGTAAATGGGACCATGTTGTGATTGGCAGAGCTCATTATGGTGCAACTTCAAGCAGCTTGTGATTGGTTGCGATAATAAAATGTGTTAAAAACATGACTAGTGATTACACCCTGCTACTGAGGTGGGCGCCATTACTGAGGTATTACCTAGATTTACAGAATTCGATAGTATCTCACTAGGCATGCTGACAAAACTCGTAATATCTACAAAAAGCACAACCTGCTTAATTGATCCTATACCAGCAAAACTGTTTTAGGACCTGTGGCCCACTCTCGGGCCGACTGTGTTGGAAATGATTAATCTCTCATTAATTTGTGGATCTGTTCCTAAATGTTTCAAATCTGCAGTGATTAAACCATTACATAAGAAATCTAATCTTGACCCTAGTCTATTGAAAAACTATAGGCTGATATCAAATCTATCATTTTGCTCTAAAATTCTGGAAAATGTGATTTCACAGCAGCTCATGGACTACCTTACTGAGAATAATCTTTTTGAGCCACTGCAGTCTGCTTTTAGAAAATATCATTCCACAGAGACAGTGCTCACTTAAGTGGTAAATGATCTTCTACTCGCAATCCATTCGGACACCACTACCGTTCTTGTGCTGTTAGATCTCAGTGTTGCGTTTGATACCGTGGATCATCATATTCTACTTGATAGGCTGGAGAATCATTTTAGGATTACTGGGAGTGCCCTTGCATGGTTGACATCATACCTGACCAGTCATTCTCACTGTGTTTTGTACAATAATACTACCTCTAACCTTAGTGACATGAAATTTGGCATTCTACAGGGGTCCGTCTTAGGCCCCCTGTTTTTCTCCCTTTATATAGCACCCCTTGGGCACATATTGCGCCATTTGGGGGTTACCTTTCAGTGCTATGCTGATGATACTCAGTTATACATGCCGATAACTGCTGGTAATCTCATTCCATAAAATCCTTAGAAGATTGCTTTGCATCAGTGAGAAGCTGGATGTCTAGCAACTTCCTACTTTTAAACTCTGATAATACTGAAATGATGGTTCTTGGTCCAGTGAGACATCGGCATCAATTTGACAAGTTAACGCTTAGCCTAGGCTCGTGTGTCATATATCACACTGACAAAGTGAGGAACCTTGGGGTAATTTTTGATCCTACGTTGTCCTTTGACCTCCACATTAGAGATATTACGAGGACTGCTTTCTTCCACCTGCGAAATATAGCGAAGATTCCTCCCATTCTGTTTATGGCTGATGCTGAGACCCTGATTCATGTGTTTGTCTCTTCTAGACTGGACTACTGCAATGTTCTACTTTCTGGTTTACCGCAGTCTAGTATTACAGCTCTCCAATTGGTTCAAAATGTTGCAGCCAGACTTTTGACACAAAGCAGAAAGTTCGACCACATTACACCCATTTTGGCGTCCCTTCACTGGCTTCCTGTCCCAGTGAGATCAGATTTTAAGGTTCTGCTGCTAACCTATAAAATTATTCATGGACTGGCACCTCCCTACCTAGCTGACCTAATTAAACCTTGCGTACCGGCCCGGGCTTTACGTTCTCAGGGTGCAGGACTACTTTGTGTCCCTTGGGTGAATAAGAAGTCTGTGGGTCACATAGCTTTCTCTTATTGTGCCCCTGTTCTGTGGAATGATCTCCCTGTATCACTAAAACAAGATTCTGTGGAGACTTTCAAGTCCAGACTTAAGACGCACTTATTTTCCCTTTCATATGGCTAGCATACTGGTACAGTTTTGTTTTACGCCTTTTACTCTTTTAATTCATGGTATTAGTAATTGGAGCGGGCCACGGCCTCAACTTCACCTAAATTCTGGGTCTTTTAGTGAAGCTTAGGGCTAGCGGCCGGCGATCACCTTAGTATTCTTCTGTTTTTCTTGTTGATTAATGCTGGCAAATTATACAGTATTTTTTGTCTTTCTGATGCCTGATTCTGTTTTTCTTTGTTTAAGGTGCGGCTCCATCCAGAGATGGGAGTTTTAGGATTTGAAGGTTCTGCTACTAGTCTATTAAATTGTTTACAGACTGGCACCTCCCTACCTAGCTGACCTTAATTAAAACCTATGTACCGGCCCGGGCTTTGCGTTCTCAAGGTGCAGGACTACTTTGTGTCCCTAGGGTGAATAAAAAGTCTGTGGGTCACAGAGCTTTCTCTTATTGTGCCCCTGTTCTATGGAATCATCTCCCTGCGTCAATAAAACAGTCAGATTCTGTGGAGGCTTTCAAGTTCAGACTTGAGACGCACTTATTTTCCCTTCCGTATGGCTAGCATACTGGCAAAGTATGTTTCTATGCTTTTTACTCTTTTAATTCATTTTATTAGGAAATGGAGTGTGCCACGGCCTCAACTTTACCTAAATTCTGGGTCTTAGCTTAGGGTTAAGCTTAGGGCTAGTGGCCGGCGATCACCTTAGTATTTCTTTTGTTTTCTTGTTGCTTAATGCTGACCAATTACACTGTATTTGTTGTCTTTCTGATGCTTGGTTCTGCTTTTTTTTCTTTTCTCTCTGTTTGAGGTGCAGCTCCATCCAGAGATGGGTGTGGCAGCTGTTCCGGAAACCCTCCTGTCCTGTGCACCAACCACATTTCCTGTATGTTCGTTTTTTTGAATTGTTTTGTAATTTGTGTCTGTAGCATGGCCCAAGCACACAGGGGCGGTCCTGGAGGCAGGCCGACTGGGCAGCCGCCCGGGGCGGCATCGCGGGAGGGGGGCACGAGCGTGCGAAAAAAAAAAAACCTGTCCAAAAAAAAAAAGAATAAAACTGTGGGGGGGGGGGGGGTGTTCCTGACGAGGGAGTTCATGGTTATGTTACAGCAGAGTGCCCCCCCATCTCACCTCTCGCGTTAGGTGAGCAAGGGGGGGGGGGCGCACGCAGGGGGTTTCGCCCGGGGAGTAAATCACTCTAGGACCGCCACTGCAAGCACAGAGTCACCCCTTTGAGTTTGGTCTGCTTAAGGTTTCTTCCTCAGAGGGAGTTTTTCCTTACCACTGTTGCTCTGGGGGTTAGTAAGGGTAGACCTTATTTGTCTGAAGCACCTTGAGGCAACCTTGTTGTGATTTGGCACTATATACAGTAGCGTTCAGAATAATAGTAGTGCTATGTGACTAAAAAGATTAATCCAGGTTTTGAGTATAATTCTTATTGTTACATGGGAAACAAGGTACCAGTAGATTCAGTAGATTCTCACAAATCCAACAAGACCAAGCATTCATGATATGCACACTCTTAAGGCTATGAAATTGGGCTATTAGTAAAAAAAAAAGTATAAAAGGGGGTGTTCACAATAATACAACCCCTGGCAAAAATTATGGAATCACCGGCCTCGGAGGATGTTCATTCAGTTGTTTAATTTTGTAGAAAAAAAGCAGATCACATACATGACACAAAACTAAAGTCATTTCAAATGGCAACTTTCTGGCTTCAAGACACACTATAAGAAATCAAGAAAAAAAATTGTGGCAGTCAGTAACGGTTACTTTTTTACACCAAGCAGAGGGAAAAAAATATGGAATCACTCAATTCTGAGGAATAAATTATGGAATCACCCTGTAAATTTTCATCCCCCAAAACTAACACCTGCATCAAATCAGATCTGCTCATTAGTCTGCATCTAAAAAGGAGTGATCACACCTTGGAGAGCTGTTGCACCAAGTGGACTGACATGAATCATGGCTCCAACACGAGAGAAGTCAATTGAAACAAAGGAGAGGATTATCAAACTCTTAAAAGAGGGTAAATCATCACGCAGTGTTGCAAAATATGTTGGTTGTTCACAGTCAGCTGTGTCTAAACTTTGGACCAAATACAAATAACATGGGAAGGTTGTTAAAGGCAAACATACTGGTAGACCAAGGAAGACATCAAAGCGTCAAGACAGAAAACTTAAAGCAATATGTCTCAAAAATCGAAAATGCACAACAAAACAAAGGAGGAACGAATGGGAGGAAACTGGAGTCAACATCTGTGACCGAACTGTAAGAAACCGCCTAAAGGAAATGGGATTTACATACAGAAAAGCTAAACGAAAGCCATCATTAACACCTAAACTGTTATGTGTCGACGCAGGTTGAGGAGCGGACCTGCGTCTGACAGAACCCAGCGCTAAAAATAACCAGAAAGCGGTTCCAAAACAAAACAATTTATTTTTTTTACCCTCTTTGGTGCATAACAATGTGTACAAACTAAACAGCGTCTTTCTGGTGGAGTGACTGTTGGCACGCTCTCCAGCGCCCGTAAGGATCAAAGCTCGGTGCTCCTGGACCCACTACCACCGCCAAACACCCCCCAGGTGGACACGACAAACTGACTCTCTGTGAAGCAAAGAAGAGGTGAGGTAAGTCAGCAGTTACAACAATATCTTTCAAAAGACACATGCTATCAGCAACACATTCAGGTCTGTATCTTTTTTAACTTTATGCAAATGAGCAGCTTCTCACAACAGGTGGAGGATCACTCATTCCGCACGCCACAGCAGTGAGAAGCAAGCTGCACAATTCTCATCACAATTCAAGTATACTGTGTAACAAAACACCAAGTTACTATCAACAATTAGTCAAACACTTAATTACCTTTAATGTGTGCTGACAGCATGTATCCTCACCCTTCCTTGCTTCACGGGCTCGATGTGTCAACCCCAGGCGCGGTCCTCAGCGTCTCACAAACGAACATCACAAGGTCGAGTTCCCGGCAGTTCTGCTTGAATCACACATGCCTTAAATGCAGAACGCCATCCAATTATCTGCTTCAGCTGAAAGTCTTTAAGGTTGCATGTGAGCACCATTCACAGGTGCTACACATGATGTTGATGAGGGTGAGGATTCTTCAGCCAGTTTCCATGCCACCTGAAGAGCAAAGAAAAGAAAAGAACACCAAAATATCCAGCCACACCCCCCAAAATACAACATAAACAGAAAAAAACAAGGTTACAATGGGCTAAGGAAAAGTAATCGTGGACTGTGGATGACTGGATGAAAGTCATATTCAGTGATGAATCTCGAATCTGCATTGGGCAAGGTGATGATGCTGGAACTTTTGCTTGGTGCCGTTCCAGTGAGATTTATAAAGATGACTGCCTGAAGAGAACATGTAAATTTCCACAGTCATTGATGATATGGGGCTGCATGTCAGGTAAAGGCACTGGGGAGATGGCTGTGTTTAAATCATCAATAAATGCACAAGTTTACGTTGATATTTTGGACACTTTTCTTATACCATCAATTGAAAGGATGTTTGGGGATGATGAAATCATTTTTCAAGATGATAATGCATCTTGCCATAGAGCAAAAACTGTGAAAACATTGCTTGCTAAAAGACACATAGGGTCAATGTCATGGCCTGCAA
Organism: Thalassophryne amazonica; assembly: GCF_902500255.1. NCBI lineage: Eukaryota > Metazoa > Chordata > Actinopteri > Batrachoidiformes > Batrachoididae > Thalassophryne > Thalassophryne amazonica. The sequence goes on along the minus strand of NC_047103.1, from coordinate 148,472,165 downwards.
ATAGTCCGGATCTTAATCCAATTGAAAATCTTTGGAGGAAGTTGAAGAAAATGGTTCATGACAAGGCTCCAACCTGCAAAGCTGATCTGGCAACAGCAATCAGAGAAAGTTGGAGCCAGATTGATGAAGAGTACTGTTTGTCACTCATTAAGTCCATGCCTCAGAGACTGCAAGCTGTTATAAAAGCCAGAGGTGGTGCAACAAAATACTAGGGATGTGTTGGAGCGTTCTTTTGTTTTTCATGATTCCATAATTTTTTCCTCAGAATTGAGTGATTCCATATTTTTTCCCTCTGCTTGGTCTAAAAAAGTAACCGTTACTGACTGCCACAATTTTTTTTCCTGATTTCTTACAGTGTTTCTTAAAGCCAAAAAGTTGCCATTTGAAATTACTTTAGTTTTGTGTCATGTCTGTGATCTGCTTTTTTCTACAAAATTAAACAACTGAATGAACATCCTCCAAGGCCGGTGATTCCATAATTTTTGCCAGGGGTTGTAGTAGCATCTGCTTTTGACGCTACAAACTCAAAACTCTTATGTTCAAACTGCTTTTTTTTTTTTAGCAATCCTGTGAATCACTAAATTAGTATTTAGTTGTATAACCACAGTTTTTCATGATTTCTCCACATCTGCGAGGTATTAATTTTGTTGGTTTGGAACCAAGATTTTGCTTGTTTACTAGTGTGCTTGGGGTCATTGTCTTGTTGAAACACCCATTTCAGGGGCATGTCCTCTTCAGCATAAGGCAACATGACCTCTTCAACTTTTTTGACATATCCAAACTGATCCATGATACCTGGTACCATAGTAGGAGAAACATGCCCATATCATGATGCTTGCACCACCATGCTTCACTGTCTTCACTGTGAACTGTGGCTTGAATTCAGAGTTTGGGGGTCGTCTCACAAACTGTCTGCGGCCCTTGGACCCAAAAAGAACAATTTTACTCTCATCAGTCCACAAAATATTCCTCCATTTATCTTTAGGCAAGTTGATGTGTTCTTTAGCAAATTGTAACCTCTTCTGCACATGTCTTTTAACAGAGGGACTTTGCGGGGGATTCTTGCAAATAAATTAGCTTCACACAGGTGTCTTGTAACTGTCACAGCACTTACAGGTAACTTCAGACTGTCTTTGATCATCCTGGAGCTGATCAATGGGTGAGCCTTTGCCATTCTGGTTATTCTTCTATCCATTTTGATGGTTGTTTTCTGTTTTCTTCCACGCATCTCTGTTTTTTTTTGTCCATTTTAAAACATTGGAGATCATTGTAGATGAACAGCCTATAATTTTTTGCGCCTGCCTATAGGTTTTCCCCTCTCCAATCAACTTTTTAATCAAACTACGCTGTTCTTCTGAACAATGTCTTGAATGTCCCATTTTCGTCAGGCTTTCAAAGAGAACTTGATTAGAGAAATTGATTAGAATTTCATCAAACTATTAACAGTAGACGGTGGAAATGTTCATCAAAATAATGATCAAGAAAGCCATAATCTTCAATATTATAGTTTGCATCTGGCCCTCGGGTCAACAGTTTGAGAACTTTGCTTTATCGTCCTTTCTATTATAAAGTACTTAAAACTAAACTTTTGGATTGATTCTCATATTTTAACATTTATTAATTGGTAAAAGTTTAGGCAATAGCAAAAGCTCAACCTGCTGTTCTTGTGTGTCTTACACCTGTGTGTATGTGTGTTATTTGTATCTCGGTGCGCCTGTGTGTAACCAAATCATTCAGAGGGGAAATTGATTTTTTTTTTCTCCTCTCACTGAAAGAATTTTATCGCTATCAAGCACACAAGGGCAAAGTAACCGTGAACAAGCGCCACTAGTCAAACATATTATGTTTACAAAACAGCAAAGTGTTAAATTAGTTCGCTTCCACGCAGTAATATGTTGTATTATTACCTTGCCCCGTGTAATAGCCATTCATACAGCACATTGTGCAGAAGAATGGCTTGTTTTGTGTACTTAAATTGGAGAGACAATGGGAGAAGCTGTGTGCTTTCCGATCTTCTTTCACCTTTCTTCATTTGCATTAATAAATCTTCCTCTCGCTGCCTCTCTTGGCCCGGCTCCCAAAGACCCGCGGTGTTCTTGTTGGATCTGTCTTGCGTTGGAAAACAAGCGACAGCTGCTGTGTGTGCGTTTTCGTGCTGGCCCTTTGTAGTCATCTCACCCCATATGCCGGCCCTTACCTGCTGGCGAGCGAGGATTATTAGCTACAACACCCTTATTAAAACAGGATTTGTTTACCCCCCCCCGCTTGCATGCAGCCACAGCAAAAACAGTATGACCCATCCAAAGCCGGGCCAACGCCCCGCTGTGAGAAACGCCAAAGTCAGTGAGCTGGGGATGTAACAAATATGAAGCTTAAAAATGAAAAAAGAAAATGCGCATTGTATAAAAGATTGTATAAAAACTTTGTACATTGACTGAAGGGATTACAGAAACATTCTGAAGTTCACTGAATTGCACAGTCAGTCAATATATTACAGTTGACAGGATGAGTGCCATGGTCATGATTTATTTGTACGTGTGTGGGGATGAAAAGCCATGTACACATACTAGAAAACCCTCCGTGACATCACCCGTAGGCTTTCTGAAGAGCAGTTTTGAAGCTCAAATGACTCCAGACGTTGTCACCTTGGCAATGCCTGACTCCGCCTACTGGCCAACCAATGGGTAAAGAGGTGGAATGTGGGCAACATCTGTGTGACCTGGGTGGGATGAATGAAACCTGAACACCCCCCCCCATCTTGCAATTACCAAAACAAGGGAAACTTTTCATGAACACATATTTTTGTGGACTGTGCATTTGTTTTCATAACAGTTGGTTTGGGATCAGATATTAAAAAGCATGACTGGCATATTGGATACTTAACTATTGCAAAATCAGGGGCGTTAATGTCACCCAGAAATACCTGCTAATTACAAATTAAATAATACTAAAATTTCACTCAGTGGAAATACTGGAGCACAGACTTCTTAGATGGTTCATTAGTACAAGTATTAGATTTTTGTTTCTTTTCATTCATGATGTATCAATTTAATTCATGGTTTTAGGAATTTCAATATAAAAAGCCAGAATTATTTATGTATTTATTTATTTGGTGGTGTAAAAAAAATTCAAACATGTAAAAGCTCAAGGGTACACAATGTGTGCATTTTATGTGTGTGTGTGTGTGTGTGTGTGTGTGTGTGTATATATATATATATATATATATAATATCTATATATATATATATATATATTATATTATATATATATATCATATATATATATATATATATATATAGATATATATAATATATATATATATATATATATTATATAATATAATATATATATATATATATATATATATACTATTAATATATATATATAGCAGCGGTTCTGCTCTGTGTCAGCCTGATCCTGTCAGATTTCAGAAGCTAAACAGATTAGTACTTGGATGGGAGACCTCTTTGGAACACCAGCAGCTGTGTGTATTCTCTTGGTAAAAATGGAGTTGCATCAGGAAGGGCATTCCGGCGTAACAACCTGTGCCAATTACTGATGCGGATCTGGCTGTATCCGCTTGTGGCGGCCCTGAACAAAAACCGGGAGCAGCCGAATCAACAAACACACACACACACACCACACAACACACACACAACACACACACATATATATATATATTATAATATATATATATATATATAATATATATATATATATATATATATATACTATATTATATATATATATAATATATATACACAGAGAGAGAGAGAGAGAGAGAAGCCAAAACCTTTTTGTTTGTTTTTTGGATACCAGCCTGCAAACATGTTGTATTTCTGTTGTAAAGTTGACATTTTTAACATCGGTGTCTATGGGGATTCATTGCTCTTGGGGCCAGCTTCAAATTGCCGTACAAGGAACTGCATGATTTGACACTTCCATGTAGGCTTCATTTTACAGCACATAAGGTTAATGCTTGTTTCTAAACAAGACTAGATCTCAAGATAGGAGAGGTTGGGGTAAATTTGCTTTGTTAATTGAATGCATCTAATGCATTCAGGTAATGAGCACGTTTAGTAGGAATATTTGGCATAAAGTAATAACTCTCACACCTGCTTATTGTCCAGCACAGTAACTCAAGAAAGTAAAAATACAGAGTATCTACACATACATTAATTGAGACAGTGCTTGGGATGAAATTAATGATTATTTGTTACACCAAGATTTTATTTTGTATATATGTTTGTATGAGGTGCATTCAAAAGTATTTTATCCCATGGAAACAAATGAAGCATGCGAGTTGCGTTTGGTGTGGAGGTGTAGAGAAGCTTCTTGTGCATGTGTGAATTATTTTCCCGCTCCAGAATTTATCAGTCACTAGCAGTCAGCCTTAGAGTGAACACGTGCACTGAGCACCCATCGGATTCTCATTTGCTACAACATGACAGAATGACTTGAGCAAAGGTACTGCATCGAAATTTGCTAAAAGCTCAATGATACTCAAGAGGAAACCATTTGCAAGATCAGCAGGCTTTAGCCAATGATGCCATGAGCAACGCAAATAAAAGAGTGATATCACCACATCAAAAATGGGTGCACTTCAGTGGAAAGCGACGCACGTTCCAGCAGGCCATCGACAAGCCAACATGAAGTGATTGACAGAATACTGACTTTGGTCATGGATCATCTAAGAACTTGTGGTTTGGTAATCTGTTTTAATGGGAGGTGTTTGGCATGTAGAAAGTGTCAGTAAGGGCCCTCTTCACACATAGTGCAAAGTCTGGTCGAAGTGCGCGTTGAAGCAGGAATCGTGTGCAAACGTGTAAAATCGTCACTGCCTTGAAGGCCTCATACACCTGTTGCTACAAACTATCTGCGCACACCAGCGGCTGAAAGACAGAGTGTGTGCTGTGGTGCACCTCGCACTGTGTTCCTGCTCGAAAGACACCATCGCGTGCATGAACCCTCTCCCTGGGATCGTGCACGCCTGCCCATCAGCGTGATGTTTTGTGGGGCGGCTAATTCGAAATGTTTCGCGCTGTTTCTCGTATTCGACCAAACTTTCGCACTATGTGTGAAGGGGTCTTAAATTTTCTGCTGAAGCTACTGATGGCGGAGAAGGAAGCAACTGCGTCTGGAAGTCTGACAGGACACGTTGGAATGTGCAAACAGTGACCCGACTTCCTGAACCACCGTCTCAACCAGGGCTGAGACATGGGTTTACAGGTACGATCAGAAACCAAACTTCAGTCATCGCAATGGAAATTTCAAACATCATGAGGCCAAAGAAAGCACAGCAGATACGCAGCAAGGTCAAAGTTATGTTGACAGTTTTTCTTTGATGCTTGTGGGGTGGTGCATCATGAGGACACACCAGAAGGCCAAAACATAATAAAGAGTATTGTAGGGGTCCTACTTCACCATTGTGATGCTGCATCTGTAGGTGGTGAAACACCGGCAGCTCCATCATCACAATGCACCAGCCATCTGCCCAGCTGTTTCAGGCTTTCCTGGCCAAGCACATCACTGTGATTCGTCAGGCTCCCTACTCTCCTTACATGGCCCAGTCTGATTTTTGGCTGTTTCTCAAGATCAAAACTAAACTAAAAGCGACTCTATTTGAGTCGCGAGAAGACATCATGTAGAACACAACGGCCCAGTTGGACACCATTCCAGAAGAGGACTTCCAGAAATGCTTCCAACAATGGCAGAACCACTGGTTGAAGTGTGTGCAGTCCCAAGGAGACTACTTTGAAGAACATTTGCATTTCAGACCCCCAGGTGAATAACTGTAGTTTTCGTGGCCAAAGGTTGGATACTTTTTGAATTCACCTTGTCTGTATATATATATTACTTGTACTGGACTGACTGGTTGTCTGCCTGGGTGCTTGCCATCCAGGACCCAAAGTGGTTCTGTGGTATGTGGATTCGGCAAAGCACAGCATCAATGCATGCTCCCAAACTTGTCTTGTTTAGACTGATGGTGCCTTTGGTAATTTGAATTGCCAGTGTGCTGCTGCTTTAAGGGGCTGCATGATGGCTTAGTGGTTAGCACTGTTACCTCACAACAAGAAGGTCATGGGATCATTTCCCATGTGGTCCTTTTTTTGTGGTGTTTGCATGTTTCTCCTCGTGTATGCGTGGGTTCCCTCCAGGTGCTCCGGTTTCCTCCCACATCCAAAGACATGCAGGTTTGGTGAATTGGAAACTTTAAATTGACAGTAGGTGTGCATGCAAGAGTAAATGTGGTCCTTTGACAGGCTGACATCCTGTCCAGGGTGAACCCCGGCTCACGCCCCGTGAGTGCTAGGACAGGCTCCATAGTGCAGCTTTTGTCTGTTGCACCACCACTCGCAGCCTCACAGTGATGTGGAGCAGAAAAGGATTTTCACACAACAAAACAGATCAAATCTAGGCTTGCATCTTGTACCTTCTGGCAAACTAACAGAAATTTTACATCTTTTTTTTTTCTTAAATCCGTCTCTGTGCCACTCCACTATGAAGCTGTATAACTGGTGATGCAACAGTTAAAAGCTACACTGTGTGCAGTTTCTCTAATCACAGCCACAGATGCCTACAACTTCTTCAGAGTGATCTTGGGTGTCTTGGTGGCTTCCCTCACTCGTCTCCTTCTTGCATGGTCACTCAGTTTTTGTGAACTGCCTCCTCCAGATTTACCATACAGTACCATACTGTTTGTATTTCATAAAGATTGATGTAAATGACATCCAAGACATAATCAGTGACTTGGAAATGTTCATGTATCCACCACCAAGTTGTCTAAAGAAAACTGGCTGTAAAAGTGATGATTTACTGTCAATTCATCAAAGGATGTGAGTAACTGTGTCCAGCATACATTTTATGTCAGGATTTTGGAAAGCATTTTGTTTGGTTCTTTTTGCCAAATGTGTTGGGAAAGTGTAGGAACACGGACCCACAACAGGGGGCGCAAATGAACGGACAATGGAGAAAGTCAAATCACAAAGTTTTACTGTTGTGAATTCACACAACAAACACAACAGATTACAAATACAGCAGTAACCGAATTCCAAAGGTGTCGTGTGGGCAGGCTCGACGATAGGAGACGTCTGTCCGAGTCGAACCGGAACCACCCGATTTCCTCTGCCACCGAACCCCGGGGATACTGGAGCCGCCAAGTCCCGAACCCCAGGTGGCCACTGCCTCCGCTCGTCGGATCCGGTACTGCTGGCAAGGAACAGAAACAGTCAGGTGTGGGTGCGGCTGCACCCAGCAACACACAGGGTGGAACACCACCTCCACCTCTTGTCAGGAAAACACTAAAGTGCAGGAGTGTGAGTACTTATCCAAATACTGTTTCCTGCTGCTCTTCTCTCTCTCTGTATAAAGGCAAAAGGTAATTAAGGTTGATATAGTCGGCTGGATACGTTACCTCCTTGGTAAAGCGATATCTCGGCAATGAGGTGGAGATGCCGTCCTGCTGATATACCTCCCTGTTGATTGATATCAGCTGTCTCGTCTCAGGTGATGGGTGACAGCTGTCACCCTGGCTGCTCCTGTGAGGCGACAGCGCCCTCTGGTGCCTGGAGCCCGCACTCCAGACAGGGCGCCCTCTGGTGGTGGTGGGCCAGCAGTACCTCCTCTTCGGCGGCCCACACAACAGGACCCCCCCCTCAACGGGCGCCTCCTGGCGCACGACCAGGCTTGTCCGGGTGGCGACGGTAGAAGTCGGCCAGGAGGGCCGGATCCAGGATGAAGCTCCTCTTCACCCAGGAGCGCTCTTCGGGGCCGTACCCTTCCCAGTCCACCAGATACTGCAAACCCCGGCCCATCCGTCGGACGTCCAGGAGCCGGCGTACAGTCCAAGCTGGCTCGCCGTCGATGATCCGGGCAGGAGGGGGTGCCGGACCCGGAGTGCAGAGGGGTGAGGTGTGATGAGGTTTTATCCTGGAAACATGGAACACTGGATGAATCCGCAGTGAGGCCGGGAGCTGAAGCCTCACTGCGGCGGGATTGATGACCTTGAGAATTTTAAACGGACCAATGTATCGTTCCTGCAGTTTTGGGGAGTCCACTTGTAGGGGAATGTCCTTGGTGGACAACCACACTTCCTGCCCAGGACGATACCTAGGAGCCGGGGTCCGCCGCCGGTCTGCATGGTTCTTCGCCCTCGTCCGGGCCTTCAACAAAGCAGAACGGGCGGCACGCCACACCCGACGGCACTTCCGTAGGTGGGCCTGGACCGAGGGCACACCGACCTCCCCCTCAACCACCAGAAACAACGGGGGTTGATACCCCAAGCACACCTCGAAAGGGGAGAGGCCGGTGGCTGATGACACTTGGCTGTTGTGGGCGTACTCGATCCAGGCCAGGTGGGTACTCCAGGCCGTCGGGTGCGCGGCTGTCACACAGCGTAGGGTCTGCTCCATCTCCTGGTTGGCCCGTTCTGCTTGTCCGTTGGTCTGGGGGTGATACCCGGACGAGAGACTGACCGTGGCCCCCAGTTCCCGGCAAAAGCTCCTCCAAAAATGCGAGGAGAACTGGGGACCGCGATCAGAGACGATGTCTGATGGTATCCCATGCAGACGGACGACGTGGTGGACTAGGAGGGCCGTTGGTAGCTTCGGGAGGGCCACGAAGTGGGCCGCCTTGGAGAATCGGTCCACTATCGTGAGGATGACAGTGTTTCCCTGGGACGGCGGAAGACCCGTGACAAAATCCAGGCCGATGTGAGACCAGGGGCGATGAGGCACGGGCAGCGGCTGCAGCAACCCCGATGTCTTGCGGTGGCCGGCCTTGCCCCTGGCGCAGGTGGTACAGGCCTGGATGTAACCCCGGACGTCGGCCTCCAGGGACGCCCACCAGAAGCGCTGCCGGACGACTGCCACGGTTCTTCGCACCCCAGGATGACAGGAGAGCTTAGAACCGTGACAGAAGTCCAAAACTGCAGCCCTGGCTTCTGGTGGGACGTAAAGTTTGTTCTTCGGTCCGGTTCCGGGGTCCGGGTCTCGTGTCAGGGCCTCCCGGACGGTCTTCTCCACGTCCCAGGTGAGGGCGGCCACGATAGCGGACTCCGGGATGATGGGATCCGGGGGATCCGACGGCTCCGTTTTGACCTCTTCTTCATGTACCCGGGACAAAGCATCCGATCTTTGATTTTTGGTCCCGGGACGGTAGGTGATCCGGAAGTCAAAACGGCCGAAGAACAGTGACCAGCGGGCTTGCCTGGGATTCAGCCGCTTGGCGGTCCTGATATACTCCAGGTTCCGGTGGTCAGTGAAAACCGTGAATGGCACGGACGTTCCCTCCAACAGATGTCTCCACTCCTCAAGAGCCTCTTTCACCGCAAGGAGCTCTCGATTGCCGATGTCATAGTTCCGCTCGGCTGGGGTCAACCTGCGGGATAAATAGGCACACGGGTGAAGGACCTTATCGGTCTTCCCGCTTTGGGACAGCACGGCTCCTATCCCTGAGTCCGAGGTGTCCACTTCAACCACTAACTGGCAACTAGGATCGGGCTGCACCAGAACAGGTGCAGACGAGAAGCGCCGTTTCAACTCCTTGAACGCGGCATCGCAACGATCCGACCAGGTGAAGGGGACTTTTGGTGAGGTCAGGGCTGTCAGGGGGCTAACTACCTGACTGTAGCCCTTAATGAACCTCCTGTAGAAATTAGCAAAGCCTAGGAACTGTTGCAACTTCCTACGGCTTGTGGGTTGGGGCCAGTCTCTCAGCGCCGCAACCTTGGCCGGATCAGGAGCGACGGAGTTGAAGGAGATAATGAACCCCAAGAAGGACAAAGATGTGCGGTGGAACTCACACTTCTCGCCCTTCACAAACAGCCGGTTCTCCAACAACCGCTGCAGGACCTGACGTACATGCTGGACATGGGTCTCAGGATCCGGAGAAAAGATGAGTATATCGTCTAGATATACGAAGACGAACCGGTGCAGGAAATCCCGCAAGACATCGTTAACCAACGCTTGGAAAGTCGCGGGAGCGTTTGTGAGACCGAACGGCATGACCAGGTACTCAAAGTGCCCTAAGGGGGTGTTAAATGCCGTCTTCCACTCGTCTCCCTTCCGGATCCGAACCAGGTAGTACGCATTTCTAAGATCGAGCTTAGTGAATATTTGGGCTCCATGCAGGGGCGTGAACACTGAATCCAACAGGGGCAACGGGTATCGATTGCGAACCATGATCTCGTTCAGCCCCCTATAATCAATGCATGGACGAAGACCGCCGTCTTTTTTACCCACAAAAAAGAAACCTGCACCCATCGGGGAGGTGGAATTCCGGATCAACCCGGCGGCTAACGAGTCCCGGATGTAGGTCTCCATTGATTCGCGCTCAGGCCGTGAGAGGTTGTACAGCCTGCTGGACGGGAACTCACTGCCCGGAACCAAATCAATGGCACAATCATAAGGACGGTGGGGGGGAAGGGTGAGCGCCAGATCCTTGCTGAACACGTCGACAAGGTCATGGTACTCCACCGGCACCGCCCCCAGATTGGGCGGGACTCTGACCTCCTCCTTAGCTCGGGAGCCGGGAGGAACCGAGGAACCTAGACACACCCGATGGCAGGTCTCGCTCCACTGAACCACTACCCCGGACGGCCAATCAATCCGGGGATTGTGCTTCAACATCCAGGGAAATCCTAAAACCACACGGGAGGTGGCCTGAGTCACAAAAAACTCGATCACATCCCGGTGATTCCCTGACACCACCAGAGTTACAGGTGGTGTCTTATGCGTGATCGGAGGGAGTAGGGAGCCATCTAGTGCCCGAACCTGTACAGGCGAGGTAAGCGCCACCAGAGGGAGCCCATCTGCTATCCAACAGATTCCCCTCAGAGCCCGTGTCCACCAGTGCTGGGGCCTTCAGGGTTGAGTCCTCATAAAGGATCGTGACTGGGAGTCGTGTGGCAATGTGGGTGTGTCCCACGTGAATGTCTCGGCCCACCCCTAGCCCTGTCTCTAGGGGCGGGCGTTTGGAGTTTGACCGCTCGGGGAAGTCTCTTACGTGGTGCTCTGTCGAGCCACAAACAAAACAAGCTCCGTGGGCCTGCCTCCTCTGTGCATCTGGTGCCCTAAATGTTGCCCTACTCATGTCTTTAGCTTCGTCAGCAGGGGGAGCTGTGGCCCCACGGAGCGCAGGGGCCGTGGAGCGTGGGGAAGGCGGAGCGCGGTCGGATCCGGAAGGGAGAGGGACGGCGCGTGCCCGGCCACGCCCTTCGTCTCGTTCCCGCCGACGTTCTTCTAACCGGTTGTCTACTCGTATGACAAGATCGATGAGCCCGTCTAAATCCCGCGGTTTGTCCTTAGCCACCAGGTGCTCCTTAAGAACCAATGACAGTCCGTTTACAAAGGCGGCGCGGAGGGCAGTGCTATTCCAGCCGGACCTCGCAGCCGCGATGCGGAAGTCGACTGCATAGGCAGCTGCGCGCCGACGCCCCTGTCTCATCGACAGTAGCACAGTTGAAGCGGTTTCTCCTCTATTGGGGTGATCGAACATGGTTCTGAACTCCCTCACAAACCCATCATATGTCTGAAGGAGCCGTGACTTTTGCTCCCAGAGCGCTGTAGCCCAAGCGCGTGCCTCGCCGCGAAGCAGGTTTATTACATAAGCTACCTTGCTAGCATCGGTCGCGTACATGACTGGACGCTGTGCGAAGACGAGCGAACACTGCATAAGGAAATCCGCGCACGTCTCCACACACCCTCCGTACGGCTCTGGGGGGCTTATGTATGCTTCCGGGGAAGGTGGGAGGGGTCGTTGAACGACCAGTGGAACGTCAATGTTACGCACAGGGTCTACGGGAGGGAGAGCCGCAGCGGCGCCCGGGGGGCGTGCTTCCACCTGCGCGGCGAGAGCCTCCACCCTGCGGTTCAGGAGGACGTTCTGCTCGGTCATCAAATCTAACCGAGTCGTGAAAGCGGAGAGGATCCGCTGCAACTCACCGATTACCCCTCCTGCGGACGCCTGCGCGTCCTGTTCTTCCACTGGCCGTTCAACAGCCGGTTGACGCCCCTCGGGATCCATGACGTTGGCCGAGATATCCTGTTGGGAAAGTGTAGGAACACGGACCCACAACAGGGGGCGCAAATGAACGGACAATGGAGAAAGTCAAATCACAAAGTTTTACTGTTGTGAATTCACACAACAAACACAACAGATTACAAATACAGCAGTAACCGAATTCCAAAGGTGTCGTGTGGGCAGGCTCGACGATAGGAGACGTCTGTCCGAGTCGAACCGGAACCACCCGATTTCCTCTGCCACCGAACCCCGGGGATACTGGAGCCGCCAAGTCCCGAACCCCAGGTGGCCACTGCCTCCGCTCGTCGGATCCGGTACTGCTGGCAAGGAACAGAAACAGTCGGGTGTGGGTGCGGCTGCACCCAGCAACACACAGGGTGGAACACCACCTCCACCTCTTGTCAGGAAAACACTAAAGTGCAGGAGTGTGAGTACTTATCCAAATACTGTTTCCTGCTGCTCTTCTCTCTCTCTGTATAAAGGCAAAAGGTAATTAAGGTTGATATAATCGGCTGGATACGTTACCTCCTTGGTAAAGCGATATCTCGGCAATGAGGTGGAGATGCCGTCCTGCTGATATACCTCCCTGTTGATTGATATCAGCTGTCTCGTCTCAGGTGATGGGTGACAGCTGTCACCCTGGCTGCTCCTGTGAGGCGACAGCGCCCTCTGGTGCCTGGAGCCCGCACTCCAGACAGGGCGCCCTCTGGTGGTGGTGGGCCAGCAGTACCTCCTCTTCGGCGGCCCACACAACAAAATGAAATAAAAAAATATTTTGATGAAACAAAATTGCTTTGTTTGCCTTTATTTCTGACTATATATTAAAATGTATACATAAATGAATAGGGGTACCAAAAATGTTGTCCACGTGTGTATGTATGAAAGGATGCATTCTTCAATGTTTTCTGATGCTCAAGCTGCCTGAGCCCTGAAATTTCTTTTTCACTTCATCTTGGTATTTCGAGGTAAATACTTACGTGACTGAATGCTGGCATAGTAAAGTGAGACAAAACTTTGCAGAACAAAGTCCAAGTCTTTGGATTCAATTTTCCCTCTTTGGTCAGCAGCCTTTTGGGTGATGGTGATGGCGCTCTGTTTTGAAATTTCTGTCTAATGCTTCCAATTCCTTCATCGGTTCCTTAGTTGGGATCCTGAGGTTTGTTGGATGTTTTGGACAAAGGTTCTTGATTTCCTGGGGCCTCCTTTCTCAAAGATGACAGTCTATTATGGTCATACATTATAACAAACAAAACATATCAACTTATGTAAACAAAAACGTCAAATACATGTTATATTTGGACCCGATCTCATGCCAAGTCATGAAATGTGTCACATCTTTGTGATGTGGTTATGTTTAATTCACTATTTTTAATCTTAACCTTGACCCCCCCCCCCCCCCCCCCACAATCGCCCGACCCATGTCATCCCAAATTTGTCATAACATCAGTAAATAATTTCATATATTAAATCAGTTTTCTTGATGCCATCACGAACTGGCATGAGATCAGGTTGCGCGTTCACCCGTTCATAAGTGCACTCATGCACTGATGTCGACGCGCTCAGCTGCACACTGGCACCTACTTGGGGATTAAGGTTGCTGTACAGGGGACTTTATTGATATCCCTGTCTGATGGGGAATTGAACCAATGATCCTGCGGTCAAAAGTTGGCCTCTCCAGCAAAGAGAGAACTGTAGTTGAAAGGCTTGAGGGGAACATGCCCCTCCCTTCTCTAACAGTAATTACAAATGTGATGTTTTTGTTAATCAGTAGATACCAACTTTGTATATTATGGCAACTGTCTCAAAAATGTTTGAAAGGTAAAAGCAAAAATTTTGTTAATAATAACACTGATGATGATGTACTGTATTTTGTTGGTTTTGTGGTCACCGAGGAGCTACATCCACTAGATTACAGGCTTGTGCTTCACATCTGCTTTTCACAGTTGTGTTAGGTACCTTTTATTTATTTTTTTGTCAGATTTGCCAGAAGGGGGCACAAAACTACTAGATAAGTGTCCAAGCATACCGGATAGAAAAGAGCATCAGACCTCTGCTTCCAAATTCCTGAATGCCCTTATAGTCAAATTAAGACATTAAATATAAATAAATAAATATTAATTATTAGTAGTACTAGAAGCATTAATTTTGTCTGAATTTTTTTTCTTGCAGTACTGTTTGCGCTGAGCTGTGGAGTCATTTTAAAGAATACAAAAGTTTGTAAGTATCCAGATCAATTAATTAAAAATGTGTAAAAATAAAAAAAATCACTTTATTTTAAAGTTAATGAAAAAAGAACACTGTTAAACATGACTGCAAGAAAAATTGCTTTAAGGGTGTTCATTTGTAAAACAACATGAGCAACTTTTAAAACAGTTTTCAAAATCAAGAATAATTTTTACAATTAATGCTGCAAGTGGATGATTTTAAAAGGAAATCTTTTAGGAAAAAAAAAGAAGAAGAACACAACTACTAAAATAAGCCCACATCAGTGCATTTAAAGACAGCTTTAAGACTGAATAAATAAGGAATCAGACACAGTTGGGGGGTGGGGGGGGGGGTCTGAAGTCATTCTCCTTTCTGTTTGTCACCATTTGTGACAAAGCCTGTTGGCGGATTGAACCTGTTAGTTGAGGGTAAAACCAGCATGCTGCTCCCCTTAAACACTCCACACAATCTTTGATTGCAGAAAAGAAAATCAAACACAACGGGCCATGACCCCATAGCTATATGATAGGTCAGATCATACATGTGACCATCTGACCACCAAAGACTCAACTCTTGATAACCTGATGATAATCTATGCACCAATTTGTTGTGTGAATTTGCAAATGCACTGACATGCACTTTTTATTTAGTACAATAATGCACCAAATATCCTCTATTTAAAATAGGGAAGATAATGTACTTTCATTCTTGCTTAATTCATGTATTTTCTCAGCAAGGAAATGCACAAAGCAAAGAAAGTGTGAGATGAAAAAAGATTGAGAGAATTTGGTGCTAAGCACAGATTGAAAAACTTCCCTCAGCCGGCCAAGCATCACGCACATCAAAGTGAAGACATTGTTTTGGAGGAACAATGGCTGCGTCACAGTCCAGGAGTTTGTGTGGTGTTGCGTGTTTGCACTCCCACAATCCCCCTCTGACGGCGGAATCACTGGATTATCAAAGCAGCAGATGCAAACGGCAGAGAACAATATCACTGGCGGCCCTCTGAGGGGAATCCTCAGAGGGCCGCAAAAGACGCACAGATAGCATCAGACAAAGAGTCAGTGCTTCCAAGAAAAAAAAAAAAAAACAGCACACGTATCACACCGATTAAATCTAATCTATTTGAAATATTGAATTATGGGAAAAGCACTATTTACAAAATACTATTACGAAACAAAAACTCAGATTTATTACTTTTAAATCAAATCAGCATTTATATCTTAACATCTGACAAAAACAATGTAATCTACATTGAGTTGATTGCAGAATGAATTTCTTAATTACTGAGTCACAGTGTGACTTTATTCAACTTAAAGTAACTCAGTTTGTTTCCTTTTAGAAGTACACTGGTAAAATTGGACTTTGAAGGCATCAAATAGCTAAATCCACAACTTGGGGAATTTGGGATTAGTGGTAGAAAATTCTCAAATCTGCTCAGCTCCACCTTATGTTACAGTACATATGTTTTAGGCCAACACAATGCAGACTATGTGCCAAGTGACCCTTATGCAAAGAAAAGCACAGTTAAACTGCACTGATGTTTGCATATATCTATTTTTGACTTAGATTTTAGTTTTTCCACAATTTTAAAGACTGAAAATGTCTAAATCTTTTGCACAGCACTGGTTTTCCAGCCTTTTCCTATGCAGAAGGATGGTCATGCATGCATATTTATGAGGACACACCACTGGATGAAACTAAAGTGAATTTTGGAATGTTGTTGGGAGCAGATGGGAATACCATCAGCGATTTGCTGTGTTGACATCCGCCTAACCTCTGGGGTGCTTCATCTGTGGAGGTCCAGGCTACGATGGCTTCTCTGACACTTCAAAACCACAGACTGGTGGGGATAATGCAAAACATAGACACAGACTGGAGAAGGACAAGGAGATATTGCACATAAGAAAAGGAAGGTTGACGACGAAAGCTGCTGGGAACATTCCATTTTTCTATCCATTTTTGTTTTTTATTTTTGCATTCATGGCCTCAATTTCATGTCAGAAAACCTTGTGTTGGACTTGACACCATGCACTGGACAACCTTACACTAACAGCTTTTACTTGAAATAGTCTGTTTGAGAGACAGAAATCTGTGAAGAAAGTCCATCTCCTGACCAAACAGAAAATCAATAGATATCAGAGTAATGGCAGGATACACGTGAAGAGCTTCAGTGAATAATGCTAACACTAATCACACCTGATTAGCAGAGGCTATATTGATTTCTGGGCTTGTTAATGGGGCCCATTAGCTTTTAATGAAGCCACGTTTGGCAGAAATAAGGAACAAGATAGAAAAAAAAACTGAGAAAAAGAAGTAAATTAGCCATAATTTGTTAAAAGGGAATGCAGAAATGTGGATAGCAAAGCTAAAATATAATAATAATAATAATAATAATAATAATCTTAAATATGTTCACACAGCACTGTTTCAAACAAAGAAACTACAATTTGTATAATTTTGAATGACTGTGGATTATGGTGCATTCATTTAAGACCAGAAGTTCAGTAGTTTCGATTAACATATTTATTGCAACATTGTTGAAATAACCCATTTTACAAATGAATTCTTACAGCATGTAAATGGAAGCATACTTGAATTACTTCAATATTTTCATTCCATAAGCTGAGCAGGTGATCTTGTCATTGTTAATGAACAGCTTCACATCATCAGCATATTGACTGACATCGATCGATCGATCGATCTATCTATCTATCTATCTATCTATCTATCTATCTATCTATCTATCTATCTATCTATCTATCTATCTATCTATCTATCTATCTATCTATCTATCTATCTATCTATCTATCTATCTATCTATCTATCTATCTATCTATCTATCTATCTATCTATCTATCTATCTATCTATCTATCTATCTATCTATCTATCTATCTATCTATCTATCTATCTATCTATCTATCTATCTATCTATCTATCTATCTATCTATCTATCTATCTATCTATCTATCTATCTATCTATCTATCTATCTATCTATCTATCTATCATTATGCTGATGATATGTTGATGTAACATGCCTGCCTTTGCAGGAACTGCAATGTGTCCTATGTTGCAAAGTTGGAGACCTGTCTGGCTGCAATGAAAAGTTGAAGAACAAGAAAAAAGTAAGTCTCATAAGGATTTGAGGCCGACTGGTGCTGGTGCTTTTCTTCGGATAATGTAATGTTAACCAAATGAGAGTGTACAATTTGCCCTGGATAGTCTACGGCAGGTCACTACCCCAACCAAGCCTAGCCTGGTACCCATTTATAGCAGAGTGGATGGGGACAAAACAGAAGAAGGCCCATACACTGAAAAAAGTATAACCCTGCTTAAACTAAAAAAATTGATGTCCAGATATCACAATATATTTGACTTCACATAAAGTAGTTCATTTCACAGAATCTAAATTATTTAACTGCCTATGACCTGATTATTTTATGTTGATGCAAACAGTAATATTTCAGTTGACTCAATCTAAATACTTTGCCTTGATCCAAATTATTAACGTTTATTTTGCAATTCTGACAATACAAAACACTCAAACTTTAATTATCAGCAACAGCTTTGCTACTTATGTTTATTGTTGGACGAAATCCACCCAGTGCATCCACGTCTGGCCGGCTCCTCGAAGGTGAATGAGACCAGTGCAATGCACATGCACAATTCACATTTGAGTCAAACTAAAAATATTAATTGCAGGTCATAACCTACCATCCCTGGTTCTCAAGACCAGGCACCTAAGTGGCTCTACTCTACTCTTTTCTACTCTTCTATTTTACTCTTCCTTTTCAGATATTTAAATATACCTTAGTATACTAGCATAGGTCCATCTTAGAATTGGAATATAATCTATAAGATATACCTTACTGAATTTTCATAAAGAAGAAAACAATTGAGCAAACTAAAAAATTTTGTTTTGAGTCCATTAGATATACGAGGTCTGTTAGAAAAGTATCCAACCTTTTTATTTTTTGCAAAAACCTGATGGATTTGAATCACGTGTGCTTGCATGAGCCAACCTTGAACCTTCGTGCGCATGCGTGAGTTTTTCACGCCTGTCGATTGTGTCATTTGCTTGTAAGCAGCCGTTGTGTGTGGATGGGTGGAGTCTCTCGTCGTTTTTTCTTTGCAAGGTAATGGCGGAACGACTGGAACAACGCGACTGCATCAAATTTTGCTAGAAACTGGGAGACAGCCAGGTGGAAACTATTCGGATTATTCAGATGGCTTTCGGTGATGATCCTCTGGGCATCACACAGATTAAGGAGTGGTACAACCGGCTTTAAGATGGCCACACAACGGTGGAGAGCGAGCCACGCTCCGGTCGGCCATCAACATGCTGAAATGACCAGATCATTTCCAAAGTGAACGCTGTGGTGATGTGGGACCGTCGTGTGACTATCCGAAAATTGCGGAAGAGGTGGACATCAGCACTTTTTCGGCACATTCCACTGTGACAGAAGATTTGGCCATGAAAAGATTTGCAGCGAAATTCATCGGCATGAAGCTGATGGCGCAGCAAAAGCGCCTTTGTGTTAAAGTCTCACAGGACATGTTGTGACATGCCCAGCTCGTCCACCATTCGGAATATTCAGACGGCTTTCAGTGGCTTTTCGTCATGTGACTATCTGAGAAATTGTGGAAATTGTTGATGGCCGCCCAGAGCGCGGCTTGCTCTCCACCGTTGTGCGGCCATCTTTAAACTGGTTGTACGGCTCCTTAATCTGTGTGATGCTCAGAGGATCGTCACCGAAAGCCGTCTGAATAATCCAAATGGTTTCCACCTGGCTGTCACCCAGTTTCTAGCAAAATTTGATGCAGTCGCGCTGCTCCACTCGTTCTGCCATTTCCTTGCAAAGAAAAAAACGACGAGAGACTCCACTCATCCTCACTCAAAGGCTGCTTACAAGCAAATGACGCAACCGACAGACGTGAAAATCTCACGCATGCGCACGAAGGTTCAAGATTGGTTCATGCAAGCACACGTGATTCAAATCCATCAGGTTTTTGAAAAAAATAAAAAGGTTGGATACTTTTCTAACAGACCTCGTATCTTTAGTTCAGTTCAAATCAAACTTGATGTCACTAAACGTAAAGAAAATGAGTTTCACAATCAAATCAATATTTTTATCTTGTTTTAAATGACAGTTTTTAGTTTGAATGAACAACTGCATGTTACACTTTTTATAGTGTATATAGACAAACAAACACATTCACAGTCAATTTAAAGGTCCCAATTCACCTAACATGCATATCTTTTAGATGTGGGATGAAGCCGGAGCACCTGGGAGGTATAACCCACGCGAGAAAGGACTTTGCACGAGAACATGCAAACTCCACACAGAACTTTTAGGAGAGCTTGCAGATTGCTAAGTAGCTGCAAAATAAGCTTGATCCAACTGATTTATGATGATAAATTGAGCCACCAGCCAGTTCAAAGCTCATTTACACTGATTCAGGGATCTGTTTGCTCACTGACCAATTAATCAGACATTGTGCAATTTCGATTTTGTTGCAGACCTCAAATGACCTTTATCCACCTGAGCTATAAAACAATTTGCACATATAAAATTCTAGTCTACAGCAAACACAGAAATTGAAGAAATGCTGACGTATTAAAATGCATTTAGTTCACGCTGCTCAAGAGCAACGGAGAACGAGCAACAGCAGACAAATTACTATAAAACTAGCTGTTATCAGTCTTACGGCTGTCTCTGAAATGATGATGGAAAATAAAAAGCTAAATAAGTATGAGCTGAAACGATGTGGTCGCAGCATTTATTTCAAAAGGTTTTTGTATTTTATAGTTTGTGTACATAAGGAAGCGAGTAGTGGAGAAGGCAGATGTGATTTTGGACAGAGAGGGGCCCAGTGATTACTGCAGTGTGCCAGCAGTGAAGAAAAATGATGTGCGTAATAGATTTCTGTCTTCTGCAGGAGCTGCTGTTGTGTTTTACGCCTGAATAGTGCCTCTGAAAAAGCAAACCACAGAGATTTCATCCACTGGACAGTGAAATCATTATGTTGTGGAATGTAGTGTGACTATGGTTTAACAATAACTTGGCAGAGGGTAATTTAATTAATTTAGCATGTAATTATTCAAGTATCTCATTATCTGACCTGAAGTTCCTCAATTATACCTCAATTATAGACAATATAATTAACCTAATTTTTATATAGTGAAGAAAATACTATTAATTTTAAATGAATGCCAAAGAGGCATACCATTTTCAATATTGTAATTAGATTTTAGGCAGAGGGGATAGGAAATTAACTTTGCACTTTGTATTGAGTTAAAAAGTTGGATTTCTATGTTCTTTTATGCAGTGAAAAAGAAAATAAAATACTGAGGTATTTGTTTGATTTATGCTTATATGCAACCGTTTGCGTACATTCATTTGATTTGGTGTTATATAAATAAATTGAATACTCTTCATTTTCCATACCAACTTCCTCTGAAACAAGATTTTTATTTTTTTAAATAGCATCAATTTCAGACTTGTTCGACCTTTGTGCCTCTCTCTCACGTACACATACATACAGTGATCGGCCCGCGGCACACAATGTAAACCAATCCCTCTATTACTGTCAGTGAACAAGTGGCTCCCCGCTGGGTGAAAAAAGGGCACGGTGAGGAACACTCTCAATCACTTTCAATTAATCCCCCCCTCCTCCTGCCTTAAATGGACAGTTTTTCCATGGGGTGTGAGTGAAGAGGCATTTAGGCTGCCTTCTGCTTGTGATGGGACACACATATTGATTTATTATCCTGCGGAACAATATTTATGGCTGGCAGACCTCACATTAGAGCTGTTGGCATCAGGGAATCATTAGTTTTGAGTATCATAAAAGAACGTACGCACATTACCCTGACAGAACACCCAGCCTGAGTCTTCCAATACATTTCTGTGTTTGGCGTTAGATATGATTGAATAAGAAGTCGGATTAAGTTGATTCTGTGTAAATATAAGTTAGCATCCTTGTGTAGTTTCCCACTGAATGAAGCTACACGATTGCAGGCCAAACAAACTCTTAACAGGATGTCAAAACTTGAAGTTCCTTGAATGGCCTCGGGAGACTGGTTCCAAAAGTGAGTTTACAACAAAAGTAAACATATTTACAGCCCATTACCAAACAAACAAACAAAACAAAAACAGTGTTGGTCTGTATAGTTATTTTCCCTGTTACAAACAAGTGCACAAATATACTCAACAAAAATATAAACGCAACACTTTTGGTTTTGCTCCCATTTTATATGAGATGAACTCAAAGATCTAAAACTTTTTCCACATACACAATATCACCATTTCCCTCAAATATTGTTCACAAACCAGTCTAAATCTGTGATAGTGAGCACTTCTCCTTTGCTGAGATAATCCATCCCACCTCACAGGTGTGCCATATCAAGATGCTGATTAGACACCATGATTAGTGCACAGGTGTGCCTTAGACTGCCCACAATAAAGGCCACTCTGAAAGGTGCAGTTTTATCACACAGCACAATGCCACAGATGTTGCAAGATTTGCACCTTTCAGAGTGGCCTTTTATTGTGGGCAGTCTAAGGCACACCTGTGCACTAATCATGGTGTCTAATCAGCATCTTGGTATGGCACCCCTGTGAGGTGGGATGGATTATCTCAGCAAAGGAGAAGTGCTCACTATCACAGATTTAGACTGGTTTGTGAACAATATTTGAGGGAAATGGTGATATTGTGTATGTGGAAAAAGTTTTAGATCGTTGAGTTCATCTCATACAAAATGGGAGCAAAACCAAAAGTGTTGCGTTTATATTTTTGTTGAGTGTATGATTTTTTTAACAATTCACCTAACAATCAATTCAAATCAAATTTAAATAAAAGGTACAAGTACATCGATACATGTACCCCTGAATCAGTCTAAATGAGAATGGGCGATGGTTCGATTGTAACACAGGTCTGTTGCGCTAAGCTCTTCCACTTCTCAAACTTGTAAATGTTAAAGATCTTTGCAAGGCTAAATTCAAGATTAGTCACAGGAACTTTATCTTGTCCAAATTGATAAATGTACTGATTTGAACTTTATGTTTGGTTTGCAATTTGCTAATATTATTATATGTGTTCAGAATTGGGAAATTATGCCATGCTATTTACGCTATGCTAACAAGCTAAAATAGCTGGCTTGTTCTTCTGGGCTTCTATGCTACATTTTTTGCTATTGTATGTGAAGCTGCCTAAAGTGGTGAACAAGGGCAAGAAAAACAGTGCCAATGTGGTTGGAATCAGAATCAGAAATTATTGCCAAGTAGTTTGCACATACAAGGAATTTGATCTGGTGTTATTGGTGCATAAATAATAAGAAAAAGAAAAGAAAAAGAAGCTTTTTTATAGAAAGAAGCTGTTTTGTGTCTTGAGGTTTTGTTCCTGATGGACCGCAACCTCTTGCCAGAGGGGAGGGTGACAAAAAGTTTGTGACCTGGGTGGGACGGATCGGCCACAATCTTACTTGCTCGTCTAAGGGCCCTGGAGGTGTACAGGTCTTGTAGGGATGGCAGACGGTAGCAAAAGCCAGAAGGCCACCAGGCTTTCATGAGATATGTATTTGAAGGGAAGTAATTCCACTTTTGGCTTCTTCTAACTTATCATGAAAAAGAATGTCTACATGGAACAAGTAATTCTATCATATCATGTTGACCACCATCAAATTGCACCAAATCTATTCCATTAGCAGCATTAACTCTAATTATCAGACACTGATAGTGACAGATATAGTGACAGTACACCGGCAACTATAAAACACTTCACAAAGACCAATACTGGAAAAGAAGAGCTCATATTTCTACGCTCTGTGGGAGTAACGCTGCTGCTGTGTTAGGAGATGGGGGGAAATTCTACAGATCCTCATTCTTGGTAAAGACAAAAGCACCAGAGAGGACTGATGGACTTGCCTTTGGACTGGTGTGGAGCTGAGTGGCCATCAGACATCACCTTTGGTAATCATATCGTTAACTTCACATTTATGTGTAGATGAAGCTTGTAAAAGACTTTAAGCTTGGATTTTACGTCTGCACTTCATCACACAGCATCATGTGTGGCTGACACAATGAAGAGAATTATGGGTAATTGAGGGACAACCCTCCCAGTTCTCCACAGCACACCATGTCTCCACCTTGAATGATGAAGACTGGTTAGATTTACCACTGTAATTCTGTGACGGGCATACAGAATAAATCCAGAAGTCCAAGACTGATCCTAGTCAGTGCATATTGACTGTCGCACGTTGGCTAAACCACGCTAAGGAGGTGCACCTAGGTCATATCAGGTGGAAGTAATCCAGATACAAGCGTGTTCACAATTTTCTTCCAGACCATCAGTCTGGTAAAAAAGTAAATTGCAAAAAAAAAAAAAGATTTCTGGCAGATCTCTAAATATATATTTACTGACCTCATCTCTGTATGGTGGCTGACGGAGGCCACATCACTTCCCAACTAAGACACCTGCAAAAACAAAAAAACACTTGGAAATGTGAAAAAATCACCATCAATTCAACAACAGGTAGCTGCATCAAAACACATCTTGCATATTGAAAAAAATGCTT
Source organism: Thalassophryne amazonica (assembly GCF_902500255.1). Classification (NCBI taxonomy): domain Eukaryota; kingdom Metazoa; phylum Chordata; class Actinopteri; order Batrachoidiformes; family Batrachoididae; genus Thalassophryne; species Thalassophryne amazonica. The sequence continues at coordinate 148,448,361 of NC_047103.1, read as the reverse complement.
GCAAACACAGAACACAAGTATAATCTGTCTGCTGCAGATTCACACAGTGCACCCAAACACAAAGATTTTCCAAAAAATCATTGTTCTCCATGATTCCAACTCAGCCACCACTTGCATGGTCCAAATATTTGAACTGCTGCACTGAAAAAGTGAAACACAGTGCACTTCATTCAAAGTACTTATTTACATTGGTCTAATGGAAAATTGTGGTTTCCAGTTTAAATCTGCTGGAATCACTTTACAAAATCATAAATATACATTGTGAGAAACTAAAAAAATTAGCTGTAACAAATTACATCATTTTTTTTAAGTTGATCCAAGTTTTTTTTCAGTGTGGAAAGCCAAAACACAGAGAATTATTCAGGCGACAGTCCAAAAACCCAAATCGCAGGAAGGACAAAAAGCTCCAAAATTCTTCCATTTCTTTATTTGAAGCCAACTAAATGCGTGTACATATGGGCCCATCCGAAACAGTCAAACACCTTGATGGACCTTGAAGAAACAATGTGTGGAGAAATTCAGAAATTCATACACCCTGGACAGTCTATCTCAGAGCCTACACATATAGAAAGACAAACACATTCACACTCTCACTCACATCTACGGGCAGTTTAGAGTCATCAGTTCACCCAACCTGCATGTCTTTGGAAGTGGGAGGAAGCCGGAGTACCTGCAGGGAACCCACGCAAAACCCACACAGAAATAACTGGGACCTTCCCACTGGGAGGCAACAGTGTAAAAAGCATTGTGTGAAACATTTTCAGCCATCATTTCCACAATAATCTCTCTTGAACAAAAATTTCAAACCAGATGAAGACTTTCTGAATTTGAAATGCCCATATACCTGAAAGGTGAAATGCCGTCAAATGTTTGCTGCATTTGTGTTGTGGTCTGTAGACTTAATCTGGCTTCTTTTTGTTTTGGGAAGTTTTATGAGTCTAATTTTGTGTTTTTTTTTTTTTTTTTTTTGTGCAGTCCGCAGTCACCACCGATGTCGCCGACAAATGGTCCCACCTAAAAATCGGTCCACCTTTTGCATTTGCGCAGGCGTCATTAGACACGGTTCACGGATTAAAACCTTGTTTCTGCTTAAAACTGCACTCCAGTCATCATCTATCTCAGCGACAGATATCTGAAGCTTTTGTACAACAATCATTTCCACTTCCTTCTAACAACACTCAAAAAGCGTTTGGGAACTGAGGACACTAATTGTGAGTGTCATGATTGGGTATAAAAGGAGCATCCCCAAAAGGCTCAGCCATTGACAAGCAAAGTGGGGCGAGGATCACCACTTTGTCAACAACTGTGTGAAAAAATAGTCCAATAGTTTAAGAACAATGTTTCTCAATGCAAGGAATTTAGGAATTCCATCATCTACAGTCCATAATATAATCACACTTACTGAGTGTTGTTAGAAGGAAAGGTGATGTAACACAGTGGTAAACATACCACTGTCCCAGCTTTTTTGAAACGTGTTGCAGTCATCCATTTCAAAATGAGCAAATATTTGTACAACAACAATAAAGTTTATCAGTTTGAACATTAAATATCTTGTCTTTGTGTGTATTCAATTGAATATAGGTTGAAGTATTGTGTGGGCCGCCCAAGAGAGGTACTGCTGGCTCACCACCAGATGGCGCCCTGCCTGTTGTCAGGTTTCAGGCACCAGAGGGCGCAGTTGCCGCAGGAGTCCACCAGGAGCCCGGAGCTGACAGCTGTCACAATTCTTCCATCATTACCACCACCCATAAAAGCCTGGGAGAGACATCAGAACTCTACCGAGTTATCTGCTTACCCTAAAGGTAACTTACTCAGCCGTTCTGTGCGTACGCACATGTTTTTTGCATCTGAGCTTTTTACAGTCGTTAACCTTTTGTACACTTGCAGCTTGTAGCCGAGTTTGTGGAAGTTGGAGGAGTTGGCGTCTCCACTCCTCACTTCAGACTTGATTAAGTGATACATAAGGCACTGCACGTACTCTTGTTCCTGTGTTTGGAGGTGGAGGATTTTCCCTCAGAAAGAACTGTATTGTAGCTGATTGTTTTCTGGCTGTTCACACACCCACCTTTTCACCTGTGTCTGTTGTCCTGCCAGCAGTACCGATCTGACAGCTGGAAGCGTGGCCACCTGGGGACTCAGGACTTGGCGGCTCCGGTGTATTGCAGGTCTCCGCTGGCGGTAGAACATCGTGGGTCCCGGCTCTTCTCTGGATAGGCGTCTCCTACCCTCGGCCTGCCCACGCGTCACTGATTTTGTGACTGACAGACTAAAAGCATATTTGGTTGTTTGTGCACATTTGCAGAATAATTGTTTATTAATTCGGACTTCCTATTGGCCGTTCATTCACGCCCCCTGGCGTGTGTCCGTGTACTTCACTTTCCCAACATGAAGAGGATTTGCAAATCATTGTATTCTGTTTTTATTCCATTTTACACAACGTTCCAATTTTCATTGGAATTGGGGTTGTAGCTTTTTGTGATCTTACCCTGGTTAACAGGATCACAACCTGTTTACAAACCAAGCTATATTTTCTGGTAGTTGTCTGGTACTGGCTTGGACTACTGCCCCTGGTGGCGACATAGAAATATAAAAATGACCAGCCATGTAATTGCCTCAGAACGGCATTTGAACTGCCGCTAACGTTCAGCATCGTAGAAGTAAAAACTGGCTTTTGATGCTACAAAGTAGGAAATGGCAAACAGTCATATGGGAAATTTCACTGAACGAAATTGTGAACAAATATTAAAAACATTTTCAGCCATCGTTTCCACAATAATCCCTTTTCTACAAAAATGTTCCTCCTGTTGTGATTTCCAGACAGTTCTTATCTCATGCTAATAGTGTGGATAATGATAATAAAGGAGCGTGCGCGGTGGCATACCAGACGAGCAGCGTCCTAGCTTGAAATGATTAGAAGGTTGGACCCATTATGAGCTGGTCTCTGCCTTTTGTATCTGGTGTAATGAATATTGAGGAGGGTATTTGGAGCACTTTGAGGAACTAACAACCTTTTTTAATCCTTTAATCCTGGGAAAACCAATTTCACCTCTCACACACACACACACATAATTTGAAAGGGCTTTCGTTGGAGGTACTGTGTGTGTGTGTGTGTGTGTGTGTGTATGTGTGTGTGTTTAACTTGCTCTTGTTAATTTCCCGGCTCAGAGACCTGCTGATACTGGAGATTAGATTCATTAAAATCACATATTGTACGCATGGAGGTGTGCATGTTGGCTTCAAGTGAGCTGATAGGGAAGGGCCATCGGTGTTGGGGTTTTTGCATCATAGGTCATTAGACCAGCAGGTCCTGCCACCCCTCCTGTTCCTGACACAGATGATTAGACCCCAGAGTTCCCCCTGGCTCCAATCAGTTTGACCCTGACAAGCTTGTGCCTTTCAACGAAATGTCCCGCTGTGATGAGCTCTACAGAAACCTTAAGGAACTTGTGAGCCCTTAACCTTTACCTCACAGGGAGCCTAATTTTTGGTTGAAGTGCACAAATGGCGGCGTCTGGGAAAATTATCTTTGAACCTCTTTGGGTATCCTCATTTCTGAGCAATGCTTGGCTTAATTGGTGACCTTGGAAGTAAAAAGTGGTTGAGAGTGCTGTTGATCATGTGGAACTTTCAGATCCAGACCAATAATCAGGTGCTGGTCAACCAATTAGAACTTTCAGCACTAGATAGGAAGCATAAGTTGGCAGGAGGAAACACAGTAGCATGAGAAGGTGGAAAATAACAACTGACTGAAAGATAAACTTCATGAGAAAGTGAGGACCAAAAGATTTTCAGGAGTAATAAAAGCAATCACACTTGTAACTGTCAAACCAAGAGAGTAGATCCAGCAGGTTCAACAGTTAAGATCTCTGTTCCGCAGACTGCAGTTTGAGGAACATCTCAGGTACAACATGGAACATTGAATTTCCCTGGCTTTGAAGGAGATACACCAACCACATGAGTCAGAAAGCAACTTTATGGACATCCACAACTGACAAAGTCGGACAGTTGTGGAGATCCTCCTGAAAATTGCACTGATTGTTGAAATTTGCAAATCCCTCCCCATTGCGGAACATTGTTTTTAAACATTGCACTAATTTTCTCATGCATTTTTTTGACAAACCGGAGATGCTCTACCCATCTTTGCTCCTCAAAGACTCAGCCTTTCATGGATACTAATTTAGTACCAAATCATGATTACAATCACCTGTGGACATCACCTATTTGTAATAATATATTTTTTGAACCTCATTACTAGCCCTGAATTGCCAAATTGTAAACTCTTTTGTAAAATGTCATAGACCTGAAATGTAGGAATGGATGTATATTAACAAATGAAATTAAGTTGACCACACAAAACATGAAACATCTTTGGTTAATACTGTCTGCAATGAAACAGAAGTCAAAGTAAATGTAAGAGTCACTGGTTTTTATTTCAATTTTGTTCTTGTAGAACAAAAATTTATGTTGAAAAAAATGGGGTAGTGTTTATAAAACAGGTATAATAGGTAAAACACTCAACAAAATATAAACGCAACACTTGTGGTTTTGCTCCCATTTTGTATGAGATGAACTCAAAGATCTAAAACTTTTTCCACATACACAATATCACCATTTCCCTCAATATTGTTCACAAACCAGTCTAAATCTTTGATAGTGAGCACTTTTCCTTTGCTGAGATAATCCATCCCACCTCACAGGTGTGCCATATCAAGATGCTGATTAGACACCATGATTAGTGCACAGGTGTGCCTTAGACTGCCCACAATAAAAGGCCACTCTGAAAGGTGCAGTTTTATCACACAGCACAATGCCACAGATGTCGCAAGATTTGAGGGATCGTGCAATTGGCATGCTGACAGCAGGAATGTCAACCAGAGCTGTTGCTTGTGTATTGAATGTTCATTTCTCTACCATAAGCTGTCTCCAAAGGCATTTCAGAGAATTTGGCAGTACATCCAACCAGCCTCACAACTGCAGACCACGTGTAACCACACCAGCCGGACGTCCACATCCAGCATATTCATCTCCAAGATTGTCTGAGACCAGCCACTCGGACAGCTGCTGAAACAATCGGTTTGCATAACCAAAGAATTTCTGCACAAACTGTCAGAAACCGTCTCAGGGACGCTCATCTGCATGCTCGTCGTCCTCATCGGGGTCTCGACCTGACTCCAGTTCGTCGTCGTAACCAACTTGAGTGGGCAAATGCTCACATTCGCTGGCGGTTTGGCATGTTGGAGAGGTGTTCTCTTCATGGATGAATCCCGGTTCACACTGTCCAGGGCAGATGGCAGACAGCGTGTGTGGCGTCGTGTGGGTGAGCGGTTTTCTGATGTCAGTGTTGTGGATCGAGTGGCCCATGGTGGCGGTGGGGTTATGGTATGGGCAGGCATCTGTTATGGACGAAGAACACAGGTGCATCTTATTGATGGCATTTTGAATGCACAGAGATACCGTGACGAGATCCTGAGGCCCATTGTTGTGCCATACATCCAAGAACATCACCTCATGTTGCAGCAGGATAATGCACGGCCCCATGTTGCAAGGATCTGTACACAATTCTTGGAAGCTGAAAATGTCCCAGTTCTTGCATGGCCGGCATACTCACCGGACATGTCACCCATTGAGCATGTTTGGGATGCTCTGGACCGGCGTATACAACAGCGTGTACCAGTTCCTGCCAATATCCAGCAACTTCGCACAGCCATTGAAGAGGAGTGGACCAACATTCCACACGCCCAATTGACAACCTGATCAACTCTATGCGGAGATGTGTTGCACTGCATGAGGCAAATGGTTGTCACACCAGATACTGACTGGTATCCCCCCCAATAAAACAAAACTGCACCTTTCAGAGTGGCCTTTTATTGTGGACAGTCTAAGGCACACCTGTGCACTAATCATGGTGTCTAATCAGCATCTTGGTATGGCACACCTGTGAGGTGGGATGGATTATCTCAGCAAAGGAGAAGTGCTCACTATCACAGATTTAGACTGGTTTGTGAACAATATTTGAGGGAAATGGTGATATTGTGTATGTGGAAAAAGTTTTAGATCTTTGAGTTCATCTCATACAAATGGGAGCAAAACCAAAAGTGTTGCGTTTATATTTTTTTGAGTGTATTTGGAATGGCGTGTGAGTCCAGAATGTAATGATCAACATCCATTGTTCACTGATGTTACGTAATATCTGTAATTTCTCAAAAAATATTAGTCCCATCAATGGTCCATTTTGGCGCCATTCATCCTTGACACCAAAATACAAGCATACCAAATGGCAAATGTCAGCTCTCCCCAGTTTCTCCGTAATCGAAGCCATATGCATGCATACATGCATACATGTACACAGAGGCCATATGGCTTTTATATAGATAAAATACATTTATTGGACAACAACAGTAGTTGGCACTAAGTTAACTGATACTCAGGTGCAGATTAACTGAGTGACTGAACTGATTGACAGAACTGACATCATGGTATTTACTTACTAGATCCAACGAGTGGCTCGATGACACCCCCCCCCCCCCCCCCCGACAGTGAACTGGACACCTGCATGGACTCTCGTCAGCAGTGGGTCACCCCTTTGAGTCTGGTCTGCTTGAGGTTTCTTCCTCAATATCATCAGAGGGTGTTTTTCCCTTATCACCGTCGCCTGTGTGCTTGCTCTGGGGGTTGGTAAGGTTAGACCTTTCTTGTGTGAAGCATCTCGAGGCAGCTTCGTTGTGATTTGGTGCTATATAAATGAAATAAATTGAAATTGAATTAAACTGAAATTATTTATTAAAGTGCAATGCAAATACCATTGTAATAAACAGTCAATAAAATTAAAATTAAATTGCTTTGAGTAAAGCCCCGGTCACAACCCCCGTGCGTTTTTTTTTCGCCGTACGTTTTCTGCAGATGCCACGGCCACTACGTTTTTGTGAAAATGTACGGAGGCAGTAGCAAGAGGAGGGAGGGAGTACGTTCAACGCACGTCTCTAGGAGTGTAACGATAAAGAGAGTTGACAATAAAGCAGTGTGTGTGTGTGTGTGTGTGTGTGTGTGTGTGTGTGTGGGGTCGCTTTTTTTTTTTATGAGCGGGACCGGAGCAGCAGGTGTTTTTCGTCGTCGTCGATGCATGAGCATGTCCAGCCTGCAGAGGTCAGTTGTACGAGTGTTTACTTGCCTCGAAAAGTTACAGCTAGTTAACAGACTGAAGCTGTGGAGTGTCTGTGTTGCTGATGTTTGGAAATAAAGTCCAAGTTCAAGTGGGAAGCTGCGTTGTGCATGCAAGTCTGTCGGCCTCCATAGTATGTGGTGAGTGCCGTAATCCGTACTGCCTACGTACGGATTTGGTTAATTCAAAACGTGCTGCTTTGAATCCGTACTGAGGCAGTACTCACAACGTGCGTCATCTGTACTGCTGGTGAATCCGCAGCCTGACCGCAGCAAAAGTTCTGCATGCACTAAAACCTCTACGGCGTGTCTGCGTGTGTCTGCCTGCTCCTAAATTCGTACTGAGGCAGTACTTATGACATACGGATCTCCAAATTTAGCCCACATTTTGCAAGTAGACTGCACACACGTGCAAGTATGGCGGGTTGTGACCACGGTTTAATTGGTCCACTAATTTGTCAATAGAATGTGATGTAAATATTAGATTACCCAGGTGGTATAAGTTGTATTCTCTGCTCTATTTTTAAAATTTGCAGTAAAACTGTGCAGAGTACTGCCATGTATCATGAGTAAACAGTAAAGGTAAACAGATAAATATATAATACTGACTACTAGTATTTTTGTTTATCCAGATTATATCTTATTTAATACATATTCTGCATAAAATAAACTTTTGATAATTGCGAAGCAAATATTTGCATCAACTTAATCCAGTTTAATTTTATTCTGGTCGTATTTTATTTTGATACGATTAGCTCCATAAATGGTTAAAAGTGAAAAGCAACAGGCCTCAAAAACAAAACAAAACACCACAGTCCTCAAAGGTTTTATCAAAGTTGAGCGTGACAAAAAGCATTCTATGTATTGTAGAAGAATCCTAGAAATCAAACTGGCACAAGGGTTTGCAATCTCATTTTCTGATACTGATAGATCAACGGCTGCCAGTATCGTAAAATTCTATCAATCACAGCTGGCTTCATGTCGGATTGTGCTTAAGAAAATTCACACAGCAAGGAGTGTGAAATGTTGATAAGAAAGCAGCTGAGGTGCGAGTGTAAACTCTTCTATCTGCATTTCTTTCATGAGTATGTATGCGAGCATCCGTGAGCGTGTGCAGGTTTTCATTTTGTGTGTGTGCGCATTTCTCAGCAGCTCCTACTATCACTGCTTCATAATGGATGAGTGTCTGGGGAGTTTTATCACTGAGCCTGGCTGTTCGGGGGAATTTGGGGGCCAGGGACTCCGTTCAAAGGACCCCTCTGATTAAAAGGTGGCTAGACTGAAAAGCGGAGCGCGAGTGGATGATACGAGTGTTTGTTCATGTGTTTTTTTAAGTGAGGGATTTGCAGTGAATCTCACCGCGTGCTTTCATTGCATGTTCATTTTGACACATTAATCACAGTAACCAGTGTCGTTACAAAGAAGGTAAAAATCTCTTTACACAGTAAGTATTTCCACAGGGGCACTTTGTGTAAGTTTGCCTCTGTACGCCAACACAATGGAGTTGAAATATACTATCCAGATGTGCAGCTTTAATTTAAGGATTTTAACAAAAACATATTTCTTGATTAAGAATTACAATAATTCGCCTGCGCGTCCTGTTCTTCCACTGGCCGTTCAACAGCCGTTTGACGCCCCTCGGGATCCACGTTGGCCGAGATATCCTTTGGAAGTGTAGGAACACGCCCACAACAGGGGGCGCAAATGAACGGACAATGGAGAAAGTCAATCACAAAGTTTTACTGTTGTGAATTCACACAACAAACACAACAGATTACAAATCAGCAGTAACCGAATTCCAAAGGTGTCGTGTGGGCAGGCTCGACGATAGGAGACGTCTGTCCGAGTCGAACCGGAACCACCCGATTCCTCTGCCACCGAACCCCGGGGATACTGGAGCCGCCAAGTCCCGAACCCCAGGTGGCCACTGCCTCCGCTCGTCGGATCCGGTACTGCTGGCAAGGAACAGAAACAGCGGGTGTGGGTGCGGCTGCACCCAGCAACACAGGGTGGAACACCACCTCCACCTCTTGTCAGGAAAACACTAAAGTGCAGGAGTGTGAGTACTTATCCAAATACTGTTTCCTGCTGCTCTTCTCTCTCTGTATAAAGGCAAAAGGTAATTAAGGTTGATATAATCGGCTGGATACGTTACCTCCTTGGTAAAGCGATATCTCGGCAATGAGGTGGAGATGCCGTCCTGCTGATATACCTCCCTGTTGATTGATATCAGCTGTCTCGTCTCAGGTGATGGGTGACAGCTGTCACCCTGGCTGCTCCTGTGAGGCGACAGCGCCCTCTGGTGCCTGGAGCCCGCACTCCAGACAGGGCGCCCTCTGGTGGTGGTGGGCCAGCAGTACCTCCTCTTCGGCGGCCCACACAACAAAATGAAATAAAAAAATTTTGATGAACAAAATTGCTTTGTTTGCCTTTATTTCTGACTATATATTAAAATGTATACATAAATGAATAGGGGTACCAAAAATGTTGTCCACGTGTGTATGTATGAAAGGATGCATTCTTCAATGTTTTCTGATGCTCAAGCTGCCTGAGCCCTGAAATTTCTTTTTCACTTCATCTTGGTATTTCGAGGTAAATACTTACGTGACTGAATGCTGGCATAGTAAAGTGAGACAAAACTTTGCAGAACAAAGTCCAAGTCTTTGGATTCAATTTTCCCTCTTTGGTCAGCAGCCTTTTGGGTGATGGTGATGGCGCTCTGTTTTGAAATTTCTGTCTAATGCTTCCAATTCCTTCATCGGTTCCTTAGTTGGGATCCTGAGGTTTGTTGGATGTTTTGGACAAAGGTTCTTGATTTCCTGGGGCCTCCTTTCTCAAAGATGACAGTCTATTATGGTCATACATTATACAAACAAAACATATCAACTTATGTAAACAAAAACGTCAAATACATGTTATATTTGGACCCGATCTCATGCCAAGTCATGAAATGTGTCACATCTTTGTGATGTGGTTATGTTTAATTCACTATTTTAATCTTAACCTTGACCCCCCCCCCCCCCCCCAACGCCCGACCCATGTCATCCCAAATTTGTCATAACATCAGTAAATAATTTCATATATTAAATCAGTTTTCTTGATGCCATCACGAACTGGCATGAGATCAGGTTGCGCGTTCACCCGTTCATAAGTGCACTCATGCACTGATGTCGACGCGCTCAGCTGCACACTGGCACCTACTTGGGGATTAAGGTTGCTGTACAGGGGACTTTATTGATATCCCTGTCTGATGGGGAATTGAACCAATGATCCTGCGGTCAAAAGTTGGCCTCTCCAGCAAAGAGAGAACTGTAGTTGAAAGGCTTGAGGGGAACATGCCCCTCCTTCTCTAACAGTAATTACAAATGTGATGTTTTTGTAATCAGTAGATACCAACTTTGTATATTATGGCAACTGTCTCAAAAATGTTTGAAAGGTAAAAGCAAAAATTTTGTTAATAATACACTGATGATGATGTACTGTATTTTGTTGGTTTTGTGGTCACCGAGGAGCTACATCCACTAGATTACAGGCTTGTGCTTCACATCTGCTTTTCACAGTTGTGTTAGGTACCTTTTATTTATTTTTTGTCAGATTTGCCAGAAGGGGGCACAAAACTACTAGATAAGTGTCCAAGCATACCGGATAGAAAAGAGCATCAGACCTCTGCTTCCAAATTCCTGAATGCCCTTATAGTCAAATTAAGACATTAAATAATAAATAATATTATTATTAGTAGTACTAGAAGCATTAATTTTGTCTGAATTTTTTTTCTTGCAGTACTGTTTGCGCTGAGCTGTGGAGTCATTTTAAAGAATACAAAAGTTTGTAAGTATCCAGATCAATTAATTAAAAATGTGTAAAAATAAAAAAATCACTTTATTTTAAAGTTAATGAAAAAAGAACACTGTTAAACATGACTGCAAGAAAATTGCTTTAAGGGTGTTCATTTGTAAAACAACATGAGCAACTTTTAAAACAGTTTTCAAAATCAAGAATAATTTTTACAATTAATGCTGCAAGTGGATGATTTTAAAAGGAAATCTTTTAGGAAAAAAAAAGAAGAAGAACACAACTACTAAAATAAGCCCACATCAGTGCATTTAAAGACAGCTTTAAGACTGAATAAATAAGGAATCAGACACAGTTGGGGGGTGGGGGGGGGGTCTGAAGTCATTCTCCTTTCTGTTTGTCACCATTTGTGACAAAGCCTGTTGGCGGATTGAACCTGTTAGTTGAGGGTAAAACCAGCATGCTGCTCCCCTTAAACACTCCACACAATCTTTGATTGCAGAAAAGAAAATCAAACACAACGGGCCATGACCCCATAGCTATATGATAGGTCAGATCATACATGTGACCATCTGACCACCAAAGACTCAACTCTTGATAACCTGATGATAATCTATGCACCAATTTGTTGTGAAATTTGCAAATGCACTGACATGCACTTTTTATTTAGTACAATAATGCACCAAATATCCTCTATTTAAAATAGGGAAGATAATGTACTTTCATTCTTGCTTAATTCATGTATTTTCTCAGCAAGGAAATGCACAAAGCAAAGAAAGTGTGAGATGAAAAAAGATTGAGAGAATTTGGTGCTAAGCACAGATTGAAAAACTTCCCTCAGCCGGCCAAGCATCACGCACATCAAAGTGAAGACATTGTTTTGGAGGAACAATGGCTGCGTCACAGTCCAGGAGTTTGTGTGGTGTTGCGTGTTTGCACTCCCACAATCCCCCTCTGACGGCGGAATCACTGGATTATCAAAGCAGCAGATGCAAACGGCAGAGAACAATATCACTGGCGGCCCTCTGAGGGGAATCCTCAGAGGGCCGCAAAAGACGCACAGATAGCATCAGACAAAGAGTCAGTGCTTCCAAGAAAAAAAAAAAAACAGCACACGTATCACACCGATTAAATCTAATCTATTTGAAATATTGAATTATGGGAAAAGCACTATTTACAAATACTATTACGAAACAAAAACTCAGATTTATTACTTTTAAATCAAATCAGCATTTATATCTTAACATCTGACAAAAACAATGTAATCTACATTGAGTTGATTGCAGAATGAATTTCTTAATTACTGAGTCACAGTGTGACTTTATTCAACTTAAAGTAACTCAGTTTGTTTCCTTTTAGAAGTACACTGGTAAAATTGGACTTTGAAGGCATCAAATAGCTAAATCCACAACTTGGGGAATTTGGGATTAGTGGTAGAAAATTCTCAAATCTGCTCAGCTCCACCTTATGTTACAGTACATATGTTTTAGGCCAACACAATGCAGACTATGTGCCAAGTGACCCTTATGCAAAGAAAGCACAGTTAAACTGCACTGATGTTTGCATATATCTATTTTTGACTTAGATTTTAGTTTTTCCACAATTTTAAAGACTGAAAATGTCTAAATCTTTTGCACAGCACTGGTTTTCCAGCCTTTTCCTATGCAGAAGGATGGTCATGCATATTTATGAGGACACACCACTGGATGAAACTAAAGTGAATTTTGGAATGTTGTTGGGAGCAGATGGGAATACCATCAGCGATTTGCTGTGTTGACATCCGCCTAACCTCTGGGGTGCTTCATATGTGGAGGTCCAGGCTACGATGGCTTCTCTGACACTTCAAAACCACAGACTGGTGGGGATAATGCAAAACATAGACACAGACTGGAGAAGGACAAGGAGATATTGCACATAAGAAAAGGAAGGTTGACGACGAAAGCTGCTGGGAACATTCCATTTTTCTATCCATTTTTGTTTTTTATTTTTGCATTCATGGCCTCAATTTCATGTCAGAAAACCTTGTGTTGGACTTGACACCATGCACTGGACAACCTTACACTAACAGCTTTTACTTGAAATAGTCTGTTTGAGAGACAGAAATCTGTGAAGAAAGTCCATCTCCTGACCAAACAGAAAATCAATAGATATCAGAGTAATGGCAGGATACACGTGAAGAGCTTCAGTGAATAATGCTAACACTAATCACACCTGATTAGCAGAGGCTATATTGATTTCTGGCTTGTTAATGGGGCCCATTAGCTTTTAATGAAGCCACGTTTGGCAGAAATAAGGAACAAGATAGAAAAAAAACTGAGAAAAAGAAGTAAATTAGCCATAATTTGTTAAAAGGGAATGCAGAAATGTGGATAGCAAAGCTAAATATAATAATAATAATAATATAATAATAATCTTAAATATGTTCACACAGCACTGTTTCAAACAAAAACTACAATTTGTATAATTTTGAATGACTGTGGATTATGGTGCATTCATTTAAGACCAGAAGTTCAGTAGTTTCGATTAACATATTATTGCAACATTGTTGAAATAACCCATTTTACAAATGAATTCTTACAGCATGTAAATGGAAGCATACTTGAATTACTTCAATATTTTCATTCCATAAGCTGAGCAGGTGATCTTGTCATTGTTAATGAACAGCTTCACATCATCAGCATATTGACTGACATCGATCTATCTATCTATCTATCTATCTATCTATCTATCTATCTATCTATCTATCTATCTATCTATCTATCTATCTATCTATCTATCATCTATCTATCTATCTATCTATCTCTATCTATCTATCTATCTACTCTATCTATCTATCTATCTATCTATCTATCTATCTATCATCTATCTATCTATCTATCTATCTATATCTATCTATCTATCTATCTATCTATCTATCTATCTATCATTATGCTGATGATATGTTGATGTAACATGCCTGCCTTTGCAGGAACTGCAATGTGTCCTATGTTGCAAAGTTGGAGACCTGTCTGGCTGCAATGAAAAGTTGAAGAACAAGAAAAAAGTAAGTCTCATAAGGATTTGAGGCCGACTGGTGCTGGTGCTTTTCTTCGGATAATGTAATGTTAACCAAATGAGGTGTACAATTTGCCCTGGATAGTCTACGGCAGGTCACTACCCCAACCAAGCCTAGCCTGGTACCCATTTATAGCAGAGTGGATGGGGACAAAACAGAAGAAGGCCCATACACTGAAAAAAGTATAACCCTGCTTAAACTAAAAAATTGATGTCCAGATATCACAATATATTTGACTTCACATAAAGTAGTTCATTTCACAGAATCTAAATTATTTAACTGCCTATGACCTGATTATTTTATGTTGATGCAAACAGTAATATTTCAGTTGACTCAATCTAAATACTTTGCCTTGATCCAAATTATTAACGTTTATTTGCAATTCTGACAATACAAAACACTCAAACTTTAATTATCAGCAACAGCTTTGCTACTTATGTTTATTGTTGGACGAAATCCACCCAGTGCATCCACGTCTGGCCGGCTCCTCGAAGGTGAATGAGACCAGTGCAATGCACATGCACAATTCACATTTGAGTCAAACTAAAAATATTAATTGCAGGTCATAACCTACCATCCCTGGTTCTCAAGACCAGGCACCTAAGTGGCTCTACTCTCTTTTCTACTCTTCTATTTTACTCTTCCTTTTCAGATATTTAAATATACCTTAGTATACTAGCATAGGTCCATCTTAGAATTGGAATATAATCTAAAGATATACCTTACTGAATTTTCATAAAGAAGAAAACAATTGAGCAAACTAAAAAATTTTGTTTTGAGTCCATTAGATATACGAGGTCTGTTAGAAAAGTATCCAACCTTTTTATTTTTTGCAAAAACCTGATGGATTTGAATCACGTGTGCTTGCATGAGCCAACCTTGAACCTTCGTGCGCATGCGTGAGTTTTTCACGCCTGTCGATTGTGTCATTTGCTTGTAAGCAGCCGTTGTGTGTGGATGGGTGGAGTCTCTCTCGTTTTTTCTTTGCAAGGTAATGGCGGAACGACTGGAACAACGCGACTGCATCAAATTTTGCTAGAAACTGGGAGACAGCCAGGTGGAAACTATTCGGATTATTCAGATGGCTTTCGGTGATGATCCTCTGGGCATCACACAGATTAAGGAGTGGTACAACCGGCTTTAAGATGGCCACACAACGGTGGAGAGCGAGCCACGCTCCGGTCGGCCATCAACATGCTGAAATGACCAGATCATTTCCAAAGTGAACGCTGTGGTGATGTGGGACCGTCGTGTGACTATCCGAAAATTGCGGAAGAGGTGGACATCAGCACTTTTTCGGCACATTCCACTGTGACAGAAGATTTGGCCATGAAAAGATTTGCAGCGAAATTCATCGGCATGAAGCTGATGGCGCAGCAAAAGCGCCTTTGTGTTAAAGTCTCACAGGACATGTTGTGACATGCCCAGCTCGTCCACCATTCGGAATATTCAGACGGCTTTCAGTGGCTTTTCCGTCATGTGACTATCTGAGAAATTGTGGAAATTGTTGATGGCCGCCCAGAGCGCGGCTTGCTCTCCACCGTTGTGCGGCCATCTTTAAACTGGTTGTACGGCTCCTTAATCTGTGTGATGCTCAGAGGATCGTCACCGAAAGCCGTCTGAATAATCCAAATGGTTTCCACCTGGCTGTCACCCAGTTTCTAGCAAAATTTGATGCAGTCGCGCTGCTCCACTCGTTCTGCCATTTCCTTGCAAAGAAAAAAACGACGAGAGACTCCACTCATCCTCACTCAAAGGCTGCTTACAAGCAAATGACGCAACCGACAGACGTGAAAAATCTCACGCATGCGCACGAAGGTTCAAGATTGGTTCATGCAAGCACACGTGATTCAAATCCATCAGGTTTTTGAAAAAAATAAAAAGGTTGGATACTTTTCTAACAGACCTCGTATCTTTAGTTCAGTTCAAATCAAACTTGATGTCACTAAACGTAAAGAAAATGAGTTTCACAATCAAATCAATATTTTTATCTTGTTTTAAATGACAGTTTTTAGTTTGAATGAACAACTGCATGTTACACTTTTTATAGTGTATATAGACAAACACATTCACAGTCAATTTAAAGGTCCCAATTCACCTAACATGCATATCTTTTAGATGTGGGATGAAGCCGGAGCACCTGGGAGGTATAACCCACACGAGAAAGGACTTTGCACGAGAACATGCAAACTCCACACAGAACTTTTAGGAGAGCTTGCAGATTGCTAAGTAGCTGCAAAATAAGCTTGATCCAACTGATTTATGATGATAAATTGAGCCACCAGCCAGTTCAAAGCTCATTTACACTGATTCAGGGATCTGTTTGCTCACTGACCAATTAATCAGACATTGTGCAATTTCGATTTTGTTGCAGACCTCAAATGACCTTTATCCACCTGAGCTATAAAACAATTTGCACATATAAAATTCTAGTCTACAGCAAACACAGAAATTGAAGAAATGCTGACGTATTAAATGCATTTAGTTCACGCTGCTCAAGAGCAACGGAGAACGAGCAACAGCAGACAAATTACTATAAAACTAGCTGTTATCAGTCTTACGGCTGTCTCTGAAATGATGATGGAAAATAAAAAGCTAAATAAGTATGAGCTGAAACGATGTGGTCGCAGCATTTATTTCAAAAGGTTTTTGTATTTTATAGTTTGTGTACATAAGGAAGCGAGTAGTGGAGAAGGCAGATGTGATTTTGGACAGAGAGGGGCCCAGTGATTACTGCAGTGTGCCAGCAGTGAAGAAAAATGATGTGCGTAATAGATTTCTGTCTTCTGCAGGAGCTGCTGTTGTGTTTTACGCCTGAATAGTGCCTCTGAAAAAGCAAACCACAGAGATTTCATCCACTGGACAGTGAAATCATTATGTTGTGGAATGTAGTGTGACTATGGTTTAACAATAACTTGGCAGAGGGTAATTTAATTAATTTAGCATGTAATTATTCAAGTATCTCATTATCTGACCTGAAGTTCCTCAATTATACCTCAATTATAGACAATATAATTAACCTAATTTTTATATAGTGAAGAAAAATACTATTAATTTTAAATGAATGCCAAAGAGGCATACCATTTTCAATATTGTAATTAGATTTTAGGCAGAGGGGATAGGAAATTAACTTTGCACTTTGTATTGAGTTAAAAAAGTTGGATTTCTATGTTCTTTTATGCAGTGAAAAAGAAAATAAAATACTGAGGTATTTGTTTGATTTATGCTTATATGCAACCGTTGCGTACATTCATTTGATTTGGTGTTATATAAATAAATTGAATACTCTTCATTTTCCATACCAACTTCCTCTGAAACAAGATTTTTATTTTTTTAAATAGCATCAATTTCAGACTTGTTCGACCTTTGTGCCTCTCTCTCACGTACACATACATACAGTGATCGGCCCGCGGCACACAATGTAAACCAATCCCTCTATTACTGTCAGTGAACAAGTGGCTCCCCGCTGGGTGAAAAAAGGGCACGGTGAGGAACACTCTCAATCACTTTCAATTAATCCCCCCTCCTCCTGCCTTAAATGGACAGTTTTTCCATGGGGTGTGAGTGAAGAGGCATTTAGGCTGCCTTCTGCTTGTGATGGGAACACCATTGATTTATTATCCTGCGGAACAATATTATGGCTGGCAGACCTCACATTAGAGCGTTGGCATCAGGGAATCATTAGTTTTGAGTATCATAAAGAACGTACGCACATTACCCTGACAGAACACCCAGCCTGAGTCTTCCAATACATTTCTGTGTTTTGGCGTTAGATATGATTGAATAAGAAGTCGGATTAAGTTGATTCTGTGTAAATATATGTTAGCATCCTTGTGTAGTTTCCCACTGAATGAAGCTACACGATTGCAGGCCAACAAACTCTTAACAGGATGTCAAAACTTGAAGTTCCTTGAATGGCCTCGGGAGACTGGTTCCAAAAGTGAGTTTACAACAAAAGTAAACATATTTACAGCCCATTACCAAACAAACAAACAAAACAAAAACAGTGTTGGGTCTGTATAGTTATTTTCCCTGTTACAAACAGTGCACAAATATACTCAACAAAAATTATAAACCAACACTTTTGGTTTGCTCCCATTTTATATGAGATGACTCAAAGATCTAAAACTTTTTCCACATACACAATATCACCATTTCCCTCAAATATTGTTCACAAACCAGTCTAAATCTGTGATAGTGAGCACTTCTCCTTTGCTGAGATAATCCATTCCCACCTCACAGGTGTGCCATATCAAGATGCTGATTAGACACCATGATTAGGCACGGTGTGCCTTAGACTGCCCACAATAAAAAGGCCACTCTGAAAGGTGCAGTTTTATCACACAGCACATGCCACCGATGTTGCAAGATTTGCACCTTTCAGAGTGGCCTTTTATTGTGGCAGTCTAAGGCACACCTGTGCACTAATCATGGTGTCTAATCAGCATCTTGGTATGGCACACCTGTGAGGTGGGATGGATTATCTCAGCAAAGGAGAAGTGCTCACTATCACAGATGTAGACTGGTTTGTGAACAATATTGAGGGACATGGTGATATTGTGTATGTGGAAAAAGTTTTAGATCTTTGAGTTCATCTCATACAAAATGGGAGCAAAACCAAAAGTGTTGCGTTTATAGTTTTGTTGAGGGTATGATTTTTTTTAACATTCACCTAACAATCAATTCAAATCAAATTTAAATAAAAGGTACAAGTACATCGATACATGTACCCCTGAATCAGTCTAAATGAGAATGGGCGATGGTTCGATTGTAACACAGGTCTGTTGCGCTAAGCTCTTCCACTTCTTCAAACTTGTAAATGTTAAAGATCTTTGCAAGGCTAAATTCAAGATTAGTCACAGGAACTTTATCTTGTCCAAATTGATAAATGTACTGATTTGAACTTTATGTTTGGTTTGCAATTGCTAATATATTATATGTGTTCAGAATTGGGAAATTATGCCATGCTATTACGCTATGCTAACAAGCTAAAATAGCTGGCTTGTTCTTCTGGGCTTCTATGCTACATTTTTTGCTATTGTATGTGAAGCTGCCTAAAGTGGTGAACAAAGGGCAAGAAAAAACAGTGCCAATGTGTTGGAATCAGAATCAGAAATTATTGCCAAGTAAGTTTGCACATACAAGGAATTTGATCTGGTGTTATTGGTGCATAAATAATAAGAAAAAAGAAAAGAAAAATAAGCTTTTTTATAGAAAGAAGCTGTTTTTGTGTCTTGAGGTTTTGTTCCTGATGGACCGCAACCTCTTGCCAGAGGGGAGGGTGACAAAAAGTTTGTGACCTGGGTGGGACGGATCGGCCACAATCTTACTTGCTCGTCTAAGGGCCCTGGAGGTGTACGGTCTTGTAGGGATGGCAGACGTAGCAAAAGCCAGAAGGCCACCAGGCTTTCATGAGATATGTATTTGAAGGGAAGTAATTCCACTTTTGGCTTCTTCTAACTTATCATGAAAAAGAATGTCTACATGGAACAAGTAATTCTATCATATCATGTTGAACCACATCAAATTGCACCAAATCTAATTCCATTAGCAGCATTAACTCTAATTATCAGACACTGATAGTGACAGATATAGTGACAGTACACCGGCAACTATAAAACACTTCACAAAGACCAATACTGGAAAAGAAGAGCTCATATTTCTACGCTCTGTGGGAGTAACGCTGCTGCTGGTGTTAGGAGATGGGGGGAAATTCTACAGATCCTCATTCTTGGTAAGACAAAAGCACCAGAGAGGACTGATGGACTTGCCTTGGACTGGTGTGGAGCTGAGTGGCCATCAGACATCACCTTTGGTAATCATATCGTTAACTTCACATTTATGTGTAGATGAAGCTTGTAAAAGACTTTAAGCTTGGATTTTACGTCTGCACTTCATCACACAGCATCATGTGTGGCTGACACAATGAAGAGAATTATGGGTAATTGAGGGACAACCCTCCCAGTTCTCCACAGCACACCATGTCTCCACCTTGAATGATGAAGACTGGTTAGATTTACCACTGTAATTCTGTGACGGGCATACAGAATAAATCCAGAAGTCCAAGACTGATCCTAGTCAGTGCATATTGACTGTCGCACGTTGGCTAAACCACGCTAAGGAGGTGCACCTAGGTCATATCAGGTGGAAGTAATCCAGATACAAGCGTGTTCACAATTTTCTTCCAGACCATCAGTCTGGTAAAAAAATAAATTGCAAAAAAAAAAAAAAGATTTCTGGCAGATCTCTAAATATATATTTACTGACCTCATCTCTGTATGGTGGCTGACGGAGGCCACATCACTTCCCAACTAAGACACCTGCAAAAACAAAAAAACACTTGGAAATGTGAAAAAATATCACCATCAATTCAACAACAGGTAGCTGCATCAAAACACATCTTGCATATTGAAAAAAAATGCTTGCAAACACAGAACACAAGTATAATCTGTCTGCTGCAGATTCACACAGTGCACCCAAACACAAAGATTTTCCAAAAAATCATTTGTTCTCCATGATTCCAACTCAGCCACCACTTGCATGGTCCAAATATTTGAACTGCTGCACTGAAAAAAGTGAACACAGTGCACTTCATTCAAAGTACTTATTTACATTGGTCTAATGGAAAATTGTGGTTTCCAGTTTAAATCTGCTGGAATCACTTTACAAAATCATAAATATACATTGTGAGAAACTAAAAAAATTAGCTGTAACAAATTACATCATTTTTTTTAAGTTGATCCAAGTTTTTTTTCAGTGTGGAAAGCCAAAACACAGAGAATTATTCAGGCGACAGTCCAAAAACCCAAATCGCAGGAAGGACCAAAAAGCTCCAAAATTCTTCCCATTTCTTTATTTGAAGCCAACTAAATGCGTGTACATATGGGCCCATCCGAAACAGTCAAACACCTTGATGGACCTTGAAGAAACAATGTGTGGAGAATTCAGAAATTCATACACCCTGGACAGTCTATCTCAGAGCCTACACATATAGAAAGACAAACACATTCACACTCTCACTCACATCTACGGGCAGTTTAGAGTCATCAGTTCACCCAACCTGCATGTCTTTGGAAGTGGGAGGAAGCCGGAGTACCTGCAGGGAACCCACGCAAAACCCACACAGAATACTGGGACCTTCCCACTGGGAGGCAACAGTGTAAAAAGCATTGTGTGAAACATTTTCAGCCATCATTTCCACAATATCTCTCTTGAACAAAAATTTCAAACCAGATGAAGACTTTCTGAATTTGAAATGCCCATATACCTGAAAGGTGAAATGCCGTCAAATGTTTGCTGCATTTGTGTTGTGGTCTGTAGACTTAATCTGGCTTCTTTTTGTTTTGGGAAGTTTATGAGTCTAATTTTGTGTTTTTTTTTTTTTTTTTTTGT
Source organism: Thalassophryne amazonica (assembly GCF_902500255.1). Taxonomy (NCBI): domain Eukaryota; kingdom Metazoa; phylum Chordata; class Actinopteri; order Batrachoidiformes; family Batrachoididae; genus Thalassophryne; species Thalassophryne amazonica. Next base: position 148,426,964 of record NC_047103.1, on the reverse strand, counting down.
GCAGTCCGCAGTCACCACCGATGTCGCCGACAAATGGTCCCACCTAAAAATCGGTCCACCTTTTGCATTTGCGCAGGCGTCATTAGACACGGTTCACGGATTAAAACCTTGTTTCTGCTTAAAACTGCACTCCAGTCATCATCTATCTCAGCGACAGATATCTGAAGCTTTTGTACAACAATCATTTCCACTTCCTTCTAACAACACTCAAAAAGCGTTTGGGAACTGAGGACACTAATTGTGAGTGTCATGATTGGGTATAAAAGGAGCATCCCCAAAGGCTCAGCCATTGACAAGCAAAGTGGGGCGAGGATCACCACTTTGTCAACAACTGTGTGAAAAAATAGTCCAATAGTTTAAGAACAATGTTTCTCAATGCAAGGAATTTAGGAATTCCATCATCTACAGTCCATAATATAATCACACTTACTGAGTGTTGTTAGAAGGAAAGGTGATGTAACACAGTGGTAAACATACCACTGTCCCAGCTTTTTTGAAACGTGTTGCAGTCATCCATTTCAAAATGAGCAAATATTTGTACAACAACAATAAAGTTTATCAGTTTGAACATTAAATATCTTGTCTTTGTGTGTATTCAATTGAATATAGGTTGAAGTATTGTGTGGGCCGCCCGAAGAGGAGGTACTGCTGGCTCACCACCAGATGGCGCCCTGCCTGTTGTCAGGTTTCAGGCACCAGAGGGCGCAGTTGCCGCAGGAGTCCACCAGGAGCCCGGAGCTGACAGCTGTCACAATTCTTCCATCATTACCACCACCCATAAAAGCCTGGGAGAGACATCAGAACTCTACCGAGTTATCTGCTTACCCTAAAGGTAAACTTACTCAGCCGTTCTGTGCGTACGCACATGTTTTTTGCATCTGAGCTTTTTACAGTCGTTAACCTTTTGTACACTTGCAGCTTGTAGCCGAGTTTGTGGAAGTTGGAGGAGTTGGCGTCTCCACTCCTCACTTCAGACTTGATTAAGTGATACATAAGGCACTGCACGTACTCTGTGTTCCTGTGTTTGGAGGTGGAGGATTTTCCCTCAGAAAGGAACTGTATTGTAGCTGATTGTTTGCTGGATGTTCACACACCCACCTTTTCACCTGTGTCTGTTCCTGCCAGCAGTACCGGATCTGACAGCTGGAAGCGGTGGCCACCTGGGGACTCAGGACTTGGCGGCTCCGGTGTATTGCAGGTCTCCGCTGGCGGTAGAACATCGTGGGTCCCGGCTCTTCTCTGGATAGGCGTCTCCTACCCTCGGGCCTGCCCACGCGTCACTGAGTTTTGTGACTGACAGACTAAAAGCATATTTGGTTGTTTGTGCACATTTGCAGAATAAATTGTTATTAATTCGGACTTCCTATTGGCCGTTCATTCACGCCCCCTGGCGTGTGTCCGTGTACTTCACTTTCCCAACATGAAGAGGATTTGCAAATCATTGTATTCTGTTTTTATTCCATTTTACACAACGTTCCAATTTCATTGGAATTGGGGTTGTAGCTTTTGTGTGATCTTACCCTGGTCTAACAGGATCACAACCTGTTTACAAACCAAGCTATTATTTTCTGGTAGTTGTCTGGTACTGGCTTGGACTACTGCCCCTGGTGGCGACATAGAAATATAAAAATGACCAGCCATGTAATTGCCTCAGAACGGCATTTGAACTGCCGCTAACGTTCAGCATCGTAGAAGTAAAAACTGGCTTTTGATGCTACAAAGTAGGAAATGGCAAACAGTCATATGGGAAATTTCACTGAACGAAATTGTGAACAAATATTAAAAACATTTTCAGCCATCGTTTCCACAATAATCCCTTTTCTACAAAAATGTTCCTCCTGTTGTGATTTCCAGACAGTTCTTATCTCATGCTAATAGTGTGGATAATGATAATAAAGGAGCGTGCGCGGTGGCATACCAGACGAGCAGCGTCCTAGCTTGAAATGATTAGAAGGTTGGACCCATTATGAGCTGGTCTCTGCCTTTTGTATCTGGTGTAATGAATATTGAGGAGGGTATTTGGAGCACTTTGAGGAACTAACAACCTTTTTTAATCCTTTAATCCTGGGGAAAACCAATTTCACCTCTATACACACACACACACACATAATTTGAAAGGGCTTTCGTTGAAGATACTGTGTGTGTGTGTGTGTGTGTGTGTGTGTATGTGTGTGTGTGTTTAACTTGCTCTTGTTAATTTCCCGGCTCAGAGACCTGCTGATACTGGAGATTAGATTCATTAAAATCACATATTGTACGCATGGAGGTGTGCATGTTGGCTTCAAGTGAGCTGATAGGGAAGGGCCATCGGTGTTGGGGTTTTTGCATCATAGGTCATTAGACCAGCAGGTCCTGCCACCCCTCCTGTTCCTGACACAGATGATTAGACCCCAGAGTTCCCCTGGCTCCAATCAGTTGACCCTGACAAGCTTGTGCCTTTCAACGAAATGTCCCGCTGTGATGAGCTCTACAGAAACCTTAAGGAACTTGTGAGCCCTTAACCTTACCTCACAGGGAGCCTAATTTTGGTTGAAGTGCACAAATGGCGGCGTCTGGGAAAATTATCTTTGAACCTCTTTGGGTATCCTCATTTCTGAGCAATGCTTGGCTTAATTGGTGACCTTGGAAGTAAAAAGTGGTTGAGAGTGCTGTTGATCATGTGGAACTTTCAGATCCAGACCAATAATCAGGTGCTGGTCAACCAATTAGAACTTTCAGCACTAGATAGGAAGCATAAGTTGGCAGGAGGAAACACAGTAGCATGAGAAGGTGGAAAATAACAACTGACTGAAAGATAAACTTCATGAGAAAGTGAGGACCAAAAGATTTCAGGAGTAATAAAAGCAATCACACTTGTAACTGTCAAACCAAGAGAGTAGATCCAGCAGGTTCAACAGTTAAGATCTCTGTTCCGCAGACTGCAGTTTGAGGAACATCTCAGGTACAACATGGAACATTGAATTTCCCTGGCTTTGAAGGAGATACACACCAACCACATGAGTCAGAAAGCAACTTTATGGACATCCACAACTGACAAAGTCGGACAGTTGTGGAGATCCTCCTGAAAATTGCACTGATTGTTGAAATTTGCAAATCCCTCCCCATTGCGGAACATTGTTTTTAAACATTGCACTAATTTTCTCATGCATTTTTTTGACAAACCGGAGATGCTCTACCCATCTTTGCTCCTCAAAGACTCAGCCTTTCATGGATACTAATTTAGTACCAAATCATGATTACAATCACCTGTGGACATCACCTATTTGTAATAATATAATTTTTTGAACCTCATTACTAGCCCTGAATTGCCAAATTGTAAACTCTTTTGTAAAATGTCATAGACCTGAAATGTAGGAATGGATGTATATTAACAAATGAAATTAAGTTGACCACACAAAACATGAAACATCTTTGGTTAATACTGTCTGCAATGAAACAGAAGTCAAAGTAAATGTAAGAGTCACTGGTTTTTATTTCAATTTTGTTCTTGTAGAACAAAAATTTATGTTGAAAAAAATGGGGTAGTGTTTATAAAACAGGTATAATAGGTAAAATACACTCAACAAAAATATAAACGCAACACTTGTGGTTTTGCTCCCATTTTGTATGAGATGAACTCAAAGATCTAAAACTTTTTCCACATACACAATATCACCATTTCCCTCAAATATTGTTCACAAACCAGTCTAAATCTTTGATAGTGAGCACTTTTCCTTTGCTGAGATAATCCATCCCACCTCACAGGTGTGCCATATCAAGATGCTGATTAGACACCATGATTAGTGCACAGGTGTGCCTTAGACTGCCCACAATAAAAGGCCACTCTGAAAGGTGCAGTTTTATCACACAGCACAATGCCACAGATGTCGCAAGATTTGAGGGATCGTGCAATTGGCATGCTGACAGCAGGAATGTCAACCAGAGCTGTTGCTTGTGTATTGAATGTTCATTTCTCTACCATAAGCTGTCTCCAAAGGCATTTCAGAGAATTTGGCAGTACATCCAACCAGCCTCACAACTGCAGACCACGTGTAACCACACCAGCCCAGGACGTCCACATCCAGCATATTCATCTCCAAGATTGTCTGAGACCAGCCACTCGGACAGCTGCTGAAACAATCGGTTTGCATAACCAAAGAATTTCTGCACAAACTGTCAGAAACTGTCTCAGGGACGCTCATCTGCATGCTCGTCGTCCTCATCGGGGTCTCGACCTGACTCCAGTTCGTCGTCGTAACCAACTTGAGTGGGCAAATGCTCACATTCGCTGGCGGTTTGGCATGTTGGAGAGGTGTTCTCTTCATGGATGAATCCCGGTTCACACTGTCCAGGGCAGATGGCAGACAGCGTGTGTGGCGTCGTGTGGGTGAGCGGTTTTCTGATGTCAGTGTTGTGGATCGAGTGGCCCATGGTGGCGGTGGGGTTATGGTATGGGCAGGCATCTGTTATGGACGAAGAACACAGGTGCATCTTATTGATGGCATTTTGAATGCACAGAGATACCGTGACGAGATCCTGAGGCCCATTGTTGTGCCATACATCCAAGAACATCACCTCATGTTGCAGCAGGATAATGCACGGCCCCATGTTGCAAGGATCTGTACACAATTCTTGGAAGCTGAAAATGTCCCAGTTCTTGCATGGCCGGCATACTCACCGGACATGTCACCCATTGAGCATGTTTGGGATGCTCTGGACCGGCGTATACAACAGCGTGTACCAGTTCCTGCCAATATCCAGCAACTTCGCACAGCCATTGAAGAGGAGTGGACCAACATTCCACAGGCCACAATTGACAACCTGATCAACTCTATGCGGAGATGTGTTGCACTGCATGAGGCAAATGGTTGTCACACCAGATACTGACTGGTATCCCCCCCAATAAAACAAAACTGCACCTTTCAGAGTGGCCTTTTATTGTGGACAGTCTAAGGCACACCTGTGCACTAATCATGGTGTCTAATCAGCATCTTGGTATGGCACACCTGTGAGGTGGGATGGATTATCTCAGCAAAGGAGAAGTGCTCACTATCACAGATTTAGACTGGTTTGTGAACAATATTTGAGGGAAATGGTGATATTGTGTATGTGGAAAAAGTTTTAGATCTTTGAGTTCATCTCATACAAAATGGGAGCAAAACCAAAAGTGTTGCGTTTATATTTTTGTTGAGTGTATTTGGAATGGCGTGTGAGTCCAGAATGTAATGATCAACATCCATTGTTCACTGATGTTACGTAATATCTGTAATTTCTCAAAAAATATTAGTCCCATCAATGGTCCATTTTGGCGCCATTCATCCTTGACACCAAAATACAAGCATACCAAATGGCAAATGTCAGCTCTCCCCAGTTTCTCCGTAATCGAAGCCATATGCATGCATACATGCATACATGTACACAGAGGCCATATGGCTTTTAATATATAGATAAAATACATTTATTGGACAACAACAGTAGTTGGCACTAAGTTAACTGATACTCAGGTGCAGATTAACTGAGTGACTGAACTGATTGACAGAACTGACATCATGGTATTTACTTACTAGATCCAACGAGTGGCTCGATGACACCCCCCCCCCCCCCCCCCCGACAGTGAACTGGACACCTGCATGGACTCTCGTCAGCAGTGGGTCACCCCTTTGAGTCTGGTCTGCTTGAGGTTTCTTCCTCAATATCATCAGAGGGTGTTTTTCCCTTATCACCGTCGCCTGTGTGCTTGCTCTGGGGGTTGGTAAGGTTAGACCTTTCTTGTGTGAAGCATCTCGAGGCAGCTTCGTTGTGATTTGGTGCTATATAAATGAAATAAATTGAAATTGAATTAAACTGAAATTATTTATTAAAGTGCAATGCAAATACCATTGTAATAAACAGTCAATATAAAATTAAAATTAAATTGCTTTGAGTAAAGCCCCGGTCACAACCCACCGTGCGTTTTTTTTCGCCGTACGTTTTCTGCAGATGCCACGGCCACTACGTTTTTGTGAAAATGTACGGAGGCAGTAGCAAGAGGAGGGAGGGAGTACGTTCAACGCACGTCTCTAGGAGTGTAACGATAAAGAGAGTTGACAATAAAGCAGTGTGTGTGTGTGTGTGTGTGTGTGTGTGTGTGTGTGTGTGTGTGTGGGGTCGCTTTTCTTTTTTATGAGCGGGACCGGAGCAGCAGGTGTTTTTCGTCGTCGTCGATGCATGAGCATGTCCAGCCTGCAGAGGTCAGTTGTACGAGTGTTTACTTGCCTCGAAAAGTTACAGCTAGTTAACAGACTGAAGCTGTGGAGTGTCTGTGTTGCTGATGTTTGGAAATAAAGTCCAAGTTCAAGTGGGAAGCTGCGTTGTGCATGCAAGTCTGTCGGCCTCCATAGTATGTGGTGAGTGCCGTAATCCGTACTGCCTACGTACGGATTTGGTTAATTCAAAACGTGCTGCTTTGAATCCGTACTGAGGCAGTACTCACAACGTGCGTCATCTGTACTGCTGGTGAATCCGCAGCCTGACCGCAGCAAAAGTTCTGCATGCACTAAAACCTCTACGGCGTGTCTGCGTGTGTCTGCCTGCTCCTAAATTCGTACTGAGGCAGTACTTATGACATACGGATCTCCAAATTTAGCCCACATTTTTGCAAGTAGACTGCACACACGTGCAAGTATGGCGGGTTGTGACCACGGTTTAATTGGTCCACTAATTTGTCAATAGAATGTGATGTAAATATTAGATTACCCAGGTGGTATAAGTTGTATTCTCTGCTCTATTTTTAAAATTTGCAGTAAAACTGTGCAGAGTACTGCCATGTATCATGAGTAAACAGTAAAGGTAAACAGATAAATATTATAATACTGACTACTAGTATTTTTGTTTATCCAGATTATATCTTATTTAATACATATTCTGCATAAAATAAACTTTTGATAATTGCGAAGCAAATATTTGCATCAACTTAATCCAGTTTAATTTTATTCTGGTCGTATTTTATTTTGATACGATTAGCTCCATAAATGGTTAAAAGTGAAAAGCAACAGGCCTCAAAAACAAAACAAAACACCACAGTCCTCAAAGGTTTTATCAAAGTTGAGCGTGACAAAAAGCATTCTATGTATTGTAGAAGAATCCTAGAAATCAAACTGGCACAAGGGTTTGCAATCTCATTTTCTGATACTGATAGATCAACGGCTGCCAGTATCGTAAAATATTCTATCAATCACAGCTGGCTTCATGTCGGATTGTGCTTAAGAAAATTCACACAGCAAGGAGTGTGAAATGTTGATAAGAAAGCAGCTGAGGTGCGAGTGTAAACTCTTCTATCTGCATTTCTTTCATGAGTATGTATGCGAGCATCCCTGTGAGCGTGTGCAGGTTTTCATTTTGTGTGTGTGCGCATTTCTCAGCAGCTCCTACTATCACTGCTTCATAATGGATGAGTGTCTGGGGAGTTTTATCACTGAGCCTGGCTGTTCGGGGGAATTTGGGGGCCAGGGACTCCGTTCAAAGGACCCCTCTGATTAAAAGGTGGCTAGACTGAAAAGCGGAGCGCGAGTGGATGATACGAGTGTTTGTTCATGTGTTTTTTTAAGTGAGGGATTTGCAGTGAATCTCACCGCGTGCTTTCATTGCATGTTCATTTTGACACATTAATCACAGTAACCAGTGTCGTTACAAAGAAGGTAAAAATCTCTTTACACAGTAAGTATTTCCACAGGGGCACTTTGTGTAAGTTTGCCTCTGTACGCCAACACAATGGAGTTGAAATATAACTATCCAGATGTGCAGCTTTAATTTAAGGATTTTAACAAAAACATATTTCTTGATTAAGAATTACAATAAGTTTCATACACAATCACTCCATTTTCTGAGGCCACGAGTAATTGGACAACTTGAAGGATTACTGTTTATAAAAATCATTTCAATTTATTTCATTTATATATTGCCAAATCACAACAAAGCTGCCTCAAGGTGCTTCATACAAGGTCTAACCTTACCAACCCCTAGAGCAGGGGTCTTCAGCTCCACTCCTTGAGCACCAGGTTCCTGCAACTTTTACATGTGTCCCTGGTCCAACACACCTGAATCAAATGGCTGAATTACCTCCTCAGTAAGCAGTCAATGTTGAGAAAGTGAATGCACGGACCCACGCCAGGGGGCGTAAATGAACAGTCAATAGGAATTCCAAATAAATAACAATTTATTCTGCAAATGTGCAACAACACTTAAATATGCTTTTAGACAGTCAATCCAAAACGGTGACACGTGGGCAGGCCCAAGGGTAGGAGACGCCTATCCAGAGTAGAGCCAGAACCCACGAAGTTCCACCGCCAACGGAGACCTGCGATACACCAGAGCCGCCAAGTCCTGATTCCCCAGGTGGCCACCGCTCCAGGCTGTCAGACCCGGTACTGCTGGCAGGAACAAAACAGGTTAAGGTGGGTGTGTGTACACCCAGCAAACAGTCAGTAACTCACAGATATCCTCCTGAAGCAATAAATCCTGATACTCCCAGAGTGCAGAGGAAAACTGGAGAACGTGCAGTGTCAATGGTTATACTTAGTAAGTAAGAAGTTAGGAGTGGAGACGCCAACTCCTCCAACTTCCACAAACTCGGCTACAAGCTGCAAGTATAAGTCACAACTGCAAAGACTTCAGTTACAATGAATGTGCGTACGGCACAAAACGGCTGAGTAGGTTTACCTGTATGGTAAGATGATAACTCGGCAGAGTAGTGGTGTCTCTTCCAGGCTTTTATAGATGAGATGATGATGAGTTTAGATGACTGACAGCTGCACCTGGTGGATCCACCTGGCCAGTGCGCCCTCTGGTGCCTGAAACCTGCCAACAGGCAGGGCGCCCTCTGGTGGTGGGCCAGCAGTACCTCCTCTTCGGCGGCCCACACAACAGTCAAGTTCTCCAGAGTGCTGCTACTGACCTTATGAATTGACTCAGGTGTGTTGAAGCAGTGAACATCTAAAAGTTGCAGGACGCCTGCCCTCGGGGACTGGAGTTGAAGACCCCTGCCCTAGAAAAAGCACTCAGGTGACAGTGGAAAGGAAAACTCCCTCTGATGATATTGAGGAAGAAACCTCAAGCAGACCAGACTCAAAGGGGTGACCCACCACCTAGGCCATTTGAACAGTTGCAAGGTTTTTACAAAGATTTACAGAGCTGAAGAAACAGAAAACAGGAATTTAAAACATCTATTGCATCAGCCTCAGGCATGGCATCTCGCAGACAGTCCAGTATCCTGTTGTCCACAGACCCCACTCCCACGCATTTCTCTCCGCACCTCAGGTGGAGAGAAAAAGAGCAGAATCAGTCAGCCGGTAAACACACCTAAGGTATAAATTTGTCAGCGTTAAATCGACAGGAAAGCAGAGAAAATTCTAAGGTGATTGCTGGCTGCTAGCCCTAAGCTTCACTAACAGACCCAGAATTTAGATAAAGTTAAGGCCGAGACCCATTCTGTTGCTAATAAAATGAATTTCAAAGGATAGGAAGCATAGCACCATACTATACCAGCATGCTAGCCATGCAAGAGGAAGAATAAATCCATCTTAAATCTTGATTTGAATGTCTGTATAGAATCGGACTGTTTTATTGACCCGAGAAACACAAAGTAGTACTGCACCCTGAGAATGTAGAGTCTGGGCCGCTACGTAGGGTTTAGTCATCCTTTTATAAGCCAGTTTTGGCCCAGTCACACGGCACATGACGATTCCTGAATGAAGGGAAAAAATAAAAAACGTCACAATTCGTTGAGAAAAGGTGGACGAAAGAGCTTTTATCACCGAACAGTCTGCGAAGCAAGAGCGCAAAAGGGACAAAACTTAACAAAACCGAAGCTCACGATCTCGACGAAATGCGCCTGGAGCCACAGCTGGCAGCACTCGGCGCTGGAACGGAGCTCATAGCACCTGAATCCTGGAGAAACTGCAAACAGAATCTATGGAGATGTCGATGGACCACCTGCTCTGGTTCCTTGTCCAGAACAAAAGAGGGATCATCTCCATCATCATCAGAATCGACACTGTCTCTCGACACTCTGCGCGCTCCAATTTAAAAAAAAAAAAAAAAAAACTGCACCGTGGTCACTGCTGTATCACAGTATTATGTTCTAAGACATATATATTGATTTATAACAGAAAACTGTCAAAAGGGAGAATAAATATAAATATAAGTGTAAAGATGATTGAATATATCAGAGCAGTAAATTGATCAGTGCGTGTGAACGCGCGCATTGACTCTTGCGGTTATTTCCACCAGCTGATCACTGATCCACAACGTGAATTCTTCCTTCCAGAACAGCTCTTTATATCATCATTTTGATTCATCTGCCTGTTGCCACATGTACAGAAGGACTGGATTATCATTCCTACACTCATATTGTTATATTTAATACAAAATAATAAGCGCACGCAGGAGCTCCTGCTGCCGCTGATTCTCCATTCAAGTACCGTCGGAAATTACACAACTTTTTCGTTGTTTCAAATTCAACAGTTGCTTGTGGCAAAATAATTAATTATATCCACACAAAAGATTAATTCTGGCCTATGTAATGTGCCTGAGCCCATTGAAGCTGCCCCCCACACAGATAAAAAAATCCAAGCAAGCAGGCTGAGTTTGCCCTGTAATTTCCGTACATGAACGCAGCAACAGCCTCAGTGCACACAAACCGGCTTCTGCGCTGTGTGAAAATGTTCAGCTGCTCCAACGGAGTCAAATTAAACAATGACGTTACAAAAACTACACAAACGATTAAAAAACGTCAAGAACGACAACAAAACGAAACACAGACGAACTGAGGTTTTCGTTGCCCTTCGTTCAAATTTTTCAACAGTTTGTCTGGAACAGTCTGCAGGAACGAAGCTGCGCGAATGTTAAACGATGTCAACGACAGTCAACGAAAGTCCAGATTTCTTGTTTCGTCAGGGCTTCGTCACCCTTCGTTAAGTGCCGTGTGACTGGGCCATTTTATTTAGAGCACATACCTTAGTGGTGTAAACAGTTGAACTACCAATATGTAGTCTTGTGCTTGATTCCTGGTCATGTTACCGTCCATGTCGTTGGACATAACACTTCATTTGCCTTGTCTCATTCCACCCAGATGTACATGGGTAAGCAGCCATGGCTGGGGAAGTAACCTGCATTGGTTGGATTGGTGTCCCCTCAGGGTGGAGTCATGGAATCTCAGCCACTTCTTCCTATGGAATCCAAAGGTAAGCACCGGCAATAGCCTTCTTTATTTAGACAAGTCAGAGGATGTATAGTTGAACATTTCCAAGTCACTGTGTTGGATTTCATTTACATCAATGCTTAAGCGATACAAACAGGATGGTCCTGTATGGTAAATCTGTAGCTCTGTGTGGTTTCAGAGCCTAACTATCCTAGATGGACTATCAATATTGAACTACCCAACAATGGGTTGGGTTTAAATTCACAGTGCCTTGTCCATCTCCTTGGACAAGACACTTTGCAGGTATCGTTCCAGTCCACTCAAAAGTAAATGGGCTTTTGCTGGAGCCATAACTGGCATTGGATAGGCATCCTATCAAGGGAGATTTGTGGACTCTGATTTGCTTAAACTACGGAATTCAATTATAAGCACAGGCACCAATGGGCTTCAAGGCCTATATAGGACTTACTCACTTCTCTTCTTGTTCTCTCCATCCTAGAGGGCTTTAAAACCACAACTGTATCTGGTGGAAACTAGCAATGATGCCAGATTGTGCTGGACATTCCAGCAGATTTGATGCTAATCAATGAGACTGCTGGAGGACTCATGGGTATTTAAGAGGTTACTGGTATTCTGAGAGTAGTCAAAGTCAAGTGCCAAATTTGTGGAGACGAAACCTCATAAGCCTCTAGAACAGAAGATAAAACACGAAAGAAACCCTGAACAGTCCAGTAATTTAACCTTTTTTTTAACCTTTAAGTTTCTAAATAAATCCAATCTACATTGGCATGATTTTTAACTGTCTCATCTGTCAAGAATAACATTGGGAATGTAATGCATTATTTAATGGCAAGACTGCATAAAAATGTAGAATATACAGCAGAGTCAACATGAACCAGAAAACAACTGTAAAGATGGATCATATTAAAACGTTGCATATTAATAACTAATGCAATTATTAGTCCTCTAAGAGAATGGGTTCCACCACAGCACAGTGGCTAAAATGAGCTAGAGCCACCACTTTGTGAATGAATCCACTCTCATATCTTTCTTTATTCCAGTTTGGGTTCATTAACAGACCGCTGTTTAATCCAGAGGAGGTATTGGTATCGATTAACACAACCAAACTGGTTGAATAGCTGGGAATAAGATGATCAATCATATCTTTTAGGGGTCCTGGACCACATGTTGTAGTTCCTGCATTAATTCAATCCCCATTATCAGAGCTAAGGAGGAGGCCGTAATGGATTTGTGCACTCTAACAGAAAATGGCTTTTTGGACCAGCATACAATTAGCACAAAGAGTTTTGGCAAACCATACCCACATTATCAACATAATGGAAAATAAGCCTGCAGGTTTTTAAATGAGTTTGAAAATGGGGGGGGTTAACAATGTGTACAGAAAGTTTTCAAATTTAATTTATCATTCCAGGAAAGACCATGAATCAAAGAAAGCACTGTCTTTCCTATTGATTTTAATCTATTATTTAATCACTTGAGCTAATTTCACCACAAACTAGTTTATGTGTTGTAGTTCACCAAGGGTTAAAAATAGACTTCACCACATTCTGCTATAACAGTGGCATTATGAGTACCCCTGATGAGAGTAAATATGTGTAGAATAAAAAAAAAAGCTTTACAAACTTTAAAACTGACAAACGGATGAAGGCCATGAACAACACACAGGAGCTGGAGCAACTTAGAGTAAAAGGCTTGCACCTGCTTCTGCTTTATGCACAAAACTGGACTATAGGAAGGAAAATGTTCCGTGGACATCACTGCTAATGCCAACACTATTGTGCTAAGCAGACTGCTATCAAGTGCTAGCATTAATATGAGCAGAGGGCTGCTTGTTGCTAAATTAGCGTGTTTATGTGTTTATGAAAAGGCTCACTGCCTTTTCTCTCTGTTACTATCTCACATTTGTGCACACGTCCACATATCCATCAGAGTGTGCTTAGCTTAGCAGAGCCTACAGAGTGTGCTTAGCATGTTAGCATAGTGGCCATACTGATGCTCCAAATGCCACCTCGTTGCCAAGGTCACATGTGGCTATGCTGACATATTACCCCCCACCCAACGCCACCTCATTGTCACTATTTTCACGCTCCTTCCTCCTTCTCTCGAGACCTGTGCACATGCATACCCGCGGTTATGTTCAAACATGTGCATCGATTTCAGTTTATTTAATTTATATAGCCCAAAATCACAACAAAGCTGCCGCAAGGTGCTTCACACAAGTAAGGTCCAACCTTACTAACCCCTAGAGCAAGCACATAGGTGACAGTGGTAAGAAAAATTCCCTCTAATGATATTGAGGAAGAAACCTCAAGCAGACCAGACTCAAAGGGGTGACCCACTGCTTAGGCCATTCTACCAAAAGGTTTACAATACAAAACACAACACAACAACAATTGACAAGAGTCCATGCAGGCATCCAGTCCACTATCTGGGTGGCCTTCGAGCCACTCATTGAATCTGTTTCTATAGCAGAGTTTATCCCGCGTCTGCCACAGAAATTGTCCAATCCAGCACATGGATCCAGCCGCATCTCAGTCATAGAGAAAAGAAAACAGTGTCAGTCGGCCAGAAAAAACTACAGTATAATTATAACACTATAACTATAATTTGTCAGCATTAAGCAACAGGAAAGCAGAAGAAATACTAAGGTGATTGCTGGCCACTAGCCCTAAGCTTCACTAACAGACCCAGATTTTAGATAAAGTTAAGGCAGAGACCCACTCTACTAATAAAATGAATTTTAAAGGGTAGGAAGCATAGTACCATACTATGCCAGTATGCTAGCCATACAAAAGGGAGAATAAATGCATATTAACTCTGTACTTGTACAGAATTTGACTGTTTTATTGATGCAGGGAGATCATTCCACAGAACAGGGGCACGATAAGAGAAAATCTGTGGCCCGCAGACTTGGACACATACAGTATGTAATTGACCACTGGAATAACCCAGGGGGGTAAAGAATATGCTGAGCACAGTAACATAGCATCCATATTGATCCCAGTGCCGCCTTGTTGGCAAGGAAATCCTTGGCTATTCCGCCATATGGCTGAATATTTCACCCAGAAAGGTGAAATTGCCAAGGGCAAATCATTAGAGCAAAGGTCATGTTTGTCTGTCTGTTTGTTGATCTACACCACCCAGAAACATCTGGTGATTTTGAACAAATGTGGTATGTCCATCAAAGCTAACCTTGAAGCTGCCCTTTAAAAATTAATTTTGGCATTTTGTGACCTTCAATCAGATTTTGCCTCAAGTGTGGTGCACACTTGGAAGGATCCCCCAATATCTATCTATCTATCTATCTATCTATCTATCTATCTATCTATCTATCTATCTATCTATCTATCTATCTATCTATCTATCTATCTATCTATCTATCTATCTATCTATCTATCTATCTATCTATCTATCTATCTATCTATCTATCTATCTATCTATCTATCTATCATCCATCATCCATCCATCCATCCATCCATCCATCCATCCATCCATCCATCCATCCATCCATCCATCCATCCATCCATCCATCCATCCATCCATCCATCCATCCATCTATCTTTCTATCTATCTATCTATCTATCTATCTATCTATCTATCTATCTATCTATCTATCTATCTATCTATCTATCTATCTATCTATCTATCTATCTATCTATCTATCTATCTATCTATCTATCTATCTATCTATCTATCTATCTATCTATCTATCTATCTATCTATCTATCTATCTATCTATCTATCTATCTATAAAATTGAGAATCTATTTAAAATACAGGATTAATAGTGTCACTGTGTATACAAAAATTGAAGAATGATTCCGATATAAGTTGGCGAAGGGAAAAAAAGAGAAAAATTGGGGTTCTAAGGGATTTTACTAAACATGATGACTTGCCTGTCAGGTAAACAAAGCTTCCTCGCCTGGTGGCCTAATACTCTGAAAAAAGTGCCAAATCAGCCGGTGAGGATTCCGTGCATGTAGGGATTAAAGCTAAACCCGCGAGACTGTGGCACCCCTGTATGCAAACACAGTTTGCTACGTGAACCCAGTTTGAGATCACAATGCATAATCTCTGCTTTTTAAAAAATGCACAGAAACTCACAATATGCACACACAAACACACACAGAAGTAATCTCTTCTTCATGCAACTGTCGGGGTGTGACCTCCATGGCCCGATGCCCGCTGAGTGACAGATCGCTCATCTCTGTGCAGCATGCCGTGTTAGGCTCATGAACAACACACAAGTATACATGAAATGACATCAACTTATTTTGTATCATACAAAGTACGGCTGCATGCTTTCAAGATGCAAAAGACAAAATGAACCACTTTTTTGTGGTAGTTTAGTTTTGCTAACACAATCTGTGATGTAATTATCTAAAAATAAAGG
This sequence comes from Thalassophryne amazonica, assembly GCF_902500255.1. Taxonomy (NCBI): domain Eukaryota; kingdom Metazoa; phylum Chordata; class Actinopteri; order Batrachoidiformes; family Batrachoididae; genus Thalassophryne; species Thalassophryne amazonica. Next base: position 148,411,396 of record NC_047103.1, on the reverse strand, counting down.
AAGAAATAAGGACCTTTTAACAGCTCAAGGTCATACTGCTGTCACAGACAAAAGTGTAATGTCAAAATATTTAGCCAAAAAGGAAAATTAAGCTACACTTTTTATGTTTAAGCATTTTTTAACAAATAAGGATGCCATTGAAGCTCAAGGTCACACTGTTGGTTTTGTCTGACAATTTACATGGCCAGTGGTCACAAACAAGAATGTAGCACTAATAATTTTGCACAGAAAAGAAAAATCAAGCCACACGTTTCATGTTTGTGTCTTTTAACAAATAATGGATGCTGTTGAAACTCAAGGTCATGCTGCTGCCACAGACAAAAATGCAGCACCAATAACTTGAAAATAAAAGAAATACCATGCTATACTTTTTATGTTTAAGTGCCCTTTAACAAATAAGGATGCTGTTAAAGCTCAAGGTCATGCTGATATCACAGGCAACAATGTAACACCAATAATTTGAAAATAAAATAAAAATCACTACACTTTTCTTGTTGAAACAACTTTGAACAAATAAAGATGCTGTTTAAGCTCAAGGTCATACTGTTGGTTTTGGCTGACAATTTACAAGGTCAACATCACAGACAACAATGTGAGGCAGATGACTTTGTGAAGAAAACAAAAACCGAGCTCCACTTTTTATATTTAAGCGTCGCAACACATAACGATGCTGTTGAAACTCAAGGTGATGCTGCTGTCACAGACAATGAAACATCAATAATGTTCCAAAGAAAACAAAAAACAAGCTACACTTTCTATATTTTAGCATCTTTTAATAAATAAGGATGCTATTGAAGCTCAAGGTCATACTGCTGGTTTTAGCTCACAGTTTACCATATCAGCGATCACAGACAACGTTACAGAAATATCTGTATAAAACAATTCCCAGTAAGCTGCATCTTTGAAGGTGTGGTGAGATGTTTATATAGAATCATTATTGAAATGAATGGCAAGGCCATGGGCAGCATGGTGGCTTAGTGGTTAGTACTGTTGCCTCAGTGCAAGAAGGTCCTGGGATCGCTTCCCACCTGGTCCTTTCTGTGTGGTGTTTGTGTGTTCTCTCTGTGTCCACGTGGTTTTCCTCCAGGTGCTCTGGCTGCCTTGAATTGGTGACTTTAAACTGACCATAGGTGTGAGTGTGAATGTATTTGTCTATACGTGACCCTGCGACAGACTGGCATCCTGTCCAGGGCATCTCGCACCCTGTGACTGCTGGAATTGGCTCCATAGAAAATGAATGAATGGCACATGGTCATATTGGATTTGCAAGACTTTCTTTGAACAGTTCTTTTTCTGCAACAGAATGATTGCATAACATCTTTTTTTCTCGGCTTTCAGCTGCTCATGTTCTCTCTGGCTCGCCAAAGCAGATGTGGTATGGACTCCCACGTTGGATTGGCACAAGTTTGATACTGGATGACTTCCTGACACAACTTCAGATCTACTAGGACAAAAAAAAAAAATCAAATGTGTCGTTTTTGACAGTAGGAGGAAACCCATGTAAATACAGCTAGAAAATGCCCAGTCCACACGCAAACTGTGCTTTGGTGGTTTTGAACCCGTAACATTTTTGTTAAGAGGCAAGAGTGCTAACCGGTGAGCTCCAACACTCTACTACATAGACCTTCAATGAATAAATCAGCGCTGCTGAAAATTCCAAAGTGTGTTTCAAATTGCTCAGACCTTTTAACTTCCCATTAGTGATCATGAACTAATCATGATCAGGGACTGCAGCTGGATCCTCTGTGCGCCAACACAGTGTGTGTTCGACAGCGCTCGCTGGATTGATCCACACGCAGTAAGTACATGAGAAAACATTCAGTTCACTGCAGAGTATATAGAAGTTGCAGTGTCTTCTTTGAGGATTTAACAATTCAAGGTCATAATGTTGTTTTTGAGTATTCGTAAGGTCAAAGGTCACAGACAGTGATGTTACAGCAATTTGTTTTAATTGTCCATCGTCTAGCTATGATATTCAAGTTGCTGGTGCTACTGAAGCTCAAGTCACACTGCTCTCTTGGGACCTGTCCACACATCCATGGGCACTTTGGAAAACGTAACTTTTTCGATGCGTTTTAGGATTTGGTCCACATTCAAACTGTGTTTAAGGTGACTAAACATAGAGCTTTTGGAAAACTGTTTTCAGAAAATAAAATAGCGTTTATTGGTAGACAAGGAAAATGGAGTGTTTTTTTTTTTTTTGTTTTTTTTTTTTCTTTCCAGGCTTCTAATTGGCCATTGTGGTTTTATGTTTTGGGTTATGTTGCCACCTGTTGCGTTGGTATGCCCTTGACAGCTGTTGACAATATGTTTTGCCTTTTCATGTACTTGGAGACATATGTGGAAAATGCTTGTGTGGATCAGATTTAAAAACAGCAACAACAAAAACAAGCAAAAAAAAAAAAAAAAAAGCCTCAAAAACAGATTCCTGTTTTTTTTTTTCAAAACATACCTTAAATATATGCATTTCTGAGTGAAAATTGACTTGAACAATATTACCTTTGTTCAACATTTTACCTTTTTCAACTTGCTCTTAAGGACTTCCTTCTGGATTTCACTTGCAGATAATTGATTATAAATATGAATCTAAGAAAATGCATTTTTAATTACATGGCATTTTACTTAATTAATTGCATGTATGTATATTTACAGCAATAATACCCGTGCTCTCCCTAAGTATGAACTTAAAATCACATGACTGTTATTGACAGACGTGTGTCAGACAATAGTGTCTCGTACAAATACACTCCCTTCATGTAATGAGTCTGAAGGCTGTCCTGCACGTGAGCTGGCTGGCATTTATTACGGATCATTTTCTATCTTATGCTAGTAAATGTCTTCTTGCAACAGTGTGTAATTTTACAAACCTCTACTGAAGCATAATGTTTTAACAACACACTGATGTTGTATGCAGTCAGTGGTAACAGAATACTCAGTAGTCCAATAAATAAATAAACAACACTTCCTAACCGGTCCTTTATTGTTGGGTAGGGCCAAGCACCAACCTCCAGTACTGAGAAATTAAGCCAACACTGAAGTGTCAAATCTTACAGTTCCTTGAATGGTCACTTGGGGCTGGCTTCACAAGTGAGCCGCTCATCATAAAAGCCCAAAATGTCTTGTTGGTCTGTGGGGGTTGTGGTTAGGGGAAGGGAGAGGGTTAGGTTATGGTTTAGAGTTAGGGAAAAGGGTTAGAAATAGGGAAGGTGATGGTCTAGTGGTTAAAGTGTTGGGCTTGAGACCAGAGGATCCTCCGTTCAAATCTCAGCCTGACCAGAAAATCACTAGTCACAACTAGTTCCCGGTGTGTAGTGAGCGCCTTGTATGGCAGCACTCTCACATCGGGGTGAATGTGAGGCATTACTGTAAAGCGCTTTGAGCGTCTGGTGCAGATGGAAAAGAGCTACATAAATGCAGTCCATTTACCATAAATAGTAAAACAAACAAACAAAAAAATCTACAGTGCCAAGGGCCCTGTGGGTTACCACATCAATTAAAGCCCAAGGCAAAATGGCCATTTTCAGCATAAAAATAGCCGCCATTTCCAAACAAAAGAATCTATGCAAATAATTTTGGGATTTGAACAATGTCAATGACATATATATATATATATATATATATATATATATATATATATATATATATATATATATATATATAATATTGTGCCTTTGTTAAATTGAAAGAAAAGTTATCGGATTTTGAGAAAATTGGGTCCAAATACCCAAAGTGGCTGGTTTCGGCATAAAAATGGCTGCCGTTTCCAAACAGACTAATCTGCGACTATAATTTTTTTTTTTTATGTGAAATATGTCAATAACCCACATTATGCCTTTGACAAATTAGGAAAAAAGTTCTCAGACAGTTTTTGAGATATCACAATGCCAACTACTACAAATAGATGCTGTGCCATGACATAGCGTTAGCGGCCTATTGGCAGATAACCCAGAAATGTGTCACAAAAATGTGGCTCGTTTTGCAACAGGAGCATGAAAAAAAAATCATGACATTGGGCTGGAATGAGATTGTCCACCTATATGTGGCTCTGTAACAGACTGGCGTCCTGTCCAGGGTGTAACCCGCCTCACGCCCTATGCCTGCTGGGATAGGCTCCAGCTCCCTGTGACCCTTGACTGGATTATGCGGGTATAGAAAATGAATGATCTGTTTATACCATTTCAAGCCATAAAGTTATGCGTCATTAGGGCGTGGTCACTTTGAGTGATAGCTGTGTTCTGGTGAGTTGTGTCGAAGGTCTTGTTAGCAGAGGTCGCTACCAGCAGCTGTGGACTCCTTTGTCCTTTCTGAGCATTTTAATACAAATATCTGTGGCAATATGGTTTGTTGTGTGTTTTATTGTATAAATGGACCATCTGTACTCCTGTATTTTGTTTATTCATTTTCTGATGCAAGGAGCTCATCCCACACTTCCCTATCCTTGGCCAACTCCCCTAACCCTTCCTGGGGGATCCTGAGACATTCCCAAGCCATCTGGAAAATACAATCCCTCCAACATATCCTGCGTCTTCCCTGGGACCTCCTCCCAGTTGGACTTGCCTGAAAGATCTCCAAAGGCAGACGACCAGAGACCATTCTCGCCAGATGCCCGAACCACCTCAGCCGCATCCTTTCACTGCAAACAAGCAGCAGTTGTACTCCCAAGTCCTTCCTGACTAGTCAAGCTTCTCCAGTTGATACTCCTGTATCTCAGTTGAATTAAATTTCAGTCTTATTTAATTTGTAGATAAACACCGTTAGCAGAAATGGTCCAACACTCAGAGATTGGTGAGGTTATCTCTACTGTTAATGGGGTGATGGGAAGCTGAGGTGGCTTTATTTGCTAAGTTCTTCCAATATCTGGTTGCACATCTTTGGTATCTAAGTAGGTGTGTTTCGTAGTCATGTCTGCTGCAAGAATGAAAAGAATTAGTGTTTCCATACAGCTCCACCATTTCCTTGTGTTCACCTCAGCTTTTCCCAAGTGCACAATTTGGTTCTTTGATGGAGGATATTTATAACTTTATGATTATGACCTCTAAATCCTTGGTTGAATTTGTCACTGTCATGTTGTAGCTGCTGCTGTTCCCCGGTGTGTGTGTGTGTGTGTGTGTGTGTGTGTGTGTCTGGTCTAGATTACAGCTTCCTCTTTAGTCTCCTTTGCTTTTAACTGACAATGTCCACTCACAAGAGCAGACACACACTTGGACACGTTGACTACTTTCTATTTCGAGCCTTTCGGTGTCATCCAGCACGTGCCGCCACTTTGAAGCTCACAGCGCTTTGAAATGGTTCAGCAACTTTGCCTTCATATCTGCGCACAGCACACATCAGACCTGTGGACTGACGGCAAATACTCATTAGTGAATATTTACGCAGCATTTACAAAGCCACGCTTTCAGGCAGTTACAGACGCTTTGCAGATGTTTATCATTCTGGGCACTGATCCATGTCTTTCCATGCAAAGGTTGGACCCTGTAAAGGTTAATTGGAAAACAAGGCAGCAGAACTGTTGAGCGGTCACTCATGCAAAACTAACACTTTATAGATTCTGTGTATTTTTCTGCTGGTGCAAAAGTGAAAATTAATTGAGTTTATTTGTTCTCCAGAAAACCAAGTATGTCCTTTATGGATCATTTTCTCTCACTTTTCTCCCGGTCTGGGTCATAGTGACAGGTGACCAAACAGCTCATCCTATACTTCCCTATCTCCAGTCAAGTCTCTATCCTTCCTGAGGCATCCCGAGGTGTTCTCAAAACCATCTGGGAAATATTATCCCTCCAGCATATCCTGGGTCTTCTCCAGGACCTCCTCCCAGTTAGATGTGCCTGGAAGATGTCCCAAATATGTGAGTGCATCCTAAAGGACTAACTGGCCCCAGAAGGGTTCATGGAACAACTAGTTCAATTTAACACAATACAAGAATGAATTAAACCCAGTTGCTCAAAAAGGTGGGAAAATGTGATTTGAATTACATCATTCCAGCTACATTTTTGGAAAATTGCCCACAGCATCTGTGTCTGTTATTTGTAAGTATTTGGCTAAAACAGAAAACTGTGCAGGTTTTGTCCTGTAAGATTTCACATTTTTACTGTAGATTGCAACTGCTGATTGAAATTTACAGAAAAAGAATGAATGTGGGTTGAATATATATATAATATATACGAGGGCTGTCAATAAAGTATAGGTCCTTTTTATTTTTTTCAAAAACTATATGGATTTCATTCATATGTTTTTACGTCAGACATGCTTGAACCCTCGTGCGCATGCGTGAGTTTTTCCACGCCTGTCGGTGACGTCATTCGCCTGTGAGCACTCCTTGTGGGAGGAGTCATCCAGCCCCTCGTCGGAATTCCTTTGTCTGAGAAGTTGCTGAGAGACTGGCGCTTTGTTTGATCAAAATTTTTTCTAAACCTGTGAGACACATCGAAGTGGACACGGTTCGAAAAATTAAGCTGGTTTTCAGTGAAAATTTTAACGGCTGATGAGAGATTTTGAGGTGATTCTGTCGCTTTAAGGACTTTTCACGGTGCGAGACGTCGCGCAGCGCTCTCAGGCGGCGTCATCAGCCTGTTCAAGCTGAAAACCTCCACATTTCAGGCTCTATTGAACCAGGACGTCGTGAGAGAACAGAGAAGTTTCAGAAGAAGTCGGTTTCAGCATTTTATCCGGATATTCCACTGTTAAAGGAGATTTTTTTTAATGAAAGACGTGCGGACGGATCCGCGCGTCGGGACGCAGCCGACGCGGTGCGGCGGCACAGGAAAAACACCTCCGTGTTGATAACCATTTGTAAAATCCAGGCGGCTTTTGATGGCTTTCAGTGGAGTGAGTATATGAGAAATTGTTTAACAGGCAGGACATGTTCCAACTTGTCCTTAAGGCTTTCAACAGAGGTGTTTTTCCTGTGGCGGAGCGTCGCAGCGGCTGCGTCCCGACGCGCGGACCCGTCCGCACGTCTTTCATTAAAAAAATCTCCTTTAACAGTGGAATATCCGGATAAAATGCTGAAACCGACTTCTTCTGAAACTTCTCTGTTCTCTCACGACGTCCTGGATCAATAGAACCTGAAATGTGGAGGTTTTCAGCTTGAACAGGCTGATGACGCCGCCTGAGAGCGCTGAGCGACGTCTCGCACCGTGAAAAGTCCTTAAAGCGACAGTATCACCTCAAAATCTCTCATCAGCCGTTAAAATTTTCACTGAAAACCAGCTTAATTTTTCGAACCGTGTCCACTTCGATGTGTCTCACAGGTTTAGAAAACATTTTGATCAAACAACGCGCCAGTCTCTCAGCAACTTCTCAGACAAAGGAATTCCGACGAGGGGCTGGATGACTCCTCCCACAAGGAGTGCTCACAGGCGAATGACGTCACCGACAGGCGTGGAAAAACTCACGCATGCGCACGAGGGTTCAAGCATGTCTGACGTAAAAACATATGAATGAAATCCATATAGTTTTTGAAAAAAATAAAAAGGACCGTTACTTTATTGACAGCCCTCGTATATATATGTCCATCCATCCATTTTCTTCTGCTTCATCCGAGGTCGGGTCGCGGGGGCAGCAGCTCAAGCAAAGCTGCCCAGACCTCCTGATCCACACACACCTCCCCCAGCTCCCGAGGCGTTCCCAAGCCAGCTGAGAGACGCAGTCCCTCCAGCGTGTCCTGGGTCTTCCCCGGAGCCTCCTCCCGATTGGACATGCTCAGAACACCTCTCCAGCAAGGCATCCGAAAAGATGCCTGAGCCACCTCAGCTGGCTCTTTTCGACGTGGAGGAGCAGCGGCTCAACTCGCAGCTCCTCCCGAGCTCCTCACCCTATCTCTAAGGGAGGGCCCAGCCACCCTGCGGAGGAAACTCATCTCGGCCGCTCGTGCTCGCAATCTTGTTCTTTCAGTCATGAGCCAAATCTCATGACCATAGGTGAGGATCGGAACGTAGATCGATCGGTAAATTGAGAGCATTGCCCCCCTACTCAGCTCTCTCTTCACCATGACGGTCCGATACAGCGACCACATCACTGCAGATGCTGCACCGATCCGTCTGTTGATCTCACACTCCATCCGTCCCTAACTCGTGAACAAGACCCCGAGATACTTAAACTCCTCCACTTGATGCAAGGACACTCCACCGACCTGAAGAGGACAAAGCACCTTTTTCCGGTCGAGAACCATTGCCTCGGATTTGGAGGTGCTAATTTTCATCCGGGACGCTTCACACTCGGCTGTAAACTGCCCCAGAGCACGCTGAAGGTCCTGATTTGACAAAGCCAACAGAACCACATTGTCCGCAAGCAGCAGAGATGAGATTCTGTGGTTCCCATACCAGACCCCCTCTACACTGTGCCTAGAAATTCTGTCTATAAAGGTAATGAACAGAACCAGTGACAAAGGGCAGCCCTGGCGGAGGCTGACGTGCACTGGAAACAGGTTTGACTTACTACTGGCAATGCGAACCAAGCTCCTGCTGCGGTCGTACAGGGACCGGATAGCCCTTAACAAAGGACACTGGACCCTGTAGTCCCGGAGCACCCCCCAGAGTGCGCCTCGAGGGACACGGTCGAACACCTTCTCCAGATCCACAAAACACATGTGGACTGTTTGGACTAACGCCCATGAACCCTCGAGCATCCGATGGAGCGTGTAGAGCTGGTCCAGTGTGCCGCGACCAGGACGAAAACCACACTGCTCCTCCTGAATCCAAGATTCGGATTATATATATATATATATATATATATATATATATATATATATATATATATATATATATATATATATATATATATATATATATATATATATATAAAAATAAAAAACATCTCAAGGATGATCAGTGGAAACAGGATGCACCTAAGCTCAAGTTTGAACTTCTTGGCAAAGGCTGTTTGTTCTTGTTGTCATTATGGGGTATTGTGTACAGAATTTTGAGGAAAAAAATGAATTTCATCCATTTTAGAATAAAGCTGTAACATAACAAAATGTGGAAAAACTGAAGCGCTGTGAATACTTTCTGGATGTACTGTGTGTGTGTGTGTGTGTGTGTGTGTGTGTGTGTGTGTGTGTGTGTGTGTGTGTGTGTGTGTGTGTGTGCATGACATTTTTCAACCTACATTCATTCTTCTATTAATTTGAATCAGCAGTAGAGGTCTAACGTGAAAATGGGCAATCTTACAGGACAAAACCCACACATTTATTCAGATACATACTGTGCATCCAAAAGTATTCACAGTTTTTCCACTTTTTACGCATTTTATGTTACAGCCCTATTCTAAAATAGATGAAATTCATTTTCCCCTCAAAATTCTACTCACAACACCCCATAACAACAACCTAAAAAAAAGTGTTGTTTTTTTTCCAGATTTATATAAAATAAAATACTAAGAAATAACATGTACTTAAGTATTCACACCCTTTGCTAAATACTTTGTTGATGCACCTTTAGCAGCAATTACAGCCTCAAGTCTTCTTGAATATGATGCCACAAGCTTTTGTCTGTTTTGTCCATTCCTCTTTGCAGTACCTCTCAAGCTCATCAGGTTGGATGGGGAGCGTCAGTACACAGCCATTTTCAGATCTTTCCAGAGATCAGTTCCTGAATCTGATTAACACAGACCTGAATCTGAGATTCAGCTCTTGGCTCTGGCTGGGCCACTCAGAGACATTCACAGAGTTGTCCTGAAGCCACTGTGTGCTTAGGGTCATTTTCCTGCTAAAAGATGAACCATCACCCCAGTCTGAGGTCAAAAGCGCTCTGGAGCAGGTTTTCATCCAGGATGTCTCTGTACTTTGCTGTATTCATCTTTCCCTCAATCCTGACTAGTCTCCCAGTTCCTGGTGCTGAAAAATATCCCCACAGCATGATGCTGCCACCACCATGCTTCACTGTAGGGACAGTCCCTGGTTTTCTCCAAACATGATGCCTGGCATTCATGCCAAAGAGTTCAATCTTTGTCTCATCAGACCAGAGAGTTTTGTTTCTCATGGTCTGAGAGTCCTTCAGGTGCTTTTTGGCAAACTCCAGGTGGGCTGCCATGTGCCATTTACTAAGGAGTGGCTTCTGTTGTCCTTCTGGAAGGTTCTCCTCTCTTCAGAGAGGAATGCTGGAGCTTTGACAGAGTGACCATCGGGTTCTTGGTCACCTCCTTGACTAAGGCCCTTCACCCTTGATAACTCAGTTTAGATGGGCAGCCAGCTCTATGAAGAGTCTTGGTGGATCTAAACTTCTTCCATTTACAGATGATGGAGGCCACTGTGCTCATTTGGACCTTCAAAGCAGCAGAATTGCTTCTGTACCCTTCCACAGATTTGTGTCTTGAGACAATCTTGTCTCAGAGGTCTACAGACAATTCCTTTGTCTTCATGTTTGGTTTGTGCTCTGACATGCACTATCAACTGTGGGACCTTGTATGTAGACAGGTGTGTGTCTTTCCAAATCATGTCCAATCAACTGAATTTACCCCAGGTGGACTCCAATAAAACTGTAGAAACATCTCAAGGATGATCAGTGGAAAGATACACCTGAGTGCAATTTTGAGCTTCATAACAAAGGCTGTTAATACTTATGTACATGTAATTTCTTCATTTTTTATTTTGAATACATTTTCAAAAATCTAAACCTTTGTCATTATGGGGTATTGTGTGCAGAATTTTGAGGAAAAAAAAATAATTTCAGCCATTTTGGAATAAGGCTGTAACATAACAAAATGTGGAAAAAGTGAAGTGCTGTTAAGTTAAACTGCGCAGTGTGCACAGCACAACATAGCTTCTTAACTGTAGCCTTAACAACAGACTACAGAGTAAAATACATATATAAAATAGGCATTTTTATGATGTTAAAAACATACATATTGTTATATTGCACAGCGTTACATGGAGTTAGTTAATTTGGTTCTAACTCGTATGGGAACAGTAATTTTAAGGTGGAGCCCAAAACTGGAAACACTCAAACACCAATTCTACTCAATCACCCAAATGGCGGATAAAATACTAATAATAAATTCAATCTGGTTTTAATCCCAGTTGGAAATACACATACAATCCTCTTCAACCTATATTCAATTGAATACACCACAAAGACAAGATATTTAATGTTCAAACTGATAGACTTTATTGTTTTTGTGCAAATATTTGCTCATTTTGAAATGGGGTTGTAAAAACCCCTCAAGACCCGATGACATCATCGGGACTCTTGTTGGTGCAATGAGTCAAAGCGTCTTTCGCTAGTTCTGTTGTTTGGGGACAGATGATGAAATAAGCCAAACCTGCGAGCCTTTCTATGACTTCCACCTCCAATAGGTTCGATGCTGCAACGATAACCCATTTGATCATCTAGAATTATGTCTGACCATGTTGTGGAAAAATGAAAACTAAATCCAGGGAGGTGAAAGACCCTCGAACTGAAGAGGACCCACTTTACAAGCAATTCATCACTTTCCTGTGGCCTATTTCTACCCTTACGTCTCTCTGCACAGATCTTCCTTTTTTTTAAATCAGTCTCTGTGTTCTTCTTTAGTGTCCCTCTTTCCTTCAGGGAAAGCGTCGTTCCTGTTACGGCGTACGGATATCTGACCTCAGCATCGCCTCTAATCCGGCTTAGTTCGTTTAATGATGCCACTTGTGGTGCCACGAACGCCACTGAGAAGTCTATAAAAGCCTCCCATTAAAATGCAAATCCGACCTGGCGGAGAAAAGCCGAGCAACAAAAGTGGGAGAATTTGACCGCGGCGGCCTTTCGCTCCTTTCTCAGCTATGTGGCCGATGTTCCCTCCAATAATAACTGATTGTGTGATTAGGAGTAGTGCCGCATGTCTGTGACGATATAGACCGCTGTCCTCCATAGAACAAAACCAGAAGGAGAGGGAAAGCTCAGCCAATTCCATTTTCACAGGAGACTCGTGCATTTTTTTAAAATCTGTTGTCAGGAAATGAACAAATGGTTATCAATGCTGGGATGGGAAATCTCCCATCGCTCTGCCAGGTTTCCCCAGCTGATACCATTTTCTGGGTGCAAAGCAGGAAATGAAATTTCTCTGTGCACCGTATCACTTCTCTTCTGCCGCTTTCTCTTCTGCTTTACCTTTTTTTTTTTTAATCAGGATATCCTTTACACTCAGGGAGTGGAGCCTCTTTTCCATCACCAAAAAGAGAAGTTGTCCCAAGCAATAACGTGTCACACATGTCGAGATACATGCACACAACAATATTGTAGTTTCAATTTACAGAATTAGTTAGCACAGGAAGGATTTCTATATATAAAATTGCTGGGTGAGGATTACACCATATCATGTCCTTTTCAGGAGTAGTTTCAAAACTGATTTACCTAAACTGTACTGGCTTTCAAAAAAGTGTCCGGTGAAGTTGTACATGCATTAAGTAAAAAAACAAACAAACAAACAAAAAAAAAAACATTTTTTCCCTTATTGCTTTGCTTCATTTTTCTGTGGATGTGCAGAGAAAGGTTCCGCATACATAAAATGAACACAACATAATTATTTGTGCAGTTGTCAAAAGCAATTATTAAAATGGCTATTAATCCAAGACATTAAAAACAGCAAAATTAAAACACAAAATCATTAAAAAAGTGAGCACAGCATGCAACACAACATAAAATGAAATTAGAAACTTTAAAACATTTCATTGTTTAATTATAGGTGCATGAATTAAAAAAATGAAATAAATAAACATACAGATTGCATGTAATTAGTTGTGGATAAGAACAAATAAATGTTAATTAATTTTGGATTTAAAGGATTCAGTGGAATGTAACCAGCAGGCAAATTATTCTATTTTTTAAAAAAGTACCACAAAATAAAAACTCCTGTAGCCTGCTGACTTCTTTTTCAGCTCTACACCAAAGCCTAAGCCTGCAACCTAAGAACACAAAACACGAGAAGGTACATAATTGTAGACGAGTTGTGAGCAATTAGACAAACACCATTCAGTATTTCATGTCAATAAACACACACACACACACACACACACACACACACACACACACACACACACACACACACACACACACACACACACACACACACACACACACACACACACACACACACACACACACACACACACACACACACACACACACACAGAACGATAACAAAACAATCCCTTGGACTCTAATGTCATACATGCACATGTACAAGGAGCCACTGAAATGAGTTATATATTATACTATACTATACTATACTATACTATACTATCTACTGTGGCATGGGAAATTTTCCTTGTATTTAAAGCCAGTTGCTTAAAGTATGAAAATGTACAGAAAACACATTAAATACAGATCACACAGAAGTGCAAATAGTCAATAGAATGACCATATGCACCAAATTACATAATGTTATAGTTACCTTAGAATAAAGTTTGCAAAATAGCAACACATATATAAATTATATTAAATATAAAAATCTTGCCCGCAACTGTTGTAAAAACAAAAAATAGCTGAATGCTGCATCGCATATTTAGTCTTAGTTTAATATTAGTTCATTTTTTTGTTGTAAATTACATGTAGCAAAAAAAAGGAAAAAAAAAAAAAGAAAAATCATGTTAGAAATGCAGCACATAGCAAAATATACTCAGTCTTTACATGATATGGTTATATATTTATTTTTGGGGGTTTTCACAGCAATTTTGAAATTATTGGGTAGTAGTACTAATTTTGCAGTTTTAAGTTTTTTTAACAGTTTGACAAAATGCAAAAAGTATTAAGAGCATAAAAAATGTATTAAAAACATTTGAGCAAACTCTGTTCTTCACCTTTATGGATGTCAAGTTGTGACTGGGTTGGCTTTTAAATCAGTGTCTCATAATGGAAAATGTTCAGATAATAAATATTGTTTTTGGAAAAGCAGAGTGATGAGGCAGCCTCGTTGACTCTGCACCGACAACAAACCCATTGAGAGTCAAGTCGAGTGAATTTTGGGTCGCTTCGCTGCCCTGCAGCTTGCCAGACGTTGGCCTGATTCCTGCATTTGGAGTGTGGTTATGAGACACAAACAAATAAACAATCAAAGTATTATTTTTGCCGTCATATCTTATTAATGCTACAGCTAAGAAAGTTTCTAGAACATGTCATTGAGAACTGAGGTTCATAAATAAATCAATACAAATGTGCACATTTGTATTAAAAACATGACCCAAACTATAACAGTGCATGTTAATAGGGTGTGACTTAAAACATTATTTAACACTGCATGTGAAAAGTATCTTAAACATTTAGTATTAGTACATTTATTTTTCCCATTAATAGCAACTTTGTCATTGTACAGTATGTATTTGCAAAACAATTTCACTTGCACATCTGCATAAACAGACATCTAAATAAAGACTTAGAGTACAATGTATTTGTGTTAATATTTCTCATGATAAAATTAAGATTTATTTTCATGAAAATAGGTGTAATATTGACTGACTCATATTGAACTTTAAACATGTAATACTACAGTTATTTTTTGTCAATTCAGCATTTTAACAATTATTACAAAATATTAGTGGGAAACAAGTATTGTTGGAATTGTATACCTCATTCATTGATAAATGATACGCTCCTTAAAATACAAATAAACACAATCACCCCAGAGTGATGCAATATTAAAGACAGAAATCAGGCTGTAATATTTTACTTTTAAAATGCAGTTTAACATAATTTTATAACACTAATTTGAATCCAGTGCAAATTATTAGTGTACAGTAAGTTCCTTTAAAATAAGTAAAAATTTTTCTTTTGTTGTCTTTTGAATTATTCTAACAATGCCATTTTATCGATAAGAACTCTTTGAAATATATGTATATATTTTTAAGAACTATGATGATATCTGTGGTGTTTAAGCTTTTTAATGATAAGTTTATGAACCTACATTACAATAAAGCAATCTAATGTCAAGGTAACATTAAAAATGTCTAAAGTCAATAGTAAAATGACAATGAAAACTACACTCAGACTTGCTGTATCATATCTGTACATAAAATACTGAACACGTGTCAAAACACCATCTGTCTTTATATATTACTGAAAATGCATGAACATAAATATATTTTATACAATTTTATGATGCAGAAGTTAAAATGTATTATTGTTCTGTTCTGAAAACCAGTATTTTAGGGACTTTTTGCCCATGATATTGGCACACGATTAATGGATGAATCAAATGTAACATGTAGCATGTGAAATGACAATTTTGAATCCAGATCAGTCAAATGAACTGAATCCAACGGACTGAAACTGTCCCATCTGTGAGCGTTTGGCCTTCAAGTGCCCAGAGGGAATTAGCACAAATGAACAAATGGCAGATACTCAAAACGCCGTTGTGACAAAACGTCAACTCTGAGTTATAAAACAGATTATACAAAATGATAGTTAAACACGATGCAGCTCTCAGCTGTTTGCTGCAATATTTTTGTTCTGCTCTGAAAACACAGGAATGCAGCTTTTACCTCAAGCGTCTTGAATAAATTCCACTTAAATTTATAATCCGCTACAATAACTTTAGAGGAAAAGTTGACACAAGTCTGTAAACGCACCGTGGGCCTCACTGGAACAGCAGTGCTGGCTTAGTTGTGGGAAATGAAGGGTACAAAGTGGGAAGGGTGTGATGAGAGGGAGAAGGAGAGAAAGACGTGGGGAGCATCTGCTCATAGTCATGGTTCATTCGCTTTCGTTGCGGCCTCTCAGCGCTTTGAAAATGCAAGATGGTGAAAGAAAAAGGGAAGGAACGGCTGGTTGGGGTGGGTTTGGGGTGGGGCGGGGGTGAGTTGTCTTGGCACAAAATCCCACCCCGAGTTTCATCTCCTACATTAATCATAGCCCCGAGTTGATCTCACTTTCTCCTTTTTAACCACTTTTGTTGGAGGAACACAGGACCTCAACTGCTGTCCGGGTAGGGAGCAAATAAACACAGGAGGTCCACCAAGCTCCAAAAACTTAAGTGCTCCTTCTCTCCGCCTGTACAGCTTTGGGGAAAAGTTGAATTATTCTTTTGTGCTACTCTTTCTAAATCATTTATCGGAGTAGATATGTAAATGGTGAACTTGTACGCTCAATGGGGCGAGCTTGTCAACCCAAGTCAAAGAGAGATTAACTGACGCCTGAATGGTATCAAGCTCAACTTCTGCTGTGCAATCTAAAGCGGCTCCATCACGAGCTGTCTCAGACTAGAGCAGCGGGGAATTGATCTGTCCGAAAGGCCGACAAAAGCTGTGTGTTTGCATGTTAAAGATGCTTTGGGGCGGAAAGACGCAAGGGCACTCTTTTGGAGGCCTTTGGTACAGCACTGATAAGACAACACAAGCCAGTGTGGTTGACAGTGGAAGACGTATCTGTCTATAATACAGAGTCACACTCTGCCCCGCCCATCCCTGAGCCACCCTAAACCTCTCACCAGCCTCAGTCTAAAGCGTCAGGAGCAAAATTGTCATTCTGCCGATTCCTTACCAGTCATCCGAGGGTCTTCAGTGGTTGAAACATGTTCAGTTACAACACAAGCAATGTTTCAGTAACACGTAAAATACACCTACCATCATTAAAGTCCAACATAGTAAGGTCAACAATAAAATCCATCCATTTTCCTGAACCAGTTCATTCCAGTTAAGTATCAAGAGGGTGGGAGGGAGGGTGTTGAGCCTATCCCAGCAGTCATTGGGCGAGAGGTGGGGTTCACCCTGGACGAGCCTTCCATTCTATCATAGGGCTGACACATAGACAGACAAACTCACACTCTCACTCTGACCTACGGTTAGTCACCAATTCACCCCACTTGTATGTCTTTGGAGGCACCCAGAGGGAACCCATGTAAATATGGAGAGATCATGCACACCCCACGGGACTCGGTCAGGGGGCAAACCTTGTCTGCCTCTCTGTGAGGTACCAGTGCTAACTACTAATCCACAGCGCCACCAAAATTCAAAATGATGAATGCAAATAAACACAGGCTTTATGAAAATAAATCATGAGTTTTGCATCTCTGGTTTGTTGTGGTAATGATATACTAGAAATACTCAGTTATATTCTTATTCCATTTTTTAGAAATAATGAAAATAACAAAAAATATAAGATCATTTAACGACCTTTAACATGTTCTATGAAATCTGGATATGAAGGAGGTTAAAAAAACACAGAAATGCAAACCAATTAGATACTTTGCTGGACAGATTTTACTCATAGGGAAGTACACAGAGGAATTATTGTATTTCCTTTTGTTTTCTTCTGATTTTCAACAATATCCTTTCAGTGCTTATAGTATCCGATTTAAAATACATGTTCACTTTTCACTAACTTAGTCATATTAAAACAATGCTCTACTCTTTACAATTGTATGAGCAAAAACCTTTTTTGCACAGATTGCTGAAAAGAAAATACATCAGCATCAAAAGCAATATGACCTTGTCTGACTGAGATGAGACAATTCCAGGATCAAATGGTAGCTGAGAGGACCTTGGGTATTTGCTCCTTGAATTAATGCTAGATGGACAAATGTGATAGAAATGTGGTCCTCCTTCTGAATGGCTTTATTTCAACTGGTTTAGCTTCCATTTCTTTTTAGAAAGTCACAATGATACACACTGGTATAGTAGGCAGCAGACCACCACACAGCTGGGGAACATCCATGATATTAATGGCAAAGATGATTTTGAATTTGAAGATGAATAATGTATATAGCACATGTTCATAGCACAATTTCTTTAGACAATCTATCATCCCTGGTTCTCCAGACCAGGCACCTAAGTGGCTCTACTCTATTCTACTCTTCTTCTTTTTTTAGATATACCTTAGTATACACTAGTAGAGTTCTACCTTCGAATTGGAATGTATTATAGATGACATACCTTACTGAATTTTCATGTACTATAATACAGTAGTCAGTCAGTATTTACAAAGTGGATGGATGCATAGGTCAACCCCGAAACAACAAGCATTCACGTACTTTCTTTAATTGCTCAATACCAGAGGTGGGACATAGTCACCATCAAGTCATGAATCTGCAAGTCCCAAGTCAAGTCTCAAGTCATAATGACCACCAATTGTTTGCAAGCTGACTTGACTTGGGACTTTGAGATTGATGACTTGAAAATGACTTGACAGTGACTTTGTCCCACCTCTGCTCAATACTGCTCTTTCTATACCTCCACCTTGTCCCAACACATGGTAGAAGCAGTTTGGTCCTGACCAATGACTGCTGTACTGTCACCTTGGTGTTGGGTGTTTTCCCCAATTTTGTTGTAAACCCCCCATCCCAATACAATGACAATAATATTATTATTATTAATAATATTCTGTTTTACATCTGAGAGACTTTATACTTTGGTCAGATTAAAAAATATCATTTTGGGGGGTATCACAGCAAAAAATAATGAAGGCCACCACCATTTGGTTTCTTTTTCTTCTGCTAGTTCAATATCGTTTCCCATTTTGCTTGGAAACTACAGGAAGGAATGCAAGAAAAAAGAGCAATAAATAGAAATAAATGTTGCTTATTGCTATTAAAAGCTAAAGTTATTTGTTGTCTCATGTAGCTTCAAGATTAATGCCTATTTTTTTTTTTTGCTTCATGCTATTTTATGTTGATGAAGTATATGTGCAAATCTATTAAATCTGTATTTGCAGATTTTAATAAACACATCAATCATAGGTTCCTGGAAATAGCACCAGAGTTATGTCTGACTGTGTTTTAAAGAGCAAATACTGACAGCTTCTTTGACTTATTGAAGTTGGTTACTGCATCTAAACTCATTTGCTTTATTCAGCTTTTCCTCAGGTGGTTCGAAGGAGGATGTAATTTCTTAAAACTTCTGTAAAATGTCATTTTTCTCTTTTTAGCTCAACGTTGTGCTGGTTTCTCTCATTTGAGTTCTCTTGTGTGGCTCTGGTTTGTCCCAAAAATTCGGATGTGTCGAGGCATGCCCATTGCTAGCTGTACCCGAAACCAAGCATGGCAAAAAGCAGGGCAGATGGTTGCTAGGGAGGTTGCCAGGGTGGATCAGCGAGCCTGTGTGTGTGTTCAGTATGCTTCACCATTGGACAATGGCATCGCACAGCCCACAGCAGGGTTGGATTGTGGCGCCAAGCCGCAACCCAATAATGCTGGTGCCGCTGAGGGTTGTGACCTGGAAACGGAGGCCAACTGCGATAACAGCTTGGCCAAGCTGCAGGGAAGACACCTCGTCAGTGTGGCCATGTCGAAACACGTGAACATCACTGTCTTCCTCTTCCCGCTTGCTGCCTTCACACAATCTTCCTCTTTGCCGTCTTCCTCGTGCGTCTGTGTTGAGACAAAAAGTGCCCTCTCAAGTTATTGAGAATAGAACCAAGAGTAAGATAAAAGATTGCCATTGATGTACTGACGTTCTATTCATATTTTCATTATCTATTCACTTTTTCAATTCGAAATTCTCTGATTCCAGCGTCTTAAATGTTAATATTTTCTGGTTTCATGAGTAATTTCTTTACTGCTTTTGCGGGTTTCGGAAGATACTGACACACATTTTTCACCATTTTATAGACCAAACAACAATTCATGGAGAAAATAGTCAGCAGAATTGATTTTTCAAATAATAAGTTTCATCCTTCTTTTAGAATGTGTGTGTGTGTGTCTGTAATATATAATCACATTAGTCCAACAATGCATCTTTAAGATAAATTAATGTATATAGAGTAAGTAGAAAGTATTCACAGTCCTTCACTTCTTCCATATTTTGTTATGTTACAGCCTTATTCCAAAATGGAGTAAATTCATTTTTCCCCTCAGAATTCTACTCACAACACCCCATAATGACAATGTATTTTTTTTATTATTTTTGCTAATTTATATATTAAAAATAAAAAACTAAGAGATCACGTGTACATAAGTATTCACACTGTTTACTCAAAACTTTGTTGACGCACCTTTGACAGCAATTACAGCCTCAAGTCTTCTTGAATATGATGCCACAAGCTTGGTGCACCTATATTTGGCCAGTTTTGTCCATTCCTCTTTGCAACACCTCTCAAGCTCCATCAGATTGGATGGGGGCACTGGTGCACAGCCTTTTTCAGATCTCTCCAGAGATGTTCAATTGGATTCAGGTTTGGACTCTGGCTGGGCCACTCAAGGACATTCACAGAATTAAATTACTTAGTTGTACCTGCATATGACCAGGATGACATTTTTCTGATTTAAAGGAGTTCTGTGTAGTTTCAGTGTTGCCTTCTCGGTGGTCTTCAGAGCAGACTGAGTAGGTTTCAGGCCCAAATAAAAATGAAGAGAAAAGTACTACAAAAACAAAAAGTGACTCAAACATTAAAGGGCAGGGGATGGAAAACAACAAATAAAACAGTGTGAGATCCAAAGTGTTGCCTGGCTACTGTCCTATATTGAAAGTTAAATTAATAATTTAAATCCATTAGTTAAAATAGTGTTAAAAAGATTAAAAATCAGTGGCTTGAGTTCTGGCAGAGTGAGTGTTCTGCACTCTTGTTGGTTCTTGGTAATAGTGACAGAGTGAGTGCTCTCACTGCTCTGCTGTCAGAGAACATCTTTGTTATTTCAATTCCAAAATCTCTCAAAAGAGTTCGCTGTTCTGCAAGATGTCAGTAACATTGAGAACTGCATTGAGACGCTCTGATCACGCTGCACTTTAACCGCTGCACACCGACAACAGCATTAACATAACAACAAAAACTCTGTGTATATTGTGCCTAAAACTGCTGTGAATATATTATCTGGGTTTATAGCCATTGTTATTGTGTTTGTTTTATGTAAACATGAGAGAAGCTCAGGTTGTTTCTCCGTTATTTTCAATGGGAATCGCCGTTTGCTGTGATCGTTTCCTGTCATGTTGTTCTGGGTGATAGTGAAATTTGCTCTTTTACGTCCTGCTAATTGTCCTTTACAACGCTGTTTGTCCAGTTTGTTCCAGAGTAATATATATATAAAATGTCTGAAATATGTTTTGCATTTATTAAATTCCATGCAGATTAAATGTAGCAGACATGGATTATTTGGAATATTTGTTTTAGCAGGTTTTCAGGGCCTCAGTCATGCAGTCTCATATTAACGTGATGAAAAGCATAAAAAATTACATTTTGGTAGTTTAATGTTCATTTGCAATTGTCATCATGTGGTTTCTCTGTTATTTTGAGTGCAGTGACTCAACATGGTGAATGTGGTCCAGCCAACAGCTTGTTTTGTTCTGCTGTGAAACACACACACACGCACGCACGCACGCACGCACGCACGCACGCACGCACGCACGCACGCACACACACACACACACACACACACACACACACACACACGAGGCAGTCAGAGCTAAATTCATGGTGTTGCTTTATGTTTTTCTGTTATACTTCTGCCTTGGAGACTGTTTGTCTGGAAGTGATTAAATAGATGCATTTCTGGTGAATATTATGTTAGAAGCTGTGGTGACACTTGCTTTATTAGCGTTAGCTCTGTTAGCTGGACTTTAGTTAACTGTGTTCTGTAACAGTGACTTACAGTTACAGTCAAGAGGTGTTTTTTGTATGTGGTACCCTGTTGCCTTATGTTGGTTAAAGTTTGTACACTAATTACCCCTGCCAACAAAATTGGAGGAGGTTATGTTATCGCCCCTGTTTGTTTGCCTGAAGCCCACAAGTTTTCATATCATTAGCAAATTTTTACTGAAGATTCATATGCTGAAAGGCAAGACGTGATTCAATTTTCACAGTCAAAGTCAGGAAACATTTTGGAAATTTGGAAAAATCCCTATCTGTAACATTGAATGAATTTTCAAAAATTCATGCCTCTGTCAAGAAAGAACAAATATCTTTCATTTTTGAGAGTGTTATGTACGATGGTATTCTTTATTGAGTGACAAGGTTTGATCTGGATCTGATGCGAATTACAGATTTTGCAGCTATTTGAATTTAACAATGAAAACCCCATTTAATGTATATTTTGCATTATATTTGATGTAGATTTTGCATTATATCTCAATCAAAAGTGCCTCAATCACTCTCATTTTTCTGTTATGGATTTACCTACACCACCAAAATTGGATGGAGGTTCCAATTTTACGCCTGTTTGGCTATCTTTGTTTATAATATGAACAGGGAAGAACAGCAATATCAGTTATCTGTTGTATCGCTTCAAACCGCAGACAGAGAGAGCATTAAAACCCTTTGAATTTACACGCATGCACTGGTAGTTATAGCTGAATAAAATTAAACATTCATATATTTAGGGACACATACCGTTTTAATTTATTATAGCCTGAAAGTAAATTATATTGCATTTTATATTCTGATTAATGGGAGTTTTGCAGACTGTTTTTATCAGCAAATTGTTGGCTGATTCACAGATACAAATTTACAGCCCAATTTATCATTTCATGCATTCAAGATATTTAAATTCAATTCATTTTAATTTATATAGCACCAAATCACAACAGAGTTTCCTCAAGGTGCTTCACACAAGTAAGGTCTAACCCTACTAACCCCCAGAGCAGCAGTGGTAAGGAAAAACTTCCTCTGAGGAAGAAATCTCAAGCAGACCAGACTCAA
This sequence comes from Thalassophryne amazonica, assembly GCF_902500255.1. Classification (NCBI taxonomy): domain Eukaryota; kingdom Metazoa; phylum Chordata; class Actinopteri; order Batrachoidiformes; family Batrachoididae; genus Thalassophryne; species Thalassophryne amazonica. The sequence continues at coordinate 148,388,879 of NC_047103.1, read as the reverse complement.
AGGGGTGACCCTCTGTTTGGGCCATGCTACAGACACAAATTACAGAACAGTTCATATAATGAATATACAAGAAATGCTGTTGGTGCACAGGACAGGAGGGTCTCCAGCACAAATACCACACCCATCTCTGGATGGAGCTGCACCTTAAACAGAGAGAAAAACGGAATCAGGCATCAGAAAGACAAGAAATACAGTGTAATTTGTCAGCATTAAACAACAAGAAAAACAAAATACTAAGGTGATTGCCAGCCACTAGCCCCAAGCTTCACTAAAAGCTCCAGAATTTAGGTAAAGTTGAGGCCGCGGAATGCTCTGTTTCCTAATAAAATGAATTAAAAGAGTAAAAAGCGCCGAACTATACTATGCCAGTATGCTAGCCATACGAAAGGGAAAATAAGTGCGTCTTAAGTCTGGACTTGAAAGTCTCCACAGAATCTGACTGTTTTATTGATACAGGGAGATCATTCCACAGAACAGGGGCACGATAAGAGAAAGCTCTGTGACCCTTGGACTTCTTATTCACCCTAGGGACACAAAGGAGTCTTGCAACCTGGGAATGCAAAGCCCAGGCTGGCTTTGCGTTCTCAGTATTCAGCTGAATTTTTCAGTTGAATTTACAGACCAAGTCACTGACATAAAATCAAAAGGATCAAAGTGATATTTACCTTTTTTTTTTTTTGGTGTTGTTAATAGGTGCTGTAACTAATTAATCCAATAAATGAATGTATTTTTTGATAGCAATTATATATTATGTGTGTACGCCCTACAGCCTATGCGCAAAACTCCGGTGCTAAACCAGTTCAATGAGCTGCTCCTTGGCAAGTTGCCACCGTGCATTCTGCCGAGGCGCTGTGCTCCCCGTCAACTCGCCACACTAATCTCCTCCCACTCCCACGTGCAGTTACTACACCACCGTTGCTGCCTGCTCAGGCCAATGAACTCCCTCAGCCTCAAAACAGAAATAAACCTGGACTATGTTTTAATTTCAGCCTGTAATTTTAACTTGGCATCAAAGTGACTGTGCAGCCAAATCCACATTAAAAAAATATATATATATTTATTTCAGCTTGCAGAAGTGAAATAAAAACTAAAGCAGTCTATAAAAGTAAAGTAACAAATGCATTGTTCATATTAGGTTGTTCGCTTTTGTGGATCACGATGGGTCACAATATTACAAATCTTTTTTTGAACATTTATGATGGGTTACTACAGTCTGTTGTGGCCGGGGAAAGGCAAGTCTGGGGCTCCCTGCTGGAGCTGTTGCCCCGGATAAGTGGTTGAAGATGAGTGATGAGTGAGTACAACAGTCTGCAACACCACGATTACCACAGATTACTCATTGTAGCATGCCCCAGCTGGATAGCTGATTGTGTGTGTCTGTTTTTTTTGTTTGACACTACAGTAAACAATCAGGTGCCGAAACTCGGCATTTTAGTAGCTTTATATATGGGGCTATTCTACAGAGCGCTGCTCCTTACCATTTCATCCTGAACAGCAAATCGGGGTGCGTTTTGACGCATCATAGTAACTCCTTTATCCATCTTTGTCAATTAGGATCAAATTTGGTAAATGTAGTAGTTATGGCCTTCATTGGCACCTGTTTTGAAATCAGGGTCAAATTTTTGAACTGTTCAAAAATTTCATCCTGGGTTGCTAGAACATGATAACGTCTGAGGTTTTGTAGCCTTAACAGCTTCAATCATGTTCAGATGTCTTTAAATGGGGATATTTGTTGTGACTACAGCTTGAAACCTGTTTGTTCGTGTTCCATCGGGGTCAAAATTTGAAGCTGAAGCAGCATCTGCTGCAGTTCATCCGAGAGTGCAGCTCCTTACTTTCGTTTTCAGGCGGATCACCAGATCAGCACTTTATAAGCCAGCCTGTTGAGGAGACAAGCCGGATTAGGCTGTTTGTCCTGTTTTGGATCTTGGGTGATCATGATAGAATGGCGCCCTGTGGAATGGGGGTGTCAAATTAGTTTTTAAGGTCTGTGACTTCTATACAGAAAAAGCACACAATCTTTAATAAAAATAACAATTATAATTTTTTTCTACAGGGCTTTCCCAGTAATTAAAGCACTAAACAAACTAAACTCCAGTCATGAAAGCATAAATGCCAATAACAAAACATACATAACAACAAAGCACAAAAATTCCAATCTAAAGAACTGATGACACAGAAAAAGTTGTAACTTAGAGTATACTCCAGTGCAACTTAATGTCTTTTTTTACTCTTCAAGAGGCGTTTTTTTTTGACAGGAGTAACTTATAGTCCAGACAATGTGCTACTTCCTTTGAAATAAAGCAGTGTCTTCACAAATGAATGCACATGAAAGCAATCATGTACATTTTAAGAATGGGACTCGACATAATTCATGTCACAATGTACACGGTTGCAAATTGCATTTCAGTCATTTCCGATGTGGGTCCTGAAGAAATAAATTTGTAAAACCTCAGTACCCTTTGAACATCAGACGTTTTAAAGCCTGTTATATTGTATATGAAGTGTTGAACCATGACATTTTCCACCCAAACTTTGATGTTCTTTGACATGCTGGAAAGATCCAAAGTATGTGCAAATTTAAACCTGGCTTTTTCCTAACACGACAGATTCTACTCAGCAGGTGAGTGTGTAGTGAACACGGACAGGCTGCTCCCATTGGCACAACGCAACACCAGCAATAACTCTAATGAGGCACTTTCAAAGCTCCTGGGACGGGAATCAAATGATGTCAACTATGTCATAATTCAAGGCTGGCTCAGTGTAAGAAACTGCAGGTGGGGGGAGCCTGGGCACAGAACTCTGATCATGATTTCTATGATCTGACATCTGTGACATCTGACGTACATGACTGAACAAATTGCTGTAAAATTGACAGTGTGGGAGTATAACAGCCCAGTCTGGAATATATTTGACCAGCAAAAATTTCAGCTCCACTCATTTCTTCTGTAGGAGCTCCCCTGGAGAAGGAATTTGGAAGATTTCAGTGCTGCAAACCTTTTCAAAACACAAATTTAAGAAACAAAGTATAATATTGCAATAAATAATCATATTTAACATTTTCTAGTTAACTAAGTCAGCAATAGGCAAATGGTTTCAACAAAGGGCTTCAACCTTAAACGGTAACTCCTGAAATGTTCAACCTGGACTCTATTTTTAGATGTTTTTGGGTTAAAATTTTCACTTGGGACAAAATAATTTCAGTCAATACACTATTGACCTAGAACATAAACATCCTCATGGGCTATAAACCATGATGCAGTATAACGCCATGGGGCAAATCTAAAAACCTTGTTAACTTTAGCTACACTGATGTTGACACAAGAATCACCACCCAGTCTGCAAAAATATGTTAATCAAACACCTGAACCACGGTTATGTAGCCTATGAGCCTTAGCTACCTTGGTAATGTCAAGACGGGTGGGTATGTTCAGGGTTATGGTGATCTACACTTCAAACCTTTATTCATTCATGGGTTGGTTGAAGTCCTGTGACAGACTAGCGTCCTGTCCAGGGTGTACCCTGCCTCACGCTCTATAACTGCTGGAATAAGCGCCAGCCCCCCATGACCCTTAATTGGACGAAGCGGTTGAAGATGAGTTAGTGAGTGGGTTGGTTGAAAGTTTGGTGGAGTCAGGTGTAGCAGCTCTTCTCTGAGTTATGTTGTGATTGACTCCTCCCACTTCCTCCCCTTGGGACGTGAATCCATGCTTTCCGGCATGGGAGGCGGATGCTCTCACCACTCGGCCAAAACCCAGGCCAGAGTATCATTTGGTTGTCGGGGAGTGAAGCCTTTTGCCTACCACATGCACAGTGGCTCCTGCTGTGGTAGCAGGAGCCCCCCCCGAACCTCACACCACTCCAAGTCATGGCACCAATGTAGTGGCTTGTATGCTCTCTCTTCTGTGTTGTGTTGTTGATTCCTCCCACTCGCTCCCCCTCAGGATGCAAACTCACTGTTAGGTTTCTCTTGGCTCTTGGTGGTGGGTGTTTCTCTCTGTCTGGCCACGCCCTGGTTCTGGGAGTTTCTCCACACACATTTGCAGTTAATCACCTGGGTGCTTTATAAGCCTCACAGTTTGCCTTTGTCCTTCGCCAGATCGATGTGCGTTGTGCCTCTTTCCAGGTCAGTTTTTGTGTTTTTGCCTTGCTCTGATTGCCTCATCATGTTTTTTGACTACCTGCTTGTGTACCTCGACCACGCCTTTGCCTGATGCTTCTGTTACTATTGCTCTGTTTGGACTGCCGACCCCAGCCTGTTAACCCAGTAAACGCTTTTACTCCACTGAGTTGTGTACCTGCATCCTGCATTTGCGTCCAGCCTGCCTTGACTGTCAAACCTGATACTCACAATCTCTGGCATGGGAGGCGGATGCTCTAACCAGTTGGCTAAAACCTGAACTCTGGCTTGAGTGTCCAGAGAATCCTTTGGCTGTTGGGGGAGTGAGACCTATTGACTACCACATGCACAGTGACTCCTGCTGGCCTCCGTCACACATGCACTGCCAAGATCGTGACACCCAACGCCAAAACACTTGAAAAACTGCTGGACACAGAGAGTTTGCCCAATATGCAGCCCATGCTCACTGCTCACTGAAAAATATAATTAGTGTGTCTGGTAGCATGTAGAAGAGCCCTACAGAGGTACACATGCATATTTACCTCAGTAAATGTCAAGAAACTTTTTAAAATGACTGATTATACAGTTTGCATCTTTATATTTATTGGCACAACTTGTTTTTCTTCTGATGTCACTGTGTGAACATTTACAAGAAGATGATTGGGCTTGAAATTATTTACAATGTAAATTGCCAAAAAAAAAAAAAAGGTAGAAAAAACAACAATAACTCAGTACTGTGTTCTGTATTTGGTATTCTGTTGTATTATTCAATTTTTATTTCTAATTTCTATTTTCATTTGGGGTATTGCATTCCATGGTGCTGTTTATCCTGCATTTACATACAAGAAAACAATTCCAGAGTTTTAACAATGTATAGATAAGTCATCTTATTTCTGCTGAGATCAAGAATAAGTTTGAGGCAGCACATAATAAGTGGCTTTGAATGGACAGAGTCAAATTCTAGCAGTGCTACTTTGCCAGAAAGTGACAGTGAATCTATTGATGAACTGTCATCCGTGTAATATCAGCAGCCTCTCCTACTGAAGAGGTGTGGGACAGGCTGACTTTTGAAGCACTACGGGACGCTGTCAGATCCTTCGTCTCAATGACAGGAACAAATGTGCAAACCTGCTTGTGTGTGTGTGTGTGTGTGTGTGCGTGCATGTGTGTGCATGCGCGTGATATGTCCTCTCTCAGGCCATTCAGCCAATGACTGATGACGTCCCCCTCCTGCACCAGGAGACATCAAGGCACAAAGGACCACTCCGAGTGAAACAAAGACCCTCTAATTGCGCCTTTGAGCAAATCGCTTGGTCAGTCAGCTGGTTTCTGCCGAGTCCCTCGGGTATGGCCATCCTACAGATTGGCTGAGTCCTGAGCTGGTGCACCAAATTATGGAAAGAGAGGTCTTTGTGTCTCCTGTGTTTGAGTAATACAGTGATGGATACCTTACTGAATATGCCAACGTTTCCACCTCAGCACAAAAAAAATTAAATAAAAAAACAACTAATATGCACAACTATATGGCATGGTTTTTAAATTAGAAAACAAGTTTTCACAAGCAACACTGGCTCGACCACCTCATTCTCACTTTCCCAGATGCTTGTGGTCTACAATCATGACAAACTGCGTGTGAAGATCATTGCCCATCGTTAAATTTTGAACATGTTGAATATACGGTCATGGTTGAAATAAGATCACAGCACAATGACAGTGTTATGGGCACACTACTGGGCCCTCTTAGGTTTTCCAAGGTAAGGATGAGGTTTCAAACTGTGATCTTCAAGAATGCATATTTGTCAAAATGAGCATGGCTCTAGTGGCCACAGGGACACTGCGATTAATGAGAAAAGCTTAATACATTGCATACAAACCAAAGGCCTACTTCCCTCTTCCTATCTGAGCAAGTCCAGACGTCTCATTATATCAACATTCCAGCTGTTATATGACATCTGTCATCAGGTGCTGTTCAGGTTCATCTCTCTGAGTGAGAACCTCATCCATCTGATCTGTTGTTAGGTGTCGTTCATGTTGCTCTGAGTGGATCATGTCCACTTGCTCCTTTCTAAGTTCCTGTTTGTGTTTGTCTGTCTGAGTGGATCTTATCCATCTGATCTATCGTTGGTCTTGCTCGGGTTTGTCAGAGTGGAACTCATCAGTCTGATTTGTTGTTGGGTCCTGGTTGGGTTTCCCCATCCAGGTTCCACCAGACACAGAGCAACAGACTTGACAATGAGACAGACTGATGGGAAAAACTTTCCTTGAGTGGGCAGTGCCACCTCATTGGCCAGTCTGAAGCATACTGTAGAACAGGGGTGCTCAAGTTCGGTCCTCGAGAACTACCTTCCTGATACTCTTAGTTGTCTCCCTGCTCCAACACACCTGAATCCAATGAAAGACTCGTTAGCAGACTTTTAATGAGCCTTTCATTGGATTCAGGTGTGTTGGAGCAGGGAGACAACTAAGAGTATCAGGAAGGTAGCTCTCGAGGACCAAACTTGAGCACCCCTGCTGTAGAGGGTTTGCACATGATGAAGTTAAACCAGGAAGCCAGCAGTATACCGGCATGCTGGATGGTAAACAAACATATGGACTGTCCCGTCGTCCACCTTGTGAGAACAGGAATCAAACCGTTTTAGACTCAAACAGAAAAAAAACATCATGAATCAAACAGTTTTAGACTGTTTTAAGCCTGTCAGAGCTCCGTGAGGCATTTTAATTAATTATTTTTGAAGCTGAACCAGCATTTTGTGAATGAATGCCAATACAAGCAAAAACTCCCGCATTTGTGATAAAGCAATGACAATCATACCAAAGTAACTTGCTTTTACTTTGGTATGAAAAGTATTTTACATGTGTTTTACCTGCATGTTTCACTAAGCAGAAGGAACAACATAAACTAACCCGTGCACTGTGGATGTGTATGATTTTCATCACTGCTATTAAAAAAAACAAACGGTGCACAAAGGAACTCACCTTTGCTATGATGGTCTGACACATCTTATGGTGATCTTGATCATTGACCCCTCAACGAAGTATTTGTATTTGTGACAAAATAGTTGTAGATGTCCGAGTGCTGAATATCAGGGACAGATTTGCATGTCAGCAGCTCCCAAAACATTCGCAAAAAATATGAGTCCTAAAGGCCAGTCCACACAGTGTTTGTCATATACATATCCTTTGCTGACTTTACCACAAAAAGGGATTTTGGTTGCGGAATTTTGGAACGGTCCGTTACTGTAAACAATTGATTTATTTCCACCATTTCCCATCCAATTTGGAGGTAGAACATCTCAGGGCGTAGTTTGAAGACATCGGTGAATACCCTTTATATGGAACATCCTTCAGAATAGTAAAAGTAAGTTCTTCAGCTTTTCCCTTGTTTCAATCAGGTTCACCACAGTAGAGCCAGATCTGCATGTTGATTTGGCACAAGTTTTACATGAATGGGCATGGGCGGTCTTGAACCAGGAACCTTCCACTCTAGAAACAATCACATGTAACCTCTTGGCCACAATTAATGAATGAATGAATGAAATTCAAAATAGATTTGGTCCATATCTGAAGTGGAGCATAGATATCCTTCTGAATCTATTCTGAAATGTGCCACTACTCAGCTGGTGACTTGGCAAATGTTGATTGTGGTGTAGTGTCGGTTTCCATACACAATGGACCACTGACTGAACAAAGACAGATCTGGTGTGTTTTATGAGTTTAGTATCATAGGTAAGTTGATGTCATTGGTAGTTGCAGGATGTTAAATGGAACTAATGTCACTCCATTCAAAAGTTGACAGCACAAGACACGTCTTTCTAAAAGACAGGTCATCAATGCCATATGTATATTTTTATTTAGCAGGAAAGTATAACTGTTTTAAGGTAGAATAATGACGCACATAAACAACATTGATATATATATTGATATAGTATAGTACTGTGTGGTGCCACATGATTGACAACAAAATGTACAAGGTTAAAATGTGGTCTTAAAATAGTGACAAGTCCTTTCCAGTCAAAGCAGTCAGGACACTGGGAGTGTTGTGACTGTGATGGATGGTGGATGCTGGTGGTCTGTTGCAGATACAAACAACCAGACCATTTGGTCCCATTGTTCACCATTGTTCATAGCAGCTATTGAGGACCAACCCTGGTTCTCTGGCTGAGGTCAATGAGGTTTCATGACTGTGTAAACGATACTCAATGACGCTTTAAAGAAGTGAAATGAGAGTACTGGCAATGTCTCTTTTATTTTCTCAGTTTAACATCAAAACAAATATGCCAACTTGTCTTTTTGGCAGAAAGAGCAAGAATAATTACAAAGAATATTACAAAAACTATAAATATATTTTACAAAAAGTTTTCTGTTGCTTGTATTTTAGTTTAATTGTCAGCTTTCTGTAAATTTCAGATATAACCGTTTAACGTGCATCACATCACAAGGGATGTCATACATATTTGTTCAAGTTCAGAATAATGCCTGAAATGGTACAGTTTCTGTCCCATACCACTGCTAAATGCAAGGTGCTGTCTTAGTAGCAGTAATAAAAATGATTTGCTAAGTGCACTCAAATTCATTCAGGGTGGGTCTGAACATACATTGCCGTTTAAGCGATTGGAAATGTCTGATGCAGGTCACAAAGATGTTGGTTTTGCTTGCTTTCATGAGGCATGAGGGTGTTGTGTTGTAGCAGGTTACAAGTGATATGATTTCTGTCAGATCTGCCACCAAAGCTCCTTGAGGTGAAACAGTGTGACAGCAATGTGATGTTTTGTATCTTTCTGCGTTCACTGCTATTTCACTGAATTATCATTTTCACTGCACTTCTGTCATATATTGTCTCTCTCTTAAAATTTTTCCTCCCTCTTCCTCCTGCTCTGTTTGCATCAGGTTTGTCTGATGTTAGCAGGGTATCTCAATCAGACATGAATAGACTTCAATGAATTATTGGGAAGAGGTAGTCCTTAGGTCATGGTAGAGTTGATTTAGATTTATAGGTAGACGTGTATATGTGACAAATTTTAATTCATGTTTTTTTAAATGTCTTTCACAGGTTCTTTGGTGCCACAAAGTATCCGTAACTGCACACAAATTAGTGAGGGACAGACAAACAAGCGAAGGCTGGGTCTTCCAGGTATGTGCTGTAGAGGTGGGCGGATTGATCCTAATATCGATAATATTGATACCAATGCTGATATTGATATTGAACAATCCTCATGTAAAAAGATTGATACTCAAGCTTTTTTCTGTCCCGCACGCACTGACTGCTGTGCATGCAGATTAATCAAAGTCTACTCTCTGTCTGTAAGAGCAGCGCTGCGCTGTGTCACACAACATGGAGCAGCACACCCTCCCCCCTCTGGTCTTTTGTTGTTGCGCCATCACGTGGCTCAGCGGCACCAGCTAACAGCCATGCAGGTAGCCTCAGCCTGGCCCGCCCACTCAGCGCTCTCCTTGAGTCAGCCCTCTACCTCAGGAGATTTTAAGTTGTGTTGATTGATATTTAAAAAAAAAAAAAAAAATGTTGATTGTGATAATAAAGATTTTTGTTGTCATGTACAATGTTTGGTGAAATTCTATCCTAGGTCTTTTGGATCCTTTGGATCTATAAAGCTTAAATATGAAAAAGTATCGGTATCGATATCGGCGATACTGGGCCTGTATTTACTTGGTATCGGATCAATACCAAAATTCCCGGTATCACCCACCTCTAATGTGGTGTTCAAGTCCCTTAGGCCAGTCTCCCACTGCTAATTTATGACAGCTGATTGGGAACATTTTTGTCATAAAACATAATCTGATACTCAATCACGGCCTGATGTTAAGTCAAAGCAGTTGCTGAAGAACATTTCACGCCTTTGTGACACTTTTAAACACATTCAAAAGATTTCTGATGACGGAATCCATTGTGATTAAAGCAGTGAACAGTTGGATGTAATTTGTGCAGAGCCGGTGTAATATTTTGCAAAAGTGGATGGCTGTGGACATCCCGTTACAATGTGCAGTGAACAGGACCTACCGTTCTCTGAACAAAACCTCCTTCTGATTCTTCTCTGCAACATAAATCCCATAAGAGGCACATCACACTTCTCAACAGAAGACAGTTGTGAGACGTAAACGGATATATTTTAGCTTTGTTGAAAACACAAATTGTGGAAACTAATGTTTGAGTAGCACATAGACTCTATATAGCTAGTGAAATAACATTACATTTGTGGAGACTCATCTGTACTCACATGTAGTTAAATATATCAAGTCATATTCAGCAATCACTGGTTATACTTGTTTGTAAGTAGTCGTACAATAGTGGGAAATGCAAATTTTGCTTGATAAATCTGGCTAGATTTTCTTGGTACACAAATTGAGGCCAAAAATCTGCAATTGGAGGGCAGTCTGTCAATATCTCATGATCCAGTATGACCAGATTCATAAAATCCTAACCAATGCATCATCACGTATATATTCACTGTCATGCAAAATTTAAAGTTCCTATGTTAGTGGAGCAGATAACTGTAACAATTGTTCATTTCTGGAAAGAAGCACCAAAGTTGGCACAAATACTCCTTAGACATTACTCTTTTGAAAAAAACTGAGTAGCCACTTGAATTTTCAGTAGGCAGCCAGGTAGGGGTCAATTGAAGAATTACACAGGGGTCAAAATTCAAAAATGTTTCAATCATATTGAAAGCTATACCACATTATTTGTCTGATCACAACGATACCAAAAAGGTATAGTTTGGACTATCTATGACTGAATGTTATGGGGTTATGGGGTAAAAACAACAACTTAAACTTTCTGGACTCACCTTTTGCTTGACTTGGGGATTAAACCATTCACTTCTAAACATGCATATAAACAATGTTTGTACAACGAGCATTTACATTTTATTAAGATTTTTCTTTTCTATATCTGCTGAGTTATCCACGTTGAATTCTAAGAACGGCTTAAAAGTTAAAACTCATGCATTTCAATACCAACATGAACTTATTTCCTGCAAAGTGCACGCAGTATTGGATTATCCCGCTGGCATTTAGGATCGCAAAGAATATGAGCTGATTGGTTTTGAACCAGAGCAATCAGATGCTTCTTAGCAGTGCATAAACTTGCAATATTTCTCATTATTTAAGGATATATATGGTGGAATTGTTCATTGTAAGATGTCCTGTTATACATGTATGTGGGTCACAGCCACAGTGTATTAATAGTCTAAGAACTTAGATCAAACCAAAATTATATACTGACACAAAATAATGGTGAAATGATTTATTTTAGGAGTTTAAATAAAAATGGGCAAGGGAGATTTGTCATAGGCCAGAACATAACTGTAGTTAGTGTGCTTAGCACCTCACAAAATCCTCCCTGAGGCAAATTCTCCATGTCAAACCATATTTTCTTGAGCAGCTGTTGGCATCGCCTCCCACGTAGCGGCGTGTTGCACGGAGAGCTTTGGTCAGCCAGCTCTCACAGAGGCGTGTGCGTATGTGTGAGAAATGGTCAGCTGATGGGGTGAGTCAGCGACAAACTGCAGGCTGAGGTGCACTCTGCTCCCGCTGAGCGCCGCAGTGCACTAAACATGCCACTAGAAGGTGTTGTTTTGCAGTGACCACATTATTCATATATACTGTAGGGTTGCAAAAGGGTGTAAACTCCTGGAAACTTTCTAGGAGCTTTCAGTTGAAAGATCAGCTCAGGAACTGTGGAAATTTTCAGCATTGAAAAAAGAAAACAAACTATTTGCAATATTCCAAGTTTGAACCGTTCCATGGGAATTAACAGGAATACATGCAAATTCACAGGAAGTTATGGGAAATAACTACAAATTTTGAGTCATTTATATAACGTGGATCATATATAAACATTTCGTTTTGTCATAAACAAATAACAGTTTGCAGTGTGCACATGACATGCATGTGGCAAAGGAATTCACAATGCAGAGTAGAAATTCAAATAATTTGAATAAAATCAAATTTTCACCAAGATTGTGCTGCAATGACATTTCACTTTTTGTTATAGCTGAACCTGCAATTTAGCAAATTTCCAGTTTATTCCCACTCATTCCTATAAATTCCAAAGGAAAGTTTTGAAATTTTAAAATTCCTGGAATTTTGCCACCATGTTCATGTGCTGTCATGACTGCATTTTCACGTGTTACACACTGCACAAACTCCATTTATATCGTGGCCATGAAACGGCACAAAACTTGCAAATTAAAAGACACCAGCAAATACAGAAAACACAGATGCAGAGAACACCTGTGTGAATTCTACTGTAGCAGCATTGAAGTGTCTTGCAGATTGAGAAAATGCTTGCAAACACAAATACAACCTGCAGTACATTAAAAAGCTTTATTGAGGATGCTGAATGCCTCAAAAACACAGAGGTGTTGCAAATATCCACAACACAATGGAAGTGTGAGGAACAGAAAAATATATATTTTTTTCTGATGGACTGATCATTGATCATCACAAATTAAATCATTCATTCACTCATTTTCTAAATATGTTTATTCCAGTTAAAGGTCACACGTGGCTGAAGCCTATTCCAGCAGTCAGATGGCGGGAGGCAGGGTACAGCCTGGACAGGCCGACAGCCATATAGAAAGATAAACACATTCACACTCTCACTCACAGCTACAGTCAATAAGCAAATTGGACATTAGTAGTGTGCATGTGTAAACTCCTACTCTGTTTGGACAGTCATGGACTAACAACTGTCCACTGTGAGGCGTGTGCATCTGATTGCTGTACTTACGTGGACATAAATAAAAACATATATCGCCATGGCGACAAGCTGCAGCGCGCGAGTGCGCGCACGGAGCAGACACAGCCTGCCAGGTTGAAACAGACATTCAGATCAGAGCACGCAGCAGGCGATCTGACCGTCACGTCACCACGTGAGCTCTGTTCCACATGATGCAGTGTCTGTGCTGCGGTGGGCTGTCCACAAGACACACGTGTCGGCAGACACGCGCATGGCGAATGGATGCACCGGACCAGTAGATGTGGACATGGTCAGAGCACACCGCTTCTCATTCATGTCATTTCATGAGTGTATGTCTGTGACCATGGGTCATGACCAGAGGAACAGATGGATCATATTTGTATTGCTTGCTTGATAAATGCTGTGTTTTTATATGGTGTGGGATTTACAATTTTTTTGTAATACTTCCATGTCCTTCCTGATATGAGGCAGATTCCCACAGCTTTCACAGAACAGCTCCTTAGCTCAGTGGTAAAGTTTCTCACTGGTAATCAAAGCTTTTGGAAGGCGCAGGATTTATTTATTCCACATAAGCGGCGCGATGTAGTCCCACAGGTACCAGCTGTTTTTTTTTATTCCACATAAGTGGCGCGATGTGGTGCACTTCATGCAGTTCCCTCTCAAAAGACACCATCTCGTGCACAAGCTCTCGCACCGGGATTGTGCCCTCCTGCCCGTCAGTGCGATGTTTCATGATGCGCAAATTCGAACTGTTTCGCACTGTTTTGTCGTATTTGTCCAAACGTTGTCCAAAGTTTGCACTATGTGTGAAGAGGCCTTAAGTTCAGGTGAGATGTAAACATGTCAGGTGGACATTGCGCTATTGTTGACTGTGCAAGCAGTTATTTTAGACTTGGAAAGGTAGTGTAAAAGCTGGTGTGATATTTGTAATTGTGAGCACAAAGCTCCAGAATGTAAAACCACAGTTTGTTTTACACAACTTTCCCTTGGAGAAAACCCAGACTGGCGTAGGAGATGGATTCAAATGGTAGAGCCACCTCAATGCTGGCACAAATTTGATGCCCACACTGGCACACAATATGCGTGGCAATGAGTAAACTTGTCGTAAACTGTGCAAGGGCTTGTGAATAGGTTGCGTAATGTGCACGAGTAGTTCATGCAAGTGGCACAAAATTTATGCCTGCCAGAAATTTTGAACGTTTCAAAATTTTCTTTGCACACTGGCACGCAACCTCGCACAGTTTACGACAAGTTTACTCATTGGCACGCAAGATTGTGTGCCTGGGCGGGGATCAAATTCATCCAAGTGTCAAGGGGGCTTAGGTTTGTCCATTCTAGTTAGCACAGTCCGTTTAATAACGTGAACAGAATGTTGCTGTGGTAAGCAGTGACAAGACTTACCTTCCTTGTTGAGCTGCTTTAAAATTGCTCTCTCGTCATTTTCCATCTAATATTCAGTGACATCTGCATAGATGTTTACACCAGTATTTTTGCCAATCCATCCGTCAGTATCAATAGGTCAGGTGTCCTCATAATTTTTGTCCAATTTGTTTCACCATTTCTTCAGGGCTAATTTGCAGTTACCTCGCTGTATGCCGATGCAATAAATTCATCTCCATGAACACAGAGACCTCGACATTTACAAAAACGTTTCAATTAATCAACTTTCCACCTTGTCAAGTCATCTCATCTGCACGGATCGCTCATGTTTGTTTTGTAGTCTGTCATCTTTCTTATGTTGGTTGGTAGCGCTGGTAGCCAATCAATCCCACAATGCACCACAGATCGAGATGCACAATTCACTTATTTCGTGTCACCAATTCACCTAATCTGCATGTGTTTTGAAAGGAAGCAAGAGCACCCAGAGAGAAGCCACATGAACACGTGGAGAACGTGTAAACCCCACACAGATCGGACCAGGTGGGAAGTGATCCCAAGACCTTCTTGCTGTGAGGCAACAGTGCTAACCACTGATTAGGTTTGTGACATGTATTGAGATGTAGTTTTAATTTCTCTGTGTCCTGCTTGAATTATATTGATTTTTTTTTTTATTTACACAACATAGCAGATGTGTTGTTTGCTTATGTGGCATTTATTGATTATCTACGCTGATCTAATGTCAGACTTCAATTGGGAGAAGGCCGGGAAGACGTCACGAGGAAGTCGGGGTACACTCTGTCCTCATCTCCTTATGTTTTGGAATTCATTCATTGCTTGCTTGCATCCTGAAGTGGAGCCTGTACCAGGCTGCCTTGAGCCAAACCGAGTGCAAGCTGGCAGAGGCCATGTGCTTTTATCACGCTTCATTCTTGTGGCTTTGCACATATTTTTCCCACACCCACGTGAACACGCATGTGCTTCACCTTCACATCAACTCAGCACTGAGATTTATGCCATAATTACTTTAAAAACAATTCACTGTGATACTAAATCTGTATGTCGCACTGTTGTATAACCATTGCAATTAATCCATGGTTCATCTGCGTGCTGAATTGTGGGAGTCGGTCTCTGTGGATCATAGATCAAGTATAGTCCATTATACCAAGATAGTAAAGCAATTCCTTAGAATAGCTCTTCTAAATATCCCTTATATAAAGCATAAGCATTGCGCTCAAAATGTTGACCTTGCCATGCAACCTTGACTTTTAAAGCTGTATTAAATCCAAAACAGCACATAGTGAAAAATGTCCAGTCTGACTGTCATAACTTCAGCCTCTTGCAACTCAAAGGTAATCGCACCTGGTCCCTTTACACCTGAGGGGTTGAAAATAGGGATTTCATCTAACTTATTAAATTCAAAATGTGTTTTGGTCACCCAACACAACACAAATATGTGATATTCATAGATCTTGCATGTGAATGCATCAATTCTGCCTTTGTTTTTCAGTAAAGTGCTTTGTTGCAGGGTTTCATGCTTGTGCGTTACTGCATGTGTCTCCTTAGCTGTGTAATATATGTAAATGACATTCTGCACAGAGATTGGGGTCTCCACGCTAGACTGCATGGCCAATTGAAATCTGCTGATTGGTTGGTCAGGGCACCACTGGTCCTGCGATCCTTCAATCTATCGTCATTTCTGATCTGCCCTCACACCCAAGAGAGACTCTTGGGCTCATTGTCCGCTAGACCTGTGTTTGTATGTCAGTCTAAGATCATCTTTCTTGAGTTTATGCATTCACATTTGGAAAGGCAGTAGACGTGCATGTGTAAATGCGCTGATCCCACTGGGTGCCAACTGCTCAACAACAAAGGTATTCCCCATAGATCCATTATCTCCCAAAGAGACTTGATTGTCCCAGTGGAGTTCCATGTTTCCCAGGGTCCCCAGTGTCTCCTCTATCACTCTGAAGCCATAAATTAGTTCTTTGTTCTCAATTACCAGCCGTCACCAAGCGTGGATGCACAAACTACAGTGGCCGATCTCATAAGCTACAATACCTGCTTATCTGAATTGTCATATTTTCATTTTATTCTTTCATATCAAGACATTTTCTTAGGCTATGAACTTGTTAAGTATGATTTAATGCTTTCAGGTCCTAGTAAACCAAGGCGCATGTGTGTACCGCCTGCAAAACTGCCTGCCACTAGGTTTACAGTTATAAGTTACTTCTTGGAGGTTCATGAACTTGTCAAAGCCACTTCATAAAACATACAATTTTACATCCAAAATTGCACAAGATTTGGGAGAAATGGGGCTGCAACACCCTTTGGCCTGATCACTGGGCCAACAAGAGGATCCCAGTGGAAACTGTGTGTGACAATAATTCTTATACCAAAGAAAACCTGTTAGCACAGAGTACTCTGTTGGCTGCTGAGCCAGTACATTACATATGTTACTTGTTTAACAAATTGATATAAATTGTAATAAGTACAGTCGGGACTTCATGGATAATGCTGTGCTCTTTCTATATGTGATAAAAGTGTTGAACTTGTAGAGATTTTCACATATCTCAGCAGTGACAGTCATGTCTCTGGGTCCTTGGATGAACAAACCTGGGAAGAAGAGTTTTGAGGTCACTGTTTGGCGATGTTTATCTCAGGCGAATGACGTTCAAAGTCTTCAGGGTCTTGGTGCTTCCTGTATTACTGTATGCTTGTCAGACTTAGTTGCCAACCACTGACCTAAGGCAATGACTGGATGTCTATGGTGCTAGGTCTCTCCGGAGGATCCTTGAGTATTGCTGGAATGACTTTGTGTCAAATGAAAAGTTACTTACATCCCGTTTACACTGAGTCCATGACTGAGGTGCCATCGAAAAATGGCCTCTGCTCACTGTCACCCTCACTGGGGTTGCAAGCTGGTCACAATGGGGTCTCCAAGGTTGGAAAAAGATCCCTCTTGGTCACCATCACTCCCCATCGGTCTCCCACTGATGTGCGAGTGTGTTGAACTGTTCAAAAGACTGGCACAAGTTGGGCAACCAGTGAACAGATACATGGGTCTCATAATCAGTCTTGATAAACTCTCACATCTCAACTCACTTATAACCTGATCCTATGGGCTGTAATAGACTCTCAATTGATTCTGCCTGGGGTTCCATCAATGATCATGAATATTAACATATTTTTCACTCGCACAATTCAGTCGCAATGCAAACTTGGTGTAAATGCAAATAACAGATCACAACGGAGACCGGCCAAGACTTGTGAGAGTTGACAAATTGCCATGATCTTGTAGGTCTTATATAGGTCTCAGTCTGGTGTAAACAGGGCATTAGGAAAATTCTGGTGAGAGATATTACTTGCTTTGTGTTGAAACATCATTTATGACATCTTGGACAAGTGGTACATTTCTGTGGTCACAAATTAGCACACAGCTGGAGAAGGTCAAGGGGATGCCCATGTTCCACATGGCTGCAGCAGATCGATAGTTACTCACAAGAAGTGGGGGTGGATCATTTGTCTGCCTTTAGGTGGTTGGCATCCAGGACACAAGGTGATTCTATTGTGTGATATGGCAACATGTAACACCAGCGCATGTACCCAGACCTGACCTGACCTCACCGCCATGACTGACCAGATATCAAGTGTTCAAAGGCCATACTGATTGTGAAAGATCTAGTTGTGATTTTGTTGTGTGTTGGGGGGTGTGGCTGGATATTTTGGTGTTCTTTTCTTTTCTTTGCTCTCCAGGTGGTATGAGAGCTGATTTGTCTGTGGAGAAGGTGCTGGCTGAAGAATCCTTCACCCTCATCAACATCATGTGCAGCACCTGTGAATGGTGCTCACATGCAACCTTAAAGACTTTCAGCTGAAGCAGATAATTGGATGGCGTTCTGCATTTAAGGCATGTGTGATTCAAGCAGAACTGCCGGGAACTCGACGTTGTGATGTTCGTTTGTGAGACGCTGAGGACCGCGCCTGGGTTTGACACATCGAGCCCGTGAAGCAAGGAAGGGTGAGGACACATGCTGTCAGCACACATCAAAGGTGATTAAGTGTTTGACTAATTATTGATAGTAACTTGGTGTTTTGTTACGCAGTATACTTGAATTGTGATGAGAATTGTGCAGCTTGCTTCTCACTGCTGTGGCGTGCGGATGAGTGATCCTCCACCTGTTGTGAGAAGCTGCTCATTTGCATAAAGTTAAAAAAGATACAGACCTGAATGTGTTGCTGATAGCGTGTGTCTTTTGAAAGATATTGTTGTAACTGCTGACTTACCTCACCTCTTCTTTTCTTCACAGAGAGTCAGTTTGTCGTGTCCACCTGGGGGGTGTTTGGCGGTGGTAGTAGGTCCAGGAGCGCCGGGCTTTGATCCTTGCGGGTGCTGGAGAGCGTGCCAACAGTCACTCCACCAGAAGGACGCTATTTTTGTTTTTACACTTTTTATGCACAGCGGGTGAAATAAATATATTGTTTTTGGAACCGCTTTTCTGGTTATTTGTAGCGCTGGGTTCCGTCTGACGCAGGTCCGCTCCTCAACCCGCGTCGACACATAACAGATTTATTGAATTTAAGGTTCATACAAGAAGTTCTGATTGTGGTAGATCATCAAGTCATACAATCAGCAACTTATATTTGCTCTCTGGGACATCCTGAGAATTTGTGGAATCCCCAAGAAGCTACTGGACATGATAGCCAGCCTATACACAGATGAGTGCTTGTGTGGAGTAAAGTTAGAGTCTCTGAGTCTGTCCCAGTGAAAACTGGCATTTGTCAGGGGTGTGTTCTGGTCCCTACACTGTTCAGTGCTTGCATGGACTGGGTGTTGGGTAGGATTGTGGAAACCAGTGGCTGGGGTGCTTTATTTATTTTTTATTTTATTTTATTTTATTTTATATTTTTTATTTATTGATCTTGACTTCACAGACGATGCTATGATCTTTATGGAATCGATGGATAATCTGATTGCAGCATGTCAGAAGCTGAGTGAGGAATCAGAGTTTGAGGTTGTCCTGAATCAAGACTATTATTCAGGCTTTTAATGACTTCTGGGTTCAGTTATCAGAAGTGTATCTGTACGTGGTGAAAGAATTGAACTTGCAGAGACATTCACTTATCTTGGCAGTGACATACATGTCTCTGGGTCCTCGGCCTTTGAGATTAAGAGGTGCTTGGGAAGAGCTTGTGAAGTCATGAGGTCACTGGACAGAGGTGCTTGGTGATACCGAGATCTTTGCAGGAGAATGAAGGTCCAAGTCTTTAACATTGTGGTGCTGCCTGTCTTGCTGTATGGTTGTGAGACTTGGACGGTAACTAGTAACCTAAGGTGATGACCAGATGTCTTTGGTACTAGGTCTTTTTGGAGGAACCATGGGTACTGCTGGAATGACTTTGTATCAAATGAGTGCTTACTAGGATGAGGAGCATCACTTGTGCATTGTGAGGGAGCGTCAGCTAGGACATTTTGGCCATGGAGCCTGTTTCTCTGTGCATGAATCAGCATTCAGATGCCTGAGTGTTGAGGCCCTCAGTAGCTGGA
This sequence comes from Thalassophryne amazonica, assembly GCF_902500255.1. Taxonomy (NCBI): domain Eukaryota; kingdom Metazoa; phylum Chordata; class Actinopteri; order Batrachoidiformes; family Batrachoididae; genus Thalassophryne; species Thalassophryne amazonica. The sequence goes on along the minus strand of NC_047103.1, from coordinate 148,369,115 downwards.
GAAGGCCAAGGGGACACCCAGATTTCACCTGGTTGCAGCAGATGGATGTTTACTTTGGAGATGTGTTAAGTGCATTTAAAATTTTGGGGCATTTAAGTGTTGATGTATTTACAGTGCATTCCATTCACTCATTTTAATTGAGTTTATACCATTATGAAAAACTACAAGTTCTGTTCATGGGCTGCCATTTAGCATTTTTCATTCTGTTGCAGTCCTTTCATTTTTTTTTTTTTTTAGAAAGCAGATTACTGTCAACAAGTAAATTAAAGGATGCATCCAAAAATTTAATCCAAAATGCAATGCAAATTTTTAGGCAGAAATTATTTGTCACTTTTTAATTGAAAAACATAAACTAGATGATTTGTGTAAGTTTAAGATAAATGATTTAAGATAAATGATTTGCGTAAGTTTAATTAACTATAAATTGTTGAGGTACTATAATAACGTAACTGAAACGTAACTGTAACGTAACTGTAACATAAATTAAATAATTTTCAAAAATTTAATTGTTAAATTTTTGAAAATTATTTCATTTACGTTGGCAAACTCAAATAGCTGAAGGCAATCGGTTTCCTCAAATGGTTTGAGTTCAACTAAGTCATTGGGTTTTACATTGCTCTCAGAGGTGGGGGAGATTTCATTTTAGCTTTTTCTTTTTTACTGGGCTTCAGCACCATGGACAGTTAGAGCGGCAAATTTCAGTCACACAGCACCTCACAGACAGCTGTAGTGGGATCAGTTTGCCACTGTCTGATAGGCTTCTACCATCACCAGTTGCAGATGAGAATAGTTGTAAAGATGATCGGGTAGGTGGAGGGTGGATGTTTATGTGTAGTAGCAGCTTTGGATTATGTTAAGTCAAGCTGATCCAAGATCTCTTATATGGTTCGTGATGGATCACAGGCTGACTCCAATTGATTGCAATGTGTAGGCAAAGTGTTTGAATTTATAAATTAGACACTTGCAACCTTCAATCTGTCAGAGTGAGCGCTTTCAGTCGGTGTCAGAACGTGGTCATCTGGGGATAGGACGCCTCCCACCAGGCAAACTTTGCAATTGCCTTGCAATCGTACGTGGTTACGCGGAGGTTGAGGAAGCTGCAGCTCCTTGCATTTAACCACCACTTTTTCCTAGTCGCAAAGAGGCTGCCATCCTGTTTTTACTGTCATGTGACTGAGGCACTATACAGACAGAAACACACTGTCTTGTTGTTTAGATGGAAAAAGTTAAGTTACACAATTTTAACAACTAAATGAGAAAATGTACTGATAACGGTGACTAACTACATTGTGTCAGGGAGGGGTGTTATTTCAAAAAATTTGGAAATCTATAAATGTTTGCATGGAATATGGAAATATACACGGAATAATCCATAGCAGGATAAATTTGGGGACATTTGGTTCCAAAAACCCATATGGATGGAGCCAGTGAAGATATCGGGTTCAAAAATTGCCAAAAATATTGACAAAAATGTCATATCTTGAGAATCGCTGCACCTAGAGACTTGACATTTGGCTCCACATGTTGCTTGACCCCAAGTTTATATTCAACTTCTATAGTAACAATAAGCCTATCTGGTGTTTTTTTTTAAGAGTAATTGACAATTTCAGTACATATGTTACGATCAGTTGTAACAAACAAAATCTATGTAGTTTTTATTTCAGGAACATCAGTTGAGTATAATCATCACATGTAAAGAATGGCCACAATGAACTAATTATAAGCAACAGAGTGGTTTTCTACGTCAACACCACATATACGACGCATACGTTACTTGAAAATTTCAAACGCTCCGTCCATATGGATTTTTGGAACCAAATGACCCAAAAATTACACTGTTATGGTTTATTCCATGTATATATCCATATCCCATGCAAAAATTTATAGATTTCAAAAATGTTTGAAATAACACCCCTCCCTAATTGTGTCCTTTCCACGAATCTTCTTTTTTTTTTTTTTAGGTGTATTCTATATCTGCCTCTGCATTCTTTGACAAGCATCTAATGTGACCACCCCAGCCTGACGGCAAGTTGTAATTCAGCAGCACAAAATATACATTCATCTATTGGTTCATGATATGATGGCATCCAAAATGGCCTCTGTTTAGCAATAATGTATTATCTTTACTAAGACACAAGATATAATTATAAAATATCTAAATATGTTTTTTTGACACAAGGAAACCATTGGAATCATCAAATTATGTAATTACATTAATGTAATTAACAGGATTTAAAAGGCTTGAGTTCTTCTTCCAAAAACTGTTGAGGTCTGAGGTTCTAAAAACATGCCATTTGAACTCATTATACAAGCTAAAAAATAAAAAATTCACCACCCTTGAAAAACGTGAGCTACCTATTTTAGAAACACTACCCAATATAGAGGCCATGGATCCCCACAGGCAACACGCTAATAGAATAATTTGTATAATCTGTTTGTTTGCTGCTCAGCTGACAAATAAAGCAAAGTCTGAAATCCACAGTTTTTGACTTCTTGTTGGATGAAGACTCGTTGCAGCAAATAAAGATTTGATCCACTGTCGATTTTGCAGGTTCTCCCACCTACAAAGAATGGAGAGGTCTATAATTTTTATTGTAGGTACACTTCAGCTGTGAGATACAGAATCTTAGAAAAAAAAAAATCTGAAAATCACATTGTATGATTTTTTAAATAATTAATTTGCATTTTATTGCAAACAAATTGCACCCTGTTTTTTAAGTTTAACAGAATCAAGTGAGTTTTTGCTTTTTCAAAAAACAAAACAAAAAAACAAAACAAAACAAATTTTTATTTCATGACAAATGAGACTACACTAAAGGGTCATGTCTTTAAAGGGTGGCAACTGGCGCGATGAAGAGGTATCATCCACTGCAAGGCAGAGCCCAGGTCCAAACTCGAATCGGTTATCTGGTTGGACACCTGAAACACCTTTTCTCTCAAGGCCTTGTCACACATTGACGATTCAGCCTGTGTATGCCAGCCATATTTAAAATGCTGGCACACGCTGGCGTACGTCTAATAAATTAGCAGGGATAAACCAGTTTGGGGGAATAGTCTGGTTTGAAGTCCCGAGTTTGTCCAGTTGCTGCCATATTAAAAAAGCTTTAGTTCCAAGATAGTTACTGCAATATTTTTTGCCTGTACTACACAAACATCTTGACTATTTCAGTTCTACTCAAACGCTGTGATGTACAGAGTTAAAAAGACACATTGTTTCTGTCCCAATACTTATGACCCCTGACTGTAATTGTATATTACAGTCTGAAATATAAGTTGAATTTGTGCAACTGTTTGTACGGATGTTTAATGCATGATGAAGCGCAACTTGGAGAAAATATCCTGTTGTGAATAGAAACGTGTCTGCGCTCTTATGGGAAATGTCGCCGAGTTATATTTAATTAGTGATGCTTAGCACGGGCGTAAAGAAAACAAGTAATCTTAATTAAAGTTGCTGCACACCATTATGTGGTTTCAAAGCAATAAAGCACCGGCGCTGATGTACACATCCTGAGCATAAATAAATAATTGCCAGTCATTTCATTGAAGAGCCACTTTACATTAACCGTGGGGGGAAACTTTCAAGAAAAGCTCTTCATATTGATCCTAATTGCTGCTTCTTGTGCTGGCGTGAATAACTGAGTGACTCTAATTAAATGACATTGCATTGAATGGACTATAGTAATGGTGGTAGCTGTCCGGCTTGTTTTGTGTATGTGTGTGTATATATATGCAATTTGGGTAATGGTGCAAAAATTGTTGTACAGCTGTGGTCACGGTGCAGCAAACACAATAACTGGGCCAATGTGGAACTGAGTTGAGACGGGAGCCTGCAGATGTACTGTTGTGAATTTTATTAAATATGTTGCTTCTCCACATGGGAAGTGAAGCATAAACTTAGCCACAAGTTGAAGAGTAGAAGCTGCATGATGTGTCTATGTGCATGCACACAGTTTGAGTGGATGATATTATATGCGTGCTTCATATTCTTCATATTGCTGCAGCACCAGTAATGCGGAGGAGCCTGGAGGGCTGATGATGTGATTATTATGGTTATTATTAAACAGAGGTGGGACTAGTGTTAGATGAGAAATAATATTAAGAGCCAAAAATGTTTATCACTGGGGGTTTTATTGACAGGAGGCATCCTTTTTAAAGGGGTGATATTGTCCAAAATAATTTTTTAAACCTACCTTACATTCATATTAAATATTCTCAAAATCCCACATTTCTGTGGTCGTGCATACAGAAAATCCCATGGTATACGACTTATTTACACTTAAATGACTCATTCAAGGCTTCTGTGACACATGTCACGGAAGTCCGTATCTGGTTCTCCACTTGTTAGACAAGCCGACTAATCGCAGTCTGCAGTCTGACACACTGTGACAGCCTCGGGTTGGGTAGTTGATTCATGATGCCACGCCCCGTCACACCCACATTTATTTCATTGTCCCTGCTATATTGTAAAAAAGTGTGTATATGTACACGTTTTGACATGTCTAACCATGTGTGTGTGTATGTATGTACACACACACATATATATGCACACACACCCGTGTTTTGGTTTTGCTACTGAAAATGTTACATTTTTAGCTCTATTTCTGACAATACAACGTTATAAACGACACCTGATTGCAAATGTTAAGTAACATACCTGAATGTTTTCTAGAATCCTGTATGTAATATTCATATGAACATCACTGTTTTAGTTTTGGAAACATGTATGAAAATGTGTGGGGATAAATGCTCCAATGAATTGTGCTCCATTCAGAAAGAGTTCAGGAATTGCCATCTATATCTCGATTAAAACCAAAGTTTAAAAATCTCTCTGTTGATAAGACTGAACATTCCACCAAACTGCAGTAAAGTCTGCTGAAATTTACAAAAATGTTAAAGATGTCACATCTTGTAGATATGAAGAAGACGGAAAAGGAGACGAATGGATATGCGAATTAGACTGGATAAAAGAAGAATAACAAAAATGGATAGGAGAAGAACAATGGATAGGAGAAGAAGGATGCATAAGAAAAGGATGGAAAGGACAATGGCTTGGGGAGAAGAAGGAGAAGAAGGATGGATGGGCAGGGGAAGAAAAATGTCAAGGATGGATGGAGAAGATGGAAGGATGGGTACGGAGGAGAATGGAACGGTGAATAAGGATGGCTAGGGAAAGGAGAAGGTGAAGAAGGATGGATAGGAATAGGAAATGAGCAACAGGGAGAGGAAAAGGAGAGAGATGAATGGAGTAGGAAGGATGGATAGGAGTAGATGTACAAGTAGAAGAAGAAGAAGGACAATAAGAGTACGGATGCCGGAAGAACAATGGGGGGGGAAAAGGAAAGGCATCATTCAACCACGTTTTGTACAGCCTGGAGGAAAACTGAGTGATCTTGCTGACAAACAAATGGATATATCGTATAACACCTTCTTGAAGTTAATCTCAGTTTTTTAAGGAATAACCCTGACTGTAAAAGCTTTGGGTGCAGTTCTGCTAATTACATAATGGCTACATTTCCAAACTTCACTTTAAACTTTTGCCACTTAGATATTTTGGTGTCTTTCAAAGAGCGTAATTAAACTAATTATCAGTGCAGCGCCAGATTGTCAGAATGATTAAAGGTTTGGTGTGCAAACCTTTTGATAGGGCATTATCAAACCCCTATAATTTCCTGTATCATTTAGAATTAATTAGATATAATATGAATGGTGCACTGGGCACAGTGTGGTCCAACTAATCTGTGCTCTTTTTAAATGTCTGAGATAAAGCGAACCTTTCCCCACTTCAGGCAGGTTCAAGTTAATTAAATCTCCTTTTAATTGTATTTTAATACAAAACGCATATTACCTCCCTTATTGTCACCTCAAGTCTGACAATAAAAAAAAGCCAACAAAGGGACTGAAATGACAGCAGGAGAGAGAGAATAGCTTAAAATTAGTCCTTTTCCTCTTTTCTTCATTTTCTGAGAGAAGCGGAGTGTCAGCAAATTTGGGGTGGTGAAAGCAAAATTAATTATTTCAGCTTGATAAAGCTTTTCATCTCCCTGACTCCTTGCACTGAAAAAGCCAATTAATGATGTCAAACATGCTCTCCCACTCCGAGGACGGCGTCGACTCTGATGAGTGTGTTTACCACCACCCGGCAGACTGTGATCTGTGTGTGTGTGTGTGTGTGTGTGTGTGTGTGTGTGTGTGTGTGTGTGTGTGTGTGTGTGTGTGTGTGTGTGTGTGTGTGTGTGTGTGAGTCCTCTCCTCCCACTGCAGGAACTTCCTTCCTAATCAGGAACCACCTGTCAGGGTCTTGCCTCATTATCTATGTACAGAGAGGCAATTTTGTCAGGGCGGCTTCTTCAGCAGCCAGCAGCAGTGTATGGCACTGTCCTCTCTGAGATAAGTCACTTAATTACAGAGCAGAAGTGGCTTGAAGCAGAAAGCGGTCAATATAAACTGACACGGAGCTCAAGGAACAGCTCATATGAAGAACACCGGAGTACAGTGTATATGCAGGTGCAGAGACAATCGCAGATATCTCCAGTTTGAGGAAAGATATTATATGCTTTGTTTGCACATGACAAAAGGGGTTGTCTGTTACACGTTGACGCTTCAAGGCCCGGTGTCGCCGACTGAATGACCCCCTGTAAAAATCGGTCCACCCTGCCTTCACTGTGCCTTCGCTGCTCATGCATTTGAGACCAGTGACTTTTTTTTAGTAACGAGTAATCTAACACGTTAATCTTTCCAAATCAGTAATCAGATTAAAGTTACTTCTCTAAGTCACTGTGCATTACAATTATTTTTGCATTTAGCAGCATTAAACTTGGGCAGGGGGTCGGGGTTCGACTGAACTGCCCACTTTAAGCGAGCTGTGAGCTTTTCATCTGTGGTTTTCTGCAGCAGCTACAACTCGTCCTCACCTCTTAAAATGCACTGACAACAGCACACCTGCACTGAGCTTTACAAATACATTTTTATGCTTTTTCTTCCTCCTTTATTTAGAATTCTGAGGTGAGCTGCTCTGTATCTGCTCACTAAAAACAGCTGATCCGCCGCGATGTGTCAACAACTAACACTATTTTCCACTCAAATGCACCTAAACTCTCTTTCTGAGGACCACATGATGTGAAAACGCAATAAAACTTTCTTACCTGTAAATCTGGTCATGTTTTCTGCATAAATAAATGTTATCCATTCTTTGTGCTCAAACCCCAAAGCAGGGGCGAATCCAGATGGAAAGGGGGTGTGGGGCAAGGATGTGCCCCCCCACAACACCCCTAGATTAAAGGTCCAGTTTTGAAGCCTTTTTTTACTACAACTACTAATACTACTTATAATAATAATAATTTTGACAAGTATAATGTTTAGAGACGATTTAAATGTTAGAAAGAATTTAATAGTTACATTTATAAACAATGTAGGTTAGACGTTTTACTGTTACAGTGCTGTCAACAGTTAAATATGAGGTCAAGAAAGAGGTCTTTATTTTACTTTTTATGAAACAAGTATATATATTTCATTGAAGTCAAGAAAGGAGTAATCAGTAATTGGATTACTTTTTCAAAGTAACTGTGGCAACACTGTTTGAGACTGACTCTGAGTCTAATTCTCTGAGTCTGACACTCTACAAAGTGATCAAAGAGAATAATGTGATTATTAATCATCAGATAACAAAGTAAAACTTCTTAAATCAGTCCAAAGTCAATTTTAAGCAGAAACAAGGCAATTTTAAGCAGAATCGAGGAGATAATCGATTAGTCGCTACTGATGCTATAGGCACAGCAGCACGTCAGACTCAGATATGCTACTGTGGCACTCTGATCACTCCCCTGTCCTTTATGATGAAATAATGCTGAATTTATGTGGAAATGATTGTTGTACAAAAGCTTCAGATATCTGTCACTGCGATAGATGATGACTGGAGTGCAGTTTGAAGCAGAAACGAGGTGGTAATCGGTGAATCGCTGCTGATGCTCCGAAATGACATGTACAGTGAAAGCGGTGCAGACCGATTTTTAGGGGGGACCGTTCAGTCGGCAACACCAGTTTCATAAAGCAGTCTAATCTTGCTTTAGTGGACTATACTGTCAACTCATCTTTTGATGGTAGTCGTTGCACAGCACAAAGTGCTTAGTCAGCTAAGGTTTCGCGTTGCCTAAGTAAAGTTCTTAACCTGGTACAGAGGAAGCAAATCTTATTTTTGTCGACAAACCTTCAGTGTCTTCCCTCAAAAACAGCGGCTATCATGTACCAACACTTGATGGAGGAGGAAGGAAGGAGAGACTTGCAGCAGGAGCAGGTGTTCTGGTGTCACAGAACCAACGGTCCCCACTAAAAATCAGTTCCCACTGCCTTCAACGCACATGCGTCATTTCAGAGCATTAGCAGCGATTCACCAATTATCACCTCGTTTCTGCCAAAAACTGCCTTGTTTCTGCTTAAAAGTGACTTTAGAATGATTTAAGAGGTTTTACCTTGTCATCCGATGGTTAATAATCACATTATTCCCTTTGATCGCTTTGGGTGTAAAGTCAGACTCAGAGAGTCAGACTCAGATGTGCTGCTGTCGCACTCTGATCGCTCCCCCGTCTTTCATTATAAAATAATGCTGAGTTTATGTGGAAATGATTGTTGTACAAAAGCTTCAGATATCTGTCGCTGAGATAGATGATAACTGGAGTGCAGTTTGAAGCAGAAACGAGGTGGTAATCGGTGAATCGCTGCTGATGCTCCAAAATGACATGTACAGTGAAAGCGGTGCAGACCGATTTTTAGGGGGGACCGTTCAGTCGGCAACACCAGTTTCATAAAGCAGTCTAATCTTGCTTTAGTGGACTATACTGTCAACTCATCTTTTGATGGTAGTCGTTGCACAGCACAAAGTGCTTAGTCAGCTAAGGTTTCGCGTTGCCTAAGTAAAGTTCTTAACCTGGTACAGAGGAGGCAAATCTTATTTTTGTCAACAAACCTTCAGTGTCTTACCTCAAAAACGGCGGCTATCATGTACCAACACTTGATGGAGGAGGAAGGAAGGAGAGACTTGCAGCAGGAGCAGGTGTTCTGGTGTCACAGAACCAACGGTCCCCACTAAAAATCAGTTCCCACTGCCTTCAACGCACATGCGTCATTTCAGAGCATCAGCAGCGATTCACCAATTATCACCTCGTTTCTGCCAAAAACTGCCTTGTTTCTGCTTAAAAGTGACTTTAGAATGATTTAAGAGGTTTTACCTTGTCATCCGATGGTTAATAATCACATTATTCCCTTTGATCACTTTGGGTGTAAAGTCAGACTCAGAGAGTCAGACTCAGATGTGCTGCTGTCGCACTCTGATCGCTCCCCCGTCTTTCATTATAAAATAATGCTGAGTTTATGTGGAAATGATTGTTGTACAAAAGCTTCAGATATCTGTCGCTGAGATAGATGATAACTGGAGTGCAGTTTGACGCAAAAACGAGGTGATAATCGGTGAATCACTGGTGATGCTCCAAAATGACACGTGCAGTTAAGGCAATGCGGACCGATTTTTAGGGGGGACCGTTCAGTCGGCAACACCGATTTCATAAAGCAGTCTAATCTTGCTTAATGGACTAAATTCACTTAGTCAACTCATCTTCTGATGGTAGTCATTGCACAGCACAAAGCACTTTGTCAGCTAAAGTTTTGCATTACCTGACTAAAGTTTTTAGCCTGGTACAGAGGAGGCTAATCTTATTTTAGTCAACAAAATTTCAGTGTCCCTAATCAAAAAACTGTGTTCATTTGTGGTGACTTAAATATTGATCTGCTCAATCCAAATAAGCGTAAAATAACAGATGAATTTATCAGTATAATGTACAGTATGAGTTTATATCCAAAAATCACCAGGCCAAGCAGAATTACATCCCATAGTGCCACCTTAATTGATAATATATTCATCAATGATATTGAGAATAACACTGTGAGTGGATTATTAATCAATGACATTAGTGATCATCTACCAGTTTTCATCGTTTATAATAGAAACCATCGGCGGAATCAGCCAGAGGAGAAAATAAAATACAGGCGAGTGCGGACAGAGGAAAACATGAACACACTAAAGAAGGATTTACAGGAGCAAAACTGGGAAAAGGTATACAGTGAAAGTGATGTTGATAGTGCATATGAAACTTTTTTACAAATATTTACATCATTATATGATAAAAATTGTCCAATTAAACAAGACTACAGAAAACAAAAAATCCAAGCTCGACCATGGATGACGAAAGGGTTACGAAATGCATGTAATAAGAAAAATACACTGTATAGAGAATTCATAAAACTAAAGACTAAAGAGGCAGAAAATAGATATAAGAAATACAAAAATAGATTAACTAATATTATACGGGTATGTAGGAAGGAATATTATAGTAACATATTATATAATAACAAAAACAATATTAAAGGAATATGGGATATATTAAATAGCATTATCAAAAATGGTAATAAAAAACAGAGTTACCCTCAGTATTTCATTGATAATAATGTCAAGAAGGAAAATAAGGATGAGGTAGTCAACGGTTTTAATAATTTTTTTGTAAATATTGGACCAAGCTTGGCAGAAAAAATTCCCGATTCCCAACCTGAGGATTGGGATAATAATCTCATAGAAAGAAATCCCTGTTCAATGTTCCTCACAGCAGTGGATGGAAATGAAATTATAGACATTGTGAATAATTGTAAATATAAACATCTACCGATTTAAATGAAATTGATATGGTGGTGGTAAAACAGGTCATTGAATGGATTGTAGAACCATTAACATACATCTGTAACTTATCATTTCAAACCGGTAAATTTCCCAATCAAATGAAAATAGCTAAGGTTGTGCCGCTGTATAAGACTGGGGATAGACACCACTTCACAAATTATAGACCTGTTTCTTTGCTTCCACAATTTTCCAAATTATTAGAAAAGTTATTCAATAATAGATTAGACAAATTCATAAATAAACATAAATTACTTACTGATAGTCAATATGGATTCAGAGCACATAGTTCAACATCACTTGCATTAATAGAATCAGTTGAGGAGATTACAAACGCCATAGACCACAAATTACATTCAGTTGGAATATTTATAGACCTTAAAAAGGCTTTTGATACAATTAATCATGACATATTAATCAATAAACTTGAACAGTATGGGATTAGGGGGTTGGTGTTGCACTGGGTGAGAAGCTACTTAAGTAACAGAAAACAGTTTGTGAAGTTGGGGGAATATACATCATCATGCTTGGACAATGCTTGTGGCGTCCCACAGGGGTCAGTATTGGGTCCAAAACTGTTTCTAATTTATATAAATGATATTGTCAATGTTTCCAAAATATTAAAATTAGTATTATTTGCAGATGACACAAGCATTTTTTGTTCAGGGGGGGATTTGCAGGAGTTACTGAGGAGGATCAGTATAGAAATGGGAAAATTGAAAATATGGTTTGACAGAAATAAATTATCATTAAACTTAAGTAAAACAAAATACATGTTATTTGGCTATTGTAATACAGACATACAGGTTCAGTTACAAGTCGAGGGCGTAGATATTGAAAGGGTACATGAAAATAAGTTTCTGGGGGTGATAATAGATGATAAGATAAACTGGAAGACTCATATAAAACATATACAAAGTAAACTGTCAAGAAGCATTTCAGTTCTAAACAAAGCGAAACATATTCTGGACCACAACTCACTCCGCATTCTTTACTGCTCACTGGTTTTACCATATTTACAGTACTGTGCAGAGGTATGGGGTAATACTTATAAAGGTACAACACAATCACTATCAGTAATGCAGAAAAGAGCTATAAGAATTATTCATAATACTGGCTATAGAGATCATACAAATCCACTATTTTTACAATCCAAATTCTTAAAATTCACAGACTTGGTTCATTTTCAAACAGTACAAATTGTGTATAAAGCAATAAACAATTTACTTCCAGCAAATATTAAAATATGTTTTTTAACAGATCAGGGGATTACAGTCTGAGGGGGAAATTTAATTTAAAGCATCAGTGGGCACGAACAACATTAAAAGGTTTCTGTATTTCTGTCTGTGGGGTGAGGATGTGGAACAGATTGGGAGTGGGGCTCAAGCAATGTCCAAGCATGAACCAGTTCAAACAGCGGTACAAAAATATGTTTTTTTCTGGGTATAGGGAGGAGGAAGGGTAATGAGGGTTAGGGTGTTTTTGTTGTTTGCTTCGGCTTGTAAATATATAGTATTTTGTATGTAAGTAGGTATGTGTAGGTGTATATTTATGTTTGTGTATATATATGTGTATATATGTATATGTGTATATATGTGTATGTTGATGTGTATATGTATGTGTGTGTATATATATGTATATATATATATATTGATATCGGTTTAGGTGTGTAGGAATTTATGTGTATATGTGGCAAAGGGTATTACTGGTTGTGGGGAAGAAGGGGTAGGGATAAATAAGCTGATGCTTCACCCTACCCCTTTTCGGACATGTTGGGTACACAGTAGGAACTTTTTTGTTGTTGTCTTTACTGATCTATCTTGTAATTGTTGTTGTATCAAATGTTCGAAATAAACAGTTTTCATTCATTCATTCATTCATTCATTCATTCATTCATTCAGTGTCTTACCAAAAAAGGTAGCCATCATGTACCACCACTTGATAGAGGAGGAAGGAAGGAGAGACTTTTGGCAGAAGCAGGTGTTCTGGTGTCACAGACCCAATGGTCCCCCCCTAAAAATCGGTCCCCTCTGCCTTCACTGCGCATGCGCCATTTCAGAGCATCACCAGCGATTCACCAATTATCACCTTGTTTCTGTCTAAAACTGCCTTGTTTCTGCTTCAAAGTGACTTTAGAATGATTTAAGCGGTTTTACCTTGTCACCTGATGGTTAATAATCACATTATTCCCTTTGATTGCTTTGGGTGTAGGGTCAGACTCAGAGAGTCAGACTCAGATGTGCTGCTGTCGCACTCTGATCGCTTCCCCGTCTTTTATTATAAAATAATGCTGAATTTATGTGGAAATGATTGTTGTACAAAAGCTTCAGATATCTGTTGCTGAGACAGATGATGACTGAAGTGCTGTTTTAAGCAGAAATGAGGTGATGAGGTGACAATCGGTGAATCTTTGCTGACGCTGAGAAATGACGTATGTAAGGCAGGGCAGACCGATTTTTCGGGGGGACCGTTCAGTCAGCAACACCGGTTTCATAACGCAGTCTAATCTTGCTTAGGGGACTAAACTTACTTAGTCAACTCATCTGTTGATATTATTGCACAAAGCGCTTAGTCAGGTAAGGTTTCTCATTGCCTAACTAAAGTTTTTAGCCTGGTACAGGGGAGGCTAATCTTATTTTATTTTAACTTCATTGTCTTACCTCAGAAAAGTCGGCTATCATGTACCAACACTTGATGGAGGAGGAAGGAAGGAGAGACTTCCAGTGGGAGCAGGTGCCAGTGTCACAGACCCAATGGTCCCCCCTAAAAATCAGTCCCCACTGCCTTCACTGTGCATGCGTCATTTCGAAGCATCAGCAGTGATTCACCAATTATTGCCTTGTTTCTGCTTGAAACTGCCTTGTTTCTGCTTAAAACTGACTTTAAAATGAATTAAGAGGTTTTACTTTGTCATCTGATGTTGAATAATCACATTATTCCCTTTGATTGCTTTAGGTGTAGAGAGTCTGACTCAGATGTGCCGCTGTCACACTCTGATTGTTCCCCCCTCTTTTATTATTAAAAACTTCAGATATCTGTCGCTGAGATAGATGATGACTGGAGTGCAATTTTAAGCAGAAACAAGGTGATAATCGGTGAATTTCTGCTGTTCTGCAAAATCAAAATGATGCATGTGCAGTGAAGACAGGGCAGACTGATTTTTAAGGGGGCCCGGGACCAGAATAATCCATTGGAGATGTTTACAGATACTGAGGTCAGGAGCGCTTCTACTCTGCTGTGGTGGACTCAGCCATGTTTGTAGCAGACGGACTAAACAGGGAGTAAACAAAACTGTCGCACACTGGAGGCGTTTCTTGGCAACAGCACTCGTGAGGCTGCTATGACTGTGAAAATAGTCGATTAATCCAAGACGGCTAATCTACAAGTTTAGCCGTTGATGTGAAATGGAGATTAGATTGAAAGTGTTGGGCGACTAACCTTAGTCGACTAAATAAGCTTAGTGGGCTAAAAGATTAGACTGCTTTATGAAACCGGGCCCAGGTCCAAACCACAGGTGCCTCATGGGGGTGGACACTTGGAACATCCTTTCTCTCAGGAAGAATGACCAACTTCCACTCCTAATGAGGGCACTTGGAGCACTTGGCATATGAGTGGCAGTGCTCTCTCAAGTCCACAATCCTGGAGATAGCTGGATCTCTGTGGGTGGACACATCGATATTTGGTCTGGCTGTGATTGTGGTTGAAGTCCTGAGGGAGCTGCAGTTGCTGAAGTGGACCTGCTCCTTTCGATGGTATACAAATAATGAATGCTTTTGAGTGCAATGGTAAGAATATTTCATGAGGTGAAAGATGAAATGTTCCATTCAACAAGGCGCTGCTCATTTGACATAAAGTCATTCCAGGGGTACCAAAGATTCCCCAAAGACACCTAATACCAAAGACATCTAGTTTTCACCTTAGGTCTCTGGTTAGCATCTAAGTCTCACAACCATAATGTAAGACCATAAGTATCAAGACCCTAGAGACTTGGACTTTCATTCTCTTGTAAAGGTATTGGCCTTGACAAGCATTTCTGTCCAGTGACATGATGCCATAACCTCTTCCCTGGTATCTCTCCATCTCAAAGACGGAGGACCCAGAGACATGAATGTCATCACAGAGATAAGCGAATGTCTCTAATGACTTCAACTCTTTCACCACATACAGATACAGATGTATTTGTGATGACTGAGTCGGCAATCATTGAAAGCCTAAATCTTAGGCTTGATCCAGGACAGTCTCTATCTCTGTCTCTGTCTCTGTCATATAGTTGAGCTTTGATTCAGTATTTCCTCTAAAACAATGTCAGCAGGCTAAAATGATTCTTGGGGCCTCGGAATTGTTCAGTGGTTGTTGTTAATGTGTTTTTCCTGATCAGGACAGATTCTTGGACCATGTGACCCACTTCAAACTTTTTCTATGCTGATGGGGTGTGCACATGTCTATGCTGCCCATGTTTCTGGATAATTATGAGTGTGTCTGTGTATTTTTGGACAGGGTGAGAGTGAAATATGGACTTGGAAGGAGAGATGAGGTTGCTGGCGCTGATCGATGACAGCATGATCAAGATGTAGTTGACTGCTGCGCCGGGCGTGTGGCGTCTAAATATCTGGCGCAGCCGACCGACCCCCGCAGAAAAACCTCATCCATTCTGAAAGATGATGGAGATTTAAAGTCACCTCCGTCTTATGCAACACACAAAGACGCACATGCACGCACTTATGAGAACCATGTGGGACAGAGTGCCTCTGACATTTTACCCATCATCTCACTCTTGTACCCATGTCTGCTTCGTTAAGCCTTCTTTTGGAAAAGCCAAGGTTGTTAGGCTCCTCCAAGCATATTGATAAAATTAATGTGGGAATGAAGTTCCTGCCGTTACATCTCTCTCTCTCTCTCTCTCTCTCTCTGTTTTGAAACTGATTTAGTCATCAGTCGACTCCGTGTTGCCTGCGGAGACTTAACCCTACTGACGCTTCTGGTTTTACTCTGAAATACACATTATGTTTTTGTTTTCAAAATAACTAGTACAAAACCTGCTCCCCTCTAAAGGTAAAAATAACATTATTGCAAAAGTTTAAAGATGTAATCACTCTGACATGTGGAATGACTTATTTTATCAAGGAGCAAAAAAAATCTGCTTTCCCTGTTGCTTAACCTCATAACCCCCAGTACAAAGTACTAAAATGAAAGGCACCAGAGGGTTGATGCATACCATGCATGCTCTACACACCAAGATATAGATGTACAAGTAAATATACATATGTCTGTAATGGTGTTTTTGACTATGTATGACTCCTGTGTGACTCACTAGGAAGTTATTCATACTAATCAATCAATCAGTTATTTTGATGATCAGTGCATGCTTTAGATCATCCAGCTAGGCTTCTTTGTTGTTGAGATATACAAAAAAGGTGTTTCTACAGACCATGTTTCCTTGACCTTTAGTCAGAGTTATATAAGCTTGGGACTTCAGCTTGGGACTCCGACGAGGGCGGTCACATCTCCTCCACTCTCCCTTATCTCTCTGCCTCTGCCTTTAACCTTCAAGTCCCTACTCACCAGACAGTGAATTCCTCAAAACTATATTGGATTCTGGATCTATTGGACTACTATTGGATTAACCATGGAATTGATCAAATGGTCTCTGAACGCTATTGACACAATTTTAGAAGGTCAGGACCGGGGGATCCTACCTGCCCAGATGGAACGTATCCTGCGGGTTATGTCCTCGACTCCTGGGGGCCTTGGCGTGTTGCATGCTTGGTGCCTTTCTCCGTGGAGGACGTCGAGGATTTATTCGTCTTTGGTCTCATGGTAGTGGGGCTGGCACTTTTTGGCTTATGTGGTGCCCTGATCTACCGGAAAATTGGCAAGACGGCGGCATCAAGAACCACAGGCCCTTGCTTGGCCATCATGATTAACGAGGTTGGCAAGGCAGTGCATTCTCAGACTGCGATGACTATTGAACTCAGACGCAAAGTGGATGACAACCTGGAGCTGATGCGTGCCTTGCAGTTGAAGCTGAAGGTTTCGGAGGCCGGCGAATATTCTTAATTCCTAATTGGAAATATTCCTAATTCACAATTGGTTTTGGTTTCAAGTGAAGCTTCGAAAAGTGTTTTTCACTGCTGTAAGCCATAATCAAGGTCAAATTGCCCACTGTTTTTTCTCCTGAGGAATGTGGCCATGGTGAGATATTCAGCTCTAGATATCTCAACCCACATAGACAATATCCATGGTAACGGACAGACTTCTGAAGCATGATTTCACTCCCTTCCCCCTACCCCCTCCCTTCCCTGATAAACACCTCCCCTCTCTGGTGCCGTCAATGTCACTTTCCCAAGCTGGCTGACTGGCTGCGCGACTCAAGGTTGCAGCGGCTGTAACACACCACATCACCTCAATTGGGAAAACGGACTGTTCAAGTTTTAAATGGAAATGGTAAATGGACTGCATTTTTATAGCGCTTTTCCATCTGAATCAGACGCTCAAAGTGCTTTACAATTATGCCTCACATTCACCCCGATGTCAGGGTGCTGCCATACAAGGCGCTCACTACACACTGGGAGCAATAGGGGATTAAAGGCCTTGCCCAAGAGCCCTTAGTGATTTTCCAGTCAGGTGGGGATTTGAACCCATGATCTTCTGGACTCAAGCCCAACACCTTAGCCACTAGACCATTACCTCCCCTGACTTTTAGTGCAGATAACAATGTCAAATGTATATGTGTTTTAATTTCTGATGTGCGCCATTATTACGGTGAACAAGTAATAATTGTGGATTAATTGCGGTTTGTCTGTGGTATGTGAGTGTGCAAATATCGTTGTTGTCATGACAATGATAAATAAAGCTATCTATCTATCTATCTATCTATCTATCTATCTATCTATCTATCTATCTATCTATCTATCTATCTATCTATCTATCTATCTATCTATCTATCTATCTATCTATCTATCTATCTATCTATCTATCTATCTATCTATCTATCTATCTATCTATAAAATCTAATCACCTCTAGAACAGGTGCACAGACTGTCCACATACACATGCTCTCCCTTGTTCTATCTTTACCCAAGGCCATCAAATGTCTCTCCATCTGTCTGTGCTCAGCATAACTCTATACAATTATAGACTTTTGATTTCGGTGTACCCAGGATTTTGCAGACCTGGTCAGGATTGGGTGCACCGAGCCTCGGTGAACCCAATCCTGCTGTGAGAATGGTCAGGATGGGGTTCACCAAGCCTCGGTGAATCCCATCCTGACCAGGTCCGCATAATCACGGGTACACCGAAATCAAAAGTCTATAACTGCTTTATTATATGGTAAACGAGAAAATTGGGAGTTTGCCAAACATACTAAAACTGAAAAATCAATCTCAAGTTTCAACTCTTTATTCTTACAGTCATACTGCACCAACTGACATCCCATCGATCAACTGGAGATGCCTGTTAAGTCCGTGACAAAGAGTCATCAGGCTTGTTTTCTTATAAAGTTCGCCATTCGCCTGTCTAGCTTCCGTGTAAAATCGACTGAGTACTCCGTCAAGCATCCGTCTGTCATAAGTTTCGAAGTTGGGCGCATGTCCCTTTTCAGTGACGTACTTGAGAAACAGGTTGGCTGCTGACTGTGTATTTCTGCGGGTGTTCTTCGCATCTTTTTCATGTAAAATTGGTTTTAAGTCAGCGTTGCCAACAGACGCAAACCTGTCTTCTGTCATCTTGTCAACAAACTGACAGCCAAAGTAGGCATTGTATCGCATTATCTGATTGGTCGTTATCGATAGAAGGCATCACTCAATTAGCTAGCGCTACGCTGCACGCAAGGTGTACTCGTTTCGCACGTGCGGTCTACTCTGCTCCACCAGCGGTCAACTCGGCATGTGGTACAGCTCAGAAAGTGGCGAGTGGGCCAATCAGAAGTTGGCAAAATCCCATACCATATAATCATTTTACTATTACTGCCAGACTCTTGAAATTCACAGTGAACATTCTTGGGACACAGACCTTGGACAAGTTTAAAGATGGCTAAACTTGATTTATTTTAAGAGGTTAAAAAGTCACATTCTGTTTCAATCTGATCCGTTTTGTTTTTGAGTGACGCAGATGACAGCCAATCAGAGTAGAACTGCGCAGTGACGTCAGTCGCTAGTCTCTTCAAAACTGCTTCGTTTTGTATGTTTATATACATGGTTCTCGTGTATTATGTAAAAGCTACTGAGAAATAAACACTTCTAAAACCGAAAACACTGTTTCTGGAACCTAATAACACCTCTGAACTCATTTACAAGACATTTTGCCAAGGTTAGCATGGTGATGTCACTTCCTGGTGTAGCTACTTGCTAACAGCTTCATTTCTAGTATATTATGTAAAAGCCAGCAAGAAATAAACACTTCTAAAACTGAAGACACTGTTTTGTAACCTGATAACACCTCTGGAGTCATTTAAAACACATTTTGCAGACATTAGCTTGCACGCTAGCTTTTGCTAACTCAATGCTAACTTACTATAGAGTTGAATTTTTCTCATTAATAACTGCAAATGAACAAGGTGATCCACAAATATTCCTTGATTTGCACATCATGAACAAATGATTTAATTTGAACATATATTTAATTAAACAACTGCAGAGTATAAAGAACACAATGCTCATACAGCCGAGGGTATTTTAGCATTGTGTTAAATTTAATTTTGCCATGAAAGTTTACCACAAATTGCTATTGTCTCCTTTAGTTTTATTTTGCAGACACGACTTATTGTTACGGTGTAGAGTGGATCGCTTCAGTTTACACTCTCCGTCTGATAAACTGACCGGCCATCAATCAGTAAAATCATCTTGTGGAGCGGGTAGTTGCAAAGAAAACCTGCACCCTCTCGGCCTTTTCTGGAAAGAGTTGATTACGCCTGCTCTACAGACTTTTAAATGTACATTAAAGTAATCTGTCCATAATTAATATATCCTTATTATATATGGCTCAAAGATCATTTTTAATTCACATTTTTAGCATTCTTAATCAGAATGAAGAGGCATCTGAGTTTGAGGGCAGTGATGGGCACAGCTCAGTTAATCAGCAAACAGCTAATTAGTGAAGCTAACTTTTCATTAGCAGATTAGCTTGTCAGCTAATTTTGAAAACCATTAACAGATCAATTACTTCTGCTAAATTTAGTTTGGCTAACTTGAAGTCAGCTAACATGTTTTGAACAAAGTTTAATTACCGAAATGTTTGTAAACTCAAACATCCTACGTTTGTTTCTCTTGGCGCTTATAAAGTAATTCAGTAAACTAAACTGACACACTGTGTCAAGGCAGCAAGCATCACCTCAAGGAGATGATAGAGCAGGAGGTCAAGCCAGAGTGAAAAATTAGATAATAAATGATTATTAACTGAGAGCAAGGTCTGTACGGGAAAATATCAGACGCGGTCCATACAGAAAGGCAGAGATCTGATATTCCTGTACAGGCCGAGCAGGTGAGGGTAATAATTAATTTATTATGTGGCTGTTCAGAGCTGTTTTTTCATCTCATTGGTCTTCATTTTGCATGCCCACTTTCAGCTTGTTTGCTGTTATCATACTCGTCAGTGTAATAAAATTTGTTATGAGAATGGTCCTCTTCGTTGCTCATAATTTCTTTGTTCACTTTTTGTTTTATTTTGTGCCATGAAAATTGTAAACAAAGTCGCAAATCTGATACGTGATCCAGACCGACTGTTATGGTAACAGTCTGATATGGGAAAATATCAGACCAGAAATCAACCAATCAGATCGCCTGTCATATCCATATAATAATTAAAATTATTTTTCCAAGTGTCATTTTATTTGTTAATATTTCTTATTCATTTGTTCATTTCAATATTTTTGTACATCTTGGTCATCATCTGTTCTTGGCATGGTAAACATTTTAAAGTTTCAGTTCTTGTGGTCCATTTTCCATCGTTAGAGAGCCCCAAAAAAACTAAGATGGAGCGAAAGTCATACAATACAAGTTAGCGATTAGCAGTAGGTTTAACTTTTTTTTTTGCAGTTTATTGATTCAGTGTCATCACCAATAACCTTTCAATTGGTGGATTAGTAGTTATCAAAGCTCACATTTAGGTTAGCTGTGCTAACTATCAGAGAGAAATATTCATTTGTCTGGTCTTCACAGATACAATGCTGCTATGTGATATACAGTGGGGCCAAAAAGTATTTAGTCAGTCCCTGATTGTGCAAGTTCTCCTACTTAGAAAGATGAGAGAGGTCTGTAATTTTCAACATAGGTACATGTCAACTGTGAGAAACAAAATGAGAAAAATAATCCAGGAAATCACATTGTAGGATTTTTAAATAATTTATTTGTAAATTACGGTGGAAAATAAGTATTTGGTCACCCACAAACAAGCAAGATTTCTGGCTCTCACAGACCTGTAACTTCACTTTAAGAAGTTCTTCTGTCCTCCACCTGTTTCCTGTATTAATGGCACCTGTTGGAACTCATTATCTGTATAAAAGATACCTGTCCACAGCCTCAAACAGTCAGACTCCAAACTCAACCATGGCCAAGACCAAAGAGCTGTCGAAGGACACCAGGAAGAAAATTGTACATGTGCACCAGGCTGAGAAGAGTGAATCTACAATAGTCAAGCAGGTTGGTGTAAATACATCAACTGTGGGAGTAATTGTAAGAAAATGGAAGACATACAAGACCATTGATAATCTCCCTCGATCTGGGGCTCCATGCAACATGTCATCCCGTGGGGTCAAAATGATCATGAGAACGGTGAACAAAAATCCCAGAACTATACGGAGGGACCTGATGAATGACCTGCAGAGAGATGGGACCAAAGTAACAAAGGCTACACACTACGCAGAGAGGGACTCAAATCCTGCAGTGCCAGGCGTGTCCACCTGCTTAAGCCAGTACATGTCCAGGCCCGTCTGAAGTTTGCCAGAGAGCATATGGATGATCCAGAAGAGGATTGGGAGAATATCATGTGGTCAGATGAAACCAAAATAGAACTTTTTGGTAAAAACTCAACTAGTCATGTTTGGAGGAAGAAGAATGCTGAGTTGCATTCCAAGAACATCATATCTACTGTGAAGCATGGGGTGGAAATATTATGCTTTGGGGCTGTTCTGCAAAGGGGACAGGACAATTGATCCATGTTAAGGGAAGAATAAATGTGGGCATGTATCATGAGATTTTAAGCCAAAACCTCCTTCCATCAGCGAGAGCTTTGAAGATGCAAAGTGTCTGGGTCTATCAGCATGACAATGATCCCAAGCACCGCTTGGGCAATGAAGGAGTGGTTCCGTAAAAGGCATTTCAAGGTCCTGGAGTGGCCAATCCAGTCTCCAGACCTCAACCCCATAGAAAATTTGTTGAGTGAGTTGAAAGTCCATGTTGCCCAGTGACAGCCCCAAAACATCACTGCTCCAGAGGAGATCTGCATGGAGGAATGGGCCAAAATACCAGCTACAGTGTGTGCAAACCTGGTAAAGACTTACAGGAAACGCTTGACCTCTGTCAATGCCAACAAAGATTATGTTACAAAGTACTGAGGTGAACTTTTGTTATTGGCCAAATACTTATTTTCCACCATAATTTACAAGGAAATTCTTTAAAAATCCTGCAATGTGATTTCCTGGATTTTTTTTTTTATTATTTTGTCTCACAGTTGAAGTGTACCTATGTTGAAAATTACAAATCTCTCTCATCTTTCTAAGTAGGAGAACTTGCACAATCAGGGACTGAAAATAGTTTTTTGCCCCACTGTAACACCATAGTGGTGGCGCAAATTGCTGGCATTCCTTGCTTTGCTTCACATTCATTTTGGTGCTCTCCTGTATCATGCAGAGAGGAATATTTAAGACTAGAGCTCTTGGCGAAATGCTATTGTTCCTTCATTAATGACAAATGTCCACCAGGTGGAAATATTGCTCCATTTCAAGACCCTTGAGTATAGGCTGCTGTGGGAAACCTCCAACAACAACCAACCTGTTGCTTATATTGGTAGATACATTATTATATAATAGGTTGTGTAGCAACAGTGAAATGTTTTTCTTTGAAAATGTCTTTTATTCAAAGTCAAAAAGGAACTCAAAATGTTTATAGGCTTGTTAGTCTACTCTATGTAAATAAAATAAATCATGGTAGTCACAATAAAAATAGAGCCTCCTTTAAATAAAATAAATAATACACATTTGCTTCATGTTCATTTCAACAATCTCCTGCATCATGCAAAGAGGAATATTTAAGATATATTTATTATATTGTGTAGTGATAGCAAATGTTTATATTGTGTAGTGATAGCAAATGTTTTTTTCTCTGACAATGTCAGTAAGACTTTGAATACTACATATGTGCATGTGGCACACAATGCATGAAACAGTCTCTAACAGTCTTCATGTGATGGTAACTGTATCCTCTACACTAATAAATTACAGTTTGTTACTTCCAAATGTCCAACTCCTGCAACTCTGTATCAGCAGAACATTATCAGTTAACATTTTGCCATCCCGTTGACAGTAAAGTCAAAAAAAGGCTCAACAGTCAACATCTAAAATGAACATTGCAAAAGAGGAAATACAATTTTTTTTTTTTTAGTTTGTCTCTAAGGGCCCTTTCACACGTAGTATGAATAAGTACAAATCAGGGTGAATCATGGCGGAACAGCTTGTATGAGCAAACCATGAAGACATCAAGCTGATAGGCAGGCATGAACGAACCTGCTGCCACGGTTCCGTGCATGCGACGGTGTCGTGCACAAGCGTGCACGAAACCATCGCACTGGGAACACAGTGCGATGGGTTGGTAAGGTTAGACCTTACTTATGTGAAGCGCCTTGGCACTATATTTCAATTTCAATTTTTTTTCAATTTATTTTCATTTATATAGCGCCAAATCACAACAACAGAGTTGCCTCAAAGCGCTTCACACAGGTAAGGTCTAACCTTACCAACCCCCAGAGCAACAGTGGTAAGGAAAAACTCTCTCTGAGGAAGAAACCTCAAGCAGATCAGACTCAAAGGGGTGACCGTCTGCTTGGGCCATGCTACAAACATAAATTACAGAACAATTCACAGAACAATTCACAGATGAATATACAAGAAATGCTATTGGCGCAGAGGACAGGAGGATCGCCAACACAAATACAACTCCCATCTCTGGATGGAGCTGCACCTTAAACACAGAAAAAACAGAATCAGGCATCAGAAAGACAAAAAATACTGTATAATTTGCCAGCATTAAACAACAAGAAAAACAGAGAAATACCGCCGGCCACTAGCCGTAAACTTCACTAAAAGACCCAGAATTTAGGTAAAGTTGAGGGCGCACTCACTATATAAATGAAAATACACTGAAATTGAACAGCTGGAGCATGTGTAACCACACTGCGCAGCCGCTATGAAAAAAAAATGCATGCCACCCACGGGATTCAAACAATTTACAAAAGGTCTAATTGCCAGGCAGAAACTTTACCACTACACGACCATGACTGTCCTGTAAAAGGTGCGGAAAAATGGCTGAAATCAACAAGGACATAAACATTTTTTTTGTAAAAAGAAAAAAGCTTCGCGATAACTAACCAAACGACATATTTCTGCTGATATACGAGGGCTGTCCATAAAGTATAGGTCCTTTTTATTTTTTTCAAAAACTATATGGATTTCATTCATATGTTTTTACGTCAGACATGCTTGAACCCTTGTGCGCATGCGTGAGTTTTTCCACGCCTGTCGGTGATGTCATTCACCTGTGAGCACTCCTTGTGGGAGGAGTCGTCCAGCCCCTCGTCGGAATTCCTTTGTCTGAGAAGTTGCTGAGAGACTGGATCTTTGTTTGATCAAAATTTTATCTAAACCTGTGAGACACATCAAAGTGGACACGGTTCGAAAAATTAAGCTGGTTTTCGGTGAAAATTTTAACGGCTGATGACAAATTTTGAGGTGATACTGTCGCTTTAAGGACTTCCCACGGAGCGAGATGTCGTGCAGCGCTCTCAGGCACCATCGTCAGCCTCTTTCAAGCTGAAAACCTCCACATTTCAGGCTCTATTGATCCAGGACGTCGAGAGAGAACAGAGAAGTTTCAGAAGAAGTTGGTTTCAGCATTTTATCCGGATATTCCACTGTTAAAGGAGATTTTTTTAATGAAAGATGTGCGGACGGGTCCACGCGTCGGGACGCAGCCGGCGCAGTGCAGCGGCACAGGAAAAACACATCCGTGTTGATAACCATTTGTAAAATCCAGGCGGCTTTTGATGGCTTTCAGTGGAGTGAGTATATGAGAAATTGTTTAACAGCTGGACATGTTCCAACTTGTCCTTAAGGCTTCCAACGGAGGTGTTTTTCCTGTGGCGGAGCATCGCGGCGGCTGCGAGCCGACACTGCAATCCGCCCGCACGTCTTTCATTAAAAAAATCTCCTTTAACAGTGGAATATCCGGATAAAATGCTGAAACCGACTTCTTCTGAAACTTCTCTGTTCTCTCACGACGTCCTGGATCAATAGAGCCTGAAGGTTTTCAGCTTGAAACAGGCTGACGACGGCGCCTGGGAGTGCTGCACGACATCTCGCTCCGTGGGACGTCCTTAAAGCGACAGTATCACCTCAAAATCTCTCATCAGCCGTTAAAATTTTCACCGAAAACCAGCTTAATTTTTTGAACCGTGTCCACTTCGATGTGTCTCACAGGTTTAGAAAAAATTTTGATCAAACAAAGTGCCAGTCTCTCAGCAACTTCTCAGACAAAGGAATTCCAACGAGGGGCTGGACGACTCCTCCCACAAGGAGTGCTCACAGGCGAATGACGTCACCGACAGGCGTGGAAAAACTCACGCATGCGCACGAGGGTTCAAGCATGTCTGACGTAAAAACATATGAATGAAATCCATATAGTTTTTGAAAAAAATAAAAAGGACCTATACTTTATGGACAGCCCTCGTATAACTTGTAAGTGGCATATTTTTCACACTGTTGGCTTGTCATATAATCCTGTGGTGTGCTGTTCACAGGACACGCGTGTCCTGTCAGACAGACATGACATTCAGATCGCCTGCTGCGTGTCCACATGAACCGATGGCCCATTGCAGCTGGGACAGCCTGTCAATGTATGTATTTCTACGTGAGGACAGCAAGCACACACACGCGTGTCCGTTAACATGGTACGTGTTCTGCAGCTGTGACGTACAGGACCAGAGTTGCCACGCCCCCGTCCATTCAGCACAGAGAACAAGGTGTCACTCTGTGATCAGATGAGAAGTGCCTTGCCTGTGAGGGGGTGGTCGCGTGCGAACCACATGCACACGTGTTGGGGGATGCGTGTGAAACACATGCACACATGTTGTGGGGGAGCTGACACTCTGGCATGCCACATGTACTCGGCAACTCCACAGTTGTGGGGGCACTAAGACAAATTTCACCGCCACCTCGAAAGTGATTGTCTGCTGACTGTTGTCATGCTAATAGCATGGATGGCCACACATTTTCTAAGTGCCATGCTTAGAAAATCAATTCCAATTCTGGGTGTGTACCCAGAATTTGGCCAACACCTGCCGCGAGAGGAATTGAATGGGCTTTCACAGCGCACACTGTCTTTCAGCCGCTGGTGTGCACAAATAGTTGTAGCAACAGATGTACGAGGCGTTAGAGGCAGCTCTGATTTTACATGTATTGCATACGATTCCTGCTTCATGTGCAATTGTAAGGGGCCCTAAATGTGAAGGGGCCCTAAATGTCTGTGTTGGACTCCAAAAAACAAATCCAGTCAAATTAAACTGACACGTTTGTCTTCTTCAGGGTCTGATACGAGTTGCTCTTGCCTGCTCCATGTGTCGCTTGTCCTTCTGGTTTTAATTTAGCATTTGCTTTTTTTGGCATGACAATGGAATCTGATGTGTTACTAATATGAAAGGCAGCAAAATGAATTATGTTCAGCGTGAGAACAGTGGTTGATATTCATTTGTTCTTTGTCATTCCTTTTTTCTACGTAACAAAGTGACATCAGCTAATTTGAATCCTTTCTGAGTTTGAAGACTGAGGTAATATTTACAACTGTATTTAGAAATTTTCTCAATTACTCCTTTTCCTCCTTTTGTCTTAATCTTTTTGTTTTTGTCTTAATCTTTTCGTCACGTCTTCCTTTCCCCCACACACTCCCACAAAGCCACAGTCCTTGGCGCGGTGCACTGATTGCTGGCATGTTTGACAGAAAGTTTCAAAGCTGACCACACTGTCTTATGTCAGCTGGTGACATTCTCTTTCTCTTTGTCATCTCTGTTTCTTCCCACAATGTTGATTCTGTGCAAATTCCTTCTGCTAAATTCTTCTGAGATGTTCTTTTTTAATGGATGACAGATGCAACCAGGCCTTGTGAGATTGGCAGCTCCTCTGCCTGGTCAGACTATCAGTATCCTTATTTGAACTCCATTTTTTTGCCCCAACTATCAACTATAAACCCTACAAACCCTTTGTGATGTCATCCACAGGTCTTCTGAAGAGTGCGTTTGAAGCTCAAGTGGGTTTGTTTTGGATGTTGCCATCTTGGCCTCAGCCTCCACCACACTCATGGTTGTGGGAAGAGGATTTTGGTTGGGGGTGCTATAGTGGGGTTTCCTGCCAAGCCTCCAAGAACTCATCCAAAAAAGTCTACACATAATATTTAAACGGCACTAAATTTGCTACATTTCATTTTGAACGCCTAGTCTATGACAGGGTGCAAATATCAGGCAAACACACATACAGTATCAGCATCATTAAATCGGTAGATGCTACAAGAAGGCAAGCAAATGTTGCAACTAACATTACCAGATTCTGTTACATGCTATAGCATTGTATAATATTTATTCATAATTGCTTATTCTCAAAAATTTCATGAAACATTAAATCATTGTTTAAATAGCAACAAGGAAACTATTTTAAATGTTTGAATATCTTTATTATTATTTTTTTTTATTATATTTGCGTCATATGGCAGAGGTGCTGTCAAACTACTTTTCCACCTGGGGGTGATGTAGCACCCCCTGCAACCCCACTTACCACAGCTATGGCCTAACTCTCAGCCAACCCATAAATAGGTAAATGGGTACAGCATGGACTGGCATGATCCATCTTGGGACAAATGAAACCCAAACATGGTGTCCAATCTCAAAGTACCCAAGTTAGCTAATAAGGCTAACAGACTAGATCGCCTTGGTTCAGCTGTGTGATGGATGCACATTTTTTTTTACAGCCTGGGTGATGATATTTATACAACAGTGCTTCTCAAATGTTTTTTAGACCAAGCACCACTTAATAATAATACAAAAAAAACAAACAAAAAAACAAACAAAACTCCATAAATCTCCAAAACCAGTAGGTCTCAGACCACTAGTGACCACTTTATGAAAAAGGCTGCTATATCAGGTGGCTTTGGTGCAAGTATTAAAAACCATGACTGTCATACCGCCTCAATAATTACGGCACTTTCAATTTAGCTAACATTACCTCGCTAATGATGCTTGATAATTAGTGCTAATGGTGCTGACATAGAAATTCAGTGATTCTAAAATGTAACTCCATGGAAATACAAAAACACAGAATTATTTGGATGGTTTGTTAGTGTAATTAACTGCATGGTAAGCCTTATTTTCTTAGATATTTGGAATAAAATACTCAGAAACAATAAACATGGCAGAATCACCTGCTGGCAGAATCACCTGCTAGCAGAAGGAGCTAGCAGTGGTTGCCTGCCACTGAACACACTGAGTGTTACTCAAAGTAACTACGCCACCAATTATTTGTATATAAATTGGCTTAAACTGTTATGTTATATAAAAATTCACCCCTTTACAGTTCTTTTAATGGGCGAATTAGCGTCTGTTGAATGCATCCATTTGTCACACAGAGAGTGAAGGAGAGGTCACAGGACAACAGGAGGAAGATGGCAGCAAAGAGATGGGTTTAGTAGCAGCTGAAACCTCAGTATTGTCACAACTGCCAATTTGTGGCCAGCTTGAGATGTTGACTTGTGCATTCTTTCACGTTCAGTGCATCTCCGCGCTGAGCCGAGCAACCAGCGTTTAAATTGCTGTGTTTATCTTGAAGCTCTTGCGGTCAAGAAGACGCTGGGTTCAAAAACACTGTGAGATACTGTATCATAGGCTGAGGCAAAAACTGGGTCCAGTAAACAAAGCAAGGTTAAAACACACTGAGGCAGAAACGAGACAAAATCAAGAGGCTGGAAGGTGGATACATATGGATCGCAACGAACTGGCAGGGGAGTGGAGAAAGTGAAGGCCTTAAATACACAGGTGGGGTAATTAGGTTAACAAGGTGCACGTGAAAGAAAGTTCTAGAAGGGAGGTGTGGTCGGGTGAATCCAAGAGGAGGGAAGAGATGCAAGAGAGTGAGAGAGTGATCAAGGCAGACGGACCAAGATGAAACAGGCAGGTGCAAGAGTGTAAGTGAACACACGGGGAAAACAGAGACAAAGATGAAACAGGTAGGTGCAAGAGTGTAAGTGACAGACATACAAATAGAGAACAAAATCAGTGACTACTAAGTTAACAAACTAAACCCATGACTGAATTCTAAAAGATAATAACCATAACAAAGTAACCTATAGATAAACAGCATAATTGCATAACAGAAAACAAAACCCAAGACAACTGTATAAAATGTAACATAAAAGGAATGAAACAATGAAAGACTACATAATAAGAAGCAGAAAATAAAACCAGAAACAAAAGCATAATTTGGACATGTCCAGCTCTCCACAATTTCACTGATACTTACTGGACTGGTAAGCACTGAAAGCCGAGATAGGCATGTCCTAACTTGTCCCATGACACGCCGAAACGGAAGTGTTCCTTTGTCTCGCTTCCAAAGCGAATCGGTCTTTACGCGCGAAGCCTCTGCGCGGCTTTCCATGACAAAATCTCTTGTTAAAAGTGAAATCTGCCGGGAAATGGCTGATGTCCAGCTCTTGTGATAACCAGAGAAAGAGCGCACGACGGTCTCGTATCCACAGAGCCATCCGTTTAGAAATGGTCCGGTGGCTTGTGCCGCGTCGTCACAGCTCGGAGCGCGGCGCGCCGAGCGTCCTTAAAGGGGTCCTTAAAGCTGTAGTAACAGTCCTTATTCTCTGTGAAGCCCGTAAAATTTTCACCGAAAGCCAGATAAATTTTTCGAATGGTTTCCAGGTGCCAGTCTCTAACAGCTTCTGAAAAAATTCTGATGGAAAAAAAGTCCTTTTCATTCCGCCATTTCCAGACAATGAAAATCCGACAAGGGGGCGGGACCACTCCTTCCCAAGGCGTGCTCACAGGTGAATGATGTAACCGACAGGCGTGGAAAAACTCATGCATGCGCACGAGGGTTCAAGCATGTCTGACGTAAAAACATATGAATGAAATCCATATAGTTTTTGAAAAAAATAAAAAGGACCGTTACTTTATTGACAGACCTCGTACATCCCCAATTCCAATGAAGTTGGGACATTGTGTGAAATGTAAATAAGAAAAGAATACAATGATCTGCAAATCCTCTTCAACCTATATTCAATTGAGTACACCACAAACACAAGATATTTAATGTTCAAACTGATAAACTTTATTATCTGTGTAAATATTTGCTCATTTTGAAGTGGATGCCTGCAACATGTTTCAAAAAAGCTGGGACAGTGGTATGTTTACCACTGTGTTACATCACCTTTCCTTCTAACAACACTGATGGGGGTAAAATGGTAAATGGACTGCATTTATATAGCGCCCCAAATGAACTGTATTGTCACTCCCTAATATTCTTCTGTGCAAGATTAACGTGCCGTCCCAGAGATCATATGGTCAGAAGATTGATCCCAAAGAAAATGCAACAAAATTTGAACTAATAAAGGATTTATTATGAACAATAAACAGGAACACTCATGATAGTGAGGATGTAAATGCTCAGATTAGTAAAACTGATTCTGAGATCATAGCCAGCATAGATTGGTGAGGTTTATTTCAGGGAAAGTAAACCTTGTTTGTTGGTTGTGTGCTACAAAATTTCAACCCCAATTCTAGTGAAGTTGGGACGTTGTGTAAAATGTAAATAAAAACAGAAAACAATGATCTTCAAATCCTCTTCAACCTATATGCAACTGAATACACCACAAAGACAAGATATTTAATGTTCAAAATTATAAACTTTATTGTTTTTTGCAAATATTTGCTCCTTTTGAAATGGATGCCTGCAACACGTTTCAAAAAAGCTGGGACAGTGGTATGTTTACCACTGTGTTACATCACCTTTCCTTCTAACAACACTCAATAAGCATTTGGGAACTGATGACACTAATGGTTGAAGGTTTGTAGGTGGAATTATTCCGCATTCTTGCATGATATACGACTTCAGTTGTTCAACAGTCTGGGGTCTCCGTTGTATTTTGCGCTTCATAATGCGCCACAGATTTTCAATGGGCGACAGGTCTGGACTGCAGGCAGGCCAGTCTAGTACCTGCACTCTTTTACTACGAAGCCATGCTGTTGTACCATGTGCAGAATGTGGCTTGGCATTGTCTTGCTGAAATAAGCAGGAACATCCCTGAAAAAGACATTGCTTGGATGGCATCATGTGTTGCTCCAAAACCTGGATGTACCTTTCAGCATTGATGGTGCCATCACAGATGTGTAAGTTGCCCATGCCATGGGCACTAACACACCCCCATACCATCACAGATGCTGCTTCTGAACTTTGCACTGGTAATGATCTGGATGGTCTTTTTCTTCTTTTGTCCAGAGGACACGATGTCCATGATTTCTAAAAACAATTTGAAATGTGGACACATCAGACCACAGCACACTTTTCCATTTGCATCTGTCCATTTCAAATGAGCTCAGGCCTAGAGAAGCCGGCGGCGTTTCTGTATGTTGTTGATGTATGACTTACACTTTGCATGGTAGAGTTTTAACTTGCACTTGTAGATGTAGTGACGAACTGTGTTAACTGACAATGTTTTTCTGAAGTGTTCCTGAGCCCACACGGTAAGATCCTTTACACAATGTTGTCGGTTTTTAATGCAGTGCTGCCTGAGTGATAAAAGGTCACGGGCATTCAATCTTGGCTGCTTATGTGTAGAAAGTTCTCCAGATTCTCGGAATCTTCTGATTATATTATGGACTGTACATGATGGAATCCCTAAATTCCTTGCAGTTGAATGTTGAGAAACATTGTTCTTAAAATGTTGGACTATTTTTTTCACACAGTTGTTCACAAGGTGGTGATCCTCACCCCGTCTTTGCTTGTGAACGGCTGAGCCTTTTGGGGATGCTCCTTTTATACCCAATCATGACACTCAATTTCAATTTAATGAGCTTATAATGTGCCAAATCAATACAAAAGCCATCTCAAGGTGACTCACACAGAACAATTCAACATAAAAATTAAATAAATAATTAAAAATGAATAAAAAATTCAAATACATAATTAAAAACAAAAGTAAAAAAAAAAATAAAACAGATAAAAATAAAAACTATTCATAAGAATAAGAATAAAAAAGGGTTTTAAGTCTTGACTTAAAAATGTCCATGGACTCCGACTGTCTCACGGTCGCAGTACGACCGTTCCACAGGGTGGGTGCATGATGAGAAAAAGCTCTTTGACCCACTGACTTCTTCTTCACCCTGGGAACACAGTGAAGTCCCGCATCCCAGGACCACAAAGCCCGGGCCGACAAGTAAGCTTCCACCAGATCACCCAGATAAGATGGTGCCAGTCCATGAACAACTTTACAAGTCAATAACAAAACCTTAAAATCTGCTCTCACAGAGACAGGGAGCCAGTGTAAAGATTCCAAAATGTGTGTGATATGTTGACACTCACAATTAGTGTCCTCAGTTCCCAAACGCTTATTGAGTGTTGTTAGAAGGAAAGGTGATGTAACACAGTGGTAAACATACCACTGTCCCAGCTTTTTTGAAACGTGTTGCTGGCATCCATTTCAAAATGAGCAAATATTTGCACAAAAACAATAAAGGTGATCAGTTTGAACATTAAATTTCTTGTCCTTGTGGTGTATTAATTAAATATACGTTGAAGAGGATTTGCAAATCATTGTATTCTGTTTTTATTTACATTTTACACAACATCCCAACTTCATTGGAACTGGGTTTGTAAATGTCAGAATCGCTGTGGGTGCAAGAGCAGGGTAATTTGCATTTTCCATCATGTTGCAACTTTTTCTGATTTGGGGTTGTACAGCTGTAGCTTTTTCCTATATAACAGTTAAAAAATCATAATGCACAATATTTCAAAAATATGTTTTGAAAAGCAATTTCATATTGGTTTTAAAACTGCAGGATTGAATCACCGTGCCCCCAAAATGTCACTCTGTTGCCATTGGAGTACCTAGGCTGAGGGATCACTAGACAGACTGTAAAAACACGTCAGTCAAATGAAATCTATCTCCTGAGGTGACAGTGTCAGACACTAACCCCAACCTCGTACCACATTCCCCTGTGGCGGACAAACACTCACACATGCTAAGTGAAATAACAGTAGACATGTGAAACCTTTTGTGTCCACCTTCAAACGCAAAAGTACTGCTTTAAAGCATCACTGGTGACAGATCACAAAAAAGACAAGAGGTGGAAAGGCAAGACTGAAACAGTTACTTGATGTCTGTAATTTAATTTGTCTTGTGAATTTCAAATAAATGTCAAAAAATAAAATGCTAATTTTGTGTATGTTTTACTTGTTCATTAATGGAGTCTTAATCTAGTCAGCAAGAGTAAGATGTCACCAGATTTTTTTAAAAACACAAACTGAATTTTGTAGTCAAAAACACCATAGACACTGAAGTGATGCGTCCTTGATATTAAGAAAATCTAGAGAGCAACACTAGTGAATGAAAAGCCAACTGTTATAGGGATGCTGTCCTTGAATGTTACATTCAAGGTTTCTTAAATTTAAATGCGATTGTCAGCTGCCTCTTGTACATTTTGAAAAGGAAAAATATACAGTGCATCCAGAAAATAGTCACAGCGCTTAACTTTTTTTTCACATTTTGTTATGTTAGAGCCTTATTCCAAATAATGACAACATGAAAAAAGTTTCTTTGAAATTTTTGCAAATTTACCAAAAATAAAAAACTAAGAGATCCCATGTATTCATAAGTATTCACACCCTTTGCTCGGTACTTTGTTGATGCACCTTTGGCAGCAATTACAGCCGCAAGCCTTCTTGAATATGATGCCACAAGCTTGGTGCACCGATCTTTGGGCAGTTTTGCCCATTCCTCTTTGCAGCACCTCTCAAGCTCCATCAGGTTGTATAAGAAGCGTCAGTGCATAACCGTTTTCAGATCTCTCCAGAAATGTTCAATTGGATTCAGGTCTCAAGAACCTTCACAGTCAAGGACATTCACACAGTAGTCCTGAAATCACTTCTTTGATATCTTGGCTGTGTGCGTAGGGTCACTGTCATCACCCCAGTCTGAGCTCAAGAGCGCTCTGGAGCAGGTTTTCATCCAGGATGTCTCTGTACATTGCTGCATTTATCTTTCCCTCAATCCTGACTAGTCTCCCAGTTCCTGCTGCTGAAAAACATCCCCACAGCATGATGCTGCCACCACCATGCTTCACTGTAGGGACGGTGCCTGGTTTCCTCCAAACTTGCCGTCTGGCATTCACGCCAAAGAGTTGAATCTTTGTCTCACCAGACCTGAGAATTTTGTTTCTCACTGTCTGAGAGTCCTTCAGGTGCCTTTTGGCAAACTCCACGTGGGCTACCATGTGCCATTTACTCAGGAATGGCTTCCGTCTGGTCACTCTACCATACAGACCTCATTGGTAGATTGCTGCAGAGATGGTTGTCCTTCTGGAAGGTTCTCCTCTCTCCACAGAGGACCTCTGGAGCTCTGAGAGAATGACCATCAGGTTCTTGGTCACCTCCCTGACTAAGGCCCTTTTAGAAGAAGAAGAAGAAGAAACTTTATCTATATAGCACCTTACACAGATAAAAATCACAAAGTGCTTCACAAAAGCTAAAAAATACACAACCATGTTTAAAAGCAGTGTTTAAGAGAACAATCAACTAAAAGCTTGACTAAACAAAAATGTCTTCAGCTGCCTTTTAAAAGAATCGCCAGAGATGGTCACATGAAGGAACAGAGGGAGATTATTCCATAGTTTAGGAGCCACAGCTTGAAAGGATAAGTCTCCTCTGGTTATAAAGCGGGTCTTCGGAACTGTGAGGAGGTTCTGGTCCGAGGATCGAAGGGAGCGACCGAAGTTGTAGGGGCTCAACATATCTAACACATATTTTGGGGCTTGACCATGCAAGGCTCTAAAAGTCAAAACCAAAATTTTAAAATCGATACAAAATTCTACCCCAGTCACTCAGTTTAGACAGGCATCCAGCTCTAGGAAGAGTGCTGGTGGATTAGAACGTCTTCCATTTATGGATGATGGAGACCACTATGCTCACTGGGACCTTCAAAGCAGCAGAAATGTTTCTGTAACCTTCCCCAGATTTGTGCCTCGAGACAATCCTGTCTCAGAGGTCTACAGACAATTCCATTGACTTCATGCTTGGTTTGTGCTCTGACATGCACTGTCAACTGTGGGACCTTATATGTAGACAGGTGTGTGCCTTTCCAAATCATGTTCACCAACTAAAGTTACCCCAGGTGGACTCCAATTAAGCTGTAGAAACATCTCAAGGATGATTAGTGGAAACAGGATGCACCTGAGCTCAGTTTTGAGCTTTATGGCAAAGACTGTGAATACTTATGCACAAACGATTTCTTAGTTTTTGTATTTTTAATAAATTTGCAAAAATCTAAAAAATAAATAAATCTTTCACACTGTCATTATGGGGTATTGTGTGTAGAATTTTGAGGGATAAAAAGATTTTCATTGATTTTGGAATAAGGCTGCAACATAAAATGTGGAAAAAGTGAAGCACTGTGAATACGTTGCAGATGCAGTGTATGACTTCCTGTAGGAGCTATGGGCCCATCTGACACCATTTATTCACTCATCAAAGTTTCAGTGAGGTTGATTCTGACTTTCAATTCCGAATTTGATTGTATATTTTGAAAGCCAGCATGTGACTTCCTATTCATGCCTAATATGAATTGTGGCCCTGTCTAGCATCATTTAGCTACTATAAGTGATCAACATGTGAGTAACCTTGACTTGCAAGTTCAGGTTCACTCAAGGTCAAATCTGATGGTACATTTTGAAAGCCATCATATTGCTTCTTTTTCATGCTTGATAGTAATTTTACATCAATCTGTGCTGATTCAGAAGTTACAAGCCTTTCCATTTGCACTGAACCAAAATTTTGACCTTGATTTTTATCTGTAAAGTTACTCAAGGTCACGTCTGATGGCATATTTGCATGTATAATATGATATTCATGTCTATTAGCAATTATGAGTATATCTGGTACCCTTTAGCTATTAAGCAATCAAAGCATGAGTGACCTTGATTATGAGTTTCATCTTTATTCAAGAACAAATCCAGAGGTACATTTTGAAAACCAACACCAGCACTTCCTATTCATGTTGAACTGTTCCTACGGGCCTATTGGCTCTAATTCAGGAGTTACAAGTCTTGGACATTTTCCTCCTGTTTATTTCCATTGCTTCAAAATTTTGACCTTGTGCTGTGACCTTGACCTTTAACCTTAATCCTCAAACAGTATTGGGATCATCCTTGGGTGGAAGGCAAACCATTCACAAAAACTTTACTGAAATCCATTCATTGGTTCTTTGTGTTTTTTAACAAACAGGGAGACACACAGGCAAAATAAAGCCCTCCAAAGACTATCACTGGTTGCCCATTGCCGTGTGCATCACTTTAAATGAAAAAGACCTGCCGCTTGCTCCTCACCCTCTTTATTCTGAGAGTAGGTATGGCTCTGTCTGGTTGGGCCACACAGAATGCACACCCACTCAGGAGACATGTCAGCTGTCCAAATATTAACTATGTGACATATGTCACAAAGTTTAAAACTGGCTGTTTCAGGCAAAAAATATTGCAACAGTCATCATTTCTAAATGAGGATTCATAGAATGCTGTGATTTTTATGTGAAATCCCAACTGTCTTTAACTGTAAACAGTTTATATGAATTGATTTTTGCACAATATGGCCCCTTTAATTCAATCTTGTACAAAATGATACCTGAACATGCCACCAAAGAAATTAGCCAGAATTATATCTCAGGAGGAGAGCGCAGTGCCTTAGTGGTTAACACTGTTGCCTTGCAGCAAGAAGGTCATGGGATTGATTCCCACCTGTGGCCTTTCCGTGTGGAGTTTGTGGGTTCTCTTCGGGTGCTCCAGCTTCCTCCTATATCCAAAGGCATGCATGTTTGGTGGATTGGAAACTTTAAATAGTCCATGCGAGTGTGAATGTGTTTGACTACATGTGGCCCTGTGACAGACTGGTGTCCTGTCCAGGGTCTACCTGCCTCACACCCTATGACTGCGGCTCCAGCCCCTTGTGACCCGATAACCAGTTGGAAGATGAGTGTGTGTGTGTATCTCAGCATACTTATTCGAAGCAACATATTTTAGGCCAGACGTTTAGCGCAGAAACTCATATATTATGAAATTGTGTGCGCCAATGAAAGCTTTTAGGATTCATTTTTCTGATTTTATTGGAAATGGTCTCCAGTCTTTAGTTTTTTTGCTGATGAAAACTGGAGCGCAGTGAGGATACATAAATGGGCAACAAAAAAAAATTACAGCCTGCGTACGTTTTATAATCTCTAAAAGCCATAAAGGCTGACATCAGCATTGCTCAAAAGTTCTTGGACTGCTTGCAGACTTCCTGAAATGAACCTTCCTGCTCTGCATGAGGGACTGACTGCTGTCTTCTTGCAGATACTGTCTGGTTCCCATGAGCTGTGAAACACGATCATGGCCAGACTGTGAACATAAAAATATTTTATAAATCTGTTTAAATGTACAGTTTTTCTTCTTCTAATGAAAATACTACTCTGAAAACTTATTGCATGTGTTGGTAACAGCAAAAAGTTTGGATGGCAGAAATGTGGATGAAGTGAGTGAGTGAGCGTGTGTGTGTGTGTGTGTGAGTAGGTTATCCAGAACTTCTGTAAGCAGTAATTCAAAAACAATAAATGCATTCATCTCTTAACTGACCAAAGAGCACATAATGATTATGATTACATAATGGTAAACTTTGATGCACCAGATCAGGTTTACTACTTTGTGTGGCCTATGTAATATTCCATAGATGTGTCTGCCACCTGCTGGATGGCTAGTGAAGGGGTTCACCTTTACATGAATCTCAGCCATCATGATGAGAAACATGATGTCCAATGTGTGGGCAAATACAGGACAAAATATACAACAGAAAGAAAACTTAAACCCAGAATTAAAGAATAGATAGCATGTGAGGCTGGGGATAACACCCAAACTTTTCATCCGTACTGCAAATTAGTGATTGCAAAGTCAAAACTCTGTTCTGGAACCATTCAAAACCTTTGCAACAACCATATATTCCAGAGTCTGTATCAAAACATTGCATGCTGTGCTAAATCTAAATTATATCACCAAAAATTTTGAAACATTTGATTCAGATGTTCAAGGCTACAGTCAGTGTTAGTGTTAGTGTCAGTGTTAGCAAGCAGTCACAATAGTGGAATCAGTAACACAAATATGTGTGATTGAGTATATTGGTTGAATTAGTTTGTGAAACCACTAATTGATCATAGCTGTCAGTCCAGTCATCACAAATCTGAAGAGATTATTGCTTTTTAATTAGCTCAAGGTGCTCATTTTGAGCCCGCTAATTGCTAACAAGCCAAGCTAACAGATTTGGAGAGCTGTAGTCAAAGAGAACAGAGTACCAAGAGGTGACACGCCGATGCATTTTAGTCAACCACCACTGGCGGCACTGTGTAGGCGCTGCTGCTATCTTGGACTGCTGTTGGTAATATCAGCGTTCACAACGGTGTCATTTAACATACTTTTTAGTCTTGATGGATCATCACTGGGGTTTATTTTGGTTGCAAGCAGAATACTGAAGACATGATGGATAGCCACGGTGAACGCTGCAACCGTTGTGACTAATAAAATAATTCCAGAAAAGACTTTCAGCTCTTAAAATAAATGATTTATTTCCTGCTTGTTGGCGGTTGAGAAACGCACCTGGAGCAAACACAGAGGGACTTCACCGAGGGACACAATAAGGAATGAAAGTAATTCCAGACATCTTATGTGGATAAGTTTTCATCAGTGTCGATGTCAACAGGTCAGACTGAAAAACTTCATTTACTCTGTTCGCTGTGTCTCCTTCAAATGATCTTAACTTCATTTTTGTTCATTTTTTAAAAATTCAAATACAGGATCTAACAGTAATTCTTCCTGTTCACTAGAAATAGAGACATTAACAGTGTCGGGTTCAGACAGAAATATGAACCCCAGTTCAGAAAACACCATTCCATCTGACATCACCCAGTTTTGGGGAAAAAAAAATCCCAGGTCACACCTCAGCTTTATTCTGTCAATTTTATATGTTAATCACATTCCAAAGTTATGGTGAAATGCCAAATATTAGGTCTGTATCTTGAAAACTTTTGAAGTTACAGCCTTTTTGTGAATTTTTCACATATGAAAACGGTGTTTTCTACCAACTTTGCACATTAATAATGAACTCCCTATATGCCTCACAGCTTTAAAACTGCTCATGCCAGGCTAACCTTTGGTGTAGAGGTGGGAAATTGTAGCAGTTTTGGTGTATCTAGTGTGATGTGGTAAATGGTAAATGGACTGCATTTATATAGCGCTTTTCCATCTGCATCAGACGCTTAAAGCGCTTTACAATTATGCCTCACATTCACCCCGATGTCAGGCGCATACAAGGCGCTCACTACACACCGGGAGCAATAGGGGATTAAAGGCCTTGCCCAAGGGGCCTTAGTGATTTTCCAGTCAGGTGGGGATTTGAACCCATGATCT
Source organism: Thalassophryne amazonica (assembly GCF_902500255.1). Lineage (NCBI taxonomy): Eukaryota > Metazoa > Chordata > Actinopteri > Batrachoidiformes > Batrachoididae > Thalassophryne > Thalassophryne amazonica. The sequence continues at coordinate 148,329,457 of NC_047103.1, read as the reverse complement.
TCTAGACTCAAGCCCAACACCTTAACCACTAGACCATCACCTCCCCTGCCTTTCACAAATGCCTCAAAATGGTAGAAAACCCAAAATTGTACATGTCGTTTTTATCTTTGATTAGTTCAAAATCAAAGAAATATACCAGCTATGGCTATACAATGTTTTGTATGATGGTTTGTGATATAATGGAACATATCTACACATTTAAATGATATACCAGGTTGTTTTAACAAAATTTATAGTTGTTGAAAAAAAATGCAAATTTTAAAAAAGTGTTGAAATATACTGATTTTCATCACCCCAGATGCCAATGTAGACAGTTGACTATCAGCAGCAGCACCCTTGGGCATAAAGACGGTAATGGCTATGGCAATCAGATGTTTGACCCCCAGTGACCTTGACCTTTACCCAAATGCTTAACCTCGAGCTGACCTTCCCATGGCAATTCTGGAACATTACCTTTGGCCCAAAATCAGGTTGAAAATGAAATTCCCTGACCTTTGTTGAAACAAATTCTCTCAAGTCAGTTTTTGGGACAGCATTTAGTGGTATGTGATGTTTTGCAGAAATAAGCAAATGCATCTGGAAGGAGTAGGCACACAAACAGACAGGCCCTAGTGAGTGACCTCAATTTGGCAAATTTCACATCTGCTGGACAATTCCAGAGCCCACTTGGTGCAAATTGGTATGAAAAACCAACATTTTGACTTTTGACCCCTGTGATCTTGATCTTTACTAAAACAAACCCTTTAAGGGGAATTCTGAGTTTGAATATCATCCACGTATAAAGTTTGGAATTTGCCCAAAGGACCTAAGAGGAGTCAGGGAAGAAAGAGTCTGATAAAGTAAAATTTTTGACCTTTGACTCTAAATCCTTAAAGACAATTCGGGGGTCACTGCAAGTTTGGTAGAAATTGGCCCAAGCACTTCAGAAGGGTAGTGGACCAAAAGCACATACAAACAATTTTTTTTTGTCAAATTGATGTTTTCAAATAAAAACAATGCCTTGATACAGGACAGTGGATTATGGGGACCTGTGAAGGATTTCCCCGTTTTAACAGCTTCATCGTGGCTCCACGTCTTCACGTATTTGGTAAAACTCTGACAGTGTTTCACCTCAAGCATCATCAAGGAGGATATGAAGCAATGCGCTTTATTTGAATTATGCTGTTCATTACAATTTCATATTGCAATGTTTGGATGTTCTGACACGTAAGAGAATTCTCAAGCACAAATGGAAACTTTCTTGCACGCGTGCATACAGCAAGTCGTCTGCGACTGAAAGAGTTTCAGTCTGTGGGAGCAAAGTATTGTGTTGCCAAAACCGAATTAAAATCATACTTCTCCAGGATGAAACTGTATCTTGGCAGCACCATTTAGGAGCAGATAGGAACTCTGGGAGGGTTTTAAATGTCCTCAGACAGAGAGAAAGACAAGAAGTGAATCTAAAGGAAAAGAAGAGCCGTTGCCAGATTTTGTTTTCTAAAAATCCCCAGAATGTCCATTCACTATTGAAACCTAATCTCAGATTTAAAACATATAATTGCTTTTCCTCCAAGGTTCCACTGAGAAAATGCCTCATTATTATTATTAATCATTATAAGTGTTATTTAAAGAGGTTCTTTTGTGCCAATTTGCTTTATCGTTTTGGGTTAAATATGGTTGGAGGTTCCAGGTTGAATCATTTTAAAGTCCCATCACTGCATGCATATGCAAACTGCTACTATAACAAAAAATTGTGAAATGACTTGTTTTAGAGTTTTGTGACCTTATATGGGCTCCATCTTTCTGTGTGAGGTGCACCCAGTAAACCACAAAGTGACACTCCCACACAGAACATTCATCCACAAAGTGGAGGGGCTCAGTGCACAGCAGCTCCTTACTATTTAAAGCAACAGGCACACAGAGAGGTTATTTTATGATGCCTCACTTCTGTGGGTATGGATTACTTTTGGCTGCAAACTATAACCCTTTAATTTTTACCTACATTTGGTAGAACATTTATATACTGCATTCTATTGAAAAGGACATTAAAAGGTTAATATCTGTTATCACTTATTTGGGCAGCACACTGGCCAGTTGTGTTACTAAGCTCTATCGGTAACACTTTACTTAAAGGTATCGTCATAATAGTGATATAACATTGTCATAAGTGTTACATGACACAGTCATGAACGTGTCATAAACATTATGTCACTGTCATAAATGTTTATGACTGCTGTCATTAAGTGTCATTCAGTTTTTGTAATGACAAGTTGATATTTTTTTGGGTTGTCTTGAATATGACAACTTGATATTAATCAAAGCGACATAACCAGAATGTATCTTTGGCCTTCTTGGTCTTGGGTTGTATCCCAACTTGTCAACTTGTCATTACAAAAACCGAATGACACTAAATGACAGCAGTCATAAACATTTATGACAGTGACATAATGTTTATGACACATTCATGACTGTGTCATGTAAGAGCTATGACAGTGTTATGTCACTATTATTACGATACCATCAAGTAAATAGTAGAGAAGCTTGAATCTTCGACTGGACTGGGTTGCTTGATGCAAGCACGTTTTGCTTCTAATCGCAGAAGCTTCCTCAGATAAATTTCTTGCTCTGGTAGTCTGACTTCTGTCTTGACTCTTGTAGAGAAGAACAAACAGAAGCCACAAACGCTGGAGTTTTAAACCTAACGCAGACTGCTATTGGTAGTGACTAACAATTGCTCTAATTAGCACCTATTGTGCTCTAGTTAGTACCCTCCTAATGACAGGGAAGTTTCCCTCTTAACGATGGGACTGATGCCTCTCCTGATAACGTGAATGACTCATTACCATGAACAAAAGTGTGAAACTGCTTTGACCTGAGTACCACTTGTAAAGAGGGTGACAGAGTGTCTCAGACCCCCTCCCCAGTTAAGGCTGGGTTTCAACTGTTTCACATACTACAAAGCTTCCTTCACTCCCCTCTCAAACCATTTCTTCTCTCTGGCTAAGATTTTGACTTCCTTGTCCTCCAACGTGTGGTTAGTGTCTTTAAGGTGGAGATGAACTGCAGACTGAGGTCCACTGGCGCCCTCTCTGCGGTGCTGGTATAGCCTTTTGTGTAAAGGTTGCTTAGTCTCACCTATGTAGTGTTCGTTACAGTTTTCCTGACATCTGATAGAATACACTACATTGCTCTGTTTGTAACTAGGGATCCTGTCCTTAGGGTGAACTAATTTCTGTCTCAAGGTGTTAACAGGTTTAAAGTAAACTGGGATTTTGTGGTGTCTGAAGATCCTCTGTAGTTTTTCCCCTACTCCTGCTAAATAAGGGAGAGACACTCCTCTTCTTCTTGGCTCCATCTCCTGTCTGTCTGGTCTCTTTGTCTTTGGGACTTCTGCACTTCAAGTACAGCATTACCACTCTGTCTTGAGGTTCTCTAGCACATCGTCTAAAATGCTTGGCACCAATCCATTTGGTGAGTGGCTGAGTGTGCATTGTTATGTAGATGGTGCATATTCTGGGTGCAGAGGAGCTGGGTTAAGACTGTACATTATGTAAGGATGTGTTATGGGTGTTTTGTAGTCACATTTTAGCATTGACAGGAGTGTGGAAAGAGCACAGAGTACTAGCACTGATCATATACAAGAGAAAGGTGTGGGGAGGGTTTATGATGTGGAAACAGATTAGTGCCAACACAGTGAGTGGTCACATTGGGGGAAGAAAATGGACATAATGTAGGAAACTGCAATGGCAGTTTTATTACCACCAAGTAGTAACTGCCGACAGTTCCAAATGAGGCCTGCCATCATGAAGAAAAAGTTAAAGTTTCTTGATTGTCCACTTGAGGCTAGCTCCAAAAGTGAGCAGGTTCTCATAGAAGCCAATGTTAAAATGGACAGCTTTCGCAAAGAAATAAACACGTTCATAGCCTGGTACAAAATATGTTTTGGTCTCTATATCCAATGTCAAACTCAATGACAACAGTATGGGGTAAAAAATATTTTGCAACTTCTTGGTTTCAGATGTTTTAAGCCATAACGTTGTGCAAAATTAGGGCCCAGGCCTCTCTGAGTGACAGCCTGTGTCTTATCACTGACTCAGAGTGTCAGTCGATCAGAGGTTGCTGACTGTGGCTGCTATGGAGCACCATCTTTTTCTTTTTTTTTTTTTGTATTTTATTACACATATCTATAATGATATGGCTTGCTGTATGGTTAATAAATCCTAATGGCTTATCTAAGACATCTTTGAATCAGTTTTTTTTTGCAAGTGGAAATTATTGTCTTACTTAATTTTGGATGTTGACCTTGTTAGCACCTTTGTAGCTATCAACATTTGATGATGTTTGGTCCAGTTAACTCAAACAGGTCATAATTTTTTATGCCCACACCATTGGGTGGCATCTCACTGAGACTGGCATTTGCAAGAGATTTTGCACAACACTCCCTGGATGGCACCATCCCATAGCATGAGTGGCAGGCTGGTGCTCATGTGTCTCTTGAATTTTGAACAGTTCAAAGTTGGCGAGGTGACAATGCTCCTTACCAAGTACTCAGAGCTGTCATGAAGCCCTGTGACTCATAACGTCTACATTTTGAGTGATTGGAGACAAAAACGAGGACCTGACATTACTCAAGGGGGTCATGCCACAGCTGCCCTGGGAGCTTGCCAAAATTGTGGAGATGATTGGAGAGAGACAGTATATCTGGAAGTGGCCGAGGGAGTCCAGCAGCTGTGGCTCAATTGTTCACTCGCATGCACGTGTGGTCAATGGGCTGGTCCCATCTGTCTTTGGTAGCTCGGATTATCTTTTTTTCCCCCTAAATCCGGACCACAAAGGGAAAGGTCTCATTCCGGCAGCCATGAGCCGTGTGGACTTCAGCACAGCAATGGAAGAATACTGGACATTTCTAAGAACCAAGGAGGACATTTGTCCACAGGAGGATGCCTCTCAACATCCGTGTGTGACGGCGCCAACCAGGACCACTTTGCTCACGTGGACTGCTGGACATTACATATTTCATCCTGTGGGAAATCATTCTACAAGTGGGTGAATGCCCTGTTCACAATTTTCTTCCTGTTGGATGTTTTTGTCCTCAATGGAGATCTGCACAGATGGAACATGTGCTTGTGTGGTGAACATTACATAAGTGGGTTCACTTATGTAATGTGCGTCTCAGTGCTGCACTCTTAAAATAGCACTCTGTTAGATATTAGACTTGGTTTTAGGTGGTCTAAATGGACAATAGGAATGAATCATTTTTGTCCCTGATTACACTATATTTTTTTAAAGATGAACACCAATACATTTGTATAAAAAGGGGGGCAGGGGTTCAGTGTGGGAAAATGCTGCTTTGGTTGGAAACTAGCAATGATGCGTGTGTTGTCTTTTCTGCTTTTGTTTTGAAGGTAGGGCCCTTAGTCACATAAGGTCCAAAGGTTGTGTGACCGATAGCATGGTGATGCGACTTTGTATTATCTTGAGCAATTCCTCAAAGTAGTTATTCTGAATATCCCCTCCACATAAGCATGAGGCTAAAATTTTGACCTTGGACTGTGACCCTGACTTTCAACCCATATTTCTTAAACTCAAATAATTTTGTCTGTGGGAGAGTCTCAAACTTTCTCCCAAGATTGATCCAACTCAGACCAAACGTCCACTTATTTTGCGGACATGGAGGGACGGACCCGCAGGACCTTAACTACCATTTAAAATAGCTTATAAAATGTTTAAATGTGAATGTGGACATCACAGAGAAAAGTAGAATGGAATGCACGTAGGTGTCCATGAAAACAAGGAGACACAGAGCATTGATGGCACGTTGGTCAGACAGATGAAGTGTGATGGCACAGAGTATTCCCTGGGTGGTCTGTGGTGTCCCAACTGTCCCTTTCATTTAGACGTGCCTGGAATGGTGTGGGTGGTGTCTCTGTATCTGTGCATGTGAGTGCGGTGGATTTGAAAGGAAATCAGAGTAATGGAAGCTGACGCAGCGAGATGCACATCCAGCTTTTTATGAGAAGATAGACGACCGAGATACAGGCCTGGACCTGATTGTCAGCTTCTTGTAATCACGCTCATATTTCCCCAAAAAACACAGGGGAAAGTAAATGAATGACACACATGTAAAAAAAAACAAAAAAAAACTACTCTGCTAGTTTTCCCTTAAATTTGGTTGTCATGTGAAAATAATTAAAATTGTTCCCCTTAAAATTGTTTGTCATCATGCATATATATATATATATATATATATATATATATATATATATATATATATATATATATATATATATATATATATATACACACACACACACAGTGGGGCCAAAAAGTATTTAGTCAGTCTCTGATTGTTCAAGTCCTCCTACTTAGAAAGATGAGAGAGGTCTGTAATTTTCAACATAGGTACACTTCAACTATGAAAGACAAAAATAGAAACAAATCGAGAAAATCACATTGTAGGATTTTTAAAGAATTTATTTGTAAATTATGGTGGAAAATAAGTATTTGGTCAATAACAAACAAGCAAGATTTCTGGTTCTCACAGACCTGTAACTTCTTCTTTAAGAAGTTCTTCTGTCCTCCACCTGTTTCCTGTATTAATGGCACCTGTTGGAACTCATTATCTGTATAAAAGACACCTGTCCACAGCCTCAAACAGTCAGACTCCAAACTCAACCATGGCCAAGACCAAAGAGCTGTCAAAGGACACCAGGAAGAAAATTGTAGATGTGCACCAGGCTGAGAAGAGTGAATCTACAATAGTCAAGCAGGTTCGTGTGAATAAATCAACTGTGGGAGTAATTGTAAGAAAATGGAAGACATACAAGAGCACTGATTGTCATCCCATGGGGTCAAAATAATCATGAGAATGGTGAACAAAAATCCCAGAACTACACAGACCTGCAGAGAGATGGGACCAAAGTAACAAAGGCTACACACTACACAGAGAGGGACTCAAATCCTGCAGTGCCAGGCGTGTCCCCCTGCTTAAGCCAGTACATGTCCAGGCCCGTCTGAAGTTTGCCAGAGAGCATATGGATGATCCAGAAGAGGCTTGGGAGAATATCATGCGGTCAGATGAAACCAAAATAGAACATTTTGGTAAAAACTCAATTCGTCATGTTTGGAGGAAGAAGAATGCTGAGTTGCATCCAAAAAACACCATATCTACTGTGAAGCATGGGGGTGGAAACACCATTCTTTGGGGCTGTTTTTCTGCAAAGGGGACAGGACGACTGACAGAACATTGAAGATGCAACATGCCAGGGTCTTCCAGCATGACAATGATCCCGAACACACCGATCGGGCAACGAAAGAGTGGCTCCGTAAAAAGCATTTCAAGGTCCTGGAGTGGCCAAGCCAGTGTCCAGACCTCAACCCCATAGAAAATTTATTGAGGGAGTTGAAAGTCTGTGTTGCCCAACGACAGCCCCAAAACATCACAGGAAATGTTTGACCTCTGTCATTGCCAACAAAGACTATGTTACAAAGTAAGTAAGTCCCTTCGGCTGCTCCCTTGTTTGCACTCGGGGTCGCCACAGCAAATCCAAGGTGGATCTGCATGTTGAATTGGCACAGGTTTTACGCCGGATGCCCTTCCTGACGCAACTCCACATTACATGGAGAAATGTGGCAGGGGTGGGATTTGTATTGAGTTGAATTTTTGTTATTGACCAAATACTTACTTTCTACCATAATTTACAAATAAATTCTTTAAAAATCCTACAATATGATTTCCTGGATTTTTTTTTTTCTCATTTTGTTTCTCATAGTTGAGGTGTACCTATGATGAAAATTACACATCTCTCTCGTCTTTCTAAGTAGGAGAACTTGCACAATGAAGGACTAAATACTTTTTTGCCCCACTGTGTGTGTGTGTGTGTGTGTGTGTGCATATATATATATATACATATATATATATATATATATATATATATATATATATATATATATATATATATATATATATATATATATATATAGATAGATAGATAGATAGATAGATAGATAGATAGATAGATAGATAGATAGATAGCGGCGCAAAGCTCACTCATGGTACAGGGTGTCCTAAACAGGGAGTGCCAAAATTCAAATCCACAGTAAAAAAGGAAATGTTCAAATGTCAAAAACTTCCTGGATTGAAAGATGAGATCCCATGGAATCTCGTGTGAACTGGCAAGCTCACACTCAAACAGGAAGTGCCGAATTCTCAGTCACAGTGAAACAGAAAATGTTGAACACGTCCTGGCATGGGTGCAACTAGAGTGGAGGCCGGGGTTTGACTGGACTCCCCTGAAATCTGATTGGACACAGATGATTGACATGTCACAGCACCACACAAATCAGTGAGTCACGTTGACTACTAGGTTCTTCCTGTTCAGTAGTTGGTGCTGTGTACCACAAAAAGGTTCTAATCCAGCTTAGTAGAAGAAGAAAAAAGTTGCTTCAGATTTGAGCTTAACACGTCGTTTGAACTATGGACTTCTAATCACATCAAACGTATATTGTGAATAAATGACTGTATTTTATGCCAGAAATGAGGTTCAGGTTATTAAATGCAGCATTTCTCCTTTAATTTGGGTTGCCTTATATACATACGTTGAAGCTAACAGACAGCAGCTGGTTCATGCTCTGTGGGCTTATTAGTGCAGCAGATAACTGAAACAATCCTTCAAATGGCGATACAAGCATCAAATTCAGCACAAATACAGCTGGACCAAAATTAATGGAGCAACGTTAACTTCTGACCCCTGTACAAACTGAAACTGACCTTTGTCACCATTCTTGCTGCTTTTACCTCATAACTCCATAACATTCAGTACTAACTGTCAAAACTATACCTTTTTTGGAATCTTTATGATCAGGCAAATAATGTGGTGTAGTTTTCTATATGATTGGAGCATCTTTTAATTTTGACCCTTGTCTAATTCTTCAATTGACCCCTACCTGGCTGCCTATTGAACATTCAAGTGGCCAATCAGTTTTTTTTTTAAAGATTTAATGTATATGGATTATTTGTGCCAAATGTGATGCTTGTATCACCATTTGCAGGATTCCACTCTAAATATTCTTTTATCTGCTGCAGTATATGTAAGATGCTGCTCCTCAGTGTTTCTTAACTGCCCTCAAAAGTATTGGAACAGTTGGTATTTCACACATTTTAATGTGTTTATTCCACTTCAGATACATTTCTTTTTCTAAAATTATCTTCCTTAACTCAAACTGAAAGCAAATCTCTACAACGTGATATGAATGAATTAAAAATATGAAATCCAGCTTCCTGATGGAGTGGTGTGGAGGATGATTTTCTTAAAAAAGAAGACCTGAAAGTTCACCTACAATTTGACAGAAAGTACATTTGAGATGAAAGCCTAGATTTGATGTTTTGGTGAAAGAAACTTTTGTATTTCTTCATAATTGATGTAAATAAATTATTTATCCACACAACTTGAACATGATCACCATAACTAGCAAATTACATTTATAAATAAATGCTATTAATCTTCCCTCATGTCTTTAACCCCTTAACGCCTGAATTTATATAGCTGTATATAAAAAAATGTTTTGTGTGTGTTTTTGCCTTTAAGTAGATGGTAAATAATGTTGAGATTATTAATTTCACTTTTGCACAAAAAATAAATAGTAATTTTGGTATTTTGGTAATGACTTTATGTTATAATGTTATAATAATAACATACTGGTCAATTTGGTATGTTGCATATTTGAGTCAAATATTGTAGCATATATGTGACAATAGGTGTTAAGGGGTTAAAATCGGCTTCCCTCATCCTTTCATGACAATCTCAAAGGACCTTTTGGGGGTTTACCAGTCTGAAAAGTGTGTCATTGTTCTTATTTTATTATGCATGTGCAGAAAGTTCCACCTGTGGAGAAGTGACCGATATAAGGACATGACCTGATGATCTGAGCAGCCAGGGTATGCCCGTTAGCAGTTTATTGTACCATTTACGTATATAGTACTATGTCTTTATGTAACCTTACCTGTTTTTTCCCTCCCGGTGTGCTTTTGTTGGCACTATGTTCAAATAAAATTAATGTCTTTTCTGTGTTTTTAAAACAGTTGTCTTCAAAAAGTATTTAAAAAGACCTTTGAGGATAAAAAAAAAAAAACAGGGAGGGCGGAGGCTCTCATATTTCAGGCTCTTGTACTCATGGAAAAGCGATATATATTACATACATATATTAGCAAAAATTAAGATTTTCTGTGATTGTTGTGTCAGCTTTTGATACCTTTTAATTTCATGTGCGCACAGTGTGTACTGAGTTACAGTATTGTACAGCCCTCCTTAGAAAAGATTTTAGAAGCCGCTACTGGTTAACAGTTGGACAAACTTAGGTTGTCTTGCGTTTCACCGCTGGCAAAACACTCCTTCAGTCTTTTCAGCAGCTCTCATTTTTCTAACTGCCTCTCTTAAATATCAGACATGATTTTGCTCTCAGAGCTACAAGCCTGATGTGGAAATACCAGCAGAAACAACCCAGGAATGTCAGGCCGTCAGCGAGGCCAGAGCAGGCAAAGTGCAGAAGGGCCACATGTCTTTGAAGTCCTGCCTTGACAGTTGTGGACCCTGGACGCTCCCTGGCACAGTTCAGCGAAACCTGATCACGTTTCATTATTTTGATGGGAAAATCAGACAGTTGGGGTTTTATTTTAGCACCGCTAACCTCTTGTCAAAGTCCAGAGAACCTCGCAGCAATACCCCTACGTGCACACACACACATACTCTGCAGTGTTCGCTTTAGATTAGGCAACAAAGAACACATTCATCTTTTCGGGCCAGCCAGTCGGACAATGTGTTCCGGTCTGTTTTGTGTTTCATTTTATTGTGCTGTTTCCTATATCGTACACACATGCGTACCATCGCAACATCTGTCGTGGTTGATTACATTTGGGTTTTTTTTTCCCCTATTTAAATCAAGAAGCGTGTGCACCTAAAAGCCTGTAGTCAGTAAATTAATTATCTTGCTTTCAATCTGCAGTTTATAATTCCATAAAATTCAATAAAACTGTTTTTGTCTCTCTGAGAGGATTTTATGACTCCTTTTTTGTGCTTTTTGGGGGGTTAAAATGTTACATAGATGTCATTAAAATGCTTTTGTTATTTAAATACTTTTGCTGCCAGAAGGTTTGATGCATTTATTTGTGAATCAATGCTAAGTTTGTGCTAAGAAAATAAATAACTTAATCTAAGTTTAATAATACTGGAGATTCAAGAACACGTTCTGAATTTTATTTACTTTTATTCAGCAGCTCTATCAAGCTCAAGTTATTATTGAACAAAAATTTTAAACATAAAAAAGTTACAACAAAATAATCATAAATAAAAGCCATACAAAGGCTATGTTGGGAACAGCTACCCTAAATGTTAGCTTTAGTAACTGCTAACATGCTAATTGAAACAGTAACTGTGATAATGCGAAACTGCTAAAGCAGTTAACTAAAGCTAGGGAATGCAAACTTTTATTATATTTGGGTTTTGTTGTTGTTGTTGTTGTTGTGTGTGTTTTTTTTTTTTTTTTTTTTTTTTTTGTCTTTAAAACTTGAAAAACAGACCTAAACTGCTGAAAGTTTAATATGACGAACATGAGATTCCCAAAAGGGATTAGCATTCCAAGATCAGATAAAAATCATGATTCACAGATAATTAATTGAACAAATGAAATTAAACAATAGTTTACATTCAACATACAGTTTATTCACAGTACAAAAAGTACGAAATGAATAATAAATGTTAACAAATAAAAATACACATGGAAAATAATTTTAATATTTTAATGAATGCCTCTAGCTTTATGTAACAGATGTTCTACTAAGTGCAGGAATTATTCAGTATACAGAGTATGCATGCAATTAGGAAAACAGGAGGAATGACAGTAATGACTCATTTCAATAGATTTGTACCAAAGTGAATTTTAAAATCTAGATGGTCACAAAGTTTGAATAAAATTATCATATTTGTCCTCAAGAATGACAATTGTAATTGGATTCACATGACTCAGAATTTGCTGCAGTTCTTTGCCACTTTGATTCAAGGTACACATTTGAAGACACATTGTAAGTCATTTTACATCCTAAAATCCTATTGAAACAATAGTTTTCCTAATCAATTCAACATACTTGGTATACAACCCCAATTCCTAAGATTTTGGGACATTGTGTGAAATGTAAATAAAAACAGAATTCAATGATTTGCAAATCCTCTTCAACCTATTTTCAACTGAATACACCACAAAGACAAGATATTTAATGTTAAAACTGATAGACATTTTTGTTTTCGTGCACATATTTGCTCATTTTGAACAAAAGACTGGGAAAGTTGATGAATGCTCAAAGAACACTTATTTGGAACATTCCACAGGTGAACAGGGTAATTGGAAACAGGTGAGTGTCATGATTGGGTATAAAAGGAGCATCCCCAAAAGGCTCAGCCGTTCACAAAAAAAGATGGGGTGAGGATCACCACTTTGTGAACTGTGTGAAAAAATAGTCCAACAGTTTAAGAACAATTTTTTTCAATGTTCAATTGCAAGGAATTTAGGGATTCCATCATCTACAGTCTATAATATAATCAGAAGATTCAGAGAATCTGGAGAACTTTCTACACGTAAGCGGCAAGACCGAAAACCAACAATGAATGCCCGTGACCTTCGATCCCTCAGCGGCACTGCATTAAAAACCAACATTATTTTGTAAAGGATCTTACCGCGTGGACTCAGGAACACTCCAGAAAACCATTGTCAGTTAACACAGTTCGTCGCTACATCTACAAGTGCAAGTTAAAACTCTACCATGTAAAGCGAAAGCCATACATCAACAACATCCAGAAATGCTGCCGCCTTCTCTGGGCTCAAGCTCATTTGAAATGGACAGACGCAAAGTGGAAAAGTGTGCTGTGGTCTGATGAGTCCACATTTCAAATTGTTTTTAGAATTTTCCTCTTTTGTCCAAAGGACAAAAGAGGAAAAAAAAACATCCAGATTGTTACCAGTGCAAAGTTGAAAAGCCAGCATCTGTGATGGTATGGGGGTATGTTAGTGCCCAAGGCATGGGCAACTTCCACATCTGTGATGGCACTATCAATGCTGAAAGGTACATCCACTTGTTCCAGTCCACCCAACTATAAACTATATTTAATATATAAACACCAACCCTAACAAATCAAAACTATACTTTAAATATTTGCTGAGTTTTTCATTTTACTTAATTTGTCAAAATCAAAGACTGCAGTTAAAATATAATCTGCATCTGTATTATTATCATTATTTTTTTATTGTGTAATTGGAATTTGTCTGTCTGGAATCAATGTAACTGGCAAAAATAGCCATTTGACTCACTGGAATTTGTCTATCTGGAATGAAACCGCTCAGCCTTGGCAGACGTTTGCCTTCTGTGGCCAACCAGCCGAGTAGAACTTTCTTTGCAAGGTAGAAAAATAGCTCTGTGCCTCGCAGATTCACTCTCAGATTTACAAAGATGATTCCATAAAAGACATTTAGTGGTGAGTTACTGCTGGAACGTTTGGCACTTCAGACGTGGAATCAAGCTAAATAACAGACAAAAGACTGCTGGATCCAGGACGGTCCTTCAGATTCACTTTGTAGTTTTACCTAGTCTGTGTAAATCCATATCCACTGCAAGCAAAAACAACAAATCAGCAGAATTTACCCACGCTACACAAACCGAATCGCTGTGATCATGTGTGAAGGTGACTGACAGGCTACAAAGTCCTGTTCCATGTTCCATGTGACGTCCCTTGTCCAATCAAAGTGCCACTCACAGTGTGGGAGGAGGGGCTGCTTTGTAAATTCATAAATGATTGACGGCTAACAAGCTCCGATTAGCTTCTTTGTCACTCACACCACTGCTGTTTGTTTCCTGGCGCTGTGTTGTTATTTAAAGGGAAAAGAAATGGTAGACATTTTATGGTAGACATATTAAGGGATGAAATTTGTGTGACTGTTTCTTTTATCATGGGAAAAGAGAAATTGCTCAAAGCAGTCATTAAAGCCCACTTGAATAGGCTCCTTTAGGATGTAATGAGATGCTGAGAGCGCGGCTAATCTCTATTCTCCTGCCAAAGTCCACTGTTTAACCAGAGACATGAATATATGGCGGCTAAATGGCTTTTCCCTCTGCCCTGGAAGCAATCTGTTCACTTCAAAGGTTAAGGGGGGAGAGATACTACTTTTAACTCACCCCTTCATCTCTTAACCCTCTCACGTTGTCTCTTTCTCATTTTTGTTCTTCCTATTCTGAACTGTTGTAAATACTTCACGACGCTTTGCCTTAAAGTGCCAGTTTTTGCTTCATTCTGTCATCCCTGAATTGTAAAAAATTCAGTTTATATTTTTTGTTATTGTTTTGTGTGTGTGTGTGCATTTGGACAACTTTTGTCACATGCATTGTTCTTTTTGCCATCCTTGATCTCTATTTTTTAGATTTGCCATTAAAGCTACAGTGTGTAGGATTTAGTGCCATCTAGTGGTAATATTGTATATTGTATTATGTTTTTCCTTCTTTGACGACATGGATTCATACTTACTTGCCTTCTCTTGTGATAACCAACATGTATAAACCTCCATTTCAAATAAACTAGAGTTCTGAACCTGGTTAGCCTGCACTAGCAACCACTACACTGTGTACAGTGAAGCAACCATTTATTCCTCAGTAACGTCTCATTTAGTCTCATTTCTTCTACTCCAAATTTGGCTATGCCCATTTCATCTTCTTTTAAAATTGACAAGAGCATCATTTTGTCATATTTTTCACTTATTAACTCTGGGGTCCAGGGAATCACCAGTTCATCCAGGCCATTTTCCTTCAGAAATTCACTTTTAAGATACCTGCATGTAGTATAACTGCCATGTGTTGCATATTAAAATGTTCAGAATAATCTCATTTTTCTGAATGTGAGGCATATAGTTGCCTGGAATATTGCGTAAAAGTTTGGTTCTTAAGGTGAAACTATAAAGAAAATATTAGAAATTCTTCAGATATACATTTTTATATATGTGGATGAACTATTTTATTATTAGAAATGGGTTTACTAAGAGTTTACTAAACCCAGTAAAAGTAGTGTAATATATTAAAAATATATTAAAACAATCTATAATATATATATATATATGTGTGTGTGTGTGTGTGTGTGTGTGTGTGTGTGTGTGTGTGTGTGTGTGTGTGTGTGTGTGTCTGCATAACAGAGACTTGGTGATAACATATAACATATTTATAAAATAACATCACTCACCAATGCCAGCTGGGTGTCTTGTATGTTCACGAAATCTGTATTGTTCAAATGATGATGCAGCCTCTCACAGACTCAGAGACCATGTGATCTTGTCTGACCTCTAGGTTTGGCTGTGATTTTCTTGAAGAAAAATGAAAACTACAGCTGAGAAGTTGTACTTTTAGGAATTGGTCAAACTATAAATCAGTGACTAAATGTCTCTGACATTTAGTCACTGATTTATAAATAGAAATATGACTAAAAGCAGTCAGTGGACCCCAGGTGGTTAAGTTATTGAAACAATACACAAAATGGGGTTAGGCTAGGGTTTGGGGTGAGGATGACTGCCTCAGGGCCCTGTCACACCTTGATTTAACCAGTGTATGCTGACTGTATTAAAAACTCTGGCATATGCTGGCGTATGTAAAATAAATTATGCAGCTCTCACACTTTGATGATTTATCCGGCGTTTGCTGACAGTCCCGTTTCCACCGAGTGGTTTGGGTCGGTACTGCACAGTGTAGTGCGGGGCTTGAACAGTTAAGTCTGGCTTAGTTTGGGTTTCTACCACCAGCAGAATCCTTTTGTTTGGCAGGTGGAGTACGTAAATTTTGATGAGCACGTCATCCAGCGTGCATACACTGTTGCGCTGCGTCTCCGCTCCAGACGGAGGCAAAACAGAGTAATTTAACATTATTTTATTTTTGCATTGGTGGATCATGGGATTTATTTTCATTGCGTGCAGAGTGCTGATGAGTTGACTGATGTATGTGGGAAATGCTGCCATGAATGAATGAAGCGCTGTGACTCTTTCAACTTTTAAGCACCGGTCGCAGTCTGATCGATCCTCCTGTGTGGTCTGATCGCCCCCCATGTGATCAGTCAGATTTGATAATGAATCCAACTGAAACAAACAGGCATGATTAAGACTTTATATTTACTTTGTGTGTGTGAATGGTTTTAATATTTGAAACAGTCTGTTTGCATGAACACTGCAGCTTTCAGACAATCAGTGGACACCATCAATGGACATATTTCGATTTATGAGTAAATTACAAGAAACATGTGTCAACAATCACAAAACTTGCCTACAACTTATGTTCCACATGTGTGGGATGTATGACTCATATGCTGGCATATATCAAAAATATCCTCCTGAATACTAGGACACACACACACACACACACACACACATATATATATAAATGTATTACGTATAAATGTATTATATATATATATATATATATATATATATATATATATATATATATATATATATATATATATATATATATATATATATATATATTAGGGCTGGGCAAGTTGATGCGTTAATATCACGTTAGCGCATTAACTAATTAACACTGACAATTTTTTTTTTATCGCACTTTAATGCCGTTTTTTTATCAGTGGAGTACTTCGAGCCTTAAATATCACCTAAATGCAGCACACATAGCTGATACCAGCAAATCATTCAACAATACACACTGCGGCATGAGGCTTCATCACATTACGTTCGATTCAGCGTGTAGGAGAACAATTGATAAACAAAGGCAAGAGAAGTTTGCAAATGCGACAGTGAAATGGATTGCTACAGACTGCAGGCCGATTAGTGTTGTGGAAGACGTCATTCTGTTTATTGCTTGGGACTCACACCCACACATGACGCACGCCTCCGCTACCAAGATTTCTACCACCACCACCACCCCCCACCCCCCCGCTTGTCCCCCAAGCTTGTGGCTGCGCGGGAGACTGCTGCGGCCACACTCACATTGCCTCAATTCAGATGACAGTCTGTCTTAAAATTTAGCATACATAAACAATCAAATGTATATGTGCAGTGTTTTAATTCTTATGTGTGCCAGACTGGTGGTTGGCTCTCACTGCGGTATTGTATCACTTCCTGTTCCGGAGCACAGCCGTGTTTTGCTGTATCTGTTAGTTGTTTAATCTGCGCAGTTAGATTGATCTAGTTACCTAGATAACGATTTGTTTCACAGTGTTATCTTCACGTGCCTTAACTAAAGCACTCCCTCTGCTGAATCACCTCTAAATTATTTACATGTTATTCACTTTGCGTGTTTTTAGGAATCCGCTAGCTTAGCGCAGCTACTAGCTCTTAGTCGGTTTAGCATGGCGGCTTCTCCTGTCTCTCCCGCACTTTTCTGCTCTGGGTGTGAAATGTTTAGTTATTCCTCGGCCTCCTTTAGCAGTAATGGTACTTGTAATAAGTGTAGCTTATTCGTAGCTTTGCAGGCCAGGCTGGGCGAATTGGAGACTCGGCTCCGCACCGTGGAAAATTCTACAGCTAGCCAGGCCCCTGTAGTCGGTGCGGACCAAGGTAGCTTAGCCGCCGTTAGTTTCCCTCTGGCAGATCCAGAGCAGCTGGGAAAGCAGGCCGACTGGGTGACTGTGAGGAGGAAGCATAGCCCTAAACAGAAGCCCCGTGTACACCGCCAACCCGTTCACATTTCTAACCGTTTTTCCCCACTCGGCGACACACCCGCCGAGGAACAAACTCTGGTTATTGGCGACTCTGTTTTGAGAAATGTGAAGTTAGCGACACCAGCAACCATAGTCAATTGTCTTCCGGGAGCCAGAGCAGGCGACATTGAAGGAAATTTGAAACTGCTGGCTAAGGCTAAGCGTAAATTTGGTAAGATTGTAATTCACGTTGGCAGTAATGACACCCGGTTACGCCAATCGGAGGTCACTAAAATTAACATTGAATCGGTGTGTAACTTTGCAAAAACAATGTCGGACTCTGTAGTTTTCCCTGGGCCCCTCCCCAATCGGACTGGGAGTGACATGTTTAGCCGCATGTTCTCCTTGAATTGCTGGCTGTCTGAGTGGTGTCCAAAAAATGAGGTGGGCTTCATAGATAATTGGCAAAGCTTCTGGGGAAAACCTGGTCTTGTTAGGAGAGACGGCATCCATCCAAGCAGAGTTGTAGTCTTACACACCTCTCTGCAGCTTCTCTCCCCCTGCCATCCCCTCATTACCCCATCCCCGTAGAGACGGTGCCTGCTCCCAGACTACCAATAACCAGCAAAAATCTATTTAAGCATAAAAATTCAAAAAGAAAAAATAATATAGCACCTTCAACTGCACCACAGACTAAAACAGTTAATGTGGTCTATTAAACATTAGGTCTCTCTCTTCTAAGTCCCTGTTAGTAAATGATATAATAATTGATCAACATATTGATTTATTCTGCCTTACAGAAACCTGGTTACAGCAGGATGATTATGTTAGTTTCAATGAGTCAACATCCCCCGAGTCACACTAACTGCCAGAACACTCGTAGCATGGGCCGAGGCGGAGGATTAGCAGCAATCTTCCATTCCAGCTTATTAATTAATCAAAAACCCAGACAAAGCTTTAATTCATTTGAAAGCTTGACTCTTAGTCTTGTCCATCCAAATTGGAAGTCCCAAAAACCAGTTTTATTTGTTGTTATCTATCGTCCTCCTGGTCGTTACTGTGAGTTTCTCTGTGAATTTTCAGAACTTTTGTCTGACTTAGTGCTTAGCTCAGATAAGATAATTATAGTGGGTGATTTTAACATCCACACAGATGCTGAGAATGACAGCCTCAACACTGCATTTAATCTATTATTAGACTCAATTGGCTTTGCTCAAAATGTAAATGAGTCCACCCACCACTTTAATCATATCTTAGATCTTGTTCTGACTTATGGTATGGAAATTGAAGACTTAACAGTATTCCCTGAAAACTCCCTTCTGTCTGATCATTTCTTAATAACATTTACATTTACTCTGATGGACTACCCAGCAGTGGGGAATAAGTTTCATTACACTAGAAGTCTTTCAGAAAGCGCTGTAACTAGGTTTAAGGATATGTTTCCTTCTTTATGTTCCCTAATGCCATATACCAACACAGTGCAGAGTAGCTACCTATTCGAAGAGTTTCAGTCAGGTTTTAGAATTCATCATAGTACAGAAACAGCATTAGTGAAGGTTACAAATGATCTTCTTATGGCCTCAGACAGTGGACTCATCTCTGTGCTTGTTCTGTTAGACCTCAGTGCTGCTTTTGATACTGTTGACCATAACATTTTATTACAGAGATTAGAGCATGCCATAGGTATTAAAGGCACTGCGCTGCGGTGGTTTGAATCATATTTATCTAATAGATTACAATTTGTTCATGTAAATGGGGAATCTTCTTTGCAGACTAAGGTTAATTATGGAGTTCCACAAGGTTCTGTGCTAGGACCAATTTTATTCACTTTATACATGCTTCCCTTAGGCAGTATTATTAGACGGCATTGCTTAAATTTTCATTGTTACGCAGATGATACCCAGCTTTATCTATCCATGAAGCCAGAGGACACACACCAATTAGCTAAACTGCAGGATTGTCTTACAGACATAAGGACATGGATGACCTCTAATTTCCTGCTTTTAAACTCAGATAAAACTGAAGTTATTGTACTTGGCCCCACAAATCTTAGAAACATGGTGTCTAACCAGATCCTTACTCTGGATGGCATTACCCTGACCTCTAGTAATACTGTGAGAAATCTTGGAGTCATTTTTGATCAGGATATGTCATTCAAAGCGCATATTAAACAAATATGTAAGACTGCTTTTTTGCATTTACACAATATCTCTAAAATTAGAAAGGTCTTGTCTCAGAGTGATGCTGAAAAACTAATTCATGCATTTATTTCCTCTAGGCTGGACTATTGTAATTCATTATTATCAGGTTGTCCTAAAAGTTCCCTGAAAAGCCTTCAGTTAATTCAAAATGCTGCAGCTAGAGTACTGACGGGGACTAGAAGGAGAGAGCATATCTCACCCATATTGGCCTCTCTTCATTGGCTTCCTGTTAATTCTAGAATAGAATTTAAAATTCTTCTTCTTACTTATAAGGTTTTGAATAGTCAGGTCCCTTCTTATCTTAGGGACCTCGTAGTACCATATCACCCCAATAGAGCGCTTTGCTCTCAGACTGCAGGCTTACTTGTAGTTCCTAGGGTTTGTAAGAGTAGAATGGGAGGCAGAGCCTTCAGCTTTCAGGCTCCTCTCCTGTGGAACCAGCTCCCAATTCGGATCAGGGAGACAGACACCCTCTCTACTTTTAAGATTAGGCTTAAAACTTTCCTTTTTGCTAAAGCTTATAGTTAGGGCTGGATCAGGTGACCCTGAACCATCCCTTAGTTATGCTGCTATAGACTTAGACTGCTGGGGGGTTCCCATAATGCATTGAGTGTTTCTTTCTCTTTTGCTCTGTATGCACCACTCTGCATTTAATCATTAGTGATTGATCTCTGCTCCCCTCCACAGCATGTCTTTTTCCTGGTTCTCTCCCTCAGCCCCAACCAGTCCCAGCAGAAGACTGCCCCTCCCTGAGCCTGGTTCTGCTGGAGGTTTCTTCCTGTTAAAAGGGAGTTTTTCCTTCCCACTGTTGCCAAGTGCTTGCTCACAGGGGGTCGTTTTGACCGTTGGGGTTTTTCCGTAATTATTGTATGGCTTTGCCTTACAATATAAAGCGCCTTGGGGCAACTGTTTGTTGTGATTTGGCGCTATATAATAAAATTGATTTGATTTGATTAATTGCTGTATTTTTTGTCTGAGGTAATTGGATGTGATATGAATTGCCCTTTTAGGGATTAATAAAGTTGTTTGAATCTTGAATCTTGTTAGACATTCTGAGAACTGCAACAAATGACAGCACGTATGAGATTCCCTCACGACACACCATAAAGGAGAGGACTGCAAAAGCCACAACTTTACAACGTGCACCCGCTGTTGCTCTCACCGGGGACAACTGGACATCACTGGGAAATTTTACAGTGTAATTTTGCTTTTTTTTTTCTTCTGGTAGTGGGACAAAGCTCACCCAGAGCAGACAGGCACTGCGGGACTTTTAACCAAAATTAGAGCAACTATAACTTTTGTACAAACTGTACAAACTGAAATAGACCTTTGTCACCATTCTTGTTGTTTTTACCCCGTAACCCCATAACATTCAGTCACAGAAAGTCCAAACTATACCTTTTTGGAATCTTTGTGATCAGACAAATAATGTGCTATAGATTTCAATATGAGTGGAGCATCTTTTAATTTTGACCCCTGTGTAATTCTTCAGCTGATGCCTACCTGGCTGCCTACTGAAAATTCAATTGGCCAACCAGTGTTTTTCAAAAGAGTAATGTCTAAGATGTATGTGTGCCAATTTTGGTGCTTGTTTCCAGAAGTGAATGATTGTTACAGTCATCTGCTCCACTATGAGGGGGCCCACTCCCCGATATAAAGGGCTCATTCTAAGCTTGAGAAATCACATTGATTCATTGTTGCAGGTAGTTATGCGCCACTGAACAGATGGATATGAATGCTGTAGTCTGTTTCTGCTCATAAAAACTCATTAGTCCTGCACCCTGTAGCTTTAAAGAAAACAGAGTTTCAAATCCTGCAGGTAAAGCACAGAGAAGCTTTCAAAGCTGGTGGGAATCCTTTCAAACTCAGAGAAAGTAATGCATCAGAAAGGCAACGCTCGGACTAAAAAGGGATAATCCGTGAAATCTGTCCGGGTCAAGGGTCAGTTTCCAGCCAGCCATGTGCGTCTGTGCATGTGTGTGTGTTTTGAGATTAATTTAAGGAGGCTGTTCAGGAAATGAGGAGAGTTAAAGGGAGTGTTTATCCTCTTTAAAGTCACTTCACACCCCACACACTGGGGAGTCCCAAGTGAGGAAACAGAGGGGTGGGGCGGGGGGCTGCTTTCTCTTCCGATACTAATGCGCGCGCACACACGCACACAGTTCCTCTGCTCATCACTGTTAATGGTAATTGATTCATGTGAAAACACACAGTCTTTTTTGATGCGTACAGTGAACATCTGGTTGATGTTTTCATTTAAATTCAGTATTGTTGCTGAATGGTCATCTGGGTTTATGCACTTTTCACATTAGTGCTTTGTGTCAGCTGATAAATGGAAAATGTGTAGATACATTGTAGTTTGCATGTTTGCATCAAACAACTGCCAAACATGTTTTTCTGCACATTTTTCTACAAAATGTCATGTTTCATGTCCAGTTGTTTCATGTTTTAGTTTAATAATAATAATGTATTAATATGCAAAGTATATTATAAATTATAAAATAGTAACTATTATCATTGTTGTAGTTGTCACATAAAAACTAAAATATTGCACTTTTAATTGATTTTTGCTTTTAATTTAATTTCATCATTTATTGTGTGTGCATATCTAAAAATAATTCTATATACTTAATATACACTTGGGGGTTAGCATCTGTGTAACACGCTTAAAAACCACTGTGAGGCGACTTATTACAGTGTTGGACTTAAATTAATTTGCTTTCAGTTCCTTTTAATAATTTACTTAATGAACTGTTAAACTGAACCAAGTTAAAGCATTTCAAAATAAAAGCAAAGCTTGTGCATTGCATTGTTCATTTCTAAGGGAGACAGTTGTTTTGATTGAAAAATATGTTGGTGTGTGTGTGTGTGTGTGTGTGTGTGTGGGCACGCCTCCTCCCATCACTTTAAATTCCATCACCCATGTGTAGACTTGGTTAACAAAAGGATGCAGATAGTTTGAAATTCAAAACATTTTTAAAGTGAGAGCATCTTTCCCTTAACCATAATATTACCGTCACCGCTTTTATAATTTGTAATTTCCCTTTAAAACATTTGCAATTCTGACATAATGTGATTCTGGTTTGCAAGGCCAGACCTTAAATAAATACTTTTGTTGCATTTTATTGAGATCATATTGTGTTAAATCGGTGTTCTTTTTGGAGTTACAGTTAATATTTCTTGTTAAACACCCCCAAAGTCCCATAATTCTGTGACAATGCTTAGAGAAATTTCTTCCATTATAAGCAAAATGGCCCATTAGATCCTTTTGTGACATGTGCCATCAAAGTCCATATTCTGACTCATGCCTGCTCTGTGACACGCCCCATGAGCCGGTCTGCGTGTGACGCACCCACCTGGTCTGTTTTAGAAAGAAGGGGTGTGGTAAACGGCATCTCCTTTCAATGTGAGGCAACTGGCACAGTAAAAAAAATCCTTTATTAGATGTAAGAAAATATTCGGGGGCAGCAGGTGGGGGTGGGCGGGTACATAAAGGGTCACTTCAGTTTCTATTGGGTGTTTTTTATTCCAGATATTGATATCTATTTTAGAGACTCCTGAAAATATGACCTCTAAAAACGGCACTATTTGAATAAAAGACAACTAAATAAATTAAGGTACAATAGACTGACCTTTATGGTAAAATCCCTTGATCCAGTTTTTGCAGGTGATTTCTATTTGAAATCAATCAATTTTATTTATATAGCACCAAATCACAACAAACAGTTGCCCCAAGGCGCTTTATATTGTAAGGCAAGGCCATACAATAATTACGTAAAAACCCCAACGGTCAAAACCCCTGTGAGCAACCCTGTGAGCAAGCACTTGGCGACAGTGGGAAGGAAAAATTCCCTTTTAACAGGAAGAAACCTCCAGCAGAACCAGGCTCAGGGAGGGGCAGTCTTCTGCTGGGACTGGTTGGGGCTGAGGGGAGAGAATCAGGAAAATGACATGCTGTGGAAGAGAGCAGAGATCAATCAATAATGATTAAACGCAGAGTGGTGCATACAGAGCAAAAAGAGAAAGAAACACTGTCTGTCTGTAAGACAATCCTGCAGTTTAGCTAATTGGTGTGTGTCCTCTGGCTTCATGGATAGATAAAGCTGGGTATCATCTGCGTAACAATGAAAATTTAAGCAATGCCGTCTAATAATACTGCCTAAGGGAAGCATGTATAAAGTGAATAAAATTGGTCCTAGCACAGAACCTTGTGGAACTCCATAATTAACCTTAGTCTGCGAAGAAGATTCCCCATTTACATGAACAAATTGTAATCTATTAGATAAATATGATTCAAACCACCGCAGCGCAGTGCCTTTAATACCTATGGCATGCTCTAATCTCTGTAATAAAATTTTATGGTCAACAGTATCAAAAGCAGCACTGAGGTCTAACAGAACAAGCACAGAGATGAGTCCACTGTCTGAGGCCATAAGAAGATCATTTGTAACCTTCACTAATGCTGTTTCTGTACTATGATGAATTCTAAAACCTGACTGAAACTCTTCAAATAGACCATTCCTCTGCAGATAATCAGTTAGCTGTTTTACAACTACCCTTTCAAGAATTTTTGAGAGAAAAGGAAGGTTGGAGATTGGCCTATAATTAGCTAAGATAGCTGGGTCAAGTGATGGCTTTTTAAGTAATGGTTTAATTACTGCCACCTTAAAAGCCTGTGGTACATAGCCAACTAATAAAGATAGATTGATCATATTTAAGATCGAAGCATTAAATAATGGTAGGGCTTCCTTGAGCAGCCTGGTAGGAATGAGGTCTAATAGACATGTTGATGGTTTGGATGAAGTAACTAATGAAAATAACTCAGACAGAACAATCTGGGAGAAAGAGTCTAACCAAATACCGGCATCACTGAAAGCAGCCAAAGATAACGATACATCTTTGGGATGGTTATGAGTAATTTTTTCTCTAATAGTTAAAATTTTATTAGCAAAGAAAGTCATGAAGTCATTACTAGTTAAAGTTAAAGGAATACTCGGCTCAATAGAGCTCTGACTCTTTGTCAGCCTGGCTACAGTGCTGAAAAGAAACCTGGGGTTGTTCTTATTTTCTTCAATTAGTGATGAGTAGTAAGATGTCCTAGCTTTACGGAGGGCTTTTTTTTTATAGAGCAACAGACTCTTTTTCCAGGCTAAGTGAAGATCTTCTAAATTAGTGAGACGCCATTTCCTCTCCAACTTACGGGTTATCTGCTTTAAGCTGTGAGTTTGTGAGTTATACCACGGAGTCAGGCACTTCTGATTTAAAGCTCTCTTTTTCAGAGGAGCTACAGCATCCAAAGTTGTCTTCAATGAGGATGTAAAACTATTGACGAGATACTCTATCTCACTTATAGAGTTTAGGTAGCTACTCTGCACTGTGTTGGTATATGGCATTAGAGAACATAAAGAAGGAATCATATCCTTAAACCTAGTTACAGCGCTTTCTGAAAGACTTCTAGTGTAATGAAACTTATTCCCCACTGCTGGGTAGTCCATCAGAGTAAATGTAAATGTTATTAAGAAATGATCAGATAGAAGGGAGTTTTCAGGGAATACTGTTAAGTCTTCAATTTCCATACCATAAGTCAGAACAAGATCTAAGATATGATTAAAGTGGTGGGTGGACTCATTTACATTTTGAGCAAAGCCAATTGAGTTTAACAATAGATTAAATGCAGTGTTGAGGCTGTCATTCTCAGCATCTGTGTGGATGTTAAAATCGCCCACTATAATTATCTTATCTGAGCTAAGCACTAAGTCAGACCAAAGGTCTGAAAATTCACAGAGAAACTCACAGTAACGACCAGGTGGACGATAGATAATAACAAATAAAACTGTTTTTTGGGACTTCCAATTTGAATGGACAAGACTAAGAGTCAAGCTTTCAAATGAATTAAAGCTCTGTCTGGGTTTTTGACTAATTAATAAGCTGGAATGGAAGATTGCTGCTAATCCTCCGCCTCGGCCCGTGCTACGAGCATTCTGGCAGTTAGTGTGACTCGGGGGTGTTGACTCATTTAAACTAACATATTCATCCTGCTGTAACCAGGTTTCTGTAAGGCAGAATAAATCAATATGTTGATCAATTATTATATCATTTACTAACAGGGACTTAGAAGAGAGAGACCCAATGTTTAATAGACCACATTTAACTGTTTTAGTCTGTGGTGCAGTTGAAGGTGCTATATTATTTTTTCTTTTTGAATTTTTATGCTTAAATAGATTTTTGCTGGTTATTGGTGGTCTGGGAGCAGTTACCGTCTCTACGGGGATGGGGTAATGAGGGGATGGCAGGGGGAGAGAAGCTGCAGAGAGGTGTGTAAGACTACAACTCTGCTTCCTGGTCCCAAACCTGGATAGTCACGGTTTGGAGGATTTAAGAAAATTGGCCAGATTTCTAGAAATGAGAGCTGCTCCATCCAAAGTGGGATGGATGCCGTCTCTCCTAACAAGACCAGGTTTTCCCCAGAAGCTTTGCCAATTATCTATGAAGCCCACCTCATTTTTTGGACACCACTCAGACAGCCAGCAATTCAAGGAGAACATGCGGCTAAACATGTCACTCCCGGTCCGATTGGGGAGGGGCCCAGAGAAAAGTACAGAGTCCAACATTGTTTTTGCAAAGTTACACACCGATTCAATGTTAATTTTAGTGACCTCCGATTGGCGTAACCGGGTGTCATTACTGCCGACGTGAATTATGATCTTACCAAATTTACGCTTAGCCTTAGCCAGCAGTTTCAAATTTCCTTCAATGTCGCCTGCTCTGGCCCCCGGAAGACAATTGACTATGGTTGCTGGTGTCGCTAACTTCACATTTCTCAAAACAGAGTCGCCAATAACCAGAGTTTGATCCTCGGCGGGTGTGTCGTCGAGTGGGGAAAAATGGTTAGAAATGTGACTGGGTTGGCGGTGTACACGGGGCTTCTGTTTAGAACTACGCTTCCTCCTCACAGTCACCCAGTCAGCCTGCTTTCCCGGCTGCTCGGGATCTGCCAGAGGGAAACTAACGGCAGCTAAGCTACCTTGAAACATACCAGTTATGGAATTTGAAGGCATATTCCACAATGAATCCTCGGTTCAAACCCCAGTCTGACCAGAAAATCACTAAGGACCCTTGGGCAAGGTCCTTAATCCCTATTTGCTCCTGGTGTGTAGTGAGCACCTTGCATGGCAGCACCCTGACATCAGTGTGTTTGTGTGAATGTCTGAATGTGAGGTATAAGTATAAAGCGCTTTGAGCGTCTGATGCACATGGAAAAGTGCCATATATAGGGTGTCCCAAAAAAATATACAACATTTAAAACACTCGGTTTAACCCTTAAATGCTACAAACTTAATCAGTTATGTTTCTTTTTACTTGCAGAGACCCTGAAGGTTATGTTGATGCCAAGTAAGACTCAGGAAAATGCCAAGATTAACCAGACTACAGCGAACAAAAATCATTGAGTTTTGGCACCAGACCAAGAGTGTCAAACAGGTGCAGCAACTTTATGATAGACTGACAAAATGCAAGGCCAATACTGACATTGGTATGAAAAACTTCAACTTTTCAGCTTTTATTTCCTAGACATATGCTTTGACCATTTTCTTTGCTGATAAAATGTTGCATATTTTTTTGGGACACCCGATAAATGCAGTCCATTTACCATTTATAATGAACTAAACCTGTACTAGTTTGGCTTATTCTCACAGGCGGCACATAAATTAATAAATAAGTCAATAAATAAATTGATCTGATCGTGATTGACAAGACGACACCTTTGATGCAAACTTGAATGGCATTTTGAATTCAAAGTGCAGAGCAGAAGGTGCGTTCTGGAATTTTCATCCTGTGCAAAGCAACAGGTTCCACTTCACCTTTTTCAGGCTTCTTCCAGCCACTGCAGGTGCTTTGGGGTTGAAGGAGCAAAGGGAGTCAAGGGTCAAATGTCAAGGGTTTCAGGGCTGTAAATGCTCCCACTGGGCCTGACACCTGTCTCATATGTGGGAGGTAGCATAAGCTGTCAGCCTGCATGTGTGAAGACGGACACCAGCAGCAGTTCAATGGGAAAAGCAAAAGATTGAAGGGGGGCATCTGCAGAATGTCAAGGCTTGAAAATCACGTTAGACCATGTCAGGACAGAGGCAGGACACCTTGCACGCTGCACCTGTATGCCGGGCTTAAGTTACCTCATCTGGGGAGAAGATAGGAATGCAGGCTGGTTTTTTTTTCCTGTCAAACTGTGGCCACACACATTTTTACAACTTCAAGATTAGATTCAAGTGTTGGCAGCCTCAGTGTTTTTATTTATGGCAATGAGTTAACACCACTATATTAACTATTTGCCAAAACATCAAAACATGAAATTGCATTTTTTTTTTTTCACAAGCAAGTTATGTGGTAGTGCACGTACACAGGGAGGGGTGTTATTTCAAAAAATTTGGAAATCTATAAATGTTTGCATGGAATATGGAAATATACATGGAATAAACCATAGCAGGATAAATTTTGGGTCATTTGGTTGCAAAAACCCATATGGATGGAGCCAGTGAAGATATCGGGTTCAAAAATTGCCAAAAATATCAACTAAAATGTCATATCTTGAGAACCGCTGCACCTAGAGACTTGAAATTTGGCTCCAAATGTTGCTTGACCCCAAGTTTATATTCAACTTCTATAGTAACAATAAGCCTATCTGGTGTTTTTTAAGAGTAATTGACAAAAAACCTAATTTCAGTACATATGTTACGATCAATTGTAACAAACAAAATCTATGTAATTTTTATTTCAGGAACATCAGTTGAGTATAAACATCACATGTAAAGAATGACATGGCCACAATTAACTAATTATAAGCAACATAGTGGTTTTCTACGTCAACACCACATATACGACACACGCATTACTTGAAATTTTCAAACGCTCTGTTCATATGGGTTTTTGGAACCAAATGACCCAAAAATTATACTATTATGGTTTATTCCATGTATATTTCCATATTCCATGCAAAAATTTCTAGATTTCAAAATTTTTTGAAATAACACCCCTCCCTACGTACAGAGCCTGTGACAGTAACTTTTCAATATCAAAATCAAAACAGCACAATCGTAGTTAATTTACTTGTCTTTTAATGTTTGAACTCCAAATTAATGGGAATGTTTCAAATCATTTGTTTTGAATCAGTTGGTGTTGTATTGATACCCCAGATAGCACAGCTCATGATGTCTCCTCATTGATACAGACTCCAGAAAAGTGTTAAAAAAAAACTGATTTCTAAATATTTTGGAGCACTATTTTGAGTTGGCGTCCATAATATGTAGAAGTAACTATGTTTTTGGTACTGTTTTCATTCACAACTTCCATGTACTGCTTAATTTTGGTTTTAGTTTCTCTTTCTGTTGTGTAGTTTTCTAGTATTTGATCATGTATTAATAGCTGCCTTTGGATACATACTCTGAAACAATGTTTGAAACAGGGTTCTAAATACTATGAAGTACTGCTTCAAGTACTATCTCCAGAGACGTGTTCTATCTATCGTTTCATTTTGATTTTGTTTCCAATTTTATTGTGTAGTTGTCTAGTATTTCATCATGTAATACCATCTTCCTTTTGATATGGGCTCCGGAAAAATGTTTGAAGCAGGATTATAAATACTAAGTACTGTTTCAAGTTAGCGTTACTAATTTGTAGTACTAACTAAAACCTTTGGTATTGTCCCCAGCCATATGTTCTATCTATTGTTTAATTCCGGTTTTCGTTTCCCATTCAGTTGTACATTTTTCTCGTATTTTCTTGTATGTAGGAATGTCTTTGCTCCATAGTGTTTAGAAGCCTCTTTTGTACATTGTTCCAGAGTACATATTAAACCATGTCTCAAGTTAGCGTTTATTGTTTAATTCTGGTTTTCATTCGTTGCTTTGTATATTTCGTCGGGTATTTTACAGTGCAGTGATGTCTTCCTGTTGATATGCTCAGAACAGCAGTGTTTTGAGTTAATATTTCTAATTTGTACAATTGTTGAGATGCTTTGGTACTATCCAAAGACATTTGTTCTATTTATTTTTTAATTCCGTTTTACTCACGTTTCTGTTGTGTTGTAGATTTCATTGAGAATTTGCCCAAATAACGTACTTCATGTTTTGGTCGTTGTTTGCTAGCTTGTTAGCTGGGTGGAGCTCAGCGATGAGCAGTGTGTCCGGTGTTCTAGAAGCAGACAAACAACACGTGAGTTTTAACCATAGCTTTTCAGAAAGGATAACTTTTAAGTTGCCGCTAGAGCAGCGCTTACTCGCATGCGTGATGACGTCACAACTCTTTCCGGTTAGAGAGAGACGCGGTTTGCTGCTACGTTGCTTTTCGTCCCACACATGGAGGAGTCACGTTCAGCTTGTTGGATCTTTAGTTATTGATCCGTTCAGATATCGTCAACATTCGTGCAAGACGTCAGACTTGGGAGGTTGGACGAAGTTAGACAACAGTCAAATGGAATGCTAACGGTACGGGAACTACGCAAATGATGAGGAACCGTCAAGACAGAAAGCAAACTGAAGTTGTTGTCGGGATTCGTTCACATTTTTCAACAGTTTGAAAATTCTGATGACGCGCCGGCTACGCCAGCTAGGAATGAAGCTGGACGACGGGTAAATGATGTCTCCGAAAGTCAATGTAAGTCCAGATTTCTTGTTTCGTTTTGGCTCTGGTGTCCTTCGTTAGTGCTGTGTGACCGGGACTTTACATTGACATTGACACCACTGCAGCACTCCTTCTCATTCCTTGTGGGTTAACAACAACAACGACAACAAAATTACTTAGCGATACAGGGTGGAATTCGCCTCCAGTGGCCATTTCACTCCCTGGAAATCTGACAGCTGAGCTTTTATTTTTAATGACGCCAAACACGCAAGCGAGATGCTCCCTAACCGGAAGTCTCGGTTTCAAGATACCGGTGCAACTTCAAAATTGTCCATTGTCAAATATTTATCCAGCATTCGCTAACAGTTCATGACTTTTAATTAGCTCACAACAACATCAACATTATTTCTGCCCATGTGCACCGTGGTTTATCGGGATTGACGGGTCACCCTCTGATTATTTGATGTTGTGATATACCTACAGAACGCCCACAATATGCCCTTGCATACTGTAGAGTACAGTGCCGTTGTGCCTAATACTCAGGTTTACAGACAGAAATATGTGCTCTCAAAATAGCAATGTGCACTTGGCCACACCCAAAATGGATATGCGCGATGTAGTTAACACTGTGCAAGATAGATTCTCAAGAAAGGACACAGCATTCATTTATGTTGATTCTCTCCCAAAGTGTTACATTTTTTAAAAGCCGCCGTAATTAGGGGTTCAAGACCGAATGGGCTGGAAAGCAAAGTTTTTCCACTCCAGTCGGACTGCAAAACCTATTGTTTTTCTTCCAATTTTTTTCGGGGTCCAAGCCCAGCTAGGGCTGGGGACACTTCAAAGCACCGCTGTTTCCAATTCCTTGAGGAGCTGGGAACCATACTGTTTGTTCCATTTTTTTAATTAGGGGTCCAAGTCTGACTAGGGCTGGGAACAGCGGTTACACCTCCCCTCCCTCCCTCCCTATTGTTTTCTTTAGGGGAGGTGATGGTCTAGTGGTTAAGCCTTGGGCTTGAGACCAGAAGATCCTCTGTTCAAATCCCAGCCTGACTGGAAAATCACTAAGGGCCCTTGGGTAAGGTCCTTAATCCCCTAGTTGCTCCCGGTGTGTAGTGAGTACCTTCTACGACAGCACTCTGACATCAGGGTGAATGTGAGGCATTATTGTAAAGCACTTTGAGCATCTGATGCAGATGGAAAAGTGCTATATAAATGCAGTCCGTTTACCATTTCGAAATTTTATTTATTTATTTATTTATTTTCATTATTATTTTTCTCATAATAAATGCAATACTGGAGCCTAGACCATACAAGCTGAAGAGGTGCCACTTTCAGAACAGGTACAAAACTTTGGTACAAAACTGGACGTAACTCAGACAGAAAAAATTGAATCAAATCTGCCTATAGAGGGCACTATAGAATCACATTTACGTTTTGCACGATAGCTCTCAAACCGTAGATGGCACTTTCTAGTACCTTATATGGATGTGTTCACTGTCTCCAGCTGAATCTCCTGAGTTAGGCCACGCCCATTTCTGCCAAGATAGTTTATTTCACAAATTAGCAAAATATGCAAAACTGACATTTTGAGACACAACCCAGACTGTTGCTCTGATCACCACCAAACTTTGCACACAGTCTACTGGACTTCAGAAGCTTACACTAGTAAAATGAGCTTGATGGGCCTTAATCTACCTTAGAAATAAAAGATGAACCTCCTGTTACAACCATGTGACACAGGAAGTTGGACTTCTCATTGTAATGATAAATACAATCTCCACAAAACTCATGTGGCTGACTCCGAACAGGGAGAGAGCCTGATTAAAATACTTTTGATTGGACGTTAGGGGGTGCCATCAGTCTCTACAGTATATATCTCAAAATTGGCTAATCAGAATTGTACCAAATTTGACCTGGATAATCTTGGGACAGGTCTTACTTTAAATACTTAAGTACATCATGATCGTTGAAAGGTGGCGTGGCGTATTACATTTTTAATCAGAAAAGTGGGCGTCGCTCACACCATTCAACTGATTAAGCTGGAACTTTCAGGGATGATGCAGACTAGCACAAGGTAGGGCCACAGCAAAATTGACATTTTTGTGCCTCTAGGTGGTGCTATAATGAAGAAAAAATGCTTTTTCTTTACTTTTTCACCACAACTCCAAAACGATTCATCACACAATCAAAATTCATACATTCACAGATTCTCTGGAGTGTGATAAATCATCTGATATAGGTCACACCCATTTATGTTTTTCAACTTTTACGCAATATTGTAAAATATGTAAAACATTTAAAATCTATCTCGTCCCAAGCCGTCACATCAGTCGGCACCAGTCGACACCAGTCAAATAAGATAAAATAAGATACGATAAAACTTTATTGATCTCACAGAGGAGAAATTCACATGTTACATCAGCTCTTAAAAAAGACACAAGATGGGTGCAAGTAGAGGAAAATGTTCATCAAACAGTGTATGCAAGGATAAGCAATAATAATAATACTTGTAACAGTACCATAAAATAAGAAAATGAGGTAGAAATAGAATATGTATATATAAATATATATATATATACACACACACACACACACACACATACACATATACTGTACATATGCATATATATATATATATATATATATATATATATATATATATATATATATATATATATATATATATATGTACGTACTTATATAAGTATACAAATGGAATCTATCAATGATTCAGAGGTTAAGTTATTAAAATGAGCGTCATAGGTCAAAAGCTGTCAACTTTATAAAAGAGAACCTACTGCAAGGAGCAGTCAAAACAGAAAATCTTTCATATTTTCCAACATTGCTTGAGATAAACATGAAACTTTGCACAATGATACACAGCAATGAAGCTGTCTGACAAGTTTGGTAGACATCAGTCACTGGGGGGGGCACAAATGGAAAAAATGAAACAAATTGAATTAAAATACATGCATCAAATTGCATTAAGTTTGATTTTCTGTAACTGTGGATCACAGCTGAGTTGACTGAAAATTTGGTGATGACTGGATAAAGTGGACATGCTTCATTATGCAAAATACACTTAAATGACACTCCTCTTTTATGCTGTTGTGTGCTGGAGAGACAGCACAGAATGACACTGGACGAGTGGACACGCTAGTAAGTAAGGTGGGGCTGTGTTGTTGACACTGAACTGGAGTGTCTCACAATAGCGAGAGAGAGAAGGACTCTCCACAGGATGCTGACATGGTGGGAGTCACAGCTGTTATTTAGTCACTGGGCTAAAAAAGAAAGGACATCTTGGTTGAAGTTTGTCCTCTTGACGTTAAACTTGGAGTGACAGCGCAAATGCCCATCTGGTTCTGTGCGTCACGCCCACATCTCAACATCTGAAATGTTGGGAGTCGCATGGACCTCGCGGGGGCTCAGGAGGTGTTCCACATATGTACCACAACCTGCACATACATTCAGTGGGCAATCGCGTGTTTATGTTAGTAAGATGATTAAGTCCAATAAACATGAAACATGGTCCGATCACACAGAAAAAATGAACAAAAAGCTGCCTCCCAAATTTTGTAGTAGTCGACCACAAGTTGGTGCCACAAGAGGGGAGTAATAATCTGAAATTAGATGCGTAGAAAAGCATGAAATTTCCATCTGAACAACTTATCCATCAAAGACCAGCAATGTTCAAAGAAGAATTTTTGATCATTTTTCAGTATAAGTAACTTTAAATCACATATACTGAGCACTGCAGATGCCATATTTGCTGTAAGAGTACTCATGGACACGTGTGGAGAAGGGCAGAAGGAGTTGCATTGTTTGTTTGTGGACTTAAAGAAAGCTAATGACAGAGTGCCAAGAGAAGAGTTGTAGTATTGTATGAGGAAGTCTGGAATGGCAAAGCAGTAAATGAGGTGCAAGCTATATCCGATGACAGTCACCCCACCGAGTCTGGTGTGCTTGAGGTGTCTTGCTGTCATCATTTTTTTTTTTTTTTTCTGACCACTGTTGCCAATATGGTTGCTCAGGGAATGGATCAGATTAAACCTTATTCACATGAAGCACCTAGAAGTGACTAATGGTGTGATTGTCATATTTGGAGAAATACTCAAGAATTTCTTTCAGTGTTTTTGCTTTATGGTGGAACACTTGGTTGAGCAGATATGGAGGTAAATTAGATTTTGAATACTGACAGATACAGACTGTCAGACCTGCACGTGTAGCACTTCATGCATGTGGTGGCAGGAACAGCAGTGATTCAGTGGACGCACTGAAAAAATATGCATGCCTGAGTCAAAGTTAGTCTTTTTTTGTCAGTAAAGCTGGTGTGACAGTACTGTCGCCCATGTGGCTTTGTGGGTCAGGCCCACATCTTACAGCTGCATCGTTAGGAGTCACATGGTCCTTGCGAGAGCTTGAGAGGCAGCCCGCAAAGGGGGCTTTTACCCTGTGTATACCTGCTGCCAGGTCTAGTTAGTTTTACTTTTGTTGAAGCTACCACATGTAGGATTTAGTTGTGTTTATTAGCAGACATGGAAATTAGGATTCATAACCATCTGTTCGTTCTTCTAGAGTTACCTGTAGTAACAAATCAATGTGTTTTCACAGGCTTAGAACGAGTCCTTCACATTTGTATGGGAGCACAGCTGTAGGGTCTCTCCTCTCTACGCTGTCTACTGGTTGCTTGTGCAGGAGAACAAGTTTTCAACCTCTTATTCTTTGTGAAATGGAGAATCATACATATTGCTTTTCACAGGAGAAGGCAAGGGAACATGAATCCTCATTGCTAAAGGAGTAAAAAAAACCTGAAAGTAAACATCATGATGGCAAAATGCAATCCTCAGCCCCACCACTAGGTGACACAAAATCCTACATGCTTCAGCTTTAAGCTATTTGAAATTGCTCTTCTCTAAGTCCAATACAAACAAATATATTATTATTGTTTTTTTGAAGGTCCCATCTTAAGTGGAATGCTGTGATTTAAAAATAGCATTCTTCCATCCCCAATCCACCTCCCAAACAGACATTACTGCCCACAGTTTGATGCACAACAAATCAGACCTGACAAGACATGAAATTGGTGTTTAGACTGTGGATTTCTTCACATGTTTGTCTGCGTCTCTCTGTTTGTTTCCATGACAGTAAAGCTTCAAACAAGTTATTTTGCAGACAACATCTGTTTAGTGTGGATTTACTGACTGAGCAAAGTTTTCCCACCTATCTTCTGCTTCTCAGAGCCACCTGAGTCCATCGGTGTGACGTGCAGGATCGGTGTGGATTGTATAGATTGTCAGGTTTGGTAGAATGGTGTGATTTAAATGATGAACCATCTAAATACAGTATGACATGATGACCCAACATTTAGATTATTCCATAGTCGCCTATTAATTTATTCCCGCTACAGTGTTTTATTCTACAGTCATCTTTTTGTTTGGTTGTTATCAAGATTGCTAAAAACTCATGAACGTATTTTCCCCAAAACTCCTGTTATAATCACATTAAACTTTCATTTTCTTTAGCTGTGTTTCAGTACAAGCAGTGTATGATTCAGTATCCAGTAACTGGCCTTGAAACATTGGTATAGTCTTACAATGAAGGCCGTCTTATATTCAGGTCCATATGTTACTTATGGAGACAAAGATGAGTAGTATCAATTGCATTGCGAGGGAACGTTGGCTACAACATTTTGGCCATATGGAAAATTTCTTTGGGCATGATCCAGCACGCAGTCCCCTGAGGATATTGTCGATGAGAGACTGGATCTTACAGAATCAGCCCCTCCTTGGCAGTCAGTTTGTAATTATTCAGTGGCAAGCAGCATCAGCCAGTGGCTCAGATGCTAAGGTAAACAGCTAACTGTACAATTGGACACCTTTAAAAATGTTTATTTACTTTTAGTGAGGTCAACATGTGTAAGTTTACCTCTGCTGGGAAACGGTCCATGCTGCCATTACTTCCAGATGGACTGTATTTATATAGCACTTTTCCATCTGCATCAGACACTCAAAGCGCTTTACAATAATGCCTCACATTCATCCTGATGTGAGGCTGCTGCCATACAAGGCGCTCACTACACACCGGGAGCAACTAGGTGATTAAGGACCTTGCCCAAGGGCCCTTAGTGATTTTCCGGTCAGGCTGGGATTTGAACAGAGGATCCTCTGGTCTCAAGCCCAATGCTTTAACCACTAGACCATCACCTCCCCCTTCACTTCTAATGATGACCATTACTAATAACCATCACTTCTAATGATGTTTTTGCCTATTAAGTTAATTAACTCCTTGTGTGTTATTTTTGCCCTGTCCAGTAACATCAATTAGCTGGTTAGCCCGAGGTGGTGTTTGCATTAAGCCAAAAGATGGATCTAACCATATCCAAAACATTTAAAAATAAAGTCTATTTTGAACAATGTCAAACATCTTTAACGTTCAGAGCCCCAGTGATGCTCTCCTCCATCCTGGTAAACTTTTCATCAGATATTTATACCGTGGTCTACACAAATACACGTCTAACATTACAGAAAGCTGAGATTGTGCTGAACATTTTGATACTGTATGCAACACATGAACATTATACTCAAAGAAAGTACTTGAAAAAGGGGAATTTAAGGTTTAGTAAAATCAAGGAAATATCAAGAGTTAAGTTAGAGTTTAACAGTCTTTAATTAGCTAAAGCTAAAGCTAACATTTGACTTTCCTAACATGAGAAAGGGTTAGGGTTGGAACTAATCTCTAATCACCCTTTGTCACTCTATAATTTGCACTCTGCTCCTGTGTGAGGTGTATCACAATAATGCACCTTGCAAACAGCAGAAAAATCATGTTTTAGACCGGTGTTAAAGTATTTCTTCCCCCCTGGGGGAAGTTGTCCTAGGATATCTTACCCCCAACTTGGATATCTAGGTCACGATAGCTTACCCCCCACCCTATCATGGGCGGATGTTCTGTCATATTTCAGGTTGTCAATCAGGTCCATATATTTGTAGAATATATTTGGAATATATTGGGTGTTACATTGTGCAATTCCTTTCTGCCTCCACACGATGGCAGTGCACTAACACCGCGTCTGACCACACCTCATTTTTAGACCAACATGTCCATGAACGCACAGATGAGCGCAATTACACACACTGCTTATGTGACATGGACACCTGACATGAAAATCACAACTGTGTTGGTTGTGCAGATGATGCTTGCGGTGCCCTTTGTGCTGGTTGGAAGATAGGGCCCACAGTCTTTTTACACCACGCATATAAAACCTCAGGTCAGCATCATATGTGTGCACAAGCTATGTGTGCATTTCATGGACACTTCTGGACGTTATCTACTGTCACCTGTTACTGCAATAAGTGTGAAGTGAAGGTGTGCAGCTTTACATGTTTTAATTTATGTGGTTCATACATCTGTGTGTACATGTACTTTAAACACACACAGAACCTTGTTATACAATGTTTGTGGTAATTAATAAGTCAGTTAATTGGCAAAAAGCACCTCTCCACGCATCACGCAAGAGTTGGAATGGCGCGTGTGTGTGTGTGTGTGTGTGTGTGTGTGTACAAGACAAGCAGTAAGTGGGATAATAATACAGTGACCCCAGGAGGCAAATTGATTAAATTATAATCAGAGTGGATTAATTAATCTATAATATTTATTCCTATTATGGTGCTGCGAGAGGAGGCGCTGAACTTAGAAAAGGTTACGTGCACATGCTTTTTGCTTTTTGTCTCTTTGAAAGGCAGTGCTTGGGGGGCGGGAGAGGCGACAAGGCCCCTTGACAACACAGGCAGAAGGTTATTGCTGATATCAAATGCCCTGCATGCAATTATCTGTCACAACAAATAATTAAGAGGGCTGATAATGAGGAAATTAACATTTCCATTGTGAGGATCTTTTATTGTCTGCTTGGGTCACTGCAGAGGAGGATTTCAGAGCTGCTGAATAAATTATCTTTCCTGGCACACACACGCATGTGTGAATGATAAGCAGGCGAGCTGAGGGATGTGTTGCAGTGTGTGTCAGTGTGTAGGCATTTTGTGCACAACAAAAAATGTGCAGCAGCTAGAGGTGGGCGATACCGGGAATTTTGGTATTGATCCGATACCAAGTAAATACAGGCCCCGTATCACTGATACCGATACTTTTTCATATTTAAGCTTCATAGATCCAAAGGATCCAAAAGACCTAGGATAGAATTTCGCCAACCATTGTACATGACAACAAAATACTTTATGATCACAATCAACATTTTTGTTTAAAAAATATCACTCAACACAACTTAAAACAAAATCTCCTGAGGTAGAGGGCTGACAAACCACAATACAAGGGTGCCCTGCTCCGTGTTGTGTGACACAGAGCAGCGCTGCTCTTACAGAGATTAGATTAATCTGCGTGCGCAGCAGTCAGTGCATGCGGGAGAGAAAAAACGCTTTTGAATATCGATCTTTTTACACAAGGATCATTCAATATCAATACCAGCGTTGGTATCAATATTATTGATATTAGGATCGATCTGTCCACCTCTACCAGCTGCAAAATCTACTCAGTCAAGAGAGAGACAAATGCATAGACAGATGAGAGTAGTAATAATCCATACTTTTTAAAAACTTCATGAAAAATAAATCCAACACTCAAATATTAAACCCTGCAGTTCTTTCAATGGCCACTTGAGGCTGACTAAATATGGAGTCATTCCCCATAGAACCTCGTGTTAAAATGTCTAAATTTACATCAGAAATAA
Source organism: Thalassophryne amazonica (assembly GCF_902500255.1). Classification (NCBI taxonomy): domain Eukaryota; kingdom Metazoa; phylum Chordata; class Actinopteri; order Batrachoidiformes; family Batrachoididae; genus Thalassophryne; species Thalassophryne amazonica. The sequence goes on along the minus strand of NC_047103.1, from coordinate 148,290,251 downwards.
ATATGCTTAAAGCCTGATTAATAAAAAACAAATAAAAACAAAAAACAAAAAAAAACAGAGCTTTAGTCTCTGTAAGTTATTTTAAGACAGAAAGTTATGAATAATTAGGGATGTGGTTGCATGGTTTACAGCCAACGCATGCCAGGTCCATGCAGCCACAGCTAGCAACTTTTGGTAATAGGTAGCAAACAGCTGTGGCCATCTGGACTTGGCACACATGAGCTTTTTTCTGTGGACTCGACTACCTTTGTCAGTTCTGGGTCTTGCATATCAAATTTCTGCAATATGTACTATAGCTTTCTGTGTGGATAAATGTACTAATGTACCATCCAAGAGGTCTGTGCTCCAGTATTTCCACTGAGTGAAATTTTACTATGAATTAATTTGTATGCTAGTACTGTTAGCAGGCATTGACAGCTTGGTAATCTGAGCTACATTCATAGTGCCACAGCTATTGAGGCTATATGCTGGTACCCAAACCAGGTAGGGGTGGTGAACAAGTGGTCTAGTGCGCTTGTTTTTCACTACGGAAGGTCCCCAGTTCGAGGCCCACTCTCCATGTAATGTAGAGTTGCATCAGAAAGTGCATCCAGCATAAAACTTGTGTCAAATCAACATGCGGCTCCGACTTGGCTCTGCTGTGGCGACCCCAAGTGAAAACGGGGGAGAAACCAAAGGGACTTCCTGTGCTGGTACCCAAACCAATCCCTGTCCAATATGCAAAAGATGGGTTCATCAAACACCCAAACTCAGGTGACCTAGTCTGTTAGTCTTAGCTGCCTTGGTAACTTCAAGGTAGATCAGCATGTTTGGACTTCATTCATCCTGCCCAAATCACACTGGTCTTGCCCACGCTCCACCCCTCACTCATTTATGGGTTGGCGAAAAGTTAGATGGAGTCAGGCACTGCCAAGATGGCAACAACCAAAACAACCCACTTGAGCTTCAAACCTGTCATGGGAGTATTTGTCCAGAACATATACATAATAGATGTGCCTCCCCCACCCCAAGTTCCTAGAATTAGGGAATAACCCTCTTGTATCTGATGATTTGCAGACATTCATGCTGGTTATACGATCGCAAATAGAGCTTTATCGGCGATGCATAAGCAGAGCCAGTAAAAAGGCTATTTGTGGCCGTATAACAGCGTGAACGTCCACAAATCATCAGACACAAGAGGGTTATTCCCATTCTAATCCAATTCTATTATTTGCACGGTTTATTTTTCTGTAGGTAATTCGGTCGGCGAGGCTTACCGTCGAGCCGAGGCAGCGTCGTTCCGACAGAGGTCAGGGTGCAGAGTAATCCATCAAATGTGAAAATCCATCAAATCCATCAAATGTAAAACTGTAATTCTGTATCAGAATCCACATCAGTACTTTCGTATGGTAGCTTAAATTCACCCATTTCAGGGGTGGCGTTGGTAAGTGACTTTCTCTCACTCTCAGCTTACAGCGCTAACAGCTAGCAACGCGCGCAGCCAGTGTTCTGTCGAATTTTGCGTCTCGTCGCAAAAATCGACAGTTCCATGCCCCAACTATATTGCGCATGTGTGCGGAGGACCGGAATGACATTTAACAGGAATAGTGCAGCAGATAAGTGAATATTTACTGAGGGATCCTTCAAATGGTGATGCAAGCACCAAATTTGGCACACATACTCCTTCGACATTACTCTTTTAAAAATGCCAAGTGGCCACATGAACTTTCAATAGGCAGGCAAGAAGGGGTCAATTGAAGAATTACACAGGGGTCAAAATTTAAAAATGCTCCAATCATATTGAAAGGTATTCCATATTATTTGTCTGATCATAAAGATTCCAAAAAGGTATAGTTTGGACTATCTGTGAATGAATGTTATGGAGTTATGGGGTAAAAACAGCAAAAACACTGAGGAAAGGTCAATTTCAGTTTGTACAGGGGTCAAAAATTAAAGTTGTTCCAATTTTGGTAAAAAGTGGTGCAAATTACTGGTTGAGCTAATAGGATTAATAAATGGAATAGTTTTGACTGTGCTGAGTGCTTGGTTTGCAAAGTAAAGGTTAAACAATGTTGGCATCCATTGGATTCTATGACATGTGACATATGCTACCTGTAACATAATAACTAAGCATGATACATGACACAAACTATTTTTATTTCTATTTATTTTAACCTTTTTAAAACCATATTCACTCAAGTAATAATTTGCATCACGTTTTACCAAAATTGGAGCAACTTTAACTTTTGACCCCTGTACAAAATGAAATTGACCTTTGTCACCATTCTTGCTGTTTTTACCTCATAACTCCAGAACATTCATTCACAGATAGTCCAAACTATACCTTTTTGGAATTTTTAGGATCAGACAAATAATATGGAATACCTTTCAATATGATTGGAGTATTTTTAAAGTTTGACCCCTGTGTAATTCTTCAACTGACCCCTTCTTGGCTGCCTATTGAAAGTTCATGTGGCGACTCTGAATTTTTAAAAGAGTAATGTCTAAGGAATACGTGTGCCAAATTTGGTGCTTGCATCACGATTTGAAGCATTTTTTCAGTTTTTTCAGTCATTTTTTCAGAATGACATCTCATCAGAACGCGGAGTAATACATCCAAATGTGAAAAGGTCGAATATTTTGCCACTGTTACCCCGATATTATACAGTCTGAAATCTCACACGATTAAACAATCAGATTAGCAGAAAAGAATGTAACTGGATTAGAATAATGATTACGTGACACAGCATTGTGTCAGGTAATTACTTGAAAATAAATTTCACCTTTTTGTGCCAATACAAGTCAGTTTTACTTCCTGTGGCAATTTGAAATGCATTAAGACTTGCAGAGCAGTGTTGTTGCCAAAAGTATTTGAGTGATCCGGCCCCTGAAATTGCGGTCTCCAAGCAACTCTGCATTTCGTCACATGAGGAAGACGCAAGGAAAAAAAGCGAGCTGTGGCTCTGTCAGAGTCTCGGTAGTTGTACAAGAGTTTGTCCCTCTCCCACCCTCTCACACACACACACACACGTGTGTGCGTGCACAAATGGTCCCTGGTTACCATGTTTTGACTGACATGTCTTTGTGGCCAAATTTAGCTCTCCTCTGCATGTGCGCGGGTGTGGAGCGATATTTCCAAGCTTTTGAACTCCACCTGATTGACACAGATGGGTTTGAGACCCCTCCCCCAACAGCTCAGTGTGTGTGTGTGTGTGTGTGTGTGTGTGTGTGTGTGTGTGTGTGTGTGTGTGTGTGTGTGTGTGCACGTTGGCCTGCCAGGTTTGGCTCTGCTCCCACCCGTGAGGCTCGTATTGGGGATGATTGTAATACCCCAACATGTTTAGGAAGAGGCTTCAACATCATATTGTTCTCCATCAATGGAGGGCAGACGGAGGGAGCTGGAGGTCGGCAGGTGATGGACAAAAGGAAGAGCCAACACTCGCGGCGCGTCTCTTTTCACCCGCTGCGTCTAGACGACGGCGTACCACGAACGTGCTCTGGAAGAAAAGAAAGAGAAAAGGAATAGGACATGCTGAGAGAAGTCGAAAGAGAGAAAAGAAGAAAAGACTTGGCAGGAGGAGGCGTGGGGGAGGTCAGCTTTGTGTTGTGGCTTGCAGACGGCCTTGACGAAACAGGAAATGGCTGAAAATGTCAAAAAGGTCACAGCATGGCATATACGATTTATTTGATTTATACAAAAACTGGTAACTGATAAATCCCATAAAGGGCAATATAGTGCAGTAGATAACTGAAACAGTCCTTCACTTGGTGATGCAAACATCAGATTTGTCATGAATGTTCTTCATAAATCAGTGTTTGAGGAAAAAGTGCTGGCCACTTGAAAATCCAATATGGCGGCCAGGTAGGGGTCAATGAAAAATTGCACAGGGGTCAAAATCTAAAAATGGTCCAATCATATTGAAAGCTATATCACATTATGTGTCTGGTCACAAAGATTGCAAAAAGGTATAGTTTGGATGATCTGTGACTGAATGTTCTGGAGTTATGGGATAAAAACAGCAAGAAATTTCAGTTTGTACAGGAGTCAAAAGTTAAAGTTGCCCCAATTTTGGTAAAACGTGGTGCAAATTATTGTTTGAACTAATAGGATTAATAAATGGAATAGTTCTGACTGTGTTGAATGCTTGGTTTGCAAAGTAAATGTCAAACAATGTCGATGTCCATTGGATTCTATGGCATGTGACAGATGTTACCCTGTAACGTGAAAACTGAGCATGACACATGGTGCAAACTATTCCTTTTTAAAACCCTATTAACTCAACCAATAATTTGCATCACATTTTACAAAAATTGATGCAACTTTATCTTTTGACCCCTATACAAACTGAAACTGACCTTTGTCACCATTCTTGCTGTTTTTAGCCCATAACTCCATAACAGTCAGACATAGATAATCCAAACTATACCTTTTTGGAATATTTATGATCAGACAAATAATGTGTTATACCTTTCAATATGATTGGAGCATTTTTAGATTTTGACCCCTGTGTAAGTCTTCATTGACCCCTACCTGGCCGCCATATTGGATTTTCAAATGGCCAGCACTTTTTTTCTCAAACACTGATTTATGAAGAACATTCATGCCAAATTTGATGCTTGCATCACCAAGTGAACAATTCTGGCCAGAAATCATACTTATCTGCTTCACTAATAATGTTACTTTTAAAGTAAACCGGAATCATCACTTGAGCCCTTTTGTCACTCAAGATATGAAATTAGAAAAGTTGGCATCTCACCAGTGGGTCCTTGATGTAGTTCTCTTATCACACAAGAAAAAATCACAAAGATGCCCTTGCGCAATATCGTCAAGCCCAAATTGCTCCTAGTGGGAAGTTGGGCCCTTTGCACCGTAGCACGCTGGCTTTGGTGTTGACTGTGAGGTGAATGTGAGGCCTCAGTAAAGCATCTGCATCATGTGGAAAAACACTCAAGAAATTCAAATTACTATATTGCTTTTCTCAAGGTGTCACAGGTTGACAGCCAAGAGGGGAATCAGTATTTTCATGGCAAAATTCAAAACAGTCTACAGAATGACAGCAGGTATTGTATTAGCCAAGCAAGATTATCTTATCTTTTTTCTATTTTATCAAATTTTGCCCTATCAAAGTACAGTATAAACCACTAAAATTCATTTTAAGACAACTGCAATGCAACTGAATTATTGTTATTATTATTACTACATAAAATTGCTCTATACATATTGATCATTGCTATCACACAAATACATTATGTTAATTTGTCATTTGGCTAACAAACACGCTAGCTAGCTATCACATACTCAGTAAACATGGCAAAGTAGCCAAATGTAACCATGAAGAGAGCTGAAAAGAGAATTTCAAAGAAAAATTTCAGTGATTATTTTCCCCCCCCCAAAAAACCTGCTCAAACACTAGAGGTGGGCGGATCAATCCTAATATCGATAATATCGATACCAACGATGGTATTGATATTGAACGATCCTCATGTAAAAAGATCGATACTCAAGCTTTTTTTCTCTCCCGCACTGACTGCTGCGCATGCAGATTAATCAAAGTCTACTCTCTGTCTGTAAGAGCAGCGCTGCGCTGTGTCACACAACACGGAGCAGCGCACACTTGTATTGTGGTTTGTCAGCCCTCTACCTCAGGAGATTTTGTTTTAAGTTGTGTTGAGTGATATTTTTTTAAACAAAAATGTTGATTGTGATAATAAAGTATTTTGTTCTCACGTACAATGTTTGGTGAAATTCTATCCTAGGTCTTTTGGATCCTTTTGATCTATGAAGCTTAAATATGAAAAAGTATCAGTATCGGTATCGATATCAGTGATACTGGGCCTGTATTTACTTGGTATCGGATCAATACCAAAATTCCCGTTATTGCCCACCTCTATCAAACACTAGCATACTGCTATTTTCACAGTACATGAAAGTGAGCGGTTTACTGGCAAATCAACGGATCTGTGTGTACTGCTTCAAAGTGCATGAGCTGGAAGGTTGCACCACAATCTCTGCCACATATTTCTGATTATTACCAACTTGAATTCAGAGTTAAGCCTGAATTTTGTCAAAAAAGGGTCAAAAGACAAACACACACACACACACACACACACACACACACACACACACACACACACACACACACACACACACACACACACACACACACACACACACACACACAAAACTAGCATTTACTGTTTCTTAGTAGACTTGCTACGTATGTTACAGACAAGGTTGGGTAGGATTACTTTGAAATGTAATCCAAAAGTAATCAGATTACAAGTAATCCAAATGTACATACATGTAATCCACATGTATTCTTTCAAAGTAATCCTACCCAACCTTGGTTACAGAGACTGATTCCTATAGTTTTGTTTGTTTTTATACAGGTTAAAGGTTGAAGCATTTTTTTTGGCAAGTAAAAATAGCTTTGAAAAAGTGTATGAAAATGTATCATAGATTGAGGGGGAATGTGAGCAATTTGATTACTTGAAATTAAATTTTCAGTGATGCCATCCAGACCATAAAAATCATGCAGAGAGCGCGAGGAAGTGAAATTGACAGACAAGATAATCATGTCTCTATTACTGCACATACCTTTGTAGGGGAGAACATGGAACGTGTTGGTGGAAGCTCTGAACGGCTTGTACTATTTGTGAGTAGGAGCCCCTCGGCTCTTACCAAATCCTTATTTTAGCCCCGTCTTAACGAGCATGGACCAATAAACCTTTCACCCCAAGAGCCATAAATTGCTAAACAACTGGTGCGGTTGGTCCTGCCACCCACTGTGACGTGCCAGCATGCGGGCGTAAAATGGGCATGTCAAATACCTTCAGAGGAGAAACTCTAGAGGGCCACCAGCTGTTTGTTCTTCATAGAAATGATAGTGAAGCTAGAAAATGAGCCAGCAGAAGCCTCATCAGATTTGAAACATCCAGATTAGCTGCTTCTGTTAGCTGGCATAATGCTCGCAATAAACCAACATGTTGATCTTTACTATTCTGCAAAACAGCTGTGCAAAGTGCTTGAGTTAATAACAGAAAATGTTAATGTAAGAAATTTTAAGAGGTCAATCAAACACACACACACACACACACACACACACATATATATATATATATATGTATATATATATATTACTAGTCAAAAGTACACACTTTCCTGTCCAATTGAGTGTAGGCAGCTTTTTTGTTTGTTTGTTTTGTTTTGTTTTTTTTACCTCTGGCAAAATGGGCCAAACCAGAGATTCATCAGACATTGAAATGTCAAATATTGTCAAATGCCTTTCAGAGGGATGCAACAAATAATCAAGCTATTGAGGTATGAAAAATGAACAAGCAAGGTTTGTTGCAAAGAATCAAAAGGGTCACAAGAAGCACGTGGAGAAGAAAATATGCAAATTAACTGCAAAAGCAAAAACACTACCACCACTGAACAAGACTCAGTAGTTGAAACATCATGATTGGGCCAAGAACATCTGAAGACAGAGTTTTCAAATGTTTGAAAAATCACTAAGAGCCCTTGGGCAAGGTCTTTAATCCCCTAGTGGCTCCCAGTGTGTAGTGACTAGTGAGTACCTTGTATGGCAGCAGCTTGACATCGGGGTGAATGTGAGGCATTATTGTAAAGCACGTTGAGCGTCTGATGCAGATGGAAAAGCGCTATATAAATGCAGTCCATTTATTTGACAAACAGATGAAATGAAAGTGACTCTGGATGAAACAGATGAATGGGATAACTAATATACACACAGCACCACTTCAAGTTCGAAGGTGGAGGAGGGGTACTGCTATTATTAAAGATGAGCTAGTTGGAGCTTTTGGACTTGAAGATAGACTTAAAATAAACTCCCAAACCTACTGCCAGTTTTTACCCGAGGCCAAAATATGGCCATGCTCAGCACAAGTCAATAACAACAATAACACAATAAAGCATAAACCCTTATTACCACTGTGCTCCTTGTGAAATTATCACATGACAAAATAGAGGGCTTGATTGAACATGGTCACTGGGTATTGTGAAGACTTTGTGCCTGTCTGTCTGTCTGTCTGTCTGTCTGTCTGTCCATCTGTCTGTAAAAGATGAACTTGCCCCAGTCTGAGGTCTAACATGCCCTGGAGCAGGTTTTCATCCAGGATGTCTCTGTACATTGCTGCATTCATCTTTCCCTCAATCCTGACTAGTCTCCCAGTTCCTGCTGCTGAAATACATCCTCACAGCATGATGCTGCCACCACCATGCTTCATTGTAGGGATGGTGCTTAGTTTCCTCCAAACATGACACATGGTATTCACGTCAAAGAGTTCAACTTCTGTCTCAGCAGACCAAAGAATTTTGTTTCTCATGGTCTGAGAGTCCTTCAGGTGCCTTTTGACAAACTCCAGGTGGGCTGCCATGTGCCTTTTACTAAGGAGTGACTTCCATTTGGCCACTGTACCAAACAGGCCTGATTGGTGGATTGCTGCAGAGATGGTTGTCCTTCTGGAAGGTTTTCCTCTCTCCACAGAGGAATGCTGGAGCTCTGACAGAGTGACCATCAGGTTCTTAGTCACCTCCCTGACTAAAGGCCCTTCTCCCCCAACTGCTCAGTGTAGACCGGTGGCCAGCTGTAGGAAGAGTCCTGGTGGATCTAAACTTCTTCCATTTACTGAAGATGGAGGCCACTGTGTTCATTGGGACCCACGAAGCAGCAGAAATGTTTCTGTACCCTTCCCAGATTTGTGCCTCAAGACAATCCTGTCTCTGAGGTCTACAGCTTGGTTTGTGCTCTGACATGCACTGTCAACAGTGGGACCTAGATGTGTGCCTTTCCAATTCATGTCCAATCAACTGAATTTACCCCAGGTGGACTCCAATTAAGCTGTCAAAACATCTCAAGATGATCAGTGGAAACAGGATCGATTGTGAGCTTCATGGCAAAGGCTGTGAATACTTTTTTAAATAAATTTGCAAAAAAATCAATAAAAACTGCTTTTTCACATTGTCATTATGGGGTATTGTGTGTAGAAGTTTAAGGAAAAAAAAAATTTCATCCATTTTGGAATTGGGCTGTAACATAAAATATGGGAAAGTCAAGCACTGTGAATACTTTCCAAATGCAGAGTACATGCACACATGCTTATGTAGAACACTTTGTCGTGTTTTCTGATGGATGCAGTTGAACCGTGGTTTTTATTTCTGTGCCATTCATCAAGCGGACTTCTCCTTTCTCTCTGTTTCTTTCTGTTTTCCTGTCATGCTTACTGATGAGTTGAATCCATTCACCTCATTTCCATAAGAAAGTGTACGCTGGAGCCTGTTGGTGCCGAAAGTGTAACCAGCCACCATGAGCAGCCCCCCATTCCATTCTCATTTCCCCTCCAATGGCAAAAACCTCATTGAATCAATCATGTTTATGCACGACCAACGTCCAATCGCGCTTGAGGATCCGCCTGTATCTCTGCAAGGGTTCTTGCCCCCCACTCCCCACAAAAAAAGTGTATGAGGCCCACAAAAACTCACTGAAACACATTCACAAACTCACCAAGACACACGCATAGATATACTGTCACCATCTGTCAATAAATGGAACAGCACTTAGAGATGTGATTCACCTAATTAGCAATCAATTAGCTTGTTACCACCAGCAGTAATTACCTTTTATAGAGCTGGAGAGGAGTGCAGCTGCTGCCACCAATAAAACCTGGACCCTCCGTGCCTAACAAGCCCTGCCTGAGAGAGTTATAGGCAAAGCGCAGCAGCAGCCGTGTGCACGCGTACTCGTGTGTGTTACAAAGTGTGTGTTGCAGGCAGGGGGGCCCACCAGAGCAAACACACATTCCCCACGGGGCCCCTCTCTTCTCCTTTTCTAACAGGCTTAAATCTTTTAATGAATATGGGGTCAGACTAAATGGGAAATCCATCACTGTGATAAAACCAGGAGGTTTTAGCCAGAGGGATTTGTAAAGGTAAATCAGCTGTAGGATGGTTTTTAACTTCTGCACCGCTTGATGTTAGCTTTGTGTCGGCCGACGTTCAGAGATGGAAGCACAGATGTTTGCCTTTACAGTCAACATTGTCACCCAGGGGCAGAGACACCAACAGTATACCAGAAAAAGCAGAAGGAGCCAGAAACCCAGGAGTGAAGTGGAAACAGTTTTCACCCTGCTAGCGTAGCCATGTAAGCTTTCCTGGGTAGCTAACTGAGGAATGGGACTCACCACATGATGGAACTGCCTGAAATCCAAATCAGGCAGACAACCGGTCAGTCCTCACCTCTTGAAAGTATCTGTCACATAATAGTAACAGAAAATACAAAAGAATCGAGGTGGAAGTGGAAGCAGTTTTTTAACCCTGCTAGCGTAGCCATGTTCGATTGTTTATTTATTAATTTTTTTGCCAATTTAGTTACATGTACATAAAACACATAAAACAAGAATTGTAGAGGATAACACACACACACACACACACAGTTATTTCCATTGTGGTCCTCAGAAACAAGAAAATACAACAACACTTAAGAGGAACAACAATATAGATTTTTATATGGTATGGGATTTTGCCAACTTCTGATTGGCCCATTCGCCACTTTCTGAGCTGTACCACATGCCGAGTTGACCGCTGGTGGAGCCGGGTAGACTGCACGGGCGAAACGAGTACACCTCATGTGCAGCGTAGTGCTAGCTAATCAAGCGATGCCTTCTATGGTTAACGACCAATCAGATAACGCGATAAAATGCCTACTTTGGCTGTCAGTTTGTTGACAAGATGACAGAAGACAGGTTTGCGTCTGTTAGCGACGCTGACTTAAAACAATTTTTACCCGAAAAAGATGCGAAGAACACCCGCAGAAAAAAACAGTCATCAGCCAACCTGTTTCGCAAGTACGTCACTGAAAAAGGACATGCGCCCAACTTTGAAACTTATGACAGACGGATGCTTGATGGAGTACACGGTCAATTTTACACGGAAGCTAGACAGGCTAATGGCGAACTTTATAAGAAAACAAGCCTGATGACTCTTCGTCACGGACTTAACAGGCATCTCCAGTCGACTGATGGGATGTCAGTTGGTGCAGTATGACAGTAATAATAAAAAGTTGAAACTTGAGATTGATTTTTCAGTTTTAGTATGTTTGACAAACTCCCAATTTTCTTGTTTACCATATAATAAAGCAGTTATAGACTTTTGATTTCGGTGTACCCGTGATTATGCAGACCTGGTCAGGTGAGCCCCATCCTGACCAGGGCCGCATAATCACGGGTACACCGAAATCAAAAGTCTATAACTGTACAATATACGTGTTATATACGTGTAATACTGTAAAAGTCAGGTTTGCAGTTTTGGAATAACTAAGTATAATAATCTTAACTTTACACAGAAAATATTCAAAAGTGTGTATGAATTTAAAAAAGAAAACTATAAAATTTAAAATGAGAAAATGCACACTTTTAACACTGTAATATTAATAGGATCTGACATGATTGTGGTTGCCAGTTAATAACTGAGACATATAAAATTCTTTAACACCATTTTAAAAAGGGTCCTCAATCCAATGCAGTTAATGTTGAACCTGGGTTTAGGGTTAGGATTCAACAGTATGCACTTGACGAGGGTTTAGTGATAGCTGCTGTTTGTTTTAAATTTTACAGGTGAGGAGCAATGTCACAACTTGTAATGCAGTTTTTGTTGTACCTGTATTTAACTTTGATCACGGACAAACGGGAGAGCTGACATTTGCCGTTTGGTATGTTTATGTATTTTGAGTCAAGGATGAACACAGCCAAAATGGAACATTGATAGGACTAATATAGTTGGAGAAATTGCGAATATTATCTAACAACACTGAACAATGGCCGTTGACAATTACATTCTGGACTCACACGCAATTCCAGCAGGGGGCTTTTTTTTTTTTTCCATATACGCTTTTAATATATAGATGATTTACTAATCATCTATATATTAAAAGCGTATATGGATATGTGAGTGCTTTTATTTAGTAACTTCAGTGTAAGTATATAATTGTAAATATGTTAAAAATACATGGATGACACAAGAAAGTGAAAACACTTATTCCATTGTGGTGCATTTAAAAATCAAATGACAAAATAGAAGTAATAATAAAATAAAATAATAAGAACAATACTGATAATAATCATAATAGTAATGATGATGATGATAATAATAATAATTTGTGTGTATATGATAACAAGAACCTAAACAATTTATAAATACATTAAGACAGTAAATTAACATAAAAAGTATGTAATTAACAGGAAATAAAGGGGTTGAGTTCTTCTGTAAAAACTCTTGAGGTCTGAGGTTCTAAAAACATTCTGGACTCACATGTCATTCCAACTCAACTTTGCATAAAAATTACCACCCTTGAAAAATTTCAGCTACCTATTTTATAAACACTAACCAATCTAGAGCCCATGGATCCAAACGGGCAACACACTAGTATATTTTGTAAAAGTTCAGGAGGAAAAACAGTTATAACTCTAAAAACACTTTTCATAACCAGACAATACTGATGAACTGATTTACAGGACAGCTTATGGAGATGTAGCGGGCATGCCCTGGCAATGCTTATCAAGCAACAAAGCAAACTTCTTGTTGCCGTTGTTTGTACAACCCCTGGCAAAAATTATGGAATCACTGGCCTCGGATGATGTACATTCAGTTGTTTAATTTTGTAGAAAAAAAGCAGATCACAGACATGACACAAAACTAAAGTCATTTCAAATGGCAACTTTCTGGCTTTAAGAAACACTATAAGAAATCAAGAAAAAAAGATTGTGACAGTCAGTAACGGTTACTTTTTTAGACCAAGCAGAGGAAAAAAATATGGAATCACTCAATTCTGAGGAATAAATTATGGAATCACCCTGTAAATTTTCATCCCCAAAACTAACACCTGCATCAAATCAGATCTGCTCGTTGACATTGACCCTATGTGTCTTTTTGCAAGGAATGTTTTCACAGTTTTTGCTCTATGACAAGATGCATTATCATCTTGAAAAATGATTTAATCATCCCCAAACATCCTTTCAATTGTCCAAAATATCAACGTAAACTTGTGCATTTATTGATGATGTAATGACAGCCATCTCCCCAGTGCCTTTACCTGACATGCAGCCCCATATCATCAATGACTGTGGAAATTTACATGTTCTCTTCAGGCAGTCATCTTTATAAATCTCACTGGAACGGCACCAAACAAAAGTTCCAGCATCATCACCTTGCCCAATGCAGATTCGAGATTCATCACTGAATATGACTTTCATCCAGTCATCCACAGTCCACGATTGCTTTTCCTTAGCCCATTGTAACCTTGTTTATTTTCTGTTTAGGTGTTAATGATGGCTTTTGTGTTGTGTGGGCCGCTGAAGAGGAGGTACTGCTGGCCCACCACCACCAGAGGGCACCCTGCCTGGAGTGCGGGCTCCAGGCACCAGAGGGCGCTGCCGCCTCACAGGAGCAGCCGGGGTGACAGCTGACACTCATCACCCATGACAGCTGTCACCACTCATCGGATCAGCATCGGTATATCAGCAAGACGTCATCTCCACCTCTTTGCCGAGATATCGTTCTACCTGGAAGGTAACGTACTCAGCTAACTGTGAGACACTAACCTTTGTGACTTTGTGCGTTGTTTAGCAGACTCCTTTTTCCACGAGAGGTGGAGGTAGTTTTCCTACCGTGCGGATTGCTGGGTGCAAACGCGCCCACATTTAATTGTTTCTTTGTTCCTCGCCAGCAGTACCAGGTCCGACACGTGGAGGCAGTGGCCACCTGGGAGTTCGGGACTTGGCGGCTCCAGTATTCCCGGGGTCTGGTGGCGGAGGAAATCGTGTGGTTCCGGTTCTGCTTTGGACAGACGTCTCCTATCTTCGAGCCTGCCCACACGACACCTTTTGTGAATTGACTTTGTCTATTGTTGTAATCTGTTGTATTTGTTGTGCCCATTCACAACAGTAAAGTGTTGTTATTTGACCTACTCCATTGTCCGTTCATTTGCGCCCCCTGTTGTGGGTCCGTGTACCTACACTTTCCCAACAGGATATCTCGGCCAACGTCATGGACTCCGAGGGGCGTCAACCGGCTGTTGAACGGCCAATGGAAGAGCAGGGCGCACAGGCGTCCGCAGGAGGAATGATCGGTGAGTTGCAGTGGATCCTCACCGCTTTCACGGCTCGGTTGGATCTAATGACCGAGCAGAACGTCCTCCTTAACCGCAGGGTGGAGGCTCTCGCCGCACAGGTGGAAGCGCGCCCTCAGTGCGCTGCTGCGGCTCTCCCTCCTGTCAACCCTGTGCGTAACAGTGACGTTCCACAGGTCGTTCAACGACCCCTCCCACCTTCCCCGGAAGCATACATAAGCCCTCCAGAGCCGTGCGGAGGTTGTGTGGAAACGTGCGCAGACTTCCTTATGCAGTGTTCGCTCGTCTTCGCACAACGTCCTGTCATGTACGCGACTGATGCCAGCAAGATAGCTTATGTAATAAATCTGCTTCGCGGTGAGGCAAGCGCTTGGGCTACAGCGCTCTGGGAGCAGAATTCACGGCTCCTTCAGACATATGATGGGTTTGTGAGAGAGTTCAGAACAGTGTTCGATCACCCAAATAGAGGAGAGACCGCTTCAGCCGTGCTGCTGTCAATGAGACAGGGGCGCCGGAACGCAGCTGCCTATGCAGTCGACTTCCGCATCGCGGCTGCGAGGTCCGGCTGGAATAGCACTGCCCTCCACGCCGCCTTCGTAAACGGACTGTCGTTAGTCCTAAAGGAGCACCTGGTGGCTAAGAACGAACCGTGGGATTTAGATGGGCTTATTGATCTCGTTATACGATTAGACAATCGGTTAGAAGAACGCCGTCGGGAACGAGACGAAGGGTGTGGCCGGGCACGCGCCGTCCCTCTCCCTTCCGGTTCCGACCGAGTTCCGCCCTCCCCACGCTCCACGGCCCCTACGCTCTGTGTGGTTACAGCTCCCCCTGCTGACGAAGCTATGGACACGAGCAGGGCCACATTTAGGGCACCAGATAGACAGAGGAGGCTGGCCCGCGGCGCGTGTTTTGTTTGTGGTTCGATAGAGCATCAGGTAAGAGACTGCCCCGAGCGGTTAAACATCAACGCCCGCCCCTAGAAACTGGGCTAGGGGTGGGCCGAGACATTCACGTGGGACACACCCATATTGCCACACGACTCCCAGTTACAATCCTTTATGAGGATTTAACCCTGAAGGCCCCAGCACTGGTGGACACGGGCTCTGAAGGGAATCTGTTAGACAGCAGATGGGCCAGGGAGATAGGGCTCCCTCTGGTGGCGCTTACCTCGCCTGTGCAGGTGCGAGCACTAGATGGCTCCCTACTCCCTCCAATCACACATAAGACACCACCAGTAACTCTGGTGGTGTCAGGAAATCACCGGGAGGAGCTCGAGTTTTTTGTGACTCCTGCCACCTCCCGTGTGATCCTAGGGTTCCCCTGGATGTTAAAACACAATCCCCGGATCGATTGGCCGTCCGGGGTAGTGGTTTAGTGGAGCGAGACCTGCCATCGGGTATGTTTAGGTTCCTCGGTTCCTCCCGGTTCCCAGGCTAAGGAGGAGGTCAGAGTCCCGCCCAATCTAGGGACGGTGCCGGTGGAGTACCATGACCTTGTGGATGTGTTCAGTAAGGATCTGGCACTCACCCTTCCCCCCCACCGTCCGTACGATTGTGCCATTGATTTGGTTCCAGGTGTTGAGTTCCCGTCCAGCAGGCTGTACAACCTCTCACGACCTGAGCGCGAATCAATGGAGACCTACATCCGGGACTCTTAGCTGCCGGGTTGATCCGGAATTCCACTTCCCCGATGGGTGCAGGTTACTTTTTTGTGGGAAAAAAGGATGGCGGACTACGTCCATGCATTGATTACAGGGGGCTGAACGAAATCACGGTTCGTAACCGATACCCATTGCCCTTGTTGGATTCAGTGTTCACGCCCCTGCATGGAGCCCAAATGTTCACCAAGCTAGATCTCAGGAATGCGTATCACCTGGTTCGGATCCGGAAGGGAGACGAGTGGAAGACGGCATTTAACACCCCGTTAGGTCACTTTGAGTACCTGGTCATGCCGTTCGGTCTTACAAACGCCCCCGCGACGTTCCAAGCATTGGTTAATGATGTCTTGCGGGATTTCCTGCACCGATTCGTCTTCGTATATCTGGACGATATACTCATCTTTTCTCCAGATCCTGAGACCCATGTCCGGCATGTACGTCAGGTCCTGCAGCGGTTATTAGAGAACCGGCTGTTTGTGAAGGGCGAGAAGTGCGAGTTTCACCGCACTTCTTTGTCCTTCCTGGGGTTTATCATCTCCCCTAACTCCGTCGCTCCTGATCCGGCCAAGGTCGCGGCGGTGAGAGACTGGCCCCAACCCACCAGCCGTAGGAAGCTGCAACAGTTCCTCGGCTTTGCTAATTTTTACAGGAGGTTCATTAAGGGCTACAGTCAGGTAGTTAGCCCCCTGACAGCCCTGACCTCACCAAAAGTCCCCTTCACCTGGTCGGATCGTTGCGATGCCGCGTTCAAGGAGTTGAAACGGCGCTTCTCGTCTGCACCCGTTCTGGTGCAGCCCCGATCCTAGTTGCCAGTTAGTGGTTGAAGTGGATGCCTCGGACTCAGGGATAGGAGCTGTGCTTTCCCAGAGCGGGAAGACTGATAAGGTCCTTCACCCGTGTGCCTATTTTTCCCGCAGGTTGACCCCGGCCGAACGGAACTATGACGTCGGCAATCGAAAACTCCTTGCGGTGAAAGAGGCTCTTGAAGAGTGGAGACATCTGTTGGAGGGAACGTCCGTGCCATTCACGGTTTTCACTGACCACCGGAACCTGGAGTATATCAGGACCGCCAAGCGGCTGAACCCCAGGCAAGCCCGCTGGTCACTGTTCTTCGGCCGTTTTGACTTCCGGATCACCTACCGTCCCGGGACCAAAAACCAGAGATCGGATGAAGATGAAGTCAAAGCGGAGTTGTCGGATCCACCGGAACCCATCATCCCGGAGTCCACTATCGTGGCCACCCTTACCTGGGACGTAGAGAGAACCGTCCGGGAGGCCCTGGCATGAAGCCCGGACCCCGGAACTGGGCCGAAGAACAGACTCTATGTCCCACCAGAAGCTAGGGCTGCAGTCCTGGACTTCTGTCACGGCTCTAAGCTCTCCTGTCATCCAGGGGTGCGAAGAACCGTGGCAGTTGTCCGGCAGCGCTTCTGGTGGGCGTCCCTAGAGGCCGACGTCTGGGATTATATCCAGGCCTGCACCACCTGCGCCAGGGGCAAGGCTGACCATCGCAGGGCTTCGGGACTGCTCCAGCCGCTGCCCGTGCCCCATCGCCCCTGGTCCCACATCGGCCTGGATTTTGTCACGGGTCTCCCACCGTCCCAGGGCAACACCACCATCCTCACGATAGTGGACCGATTCTCCAAGGCGGCCCACTTCGTGGCCCTCCCGAAGCTCCCGACGGCCCAGGAGACAGCGGACCTCCTGGTCCACCACGTCGTCCGGCTGCATGGGATCCCAACAGACATCATCTCCGATCGCGGTCCCCAGTTCTCCTCGCAAGTCTGGAGGAGCTTCTGCCGGGAACTGGGGGCCACGGTGAGTCTCTCATCCGGGTATCATCCCCAGACCAACAGGCAAGCAGAACGGGCCAATCAGGAGGTGGAGCAGGCCCTGCGTTGCGTGACAGCCGTGCACCCGGCGGCCTGGAGTACCCATCTGGCCTGGATCGAGTATGCCCATAACAGCCAGGTGTCGTCAGCCACCGGCCTCTCCCCTTTCGAGGTGTGCCTGGGGTACCAACCTCCTTTGTTTCCGGTGGTTGAGGGAGAGGTCGGTGTGCCCTCGGTCCAGGCCCACCTACGGAAGTGCCGTCGGGTGTGGCGTGCCGCCCGTTCTGCCTTGCTGAGGGCCCGGATGAGGACGAAGGCCCATGCAGACCGTCGGCAGACCCCGGCCCCTGCGTACCGGCCAGGGCAGGCAGTGTGGTTGTCTACTAAGGACATTCCCCTTCAAGTGGACTCCCCTAAACTGCAGGACCGGTATATCGGTCCGTTTAAGATCATCAAGGTACTTCAGCTTCCGGCCTCACTGCGGATCCATCCCGTTTTCCACGTGTCCCGGATCAAGCCCCATCACACCTCACCCCTCTGTACTCCGGGTCCGGCACCACCTCCTGCCCAGATCATCGATGGCGAGCCGGCTTGGACTGTGCGCCGGCTCTTAGATGTCCGTAGGATGGGCCGGGGCTTCCAGTATTTGGTGGACTGGGAGGGGTACGGACCTGAAGAACGCTCCTGGGTGAAGAGGAGCTTCATCCTGGACACGGCCCTCCTGGCCGATTTCTACCGCCGCCACCCGGACAAGCCTGGTCGGGCACCAGGAGGTGCCCGTTGAGGGGGGGGTCCTGTTGTGTGGGCCGCTGAAGAGGAGGTACTGCTGGACCACCACTACCAGAGGGCACCCTGCCTGGAGTGCAGGCTCCAGGCACCAGAGGGCGCTGCTGCCTCACAGGAGCAGCCGGGATGACAGCTGACACTCATCACCCATGACAGCTGTCACCACTCATCGGATCAGCATTGGTATATCAGCAAGACGTCATCTCCACCTCTTTGCCGAGATATCGTTCTACCTGGAAGGTAACGTACTCAGCTAACTGTGAGACACTAACCTTTGTGACTTTGTGCGTTGTTTAGCAGACTCCTTTTTCCACGAGAGGTGGAGGTAGTTTTCCTATCGTGCGGATTGCTGGGTGCAAACGCGCCCACATTTAATTGTTTCTTTGTTCCTCGCCAGCAGTACCAGGTCCGACACGCGGAGGCAGTGGCCACCTGGGAGTTCGGGACTTGGCGGCTCCAGTATTCCCGGGGTCTGGTGGCGGAGGAAATCGTGTGGTTCCGGTTCTGCTTTGGACAGACGTCTCCTATCTTCGAGCCTGCCCACACGACACCTTTTGTGAATTGACTTTGTCTATTGTTGTAATCTGTTGTATTTGTTGTGCCCATTCACAACAGTAAAGTGTTGTTATTTGACCTACTCCATTGTCCGTTCATTTGCGCCCCCTGTTGTGGGTCCGTGTACCTACACTTTCCCAACATTTTGTTTAGCTTTTCTGTATGTAAATCCCATTTCCTTTAGGCGGTTTCTTACAGTTCGGTCACAGACGTTGACTCCAGTTT
Organism: Thalassophryne amazonica; assembly: GCF_902500255.1. Lineage (NCBI taxonomy): Eukaryota > Metazoa > Chordata > Actinopteri > Batrachoidiformes > Batrachoididae > Thalassophryne > Thalassophryne amazonica. The sequence continues at coordinate 148,271,073 of NC_047103.1, read as the reverse complement.
CCTCCCATATCGGTCCTCATTTGTTTTGTTGTGCATTTTTCGATTTTTGAGACATATTGCTTTAAGTTTTCTGTCTTGATGCTTTGATGTCTTCCTTGGTCTACCAGTATGTTTGCCTTTAACAACCTTCCCATGTTGTTTGTATTTGGTCCAGAGTTTAGACACAGCTGACTGTGAACAACCAACATCTTTTGCAACATTGCGTGATGATTTACCCTCTTTTAAGAGTTTGATAATCCTCTGCTTTGTTTCAATTGACATCTCTCGTGTTGGAGCCATGATTCATGTCAGTCCACTTGGTGCAACAGCTCTCCAAGGTGTGATCACTCCTTTTTAGATGCAGACTAACGAGCAGATCTGATATGATGCAGGTGTTAGTTTTGGGGATGAAAATTTACAGGGTGATTCCATAATTTTTTCCTCAGAATTGAGTGATTCCATATTTTTTTCCTCTGCTTGGTCTAAAAAAGTAACCGTTACTGACTGCCACAATCTTTTTTCTTGATTTCTTATAGTGTTTCTTAAAGCCAGAAAGTTGCCATTTGAAATGACTTTAGTTTTGTGTCATGTCTGTGATCTGCTTTTTTTCTACAAAATTAAACAACTGAATGAACATCCTCCGAGGCCGGTGATTCCATAATTTTTGCCAGGGGTTGTAGTTAATGTGACCGTAGCATTAGACACGTTCATTTTGGAAGATGTGCACAGAAAATTTTGTCACATAATTTCACGCAAGTATGCCACCATCGACTTCATAGAAAGTATGAACAAGAACAGAAGATGATTTTTAAACCTTCTCTCCTCTATGTCCTCCTGCAGCCAGGACACCATCTTTAAAAAAAATCATCTCTTTAATCCACCATGCTGTGCTTTTTCAGTGTAAACTTTGAATCCCTTAATCCTAAACACAACTCTTTATCCCTTCTGCTCAAGCAGTGCTGATTTTTTTTTCCTAGCAAGGCTCACAAATGTGTATTTGTAGATGCAGAGGCCCGTTTTTCCCCCTTGTAGGAGCATGTGGACTAACAATGGCCCCAAGTGACAACCAAGGTTAATCCTATATGTCACCATTATGTGGGGTCAAGCTTCCACACCATATATTTAATGTGTCATTAATTTCCAAGTTGCTACCGCGCCAGCAGTGCCAGGTTCCTCGTGCACACACGAGCATGCACATACACAATGACTCGCTACATTAGCTAAATGGCCAAAGCTGCTTCTCTCTCTTTTATTCTCTCTAATGAGACAAGTCTTTGGATCGTGTAGTCTATTCATCATTCTGCTTGTTCCAATCTAGCTCTTCTTTTATCAGGGTTTCGTTCCAGGGCCGAAGTCGTCAGAGGAAACATAAATCACCTGTCAGCTTTGGTCCCTGGGCTCCCATAATGCTCTATTAGCAGTTCCATTGCCATTATTGACAAAACAGTAGCCAGATATTATGGCCAAAGTGGCTAGGACTATACATATTCATGCTTCTGGATATAGTAGAATTTTTTTGTGTGTGTGTCACTAAAATGTGTGACAAGTGTAGATCTGGAAAAAGCCATTCATGCTTTTATTAGTTCTTGGCAGGACTATTGCAATGGGCTTTACTTTGGAGTCTCCTAGGCTTTCCTCAGTTGACTTCAACTGGTTCAAAATGTTGCAGCACGTCTGTTAACTAACACACGTAGACGTGACCACATCACCAGTCCGCTATGCTCTGCATTGGCTTCCAGTTCAGGCTAGAATTGATTTTAAAATTCTTATGAATGGTTTGGCCCCACCATACTTAGCCGAACTGCTGACACATTGGAACCAAACCAGAGTTTTGAGATCTTCCAACCAGTGTGCACTAGAGGTTCAGAGGTCTAGATACCGCCACTGGGGAGACCGGGCTTTCTCTGTGGCCGCACCCAGACTGTGGAACACAAGCCCCCCACGCCCGAGATGCGCACCACCACTGACCTGGGTCTTTTTAAATCTAAATTAAAAACCTTCTTTTTTAGAAAGGCTTTTGCACAACCAGCAGTGCTCTGACATTTTATTCTTATCTGCAAATATTTTAAAGTCTTTCTATAATATGACGCTGCATAAGAAATGAGCAGCAATGGTTAATGAGTGAAATATCATCTTGTTCAGCAGGAGAACAATTTGCTGTTGTCTCCACCTTTTTTGTTTTTTACCTTAAAGTCTAGGATGTGATGGTGAACAGTTTATGATTTTGGCATGAAAAAAAATTCTGTTTTTTTTTTTTTTGCTTTAATCCCTGAATATATTGTTTTGTTATTGTGCATACAGATGAAATATTTTGTCAGATCAGAGGATGCAGGTTGAACAACCTCATTATGATCTTGGTCACCTATGAAAGATCACTTACCCAATAAAATACAAGGGCAACACTTGCCCTAACCTGCATTAGGGCAAGGTATAATAAATTGTTGCATGCTTCATCACAACCCATGTTGCGTTATCACATATAACTGATTTCAAATAATCTGCTCCCAGGTGGCCAACCTTACATGTGAAGTCATTACCAAGGTATTACATACAAACGTTTTCAGAGTCCCCTGAGCGTTAGAATTGGAACAAAAATGTGACAACATCAATGTTGTCCGAGGTGTGGTTGAAGTAACCTTGTGTACAAAGAATCACCTTGACGCATATAGTCTTCTTCACAATATTGCATATGCAATGTTTCAGAGCCAAAATGTTTCAGGATCCAATCTCATAACCTCAGTAGTTTTTAATGTCTATAGGTTCCAGATTTCAGGTAATCGATGAGGATTTTCATTTCAACTATTAACCACAGTCACTGTATTAATAGTTATGGTAGGTTGTCCAATAATTTCTGACCTCTGAAAATAGAGTAAGAATAAAAATTACTGTAATTCATTCAAAGTGACTTAATTTTTTTAAACAGTTTGCATTAGAGCTGAAAGTGTACACTTCAATCACAATTTGATTGTGCCATTTTAAGTCCACTGTGATGGTGTACAGAGTCAAAACTACAAAAATTGTATTTATATCCCTGACTGAATAAGTGTAAAGGCAAATAGACAGTGTTGAAGGTCAAAGCATTGCCTTTAGACACCTAAGCCCCGATGACTGCTGGTGCTTATCCCTACAGACTGGATAAAAACTTGACAAACCCTCCTCCATGTCACCCATATGTATTCTGTAGAGCAGGTTTGAAAATCAAATCATGCAGCTCTGGATGTCACTATCATGGTTGTGATTAACTCCTCATAACTTCCAGCCAAGAGGTCAAGCGTGGGCAAGACCGGTGTGACTGACGGATGATGCCAGAACACGACCCTCAGCTCGAGTTCTCAAAAACATGACACTATGGCTAACAGGCTAATTTGGTTTGGTGTTTAATTAACACCTTCATGGCTAAAATGAGCTAAACTGATGAGTGATTAAAAAAATTCACCCCGTGCAGTTGTCGTGAAGGAATAGAACTAGCTTTTGAAACCCAAACTAGTTTTTTGTACCATGCTGTAAACATGTTTACTTGTGTTGTCAAGTTAGATAATTTAACATGGCCTTATAGGGAAAGACACCAAGTCCCAACCTCCGGTACGGTTAAATGTAGCAAATGCAGAACTGGAAAATCTTGCAGTTCCTTGAAAGACTGCCTGAGACTGGCTCCAAAATCAAGACCCTCCCCACAGACCTCCATGTTAAAAAAAAATCTAAAATTACAGCAGCTAGTTTACCTCTTCAAAAAAAACAAAAAAAAAACTGTATGAGGTAAATTAAATCATAAAACTATGATTAATTAGGAGTGTGGTCACTTTGAGTGACAGGTAGTGTGTACTGTTGAGCCATGTCCAGAGCCTTGCTAGCAATGACTGCTAGCAGTGTTTGCAGCTGCACAGACCAACTCTGTTCTGTGTCAGCATTTTATATAAATATCTGTGATGATATTGCTTGCTGTGTGATTAATTGTACTCCTATATCATTTGAGAAATCTGTGCTCCCATATTTCTGTTGAGTGAATTTTTTTGTGTTAATCGAATTAGAGTTTTAGAACCGTTATCACTGTTAGCATGTATGGTAATGCCATGCCATTAGCTTCACTGTTATTGTATGGTTACTGAGGCAATAAGCAGGTCATAATTTTTAATACCCACACCAAAGGCACCTGTTATACGAGCGAAGCGCCGCACAGTGGCGCGAAGCTCTCTATATGGTAGACGAAGGCACAAACTGGAAATAGCCCAAAAATTCAGCCTCAGTGGAGAAAAAGACACAAAACCGGACAACATTGTTGTAAAGAGTCTTAAAAAGCCACAAACCGGACAACATTGTCGTAAAGAGCCATAAAAAGGCACAAACTGACAGTACACGGATACAGACATAATAAAGAGGAGTAGACGCTGCATTGGTTGCTGAGGCGCAAGAAATGCATCCGCCATCTTGGAATAGCGGATGCAGACACAGTGAAGGTTTGATTTTTATAATCTTATTTTCTTTTTTAATGCCCTAAGCGTATGATGAGTGCAAAATGTGTGGGTATTATTACTTTTTTGTTTAAGAATGTTTAATTTTCACTGTTGCTGCACTTTGTGTGAAATCATAGTCATATTGTATATCATATTGATATGAAAATATTGAGATATGATAATTTGGCCATATTGTAGGCAAAAACAGAAAAATACTTAAAAAGGCGGGGGTCTGGGGGGCAAAAAAGGCAAAAAAAGGTAAAAAAAAACAAACAAAAAAAAACAATTAAAAGCTGAAAGGTTTTAGCCATGCTCATGCTCCGCTGAAGCATTTACTAAAAAAAGTAAAAAAAAAAAAAAAGTCTGAAGGACCTAAATGACATGGTGAGATGCTGAAGAGCGTCGCTCGTCATGTCTGCAACATATACACATTAAAAACTACCGGCCAATCCACAAAAATGTGTATTAATACAACAACGGAACCAAGCTTAGCCTGTTAGCTTTAGCTTGTCAGATAATACTGACATAGAGGCATGTGTGGGCCTCATTCATCCCACCCAGGACATTTAGAGACATATCAAAACTTCACATCTTTACCCACTTTTTGGTTCACCAGGATTACGCAGCGCTGCACTAGTTGAGTTTCAAACCGCTCTTCAGAAAACCTATGGGTGACATCATGGAGGGGTTGCTTTCATGCATCAGGACCAGAGTTTGAAGCTTGCATATCCTTGAATACATGAGCTTAAAGTGGATGAGGGTCTATGACTCCTCTTTGACAGGATGTCAGATCCTTGTCATTTATTTAAACTTGTCAATTCTGTTTAAAACTAACTTTGACTCACACTTTGAATTTAGACCAAGAAGATGCTAACTACGCTGAAAGTTCTTTGTAAAGTCATGCAAAAGCTGAGGTTCATAACAATTTACACTAGTTATAACAGAAAAGTGTTGCAAATCAGCCCAGAATTGACCAAAAACTCTGCTGCAACAAACTGATGAGTGCCTACCTTCCATTCCACCACTTTAAGGAATTCACCTGAACTTAGAAGTTATGTGCACTGCAGAGGATTGAGCTTGGTCTTTTACAGCTGTACAGAATAAAGAAAGAGAGAATTTACTCATTTACGGGACATATGTTCATTGTAAAAATGAAAACAAAATCAGAGCAGGGATTCCACAAGTGGTCAGAAAGTAACCCCATCTCTCGTGCAAGTCTTCCCCATATGAACTCTCCTTTTCTTTTGAAGCACTTCCTCAGGTCGCCGGGTCACAGATGAGGTCATATCCTGTCTCTTCTGATCAGGCCTGAGGGAACGGCCCAGACACTGCAGATGTGGAGGCTGAAAGGTCAAGATAGTGAAGGTATCTCACCTTCCTGCTTAAAGTTTCTTGGGGTACTGGAGGAGGTTAAATGTACATAGACTGGTGGTTTCTCGCAGCGAAGGAACCACATCCCACTGCTAGGCCATTTGTGTTTGAACCATGTAGTGAAGGTTTTGTTGTGCTTTGTACAGCATCTGTTGCTGGGTGGAAACAGAATTCTGCAGAAATGTCACCTAATTAAAATAGTGCATTATGTTTTATTATGTCTCCATTATTAGTTTTTTTTTTTTTTTTCCACATTTGAGTTTTAGCAGGATTACTCAAAAACCTCTAAAACAAGTTTCAAAACCTTAGTGAAGGGCGAGACCCAGAAAGAAGTTTTGACAAGATCCGGATACCAACATGGATCCAGGAATTTATTTTCTCTTTTATGCCTGATTTTAATACATCTAAAAAAAAAAAGGCATGAAATGATGTTAATGATACATGGTGTTGATGCAGGGGGCTTTATTATTAAGATGTTAGAGGAAGTGGTGGTCTTATTGTTAAGCTTTGGACTTGAGACCAGAGGAGCCTCAGTTCAAATCACAGCCTGACCAGAAAATCAATAAGGGCCTTTGGGAAAGGTCCTTAATCCCCTAGTTGCTCCCAGTGTGTAGTGAGTACCTTGTATCACAGCACCCTCACATCAGGGTGCGTGTGAGCCATTATTGTAAAGTGCTTTGGGCGTCTGATACAGATAGAAAAGCGCTATATAAATGCAGTCCATTTACCATTTATGCAGATGAAGGCCACACAGAGGTATTACACTTCTCTCTGTGCCGAGTAAGGTGCTTGCAAAGGTCATTCTTAAAAAGATTCAGTTCCATTTACTTGCAGCTCAGCAAATGGAGCAGTCTATCTTCATGCCAAAGTCAACAGTGGACCTCACCCAAGCTACACGAAGGCTTTGCAGGTTATGTTGATTTTCTCAAAGTATTTAATTTGGTTGTTGTAAAAATTCAAAGGATCCCAGTTATGTTTCTGGACGTCATAGCCAGTGTTGTGTGGGCCGCCAGAAGAGGAGGTACTGCTGGCCCACCACCAGAGGGCGCCCTGCCTGAAGTGCGGGCTTCATCCACGAGAGGGCGCTGCTGCCCCACAAGAGCGGCCGGGGTGACAGCTGTCACTCATCGGCTATGACAGCTGTCACCAATCATCTGCGCTTCACCCCTAATAAAAGCAGGACGACACCTCCACCACGTCGCCGAGATATCGTTCTACCAAGGAGGTAACTTTCTCAGCCTGAGTGTTACTAACATTGTTTTCAGTAAATACGTTGTTGCAGCTGTCTTCCTGAAGAACCGGCGTATGCCGCGACTGCTTCGCTCTGCATCCCGCCAGATAAGTGATTGACAGTAGCTGCACGAGTGTGGATGAGAGGTGGAGGTGGAATAACCACCATACTTGTTACGGGGTGTACACACACCCACACCTGACTGTCTTTGCTCTTCGCCAGCAGTACCAGATCCGACATGCGGAGACGGTGGCCACCTGGGGGACTCGGAACCTGGCGGCTCCAGTATTCTCCTGGTTCGGTGGCGGAGGAAATCGTGTGGTTCCGGTTCTTCTCCAGACGGACGTCTCCTATCGGCGAGCCTGCCCACACGACACCTTGTTTGATTGACTTTGTATACATTCTATAATCTGCTGTGTGTAGTTGTGGCATTCACAACATTAAAGTGTTCAAATTTGACTTCTCCTATTGTCCGTTCATTTGCGCCCCCTGTTGTGGGTCCGTGTCACTACACTTTCACAACAGGATATCTCGGCCATCCTCACCGCCTTTGCTGCTCGGTTGGATCAGATGACCGAGCAAAACATCCTCCTGAACCGCAGGGTGGAGGCTCTCTCCGCACAGGTGGCAGCGAGCGCTCGGGGCGCTGCTGCAGCTCCTCCTCCTGCCGACCCTGTGCAGGACATAAACGTTCCACTGGTCGTTCAACGACCCCTCCCACCATCCCCTGAAGCATACATAAGCCCCCCAGAGCCGTACAGAGGTTGTGTGGAGACGTGCGCGGACTTTCTTATGCAGTGTTCGCTCGTCTTTGCACAACGTCCCGTCATGTACGCGTCTGATGCTAGTAAAGTAGCTTATGTGATTGATCTGCTTCGAGGAGAGGCACGCGCTTGGGCTACGGTGCTTTGGGAGCAAAATTCATGGCTCCTTCGTACGTACACTGGGTTTGTGAGGGAGTTCAAAACCGTGTTTGACCACCCTAACAGGGGAGAGACCGCTTCAACCGTGCTGCTGTCAATGAGACAGGGACGCCGGAGCGCAGCCGCTTATGCAGTCGACTTCCGCATTGCGGCTGCGAGGTCCGGCTGGAATAACGCTGCGCTCCGCGCCGCCTTCGTAAACGGACTGTCGTTGGACTTGAAGGAGCACCTGGTGGCCAAGGACGAACCGCGGGAATTAGATGGGCTTATCGACCTTGTTATAAGATTAGACAATCGGTTGGAGGAACGCCGTTGGGAACGAGACGAGGGGCATGGCCGGGCACGCGCTGTCCCTCTTCCTTCCAGGTCCGAAAAAGGTCCGCCCTTCCCACGCTCCACGGCCTCTACGCTCCGTGTGGCTACAGCTCCCCCTGCTGACGACGCTATGGACACAAGCAGGGCCACATTCAGACCACCGAATAGACAGAGGAGGCTTCCCCGCGGGGCGTGCTTTGTCTGTGGCTCAATTGAGCATCAATTGAGAGACTGCCCCGAACGGTTAAACACCAAACGCCCGCCCCTAGAAACTGGGCTTAGGGTGGGCCAAGACATTCACGTGGGACACACACATATTTCCACACGACTCCCAGTTACAATCCTTAGCGGGGATTTAACCCTTCAGGCCCCAGCACTGGTAGACATAGGGTCAGAAGGGAATCTGCTGGACAGCAGATGGGCCAGGGAAGTAGGGCTCCTTCTGGTGGCGCTTCCTTCGCCATTGCAGGTGCGAGCACTGGATGGCACCCTACTCCCTTTAATCACACACGGGACACTACCAGTAACTCTGGTGGTGTCAGGGAATCATAGGGAGGAGATAGAGTTTTTTGTGACTCCCTCTACCTCCCGTGTGATTCTGGGGTTCCCATGGATGTTGAAACACAATCCCCGGATTGATTGGCCATCCGGGGTGGTGGTTCAGTGGAGCGAGACCTGCCATCGGGTGTGTTTAGGATCCTCGGTTCCTCCCGGTTCCCAGGCTAAGGAGCAGGTCAAAGTCCCTCCCAATCTGTCGGTGGTGCCGGTTGAGTACCACGATCTTGCTGACGTCTTCAGCAAGGATCTGGCACTCACCCTTTCCCCGCACCGTCCGTACGATTGTGCCATCGATTTGATACCAGGCGTGGAGTTCCCGTCCAGCAGGCTGTACAACCTCTCACGACCCGAGCGCGAATCGATGGAGACCTACATCCGGGACTCCTTAGCTGCCGGGCTGATCCGGAACTCCACCTCCCCGATGGGAGCAGGTTTCTTTTTTGTGGGCAAGAAAGATGGCGGTCTTCGTCCATGCATTGATTATCGGGGGATGAACGAGATCACGGTTCGCAACCGATACCCATTGCCTTTGTTGGATTCGGTATTCACCCCCCTGCATGGAGCCAAAATATTCACAAAGCTGGATCTTAGAAACGCATATCACCTGGTTTGGGTCCGGAAGGGAGACGAGTGGAAGACGGCATTCAACACCCTGTTAGGTCATTTTGAGTACCTGGTCATGCCGTTCGGCCTCACTAACACCCCCGCGACGTTCCAAGCTTTGGTAAATGACGTCTTGCGAGACTTCCTGCACTGATTTGTCTTCGTATATCTGGACGATATACTCATTTTTTCTCCGGACCCTGAGACTCATGTACGGCATGTACGTCAGGTCCTGCAGCGGTTGTTGGAGAACCGGCTGTTTGTGAAGGGCAAGAAGTGTGAGTTTCACCGCACCTCTTTGTCCTTCCTGGGGTTTATCATCTCCTCCAACTCCGTCGCCCCGGATCCGGCCAAGGTCGCGGCGGTGAGAGACTGGCCCCAACCTACGAGCCGTAGAAAGCTGCAACAGTTCCTCGGCTTCGCAAATTTTTACAGGAGGTTCATTAAGGGCTATAGTCAGGTAGTTAGCCCCCTGACAGCCCTGACCTCACCAAAGGTTCCCTTCACCTGCTCGGATCGGTGCCATGCCACATTCAGGGAGTTGAAACAGCACTTCTCGACTGCACCCGTCTTGGTGCAGCCCGATCCCAGTCGCCAGTTTGTGGTTGAAGTGGACGCCTCTGACTCAGGGATAGGAGCCGTGCTATCCCAGAGCGGAGAGAACGATAAGGTTCTTCACCCGTGTGTCTATTTTTCCCGAAGGTTGACCCCAGCAGAACGGAACTATGACGTGGGCAATCGAGAACTCCTAGCGGTGAAAGAGGCTCTTGAGGAGTGGAGACATCTGTTGGAGGGTGCGTCAGTGCCATTCACGGTTTTTACTGACCACCGGAACCTGGAGTATATCAGGACCGCCAGGCGGCTGAACCCCAGGCAAGCCTGGTGGTCACTGTTCTTCGGCCGTTTTGACTTCCGGATCACCTACCGCTCCGGGACCAAGAACCAGAGGTCGGATGCCTTGTCCCGGGTGCATGAAAATGAAGTCAAAACCGAGCTGTCGGATCCACCGGAACCCATCGTACCGGAGTCCGCTATCGTGGCCACCCTTACCTGGGACGTGGAGAAGACCGTCCGGGAGGCCCTGGCACGGAGCCCGGACCCCGGAACAGGGCCAAAGAACAAACTGTACGTCCCACCAGAGGCCAGGGCTGCCGTCCTGGACTTCTGTCACGGTTCCAAGCTCTCCTGCCACCCAGGGGTGCGAAGGACCGTGGCAGTGGTCCGGCAGCGCTTCTGGTGGGCGTCCCTGGAGGCTGACATCCGGGAATACATCCAGGCCTGCACCACCTGCGCCAGGGGCAAGGCGGACCACCAAAAGGCACAGGGACTCCTTCAGCCGCTTCCTGTGCCTCATCGCCCCTGGTCCCACATCGGTCTGGATTTCGTCACGGGCCTCCCGCCGTCCCGGGGGCACACCACCATCCTCACGATAGTGGACCAGTTCTCCAAGGCGGCCCACTTCGTGGCCCTCCCGAAGCTCCTGTCGGCCCAGGAGACAGTGGACCTCCTGGTCCACCATGTCGTATGTCTGCATGGGATACCAACAGACATCATCTCAGATCGTGGTCCCCAGTTTTCCTTGCAGGTTTGGAGGAGTTTCTGCCGGGAGCTGGGGGCCACCGTGAGCCTCTCGTCTGGGTATCACCCACAGACCAACGGACAGGCAGAACGGGCTAACCAAGAGCTGGAGCAGGCCCTGCGCTGTACTACATCCGCACACCCGACGGCTTGGAGTGAACACCTGGCCTGGATCGAGTACGCTCATAACAGCCAGGTGTCCTCTGCCACCGGCCTCTCCCCATTCGAGGTGTGTCTGGGGTACCAGCCCCCTTTGTTTCCTGTGGTGGAGGGAGAGGTCGGTGTGCCCTCGGTCCAGGCCCACCTGCGGAGATGCCGTCGGGTGTGGCGCACCGCCCGTTCAGCCTTGTTGAGGGCCCGGACGAGGGCGAAGACCCATGCAGACCGTCGACGGTCCCCGGCCCCCGCATATCAGTCCGGGCAGGAGGTGTGGCTATCTACGAGGGACATCCCCCTCCAGGTCGATTCCCCCAAACTCAAGGACAGGTACATTGGGCCCTACAAAATCCTCAAGGTCCTCAGTCCCGCCGCAGTGAGGCTCCAAGTCCCGGCCTCACTGCGGATCCATCCGGTATTTCATGTGTCGAGACTAAAACTGCATCACATCTCACCCCTCTGTACACCCGGCCCGGCGCCGCCTCCTGCCCGTATCATTGACGAGGAGCCGGGGGCTTCCAGTATTTGGTGGACTGGGAGGGGTATGGACCCGAAGAACGCTCCTGGGTGAAGAGGAGCTTCATCCTGGACCCGGCCCTCCTGGCCGATTTTGACCGTCGCCACCCGGACAAGCCTGGTCGGGTGCCAGGAGGCGCTCGTTGAGGGGGGGTCCTGTGGTGTGGGCCGCCAGAAGAGGAGGTACTGCTGGCCCACCACCAGAGGGCGCCCTGCCTGAAGTGCGGGCTTCAGGCACAAGAGGGCGCTGCCGCCCCACAAGAGCGGCCGGGGTAACAGCTGTCACTCATCGGCTATGACAGCTGTCACCAATCATCTGCGCTTCACCCCTAATAAAAGCAGGACGACACCTCCACTACGTTGCCGAGATATTGTTCTACCAAGGAGGTAACTTTCTCAGCCTGAGTGTTACTAACGTTGTTTTCAGTAAATACGTTGTTGCAGCTGTCTTCCTGAAGAACCGGCGTATGCCGCGACTGCTTCGGTCTGCATCCCGCCAGATAAGTGATTGACAGTAACTGCACGAGTGTGGATGAGAGGTGGAGGTGGAATAACCACCATACTTGTTACGGGGTGTACACACACCCACACCTGACTGTCTTTGCTCTTCGCCAGCAGTACCAGATGTGACACACGGAGACGGTGGCCACCTGGGGGACTCGGAACCTGGCGGCTCCAGTATTCTCCTGGTTCGGTGGCGGAGGAAATCGTGTGGTTCCGGTTCTTCTCCAGACGGACGTCTCCTATCGTCGAGCCTGCCCACACGACACCTTGTTTGATTGACTTTGTATACATTCTATAATCTGCTGTGTGTAGTTGTGGCATTCACAACAGTAAAGTGTTCAAATTTGACTTCTCCTATTGTCCGTTCATTTGCGCCCCCTGTTGTGGGTCCGTGTCACTACACTTTCACAACAGCCAGCCTACAACCAGGTACTCTCAGTACTTTGCAGAGTGGATGCAGAGTCTCTGATCAAATTCTGGTGCTGCTCAGGGATGTGTTCTGGTTCCCACTCTAATCAGTGCTTGCATGGACTAGGTGTTGTGTAAGGTCAGGGAGGCCAGCAATGTGGATGGCTTTGTAATGGGCAAAACTTTACTGAACTTGACTTTATGGTCTATATGGTGAAATTTGTGGATGCCCTGATAAGAACACTCAACAAGTTCATAAAGTTGCTTGTCTTACAGCAGAATGTATGGCTAAGTCTTGGTGGCTAGTATGGCTTGGGTCCTAGTGCTTCCAGCCTAACTTTACGGTTGTGAGGCCTTCACATTACTAGTTACCTTAGCAATGACTGGACAGCTTGGCTACTAGGTCTCTCTGGAAAATGAAATGACTTTGTGTCAAAGAAACAGTTATTAAGGGAGACTCGGATGAAACACACACTGTGAGGAAATGGCCACGTGGCCATTGCGATTCAGGATGCAGAGGCCTCAGTGCTGAGGACCTCAACATATGGAGAAGGCAAAAAGACATCAACATTCTTTATGGTTGCAGCAGATAGATGTCTACTTTTCAGAGATGGGCATGAACCAGTTGTCCGCCTGGGTGGTTGCCAAGCAGGACCTAAGGCAATTTGGTATAGTGATTGATTTGGGAAAGCATGGCACCAGCACATGTTCTCAGACATGACCTGTCCTGCAGACCCAGGATCATTTTTAACTCATCTTTTTGTCATATCGCCGTTATTTACAGTTTGGTGCAAAAAAAGAAAGCCCCATTTGCTCTCCAGCTATTAAATTACTAACAGGAAGACAGATGATTGATTTTCATTGGTAGATGTATCCACTCTTTTGGGCCTTTCACACTGAATACTCCAGGCCAATCCGTCAACACTTCCCAATCCGTCAGATGCGTTTCCAACGCGATTGATGCATCCGACATGTGACGTCACGCTTTGCTTCGGAAGCGGCAAGGGGGCGGAGATTGCTACGTCACACTCTGGCTGTTTCCACAACCTGAAAAAAGTTCAGCGATCACCATCTTGAATTTCCATCACCTGAACCACAAAAAAGCTTTAAAAAAACAGCAGTAGAACGTTTCTTCCATCACCCTGCTGGGAGAAGCTTTTTTCAGCTACTTTTCAGAGTGACGCCGACCGAGGGAGGACTGACGACTTGGTGGGATATCAATCGAACCGCGACAGCGGGCCGACCCGCACAGACAAGCCGACCTTCAGGCATCATCCCTGGGCAGACCGAGGCAGGCAGCCGGGGGGATGGAGCAAACCCACTCAGTCCGAAATCTCCCACTTTTTGGATATATGCGAAGTCCCAGTTTGCCAGTTTTTAGTTCTGCAGCTTTATCGAGGTGAGAATAAAATAAAAGTAAAACGTGACGTTTAGGGCACTGCTGTGAAGGTTTATTGATTGGCTAATGTTAGCTTTGCTTTTTAGCACAGTTGATCTAAGTGAACGCTTTAATTTGTAAATGGTTCAGTCTTTCTTATTTTTACCAAATAAAGCTACAGCTTTTTTTGGACACAAATTTCAACTTTAAATAATTTTTTCCGGGCATTTTTTCATCGCTTTTCCCCCATTTTTTTTTTCCTTTTTTATATATAAACTGCTTAGTGTTTCTTTATATTTATAGAAATATTTTTATTTGTCCCAATCAGGAAAATTTGTTGTGCTGACAACCAAACTTCCATGATGAGCTGAACACCACGAAATCCAGTAGAAAGAAAACATCTCTGCTCTTCAAGTGTCTTCAGCAACACCACCAGAGTTCAAAGCTGCAGAAGAGACCTTCATCTGGTCCCGAGAATCCAACATAACATCACCTGCTTCTAAATGAAAGGCTCTTTCAACAGCAATTATTTTATTATTTTTTAAAAAGCTGTTTCATTTTATATTTTAACAACAAATGAACGGATCATTAAAAATGTCCACAAATCAAAGTCCAAAGACATTTGCACAGGTAGAAGCTCTCCACGTTTTGCGCTCAAATTCATATTTTAGAAATGACTCTGTCCTGATAACATTAAAGGCAATTACATATTTTGGCGAAATTACAAGTTGAAATGACTATATATAAAAAATTCATCATGAGGTTTATGTCACAGAAATCCTACTTTACAATCACACTGCAGTCATTGTTAAATTATTTCCTGTTGCATTTATAATACACATTTGTATTTATTTACAGTGTCTGTTTTTCTGGTTGAAATGAGATATAAATAATCTACCAGACTTTAAAAAAAGTACAAATGTCCGTTATTTTGTCTAAAAATAAATGTCTGAGGTTCCTTATGTTAAACAAGAAATGCTCTAATCTGAAATAACAGGTGGTTTTAATTTACAGATGAAAGGTTTCTAAAGAACCATTTATTGATTTATTTAGCTATTTTAATTACAAGTGTTCGAAACTTTTATTTAACAGTAATCAGAAATTCTGAGGTAACAAAGAATGACAAAAAAATTTCCAAGGATTTTTCTTCAGAAAACTCCTCCATAAATGAGCAGTCCTGTGACATGTTTGTTTTGTACAGATCAGTGGTTTCTGCACCAATCCGTTTTGTAGAGATCAGTGGTTTCTGCACCAATCTGTTTTGTAGAGATCAGTGGGTTCTACACCGATCCATTTTGTACAGATCAGTGGTTTCTGCCACTAGTCTTCCGTGTTTTGGCCCGACGCTGTTGTGAAAGTGTCGTGACCCGGACCCACAACAGGGGGCGGTAATGAACAGACAATGGATAAGCCAAAAGTAACAATTTAATGTTGTGAAGCGCACAACGACGTACAGACAATAACAATATGGTGGACTGTCAATCATACACCAGGTGACGTGTGGGCAGGCTCGACGATAGAAGACGCCTGGCAAGAGAAGAGCCGGATCCCCACACAGCTTCCACCACCAATGGAGCTGAAGAACACCGGAGCCGCCAAGCCCTGCGCCCCAGGTGGCCGCTGTCTTCAGCAGTCAGACCCGGTACTGCTGGCAGAAAGCAGAGACAGTCCTGATGAGTGTGAGTTCGCACACTCAGTAATCCCACAGTCAGTGTTTAGTTAGGAGGGAGAACCTCCACCTCCAATCACACACTCGTGCAGCTCCTATCTAACCACTTATCTGATTGGAGTGTGAAGCAAAGCCGTCGCTGATCACACCAAACGCCAATCCCACAGATGAGGCAGACACCACAGGATAACGGCTGCAAAAGAAGTTAAGATTATTACTCAACGTTTTGAGTCAGCAGAGAAAGTTACCTGAATGGTAGCTGATTTCTCGGTGGGGAGGTGGAGTTGCAGTCCGGCCTTTATGGTGGTGGTGATGAGTAGTGGATGAGTGACAGCTGGTACGGATGATGAGTGACAGCTGTCACTCCTGGTCGCTCCGACGCCCTCTCGTGCTTGAAGCCTGCACTTCAAGCAGGGGGCCATCTTGTGGTGGTGGGCCAGCAGTACCTCCTCTTCAGCGGCCCACACAACAGACGCGTCGTTCCTATTGGACAATGCAAAGGTATGTCACAGCTCAGAGCTTCGAAAGTTGGATTGGATTGAACTTTGACTGCGCCAGCCTGCCGATAAGCAGCAGTGCGCGCTCCCGTCAGCAGCGTCGGTTTAGCTTGGCTTTTGACGCAACGCTTCTGATGCATCTAAAAAGTAACAGGTCTCATTGAAAATAATGCTTTTTAGACCAATTTTTGACGCATTTGACGTGTCTGACGTATTCAGTGTGAAAGGCCCATATGACTGCCCTCTACTTTTGCATTTAATTTTAAAGGCAGTCGAACTAACAAAGAGTTAATGGAGCTTGGTTTTGAGTTCAAAATAATAAATACAACAAAATGCTAAAATACTCTCAGCCGTATGAGCATTGGTTTGTTTAGAATTTGCAGTTGTTTAATTAATTATTAAGATAGTAAAGCCCGTCAATCAGAAACAATATTTACGTTTTAAAAGCGGAAGTTGTGCAAATCAAGGAATATTTGTAGACCACCTTCTGTGCATTTGCAGGTATTAATGAGACAAATGTAACTCCATAGAAAGTTAGCTTTGAGTTAGCGGAAGTTAGCATGCATGCTAATGTCTGCAAAATGTCTTGTAAATGACTCCAGAGGTGTTATCAGGTTACAAAAACAGCATTTTGAGTTTTAGAAGTGTTTATTTCTCCCTAGCTTTTACATAATATATGAGAAACATGTATATAAACACACAAAATGAAGCGATGTTGGAGAGACCAGCCACTGACGTCACAGTGCAGCCCTGCTCTGATTGGCTGTCACGCCCGCCACTCAAAAACAAAATTGAACAGATTGAAACAGAATGTGACATTTTAACCTCTTAAAATAGGTCAAGGTTAGCCATCTTTGAACTTTCCCACAGCATGTGTCCCAAGAATGTTCCATGTAAATTTGAAGACTCTGGGAGTAATAGGACTGGACTTATGCTGAGCACAGACAGACGGATGGATGGACACAATGTCTTTGCAATATCCGACGGCCATATTTGATGGCCTCGGGTAAAAATCACACAGCTAATCACATTAGCTGTGACATCATGGGGTAAACTGGGTCACATCTGTAATAATTACAACAGTGTACTAAGTAAATTTTGCATAACTATGAAGGCCAAATAAATAAATCCATAAATTATGCATGGTTTTTTGTTAAAGATAATTGCCTAATTATCTGTCTGCCTTTCGGGAGGAAGCCATGACAACATTAAGTCCTGGTGTAAAGGATGCAGCGAGATAGTATCATCCATATAAAAGAATATGATCCGTGTATTAGTTTTTGATTTATTGACAAACAAATAAATACATTCAACACTGCTTCACATTCTTAAAGAAAGTGATCATTAGTTTTGGGGATCATTCCATCAAAAGATTGAACACTTTTTTTTTCACATATGAATATTTCATGTTTATAAAAATCATTTCATTAATTTCTAAGTATTGTAGCAAACAAAAGTAAACTTTTTTCTCTGCAGCATCTGTTTCTCCTGATTCCTCAGCACCTCTACCTTTCTGTTATTCATTCACAGAAATAAATCAATTGTGTTTACTAAATAGATACCATTGCTTGACGGAGGAAAGTGTGTTGGTACCCCCCCAAAAACTAATTTCCCTCTTCTAACAGCTTCCACTCATCTTACCTAACTAGTGCTGTTAAAAAGGGTATGTGCTGAAATGTGAGAAACAAAGGGACGTAATAAAATCACCTGCGTTTATTTATTTGTCTGTCTGACTGTTAGCAAGATTACGTCAAAACTATTGCACAGATTTTGACAAAATTTTCACCACAGATCCATTTTAGGCCATGGAAGAACCCATTACATTTTGGAATTGATATGGATCTGAATCTGGATTCTGGATCAAGTTTCACAAAGGATTACTGTTACCAGGATTACATTAAAACTACTGCATGGATTTTGATGGTATTTTCAATATAGATAGATATTAGGCCAATGAAGACTCCTTTAAATATTGGAGGTGATTTGGATCTGGATCCAGATTCTGGATCAAGTTTCACTCTATATAGTCTTTGAGGGATTACATCAAAACTACTTCATGGATTTTGACGAAATTTTCAACACAGACACATATTCGGTCATGGAAGACTCCTTTAAATTTTGGAGGTTATCTGGATGCGGATTCTGGATCAAGTTTCATTTTATATAGTCTTTGAAGGATTACATCAAACTACTTCACAGATTCTCACCACAGATACATATTAGGCCATGAAAGACTCCATTAAACTTTGGAGGTGATCCAGATCCGAATCCAGATTCTGGATCAAGATTTCTCTTTATATATGCTTTGAAGGATTACATCAAAACTACTTTCGGATTCTCACTAAATTTGCATCACAGATATAGGCCATGGAAGACTCAACTGAATTTTGGAGGTGATCTGGAACTGGATCTTGATATAGATTTCCCTTTATATGGAAAGGGAAATCTATATATATACTTTCTTTCATTAAAAAAATCTCCTTTAACAGTGGAATGTCCGGATAAACTGCTGATTCCGACCTCTTCTGAAAGTTCTCTGTTGTCTCACGACGTCCTGGGTCAACAGAGCCTTAAATTTGGAGGTTTTCAGCTTGAAACAGGAAGACGACATCGCCTCAGAGCGCTGCGCGACGCCCCGCTCCGTGGGAAGTCCTTACAGCGATAGAAACAATCCAAAATCTCTCATCAGCTGTTAAAATTTACACCGAAAACCAGCTGAATTTCTCGAATGGTGTCCACTCGGATGTGCCTCACAGTTCTTGAAAAAATTTTGATCAAGCACAGCGCCAGTCTCTCAGCAACTTCTCAGACAAAGGAATTCCGACGAGGGGGCTGGACCACTCCTTCCACAAGGCGTGCTCACAGGCGAATGACGTCAACGACAGGCGTGAAAAACTCTCGCATGCCCACGAGGTTTCAAGCTTGGCTGATGTAATCACACGTGATTCAAATCCATATGGTTTTTTTAAAAAAATAATAAGGTCGGATACTTTTCTCACAGACCTCGTATGTATATATATATATATATATATATATATATATATATATATATATATATATATATATAGTAATCTTCATATCATGAATTAAAAGAAATACAAATTTAAAAGCTAAATGACTGTATGAATAAATAAGTGCACCCTTTAGTATAACACATATAAATAATCACTTTTGCATCCACTCTTCTTCAGATAAGTCAGGGAACGGACACATGAAGATTTCCAACATACTGATTATGTCTTGGACTTTATTTACAGTTATGAAGAAGTACAAACAGTATGGTACTCTACGGTAAATCTGTGTGGAGCAGACAGTTGTCAAAAACAAGGAAGAGTGAGGAAAGCCACCCTAGGCTTCTGTGGCTGCAACTGGAGAAATTGTGCATAGTGCAAGTTTTGCATTCTGTTACACAGCTTCATGATGAAGTGGTATAGAGGAGGATTAAAAAAAATAAATAAAAACTTAATATCAGCTACAATATTCCCGAAGGTACTTTGGAGATGCAAGCCTAGAGTGGTAATGCAAAATCAGCAGTTTCACAGTTTTAATTCATACCCGGGCTGCTATGTCCTTCAACAGTTGTAGCTACATAGAAAAAAATGGTGAGTGTTATGACATAACAGAGGGACATGATATAGAACAACCACACACACAAAGTTTTGCATTTCTATGAAGGCCTAATAAATAAGTCCATAAATTACACACATTGTGTTAATGATAATAACGTCTTTTCTTTGGTTGGAAGCCAATTCAACACTGTGTCCTGTTGTAATGGATGCAGCTCGATAGCATCAGCCATATAAGAGAATAATCACTGGGTTAGGAGATATGGAACAAGATGCATGCACGCACACACACACACACACACACACACACACACACACACACACACACACACACACACACACACACACACACACACACACACACACACACACACACACACACACACACACAGTTGGTGGATTCTATGTCATGTCATTCAATAGACAAATAATGAATGTTAAATAATTCTATCTTTAAACTCATGCAAATCTTCTTACCATTGCACTCATGAACATTAATTGTTTGTATAACATATTTTGTATAAGCATTTTCAGACACTTATATTGACTTGTGTTGTGCAAAATTATTTAAAAATGTTAGAAACATTTCATAGTCATCTCTAACCAACCCAGTCTCACGGCAGTTTGGGGGACTGGGATACGAAAAACACATTAATCTATGGGTTCGTAACGAGGGCACAAATTGTGGGGTGAAGGAGGGGGTCGTGGTTAATGCTTGGGGAGGGTAGACACTTACACTATGGTTATGGTTAGAGTTAGGAGAAGGGGAAGATTATAAATAGTAAAATAAAAAAATTGCGTCACGAAAAGTGGGTGCTTTTCATGACGGGGGCACTAAAAAACTGTCCTTACCACTGTTGCTCTGGGGGTTGGTAAGGTTAGACCTTACCTGTGTGAAGCGCTTTGAGGCAGCTCTGTTCTGATTTGGCGCTATATAAATTAAAATAAATTGAAATTAAAAAAGTGAAAACTGTCACCCTGAGGGTGACGGATATCTTACCAAAAGATGAACAAGACCACCATGAAGAGGGACTAACGGGTAAGGACATTCACTATATTCATGTCAAATTCAAAGGCAAAAAAGCACAAATTGTGACCAGGAAAGTTGTTTCACAAGAGTTACAAGAGTCTGCAAAGATGATTTGCAATGATGATTTACACGCTTTGTCACACCCTTAAAAAGTAAAAAATTTGCAAGTTTTTTTTTCATGATGATGTCACCAAATGGCCTTGCACCTCCCTACTTGTCTGAAAATTTTAACTTTGCACACCTACAGTAGGACATTAAGGGTATCTGGCCAGCTTTACTTAGATGTACCAAGGTCAAGATATAAACGCTGGGGTGATCAGGCTTTCATGGTAGCTGGCCCCAGACTGTGGAACGAGCTACCCCTTGAGTTACGTACTATTCCTGACCTAGCACTTTTTAAATCTAAGTTAAAGACTTATTTATTTAAACTGGCATTTAACACTTAGTGGGGAGGTGACATGTTCTGCTTTTTATGTGCTGTTTTAAAATTTTATTCTATATGTGTTTTATTTTTGTGAATTTGTGTTTTTAATGTTAAGCACTTTGGACACCAGTCGGTGCTGTAAAGCACTTTATAAATAAATGTTGGTTAATTGATTGATTGATCTCCCCCTCTAGCTGCCACCTTATCGTGGTGGGGGAGTTTGTGTACCCGGATGATCCTAGGGCTATGTTGTCGGGGGCTTTGTGCCCCTTGTAGGGTCTCCCAAGGCAAACAGGTCCTAGGTGACGGGTCAGAGTAAGGGCAGTTCAGAACCTCCATGACCAGTAAAAAATCAAGGACCGAGACGTCGCCCGGTATGGCGGAGCTGGGGCCCCACCCTGGAGCCAGGCCTGGGGTTGGGGCTTGCGCGGGAGTGCCTGGTGGTCGGGCCTTAGCCCATGGGGCCCGGCCGGGCTCAGCCCGAAAGAGTGATGTGGGCCCGCCCTCCTGTGGGTTCACCACCTGCAGAGGGGGCCATGGGGGTTGGGTGCAGAGAGTATTGGGTGGCAGTCGAGGGCGGGTGGCCCGGCAGCGCGGTCCATGCTCACAGCCCCTGGCTGTTGGGACGTGGAATGTCACCTCGCTGGGGGGGAAGGAGCCTGAGCTTGTGCGGGAGGTTGAGAGATACCAACTAGAGATAGTCGGGCTCACCTCCACGCACTGCTTGGGGTCTGGTACCCAACTCCTGGAGAGGGGCTGGACGCTTCATTTTTCTGGCGTTGCCCGTGGGGAGAGGCAGAGAGCTGGGTCGCATTGCTTGTTGCTCCCCAGCTCAGTCGCCATGTGTTGGAGTTCATTCCAGTGAACGAGAGGGTCGCGTCCCTATGTCTTCAGGTTGGGGACAGGTCTCTCACCGTTGTCTCGGCCTATGGGCCGAGCAGCAGTGCAGAGTACCCGACCTTCCTCGAGTCCCTGGGAGGGGTACTAGATAGCGCTCCGAATGGGGACTCCATTGTTCTCCTGGGAGATTTCAATGCCCATGTGGGCGGCGACAGAGAGACCTGGAGGGGGTGATCGGGAAGCACGGTCTCCCCGATCTCCCCGATCTGAACCTGAGTGGTGTTCAGTTGTTGGACTTCTGTGCTAGTCACAGTTTGTCCATCACTAACACCATGTTCGAGTACAAGGGTGTCCATAAGTGCACGTGGCACCAGGACACCCTGAGCCGGAGGTCGATGTTCGACTTTGTAGTCGTATCATCTGACCTTCGGCCAAGTGTCTCTGACACTCGAGTGAAGAGAGGGGCAGAGCTGTCGACCGATCACCACCTGGTGGTGAGTTGGATCTGCTGGGAGGGGAGGAAGCCGGTCAGACCTGGCAGGCCCAAACGTATCGTGAGGGTCTGCTGAGAACGACTGGCAGAACCCTCTGTCAGCCAGGTCTTCAACTCCCACCTCCGGGAGAGCTTCTCCCAGATCCCAGGGGAGGTTGGAGACATGGAGTCCGAGTGGACCATGTTCTCCACCTCCATTGTCGATGCGGCCGCTCATAGCTGTGGTCACAAGGTCTCTGGTATCTGTTGTGGCGGCAATCCCCGAACCCGGTGGTGGACGCTGGAAGTAACGGATGCCGTCAAGCTGAAGAAGGAGTCCTTCTTATCTTTGTTGGTCGGTGGGACCCCGGAGGCAGCTGACAGGTACCGGCAGGCCAAGCATGCCACAGCCCGTGCGGTCGCAGAAGCGAAAACTCAGGTCTGGGAGGAGTTCGGGGAGGCCATGGAGGAGGACTATCGGTCGGCCTCTAAGAGATTCTGGCGAATCGTCTGATGCCTCAGGAGGTGGAAGCAGCTCTCCACCAGCACTGTTTAGGGTGCAGGTGGCGAGCTGTTGACCCTGACTGCAGATGTTGGATGTTGTCAGGCGGTGGAAGGAATACTTCGAGGATCTCCTCAATCCCATCGTCATGTCTTCCGAAGACGAAGCAGAGACTGGGGACTCAGAGGCGGACTCATCCATTACCCAGGCTGAAGTCACCGAGGTGGTTTGAAAGCTCCTCGGTGGCAAGACTCCTGGGGTGGATGAAATCCATCCTGAGTACCTTAAGTCTCTGGATGTTGTGGGACTGTCTTGGCTGACACGCCTCTGCAACATCGCGTGACGATCTGGGACAGTGCCTCTGGATTGGCAGACCAGGGTGGTGGTCCCTCTGTTTAAGAAGGGGGACCGGGGTGTGTGTTCCAACTATAGGGGGATCACGCTCCTCAGCCTCACCGGTAAGGTCTATTCCAGAGTACTGGAGAGGACAATTCGACCGATAGTCGAACCTCGGATTCAGGAGGAGCAGTGTGGTTTTCGTCATGGTCGCGGCACACTGGACCAGCTCTACATGCTCCATCGGCTGCTCGAGGGTTCATGGGAGTTCACCCAACCAGTCCACATGTGTTTTGTGGATCTGGCAAAGGCGTTCGAACGTGTCCCTCGGGGAACCCTGTGGGGGGTGCTCCAGGAGTACGGGGTCCGAGGTCCTTTGCTAAGGGCTATCCGGTCCCTGTACGACTGCAGCAGGAGCTTGGTTCACATTGCCGGTAGTAAGTCAAACCTGTTTCCAGTGCACATTGGCCTCCGCCAGGGCTGCCCTTTGTCACCGGTTCTGTTCATTATTTTTATGGACAGAATTTCTAGGCGCAGCCAGGGTGTAGAGGGTGTCTGGTTTGGGAACCACAGAATCTCGTCTCTGCTGTTTGCGGACGATGTGGTTATGTTGGCTTCGTCAAATCAGGACCTTCAGCATGCACTGGGGCGGTTTGCAGCCGAGTGTGAAGCGTCCGGGATGAAAATCAGCACCTCCAAATCCGAGGCCATGGTTCTCGACCGGAAAAAGGTGGTTTGCCATCTTCAGGTCGGTGGAGTGTCCTTGCCTTAAGTGGAGGAGTTTAAGTATCTCGGGGTCTTGTTCACGAGTGAGGGACGTATGGAGCATGAGATCAATAGATGGATCGGTGCAGCATCTGCAGTGATGCGGTCGCTGTATCGGACCGTCGTGGTGAAGAGAGAGCTGAGTAGGGGGCAAAGCTCTCGATTTACCGATCGATCTACATTCCGATCCTCACCTATGGTCATGAGAGTTGGCTCATGACCGAAAGAACGAGATTGTGAGTACAAGCGGCCAAGATGAGTTTCCTCCACAGGGTGGCTGCGCGCTCCCTTAGAGATAGGGTGAGGAGCTCGGTCACTCGGGAGGAGATCAGAGTCGAGCCGCTGCTCCTCCATGTCGAAAGGAGTCAGTTGAGGTGGCTCGGGCATCTTTTCCGGATGCCCCCTGGACGCCTCGCTGGAGAGGTGTTCCGGGCACGTCCCATTGGGAGGAGGCCCCAGGGAAGACCCAGGACACGCTGGAGGGACTTCATCTCTCGGCTGGCTTGGGAACGCCTTGGGGTTCCCCTGGAGGAGCTGGGGGAGATGTGTGTGGATCGGGAGGTCTGGGCGGCTTTGCTTGAGCTGCTGCCCCCGCACCCTGACTCCGGATAAAGCAGAAGGTAAATGGATGGATGATTGATTGATTGATCACTATATTCTTTCCAAAATTGGAGGCAAAATTTCAAGCATTGTAACCAGGAAAGTTGTTTTGTTGAATTTAGTGTTTGACCTTCCTGTGACCTTGAGCTTTGGGTTTGAGCTTGATTGTTTTGTGTGCTGAAAGGTATCTTGCTAGGGCTGCTATATGTGAAGTTGCCAGAGTGTGCAATGTAAACTGTGTGCTGCAGAGCGAGTCAAAGGTGAAAAATGCAATGACTACCAAAACAAAAACAAAAAACAAACAGACTAACCTATTTTGCAAAACTTCATTTTGGCAAGATAAAAATCTGAGACCGGGCTGCTCTAACATAGAAAAGGAATTGAAACTTTTGTGACATCCTCAGATTTTTTTTTTCCTTTACTTATTGCCATCGTTAAATTTGGTTAGGTTTACATAGGTACCTACCTTATTTTTCCTTATTAAAACTGTTGTGCAATCTCATGTAGCTGGAGTGGGGAATTACAAATAGTACTTTTGCATTATTAATCTGCAATATATTGCAGAACTGTTTCTTTTCAAAATATTGGCCAGTGGTAACTATTACACTCATGTTTTAAATCATTATCATTTTTATCATTTATTATTTTTTCATTATTTTGCACAAAACACAATTAACAAAAAGAACAAGATGAGCGAAACAGCACTTTGGGGTCACTGCCATCTAGAAAACTGAAGAGGAATTTTGACTGGACAGAACATCTTGCAAGAAAACTGCACTCATGATTCTAATGAGTCATATACACTCTAAAAAAATGAAGCACAGAGGTTTTAAATGTAATACTATTATTTTCAATATATTTGCAATTGTTAATTTTAGGGATTTAAGTAGTAATGTTTCATTTGATTTAATTAATTTCAGCTACAATATTGTTTTGCACTTAATTGACAATGTTATGTGGAAAAACATCTGACAACATGCATTTTAAGTGTCGAAAATATGATTATGTCAGAAATCAAAAGGAGGATTTCTGCTACCCCGGAATCATCAGCACCCCCCCGCACGGTTTGTCTGCTTTACGCGTAGCTGTGTGTGTCTGAGGGGGCCGTTCGGGACAGAAAGGAGACACACCTCAGTGATCCCAAAAACGAGCAAGGAATAAAAGGAGGGAGAGAACAAGGAAACAAAAGAGAGATGGGGAACTGAAGCGGTGAGAAAGAGTCTCATCAGTCAGTGGTTGTGAGCCACATACCCAGAACAGCCCAGTGGGAACGCAAACGGTACGCCTGTCCAAACCAGTGGGTCACGTACCTGTATCACTCTGAACTTCACCCGCTGACACGCCCACAGGGGAAGCATCCGGGGTAGCAGGGTGGGTTTGGAGTTTTGCTCTTTTGTGTGGAAGAATAATGTGGTTGCATCCAAAAGTGTGTGAGGAAACATCTGAACAATGGAAGGTGATACCAACCAGCGTAACCTCACATAGACATTTATTCCCATTTTCATGTCTAATTTCATAAATGTTTCTATTCCAGGTTTGACCCAATTGTCTCAGAAAGTGTTGGAAAAACCGGTTCATTAGTTTGTGTGTAAACCTGCCAACAAACAGAAGTGAGGGAAAACAACCTCTGAGGTAGAGACAAAAATATTGAACAAATGAAGGAAGAAAACGGGTCATACTCGCCCCCGGCTGCAAATGCGAGTGTGTGTGAGTGATAAATGCCAGAACAACTGAAGCAATTCAACACCAGCCCTTTTAAAAGGCCTAAATGTCATTTGCATGGCGTAATTACTTGTAGCTAGCCAGCTCTTTGTGTCGGGTGCCACAAGGGTCCTGTTGAGAAATGGTCCTTGAATAGGCCCGATGAAATGATGTGGGAAAGGTGGGCGAGGTCAGAGTGGCACCACGTTCTTGGCAGAGGGACGCTCCAGACAGCTGCAGCAAAGGCTTCTGATAAACGCAGCAATGCTTCGACATCTTCAATCCCCCAAATTCTGTTGTGATCAGCTTCTTCTTTTTTTTTTGAGAGAGGTGTAGCGCAGAAAACATCTTTTACCAAAAACGTTACGGTCAGTCCAGAACGAATGGTGCTGTCGTAGTTTCTCTGTGGTTCTTCCTTTGCTACTTTATTTGTTTTACAATATGACCCCAATGGGTATGACAGTTCACTGCACTCGGGACTGTAGGTGGTCCTGTAGGTGATCCTTAGATCTTCATCCCTGGGCACCACAAGGACTTTGATTCAAGTGGGTGCTAACTGGTATGGTACTGAGGGGGTCATGCATTTCACAGCCTTGTTTGGTTGCAAACTTGGTACAGCTCCTGTCACTCAAAAAACTGATGCATTGGATGAACTCAATTCAATTATGAGCAGGATTTCCATCTCATAAATATATGTAGCCCCGACTCAAATAAAGCACATCCATGCAAGATAATTTAATTTGAGTTGGGACTGTAAGTCCCTTTGGCTTCTCCCTTGTTTGCACTCGGGGTCGCCACAGCAAATCCAAGGTGGATGTGCATGTTGAAAAGGCACAGGTTTTACACCGGATGCCCTTCCTGACGCAACTCCACATTAATGGAGAAATGTGGCAGGGGTGGGATTTGAACCTGGAACCTTCTGCACTGAAACCAAGCATTAACCACTTGGCCACCACCCCTGCATGAGTTGGGACTACATATATTTAGTTGATGAAAATCATGCCCTTAATTTAATTGAGTTGAGTTCATCCAATGAGTCATTTGTTTGAGTGATTCTGACTCATGAGATTGGATTCTATTACGGTTCGGTTGTGGACGGACAACGAACCCAGAAGCAGGGAGCAGAGAAGAATGTGTTAAACATGGATTTATTACAGCAAGAAGTGTTCAAGGTGTTCAGAGTATTTTAAGCTGCCTATTCGAGTGGAGACCGGTGGTGGAAACAGGAGAACCGCAGCCCAGAGTACTTCTGTTCAGGTAGGTGGTCCGGAGCCAGGTGGCCGCCTGCAAGCTGTCGACGAGGCTGGAGAGGAGAGACAGATGGGTGAGTGCTGAGTCGATAACTTCCAGAAGTGAGTCTCATAGTCAACCAGTGACAAACTATCACAGCTGGTCCCAATATGCAGATAATTAACAGTCGGATTCAGTTCAGTTTCTTCTTAATGTTTGTTATTAGAAAGAGTTCACAGTCAGTTTGTACAATATTCCTTGCAGAGCTCAGTGTGAGCAAAATGACAAACACTTAGCTGGTAAATTGCTGAGAGCGAGAGCTCCACGCACAGGCTGCAGAAAAAGCTGATCTTGGAGTGGCAGCAACAAGGAGGGTGTCAGCTCTGAGCTGGGGCTCCGACAAGGTGTGTGGAAACACCAAAAAGTTAGAAAAATGTTCTACTTCTGGAAAAGTAGCGAAGCCAAGCTTACCGTGTGGATTAGCTGAGTTTCTGGCGAGGATGGAATGAAGAGACGGGGTTGATATACAGGAGCTGATGGAATGTAGAACAATGGGAGCCCCAGGCGACCTACCAGGAAGATCAGGGTGCTCCCGATAGAAGTCCCGGATGAGGGAGGGATCCAAGATGAGCCCCCACTTGACCCAGGAGCATTCCTCCGGTCCGTAGCCCTCCCAGTCCACCAAGTACTGGAAGCCCCGCCCCCGACGACAAACATCCGAGATCTTCCGGACGGTCCAGGCTGGGTGACCGTCCACCTTCCGGGCAGGAGGTGGCGCAGGAGCAGGAGGACACAGTGGACTCACACGAACCGGCTTAAGTCTGGAGACGTGGAAGACTGGGTGGACCCACAGCGAGCGGGGGAGACAGAGCCGGACGGCCACCGGATTAACCACCTGGTCGACGACAAAAGGCCCGATATAACGGGGAGCCAATTTCAGAGAGTCCACCTGGAGGTGAATGTCCCTAGAGGAAAGCCACACCTCCTGCCTGGGTCGATAGGTGGGAGCGGGGGTCCGATGCCAGTCAGCATGGCCCTGCGTCCGGGTACGGGTCTTCAGCAGGGCAGAGTGGGTGGTCTTCCACACCCGTCAGCATCTTCTAAGGTGGAGCTGCACAGATGGAAGTGAGACGTCGGCCACCTGAGAAGGGAAGAGAGGGAGCTGATAACCCAGGCAGGCCTTGAAGGGGGAAAGTCCTGTGGCCGAAGAGACCTGGGAATTGTGTGCATACTCCACCCAAGGTAAGTGTTGGCTCCAGTCCGATGGGTGCGTGGCAGACACACCGTAGGGTGGCCTCAAGGTCCTGGTTAGTCCGCTCTGCCTGAGGAGAGGAGAGAAAGCAGCAGCAGCAGAACAGAGCAGGCAGCCCACAATAGGATTCCATCTAATTCGGTATTTTAACGTTTCCCATAATCCCCCTGCACTTCCCAGAATGCACCGCAGCACCAGCAGAGGTCCGGTGTCTCACAGTGCGTGTAAACATTGGCAGAGCGAGGATGTGAATGGCGCCAATTCAGCGAGTTCACAAGCGATTATCATGATGACACATTCTTTCAAGTTGAGAAGGTTATCTAGAAGAGGTGTAGCACCTGTGATTAACTTCTACTGTGCCCCGATGTTGTCTTGTTGTCCAAGCTTCACGAGGTGTGTTTACATTGTGCCCTGAACCGGAATTCTGCTGAAACCAACCTCTCACGTGAGTCACTGACAACCAGAAGGCACGGGATTCACAACTGTGAAACACCAAATAAATATATGTAGTCCCAACTACATATATTACAGTTACATTATCTTGCATGGATGTGTTTTATTTGAGTTGGTGCTACATACATTTATTAGATGGAAATCCTGCTCATAATTGATTTGAGTTCATCCAATGAGTCATTTGTTTGAGTGATTCTGACTCACTGGATTGGATTCCATCTAATAAATATATGTAGTCCTAACTAAATTAAGTTACATTATCTTGCATGGATGTGTTTTATTTGAGTTGGGGCTACATACATTAGATGGAAATCCTGCACATAATTGATTTCAGTTCATCCAATGAGTCATTTGTTTGAGTGATTCTGACTCATTGGATTGGATTCCATCTAATAAATATATGTAGTCCCAACTAAATTAAGTTACAGTATCTTGCATGGAAGTGTTTTATTTGAGTTGGTGCTACATACATTTATTAGATGGAAATCCTGCACATAATTGATTTGAGTTTATCCAATGAGCCTTTTTTGAGTGTAGGTGGGTACCTGGAAAATCAGCAGGAATTGGGCAGCACAGTCTTGTTTGAGGGCAGGCGCTACAGTGGTAAAATCTAACGCATATGATGCAATTTTTCTATTTCCGGAGGCAGAAACATCACACTTCCTCTGAGTTTTTGGGCAAATTACACGCAAACAAAGTGAAAATGCAAAGAAAAAGTGACGATGCATTGGACATGTGTTGCGATTTGTTTATGACCCAGTGCACAAACATGTCGAGGCGGTTTTACAGGCGAGAGAACACAGCTACTCTTTTTAGCTTTGTAGGCTAACACTTACCGACACAACCTCTCACATTCGCCTCGTCTTCCCTTCGCCACTGGGAACCGATAAAAATGGCAGTTTTCGCAACTGCTTCTGTGGTTGCAGCTGAAAACAAAACAGTACACCATTTTCCCGTTAGAAGTGACGCTGTTTGTGGGAAGTGACTAATCCCCAGGCGGAGTGTGGGAGTGTCGGCACAAACCATTGGGAGGATGTGGATTTCAGTGGAAACCATTTTAACCATTAACCATTTAACCATTGTCGCAGACCAAACGGTCCCCCTAAAAATCGGTCCCCCCTGATTCTGCTTCAAACTGCACTCCAGTCATCATCTATCTCAACGATGTCTGAAGCTTTTGTACAACAATCATTTCCATATAAATTCAGCATTATTTCATCATAAAAGGCAGCAGAAGCAAACGGAGCGCTGCGGCTAAAAGAGCTGCTAGCTGATACGTTCACTGCGTGTTGGACATTTAAAAGCATCACATAATTTCACCTCATTTCTGCTTAAAATGCCCTCGTTTCTGCTTAAAACTGCCTTTAGAATGATTTAAGAGGTTTTACCTTCATCATCTGATGGTTAATAATCCCATTAATCCATTTGATTGCTTTGGGTGAAGAGACTCCATCTCAGACATGCTGCTGTGGTCTGAAATGACGCATCCACACATGCAAAAGGTGGACCAATTTTCAGCGGTGGACCATTTGGTCTGTGACACCAGCACATCTTAAACCGACAGGTCCGCTAGGTGACAGCGAGTATGGTTTTAAGTTTACAGAGCCGGGCTGAATGGTTTGTGCTGAAACTCCCACACTCCTCCTGGGGATTCTGTGCCATGTTCGTGGCGAGTGACCCCAGATGTGGTCAAATCCCCCAATATCACGCACAATATCAAACGAGACTACACTGCCCTACAGTCATCTTTCAGTCCTCTCAAAGGAGCTTGGAAAACTGCACACTGCACTGACAGTGCTATATGCTGTCCACAGCCCAGGAAGACCAGATATTTGTGGCTGGTTGCACCTTCTTTTAGACTTTCCAGAGTCGTGGCAATTGTTATGGCAGACCTGTTCCTTCCAGTGATTTTGGGATCACCTCTGTCAGGCTCAGATTTATGCATTCTTTAGGTTTCCTGTCTGTTCTCTCAGTCTGTGATGCAACTGCTGCGAGTGATCTCAGTGAGGGAGAATTTTTAGTCATAGATTCACTTGGTGATTGATGACCGCTTCACAGGTGACACTGCAATGGTCATCGATGATTCTTTGCACTGCTCAGTGGGTCAGGTATGATGTTCAAAAGTCTATAGGGAAAGCCTGCTCTGTCCATTTGCAATATCCAGCTGGTATTGTTGGTGTCTTTTTAGCATAAGCTTTTTAATTGCTTGTCCTACCAACAACTACGGAACCCAGGAGAGGTCACTTAAAGTGATATTTTTTTTCTGGCCATGATAATTTGTGCGCACGTTTTCCTTTAATTGAGCCCACGAATTAATAAAACGTGCTCTCAAATTAATAAAATGTGCGCACGTTTTCCTGGACGTGATAGATCGTGTACACGTTTTAATGGCCGTGATAATTCATGCATGTTTTCCTTTAATTGAGCCCTCAAATTAATAAAACGAGTGCACGTTTTCCTTTCGTTCAAAATGAACTCCATAATAT
The DNA here is from genome assembly GCF_902500255.1 of Thalassophryne amazonica. Classification (NCBI taxonomy): domain Eukaryota; kingdom Metazoa; phylum Chordata; class Actinopteri; order Batrachoidiformes; family Batrachoididae; genus Thalassophryne; species Thalassophryne amazonica. Next base: position 148,239,279 of record NC_047103.1, on the reverse strand, counting down.
GACCTAAATTGTCATCCTCACGACAGGGAGACGCTTCACCCTCAGCATCCTTTCTAATGTGCTAAAAACTCCAGCTGATGCCATGCTGGGCAGCTGGAGTTCTCTATATGTCCTTGTACGCTCAAACCATGATGATATACTCTGACCAGATCCATTTCTAATGGAGAAATGCTGTCTCCTGGTTTGTTGACTAATAGCGAACATTTATGTGTCACAACAATATTGAATGCACGTTTTACAAATTGTGGCCACGTTTAAGTAGATCGTGCCTTTGTTTTACTCAAACAATGCTTAAAACGTGCTCACAATATAACAAAACGTGTGCACAATATAACAAAACGTGCACAATATAATAAAATGAGCGCACAATATAATAAAACGAGCGCACAATATAAAAAAACGTGTGCACAATATAATAAAACAAGCGCACAATATAATAAAGAGTGCACAATATAATAAAACGTGCACACAATATAACAAAACATGCGCACAATATAACAAAACATGCGCACAATATAACAAAACGTGCACAATATAATAAAATGAGCGCACAATATAACAAAATGTGTGCACAATATAATAAAATGAGCGCACAATATAACAAAATATGCGCACAATATAATAAAATGAGCGCACAATATAACAAAATATGCGCACAATATAATAAAACGTGCGCACAATATAACAAAACGTGCGCACAATATAACAACGTGCGCACAATATAACAAAACGTGCGCACAGTATAATAAAACGTGCGCACAGTATAATAAAACGAGAGCACAATATAATAAAGAGTGCACAATATAATAAAACGAGCGCACAATATAATAAAACGTGCACACAATATAACAAAACATGCGCACAATATAACAAAACGTGTGCACAATATAATAAAACAAGCGCACAATATAATAAAGAGTGCACAATATAATAAAACGAGCGCACAATATAATAAAACGTGCACACAATATAACAAAACATGCGCACAATATAACAAAACGTGCACAATATAATAAAATGAGCGCACAATATAACAAAATATGCGCACAATATAACAAAACGTGCGCACAGTATAATAAAACGAGAGCACAATATAACAAAATGTGCACACAATATAACAAAATGTGCACACAATATAATAAAATGAGAGCACAATATAACAAAATGTGCGCACAATATAATAAAACGTGCGCACAATATAATAAAATGAAAGCACAATATAACAAAATGTGCGCACAATATAATAAAATGTGTGCACAATATAACAAAACGTGCGCACAATATAATAAAACGAGAGCACAATATAACAAAATGTGCGCACAATATAATAAAATGAGCGCACAATATAATTAAAAAGAGTGCACAATATAATAAAATGTGCGCACAATATAACAAAACGTGCACACAATGTAACAAAACGTGTGCACAATACAATAAAACGAGCGCACAATATAATTAAAAAGAGTGCACAATATAATAAAATGTGCGCACAATATAACAAAACATGCACACAATGTAACAAAACGTGTGCACAATATAACAAAACATGCACACAATGTAACAAAACGTGTGCACAATATAATAAAGAGTGCACAATATAATAAAACGAGCGCACAATATAATGAAACGTGCACACAATATAACAAAACATGCGCACAATATAACAAAACGTGCGCACAATATAACAAAACGTGCACAATATAATAAAATGAGCACACAATATAATAAAAAGAGTGCACAATATAATTAAACGAGCGCACAATATAATAAAACAAGCGCACAATATAATAAAGAGTGCACAATATAATAAAACGAGCGCACAATATAATAAAACGTGCACACAATATAACAAAACATGCGCACAATATAACAAAACGTGCACAATATAATAAAACGAGCACACAATATAGTAAAACGAGCGCACAATATAGTAAAACGAGCGCACAATATAACAAAACGTGTGCACAATATAATAAAATGAGCGCACAATATAATAAAACATGCACACAATATAATAAAATGAGAGCACAATATAACAAAATGTGTGCACAATGTAATAAAACGTGCGACAATATAACAAAACGTGCGCACAATATAACAAAACGTGCGCACAATATAACAAAATGTGCTCACAATATAACAAAATGTGCGCACAATATAATTAAAAAGAGTGCACAATATAATAAAACGTGTGCACAATATAACAAAACGGTCACACAATGTAACAAAATGTGTGCAAGTACAAGTGTTTCTGGCTGAAATAAGCAGAAGTTGCCTTCACTGTCATCTTGAAGTTGAACATTCAGAAATGATCATTTCATCTCAAACGTGTCATGTTCAAATGAAAGCTTCAAGAAATCTTACAAGAAGGGGCATCATGTAAATTCCACACAGGGATAAATACTAATGTTCTTGACATGAAAGATCACTTTCAGCAAATATGACATCCTGACAACAGCCCTGCAAATGTCAGTCCATATTAGATTATAAAAATCTGCTGTGTGTGGTGTGAGGATTTAAGTATTAGAAAAAATGAATTTCGACATAGGCAGAGGATGCTCCTGTCACTGGTTTATGTCCCTGCCATTTATGTCCCTTTTTTGTATATAATTTTATTGTGATGTTTACACACAGGCATAAGAAATACCATTTATCATACTGACACAAACAGCAGTGCCTGAGTGGCCAACAGAACCCTACAATGGGCAACAAGGCTTCATAAATCAATTATACGAGGGCTGTCCGTAAAGTATAGGTCCTTTTTATTTTTTTCAAAAACTATATGGATTTCATTCATATGTTTTTACGTCAGACATGCTTGAACCCTCGTGCACATGCGTGAGTTTTTCCATGCCTGTCGGTGACGTCATTCGCCTGTGAGCACTCCTTGTGGGAGGAGTCGTCCAGCCCCTCGTCGGAATTCCTTTGTCTGAGAAGTTGCTGAGAGACTGGCGCTTTGTTTGATCAAAATTTTTTCTAAACCTGTGAGACACATCGAAGTGGACACGGTTCGAAAAATTAAGCTGGTTTTCAGTGAAAATTTTAACAGCTGATGAGAGATTTTGAGGTGATTCTGTCGCTTTAAGGACTTTTCACGGTGCGAGACATCGCGCAGCGCTCTCAGGCAGCGTCATCAGCCTGTTTCAAGCTGAAAACCTCCACATTTCAGGCTCTATTGATCCAGGACGTCGTGAGAGAACAGAGACGTTTCAGAAGAAGTCGGTTTCAGCATTTTATCCGGATATTCCACTGTTAAAGGAGATTTTTTTAATGAAAGACGTGCGGACGGGTCCGCGCGTCGGGACGCAGCCGACGCGACGTGGCGGCACAGGAAAAACACCTCCGTGTTGAAACCATTTGTTAAAATCCAGTTGGCTTTTGATGGCTTTCAGTGGAGTGAGTATATGAGAAATTGTTTATCAGCTGGAGATGTTCCAACTTGTCCTTAAGGCTTCCAGCAGAGGTGTTTTTCCTGTGACGGAGCGTCGCGGCGGCTGCGAGCCGACGCTGCAATCCGCCCGCACGTCTTTCATTAAAAAAATCTCCTTCAACAGTGGAATATCCGGATAAAATGATGAAACCGACTTCTTCTGAAACTTCTCTGTTCTCTCACGACGTCCTGGATCAATAGAGCCTGAAATGTGGAGGTTTTAAGCTTGAAACAGGCTGATGACGCTGCCTGAGAGCGCTGCGCGATGTCTCGCACCGTGGGAAGTCCTTAAAGCGACAGAACCACCTCAAAATCTCTCATCAGCTGTTAAAATTTTCACTGAAAACCAGCTTAATTTTTCGAACCATGTCCACTTCGATGTGTCTCACAGGTTTAGAAAAAATTTTGATCAAACAAAGCGCCAGTCTCTCAGCAACTTCTCAGACAAAGGAATTCCGACGAGGGGCTGGACGACTCCTCCCACAAGGAGTGCTCACAGGCGAATGACGTCACCGACAGGCGTGGAAAAACTCACGCATGCGCACGAGGGTTCAAGCATGTCTGATGTAAAAACATATGAATGAAATCCATATAGTTTTTGAAAAAAATAAAAAGGACCTATACTTTACGGACAGACCTCGTATTATGTACTTACATTGAACTTCCTAAATAAAATTGCATGCATGCACGCATTGATTTATCACCCCCCTGCTGAATGGTGTGTGAGTTCAGAATGTAATTCTGATTGTCCATTGTTCAGTGTTGTTAGCTAATGTCCGTAGTTTCTCCAACATTAGCCCCATCAATGTTCCGTTTTGGAGGCATTCATCCTTGACCCCCAGTTTGTCTCTGATCAAAGTTATACGCACGCATACAGAGCTTTTTCTTTTCTGCATTCTGCCGCAAGCAGGTGCTTTTATTTTTACACACCCACAAACACAGATGGTGGTGGAAGACATCAATTGCACTGCATTTTTCACTCATGGTAATGGCAACATGGCACTTATCTAAACTGACTAAATCAACCAAACTACAAAAACACAAGAAATCAATAACACTAACAACACTGTTAAAATAATATGAACCATAATAACAACATTAAAAACCCTCAAACCCCGAGCTCCCATGGTGCACTGCAGCACAACGTCCATTGTTTATGGTTGTTAGCTAACATTGATAATTTCTCCAAAAATATTAGTCCTATTTTTCGCAGTGTAAGCATACCAAACAGCATGTCAGCTCTCCAGTTTCTCCCTAATCGAAGCCATACACAAGCATGCACACACGCACACACAGTATGTAGATGCAAACAAAATGCTTACTTTACCTGTGCCTACCTGAACAAGCCTAGAAATACCCCGCCTGTATCTATCACAGCTCCCCTTACTTTTTTTTGAGTTAATGATGGAAAATTTGCAGACTCACTCACTCACTCAAACAATGACTTCATTAATCATGTGCATGCTAACTGTAGGGAATAATCAATTTCAAAAGATTTGCCATCATTACATTTATTTACATACTATATGTAGAGCAAGCATCTCAGTGGGGTAACCAAGTCATAGACTTGGGTTCAATTCCCATTCATGCTACTTGTCTGTGTCCTAATCTGCATTATCCCAGTCAACCAAGCTGTAATTTGGCTGTATGTGTCTGTCAGGGGCAAGCGGGAGCGCTATAGCTGACATTTGCCTGTCATCATGAACTTGTAACAACTGTGCTTTATAGCGACTTTCTGCTATTTCACTTTAAAATGTGTCAAGTTCAGAACTGTTTTTAATGCAAAAGGTAAACAAGTTCCTTGATCAAACCTGATAACATTAAAACCCAGACATGACAAAATGTATGTTTGAGGATTAGGTTGAGAATGTAGCAGTACTGATCAGTGATGCATGATATCTTATTTTCACTCTTGCACACTATATGTCTCTATATCACAGTGTGGATCACAGATGTCTTTTTTTTTGTCTGCCTGTTTTATATCTATGCTTGTGAATTCTTGGTTAATACTGCCTATATGGCAGGATTTTGTATCTTTACCCTGAAATGCACAGCATAACTCAGTGCTGTTGTTGCTGCTACAGTTGCTTAAGTGTTAATACCAACACCAACCCCATGGGAAGAGTCCTACAGGCTACATTGTTAGAAATAGTACACATCTTTGACAGTGATCTGTGACCTATGACCAATATCTAAATGAAAATTTCTTTTATTGTTGACAAATATGTATATGATAAACGTCTGTCATTTTTAAAATAAATATTTACAAAAGACATCTGCTATATATGACATATCTATAGGTCAAACCTCTGCCATCAACAACAACTACCTATATGGCAAATATGCCATTTTTGACAAGTTTTGAGAACGTTTGAAAATTTGACCCTGAGTTGAAAACTGGTGCAGATGATGACTGTGACTACTCTGAATACCAAGCTTGTTCAAGATTGACAAAGATGGATCAAGAAGTTAGTATGATGCTTCAAAACACATCCTGATTTTCTCTTCAGGATTAAACGGGAAGGAACGACGCTTTGTGGAATAGCCCCATTAGTCTTTATAATTAACCATTTGTTTGACACAAGGCATCTCTGTGGCACCCAAGGATCCTCTGAAGAGACCAGCTATCAAAAACATGCAGTCGTCACCTTATGTCAGTTCTTAGCATCACAACCATGCAGTAACATGAGAATAATTACCCATCGATTTCTATTTAATCCACTAGATGGCAGATCCAGCCTGTGAGCCGTTGCAAGCAACCGCCATCTTGCTTAGCATTATTCCGCTAAGCATTATCAGGCAATAGATTAAATAGAAATCTATGATGCGCTGACTTAAACTTGGGTTAAAGTAATCTGAAAGTGCTGTTTTGTGCAGTGTTCGGGTGCAGCGACAAGCTGACAAAGGAATATCAGCTGGTTAAATAAATAAAAAATAAATAATAATAATAATAATAAATGGTGGACCGAGCTTTCATAAGTGTTTTATTAAATGCAATATAAATTATGTGGAGAAATGACTAGAATTGCTGAATAAAGGCTAGAAAATGATTTGTTTTTTTGTGTCGATCTATACTCTAAAGTAGTGACTTCAGTTTTACTGCCTGCTTTGTCGTAATAAATATTCGTTTAGCGATTCAGTTAGAAGGCTCACTTTCATAAGTCTCAATTTATCCCTTTTTAATTAACCTCAGGTTTTTTCTTCACATCAGGTTTTCCATCCTGAGATATTCTGTGATGCTTTTTTTCTCAAAATGGTTGGATCACATGACTGTCGCTTTGACATTGTATATTCTACTAATATAAGAATATAAAAGAATGATATTGTCCATATTCCAGTGAAGTGTTTTCAGATTTCTTTCGATTTGGTCCAATGATTGAATAATCTTACTTTCAACCTGGCTGGCGTGGCTGTTTCATTTTATTTATTTTGTTTGAAATCTTCATGGAGAAGCGCTCCGTAGGTGGGTTTAGAGCAGTCTTTAATATTATTATCTTTAATATGATGTGAAGCTCTTACTTTCACACCCCTGATTATTTCCCACCTTTAACTTAACTTCATAATGAAATTAAGGATCAGCCTCGTATCTCGTGTCGTGGCAGACATAGTGTGTTTGACAAACTGATGTTTTTTTTTTATCTTGCTTCACAACATCTGGACAAATTCATAATTTATATAATAGACTAGTCTATTATATAAATAGTCTGATTCTCTTCTGTGTTTGTTTTGACAAATATTGGCTGTACAAATGTGTGATTGAGTTTGACTAAATATAACAGCCCAGAGAAAATGCAGGTTTATGGTGAAACTCTCTTGAAAACATTATGTCCACATTGATTTCTGATGGTGTCTGGTTGCCAGACGCTAACCAAGATGGCGGCTCTTTCTCTGTTGCCAGAGAATGAGCGGCTCACCGCGGTCCTCCATCTAGTGAGTAAATAGAAATCGATGGAGTTACCTGAACCACAAAGACTTGGACCTTTGATCTCCTTCAAAGATATTGGCATCAACAAACTCCTCTGTCCTGTAACCTCGTGACTCCATAAGCTCTTCAGATGCCTCTCTTGATCTTAAAGTCCAAGGAGCCAGAAACAGATGTACGACAAACATTTAGGAAAAATGTCTGTTGTCAATGAAAACTATATTTGAAAAACATCTGTCATTTACTCCACACAAATATCTAACCATGTCAAAATGCATTAGTGCATTCCACAAAATTCTATACATATACAAGTTGGCAACTTTCTCCATGACTTTTTGGCACGCTTGCACACCCGGGAAGAAATTATACAATTACACAGAAGTTTGGCAGTGAAGATAGAATTGTGTCTTTCTGGTATTTATTTATTTATTCTGTAATTTATATTGTGTTTTTGTATTTATATTTGCAAACTGTTTTTTTACTTTTGATACTGTGTGCTTCTTACCCTATGTGCTGCTATACAATGCTGCTGAAACCTCAATTTCCCTGAGGGAGTCTTTTCAAGGGATCAATAAAGTTCTCTCTAATCTAATTTAATTTAATCTAATCTAATCTTCTAGTTTCCTGTACTACCAGTGTGGAACACCAACCCAGTCTCACGGCAGGTTGTGGGACTGGGGAACGAAAAGTACATTAATCTATGAGTTTGTGACAGGGTTACGACAATGGGGTGCTTTTCGTAACGGGGGCACGAATTCATTTTGTGACTGGGGCCACAAAATGTGGGGTGAAGAGGGGGTCTGAGGGGGTTATGGTTAGGGTTAGGGGAGGGGAGACACTTATGCTGTGGTTATGGATAGAGTTAGGAGGAGGGGATTCTAAACGGCAAAATGAAAAAAGGGCTACAAAACGCATGCATTAAACGTGACGGGGCATGAAAAAAATGTGAGACCGGGCTGGGAACACAGTGGTTACTTGGTCACTTCAAGCGACTTGTACTCATGTGAAGGCTGTATGTAGCTCAATGAAGTTTCAAACATCCTTCAATTATGACAAATATATATGAGAGACATCTGATATCTACCTCAAGTATCTATGACAAACATCTGTCATCTAAGATGAACATCTTGGGAAAATATTATGACAAGCATCTTGCTGGAATAACATAGAACAAATATTTTGAACTTTGACAATCTTCCTAATATTGGCTTGTGGTAGTGACATACAGAGCAGTGGGTATTCCGTCGCCCTCCGGAGCAGTGAAGCATCATGGGAATAAGTCTTCGAATTGTCCTTTGAGACTCTCGCAACGTGACCCATGCCTTTGAGGCATTTATGCTGCCATATCCTCACCCTAGAAGATATTTTTAGAGATTTTTGAGTTGAGATAGAGGAACATGTTTTGAGGTGGATTCAGCACATGTAGAAATGATTGGCATGTAGTATGACTTAATGGGGACTGTCCTGCCTGACACGTCAAGCAGGGTTAAACAAACCACAGATTTGCAATTTCACTCCAGAATTGCTTCACATTTCTTCCCCCACCTGCTGAAGCTGAGAAATCAGTTTGTGCACGATAGTGTGTTTGTGAGCTTGTGTTGACTGTGTCTGCAGCTAAATAACTCCACAGGAGTATTCATGCATGTTCAGGAGTGTGTGTGTGTGTGTGTGTGAGTGTGTAGTTACATTTTGTGCGTGTGTCAGCATCATCGCTCCATCTCCCTTGGCGTCTCCTGGAAGCTGACAACTGGATAATAGCTTTTTACTTTTCCAGAGCAGGGCTCCGGAGAGAACTAATATGATTATAAATCATTATTCAAATAGAAAGGTGAGGTGCAGCACTCTGGATAGTAAGAGAGCATAATAATAGCATCATTACCTTTGTATTTATAAATTTTTTTTTCCCAAATGTGGCAAGTCATACTAATGTAAGACTAAAAAGGATTTCTTTCTTTGATATGGACTGGAATGGGTAGAGGTAAAGAATGATTTGAAAGAGCACTTGGACATCTGATGTTACACAAGAAAAACCTTTGCATTATGATTAGTGCCTGTTTAACATGGAAAATTACTACCACATACAGAGCCGGCCCAAGGTATACGCCAACTACGCGGTCGCTTAGGGGCTCCATGCCACCAGGGGGCCCCGAGAGCACCGAGACGTGATAAAAAAGTAAATATATACATGAAATTAAAATAATATTGAATAATTTAAACAAAATTGTATTACACCTGAAAAAAATTAATTAATTTTGACAAAATACCAATAATAGGTTAATTGATGCCTCCTGTTGGCTGCTGCCACCGTTGATTAGATGCACCGCTTGGGTCAGGTGGTCGATGACTAATCGTGAGGAATGAAGTGAGTGCAAGTCATGTCTCAGAAAAGAAATGATCCCTCTGGAGCGGAGAAAAGAAAAAAGAAGAAGTTGGAAGACGAGAAAAAAACAAGACAAAGGTAGGTTTGCATGTCCAATATTACAATTTTTGTTGTCATTATTTGCGAAATGCTCCGTTCGTTTAGTGTAAAGTGCTTTAGGGGTCTTAAAGTCAGAGGCGATTGCTCTAAGACTGCAAGGGAAGCTCAGCTTCCCCCAGGGCCGGCCCAAGCCTTTATGGGCCTTAAGCAGAATTTCATTTGGGGGCCCCCCTACCATCACCTCAGCACCAGATACCTCATTATTCCATAGGCTACACTGTTATGTGTGTAACGTACCCACAATCATTAGCATTATTTGTAATTTTCTTACATCATACAGGTGTCATTCTTGTTTTTAACCTTAAAGGGGTAGCAAACTCATAAATATGTTTTAATTAACTTCTACATACAGAGTGATGTATAAGTATGGCTCATTAATTTAACTATTTGAAAGTAACATCAGCAGGCAGGAGACTGCATTTATAGTAAACATGTTAAATACTTTAATTTCTTTCAGATGTGCAATGGTGTGCAAAATGTTCAATATCCAAATACAAAATAGAATCAAATGACATTCACATTATCTTACAGAAATATAAAGTTGTAATCAAAATTAAATAAATAATAAATACTTAAATAATCTCCAAAATGAACATAGAAATCCACAACATAACAGCAATGCAATGCACAAACATTGCACTGGGGGCTATTGCTTTAACTTTTGCCTGCAAACCGTTGAGAGCTGAGCTACTTTTCCCCACCTTTTGCACCAAATTAATCTGAGGAGTTGATCTGCCCTGCTGTTTAACTCTAAGTTTTTCTTCGTAAGGAAGATTATCAAATGGCTTCGCCAAAATCCGGTCCACAACATTCAAATTGTCTGCCATTATGTGCAGCTTGCTACCTAGCTAGCTCGCTAGCTGGGACTGGCGCGAGGCTAGTGTGAAGTGTGTCCGCCTGTGAGTGCTTTGAGACGGTGGAGGAGCTCAGCAGCACCCGCTGCTCGGTAGGGACAGAAACTGCGATAGAAGTCAGTCTCCAAACACAAGCAGCTACAAACAAAACAAAAAAAAAAAACCCCACCAGAAATAGAAGTTCGATTTGTCGCTCGGAAGCTGAGCTTCCCTTGCAGTCTTAAAGCAATCGCCTCTGACTTTAAGACCCCTAAAGCACTTTACACTAAACGAACGGAGCATTTCGCAAATAATGACAACAAAAATTGTAATATTGGACATGCAAACCTACCTTTGTCTTGTTTTTTCTCGTGTTCCAACTTCTTTTTTCTTTTCTCCGCTCCAGAGGGATACGATTAGTCATCGACCACCTGACCCTAAATTTGCCCAACGGTGGCAGCAGCCAACAGGAGGCATCAATTAACCTAGTATTGGTATTTTGTCAAAATTAATTTATTTTTTTCGGGTGTAATACAATTTCGTTTAAATTATTCAATATTATTTTAATTTCATGTATATATTTACTTTTTTATCACAACGTCTCGGTGCTCTCGGGGCCCCCTGGTGGCGTGGAGGCCCTAAGCGACCGCGTAAAATGTCAAAAAATAAGTGATCAAATATATACTGTTGTCTGTACATGTCATTGATTAAATCTGCGCTACAACGCGCTCAACGCTTGTTCAGAATCAGCTTCTTATCAGCGCGGCTTTCCTCTCACTCAAACCCGCACAAAGCATGCAGCGAAACGAGACGAGTCATTGGATAAATGCTGGGCTTTGTCCCGCCCATCGGACGCTCAGCGTGTCTGGGGACCTATGGGGCAGTGGGCTGGCCTCGGCTGGCTTGGACGCTCAGCTTCTGCATCATGATTGGATGATCTGTCTGAGGCTGAATCCTTTTTTGATTGACAGCGAAATAAGCGAATCAGCGATCTTTTGGTGTAAACATCCGTGGGAGCATTTTCATTCTGTTCTGAGTTGAACCGGAGACTTTCCTAATCCTCTTAGCGGTATTTTCTTTGTTAAAAACGACTAGCGACAAATCGAGCTTCTATTTCTGGTGTTTTTTTGTTTTTTTTTGGTAGCTGCTTGTGTTTGGAGACTGACTTCTATCGCAGTTTCTGTCCCTACCGAGCAGCGGGTGCTGCTGAGCTCCTCCACCGTCTCAAAGCACTCACAGGCGGACACACTTCACACTAGCCTCGCGCCAGTCCCAGCTAGCGAGCTAGCTAGGTAGCAAGCTGCACATAATGGCAGACAATTTGAATGTTGTGGACCAGATTTTGGCGAAGCCATTTGATAGTCTTCCTTACGAAGAAAAACTTAGAGTTAAACAGCAGGGCAGATCAACTCCTCAGATTAATTTGGTGCAAAAGGTGGGGAAAAGTAGCTCAGCTCTCAATGGTTTGCAGGCCAAAGTTAAAGCAATAGCCCCCAGTGCAATGTTTGTGCATTCCTATGCACACACATTGCTGTTATGTTGTGGATTTCTATGTTCATTTTGGAGATTATTTAAGTATTGCATTTATTATTTATTTAATTTTAATTACAACTTTATTGTTCTGTAAGATAATGTGAATGTCATTTGATTCTATTTTGTATTTGGATATTGAACATTTTGCACACCATTGCACATCTGAAAGAAATTAAACTATTTAACATGTTTACTATAAATGCAGTCTCCTGCCTGCTGTTACTTTCAAATAGTTAAATTAATGAGCCATACTTATACATTACTCTGTATGTAGAAGTTAATTAAAACATTTATGAGTTTGCTACCCCTTTAAGGTTAAAAAACAAGAATGACACCTGTATGATGTAAGATAATTATAAATAATGCTAATGATTGTGGGTACGTTACACACATAACAGTGTAGCCTATGGAATCATGAGGCATCTGGTGCTGAGGTGATGGTAGGGGGGGCCCCCAAATGAAATTCTGCTTAAGGCCCCATAAAGGCTTGGGCCGGCCCTGGCCACATATATAGGTTGTGTGTTCAAGGGATGTTTTTGTCATGTGTGGATATGAACTCTTGACTCTGTGGAAATGCGCTGGTGTCCTACATCATCTGGATCTTTCAAAGGCATTTGATACTGTGGATCACAGTCTCTTGTTAGAAATTCTGTCCAAACATGGTGTCTCTACACATGCGGTCCCTTCGTTTGCAGACTATTTGGCAAATAGGACAAAATGCATCCAGATGGCTGGTTTTAACTCCACTTTCCTTATGGTTAACAAAGGTGTCCCTCAAGGCTCAGTTTTAGGACCTATTTTGTACACAATTTATACTACTGACCTGTGTGCAAACCTATCAAACGCCTTCTATCATCTTTATGGATGGATGGATGAGATTTATTGTCATTGTCATTACACGAGTGCAACAACAAGAAGATTACGTCCACACTCAAATTACCACAGACAAGATACAGCAATTAATCCAGTTATTACTTGTTTACCGTAATAATGGCACACATCAGAATTAAGACAATACATATACATCTGACATTGTTTATGTGCACTAAACTTGAAATAGTTCATCTGATTTTGAGGCGATGTGAGTGTGGGGGAGCCACAGCAACATGTAGTTGTGCCGCCGCCAGCTTTTGGGGGGGGGGGGTAACGGGGACCTACAGCAGCTAAAACTGCTCAGCACCCCAGAGGAGGAAGGGAGTGGCGTGAGCGGAGGCGGGATGGGGTGGGGGGAGGTGGGAGCATGCTTTCTGTCCATGTGTGAATCAAATGAGTCAGTTTCTGTCCATGTGTGCTGGAGTTGAAGAAGATAAGAAGGCAGCCAAATGTTCACCAAGGCCATAGAAACTCTTCTGGAGGAAAACAACGGGGCATTTTGTCCTTCAGAGGCTGATAAGCCTGCCATTTTTAGCTTCACATGAACAACCACATCCAATTATCAATATGCCCTGGTCTCCAACATCCTCCTTTGCAAGGTGTGCATTTGCTCCAAGATGTTGTCCATTTTGCATCTGAGTTCAAGGGTTACCGCAGTCTGAGAATGTATCGCCTTGCTCCACTCATTAATCATGATGGACAAGTGAGGGGTCGTGGTTCTGGTGGCAGCCGTCTTGCCAATTTTCCGGTAGGTCAGGGCAGCATATAACCAATAATTACCAGCCCTCCTACAATGAATCCAAATATGAATAAATCCTCGACGTCCTCCACAGAGAAAGGCGCTAAGCATGCAACCCGCCAAGTCTCCCAGGCGTTGAGAACATAGCCCGCAGGGTAAGTTCCATCCGGGTACACAGGGTCCCCTGGGCCTGATCTTCTTGTAGAAAAAATGGTGTCAGTAGCGTTCAGAGACCAGCTGATCAATTCCATGATTAATCCAATATAGTTTGAAGAATTCACAGGCTAAATAAATCCTCGATGTCCTCCACAAAGAATGGTGCAAAGCATGCAACATGCCAAGTCTCCCAGGAGTCAAGAACATATCTATTGCTGTTCAAAGTCAGTGACTCAGGCATTTTAATCTTTGAAGTTCACTTTTGATGTAGTGCAGTGCCAAATGGAGAAATTCAAACTAGTCTTGAATGCAGAAAAATCTCAAATAATATTTTTCTCAAAGTCACATATTTCTTTGGAGAACATACCATCAATTAAAACTGCTCAAGTTAATATTCTCAAAATAGTCAGCAGTTACAAGTATTTGGGATTAACTATTGACACAAAGTGTTCCTTTAAAATCCAACATAAACACCTGATCTCTAAATTAAGGGTGAAGCTAGGCTTCCTTTATAGAAATAAGTCATGTTTCCCATTAAGTGCCCGGATGCACCTGGTAACTGCTACCTTCCTGCCATTACTGGACTACAGCGACATCATACATATGTGTGCTTCAACCAGTTGTCTACAGTCTCTGACCCCACTGTACCACAGTGCCTTAAGATTCATCACTGGTTGCCGTCGCCTCACACAGCACTGCGAGTTGTATGCCAAAGCTGGCATGCCCTCTTTGACCGTAAGGCGATATACACATTGGATGCTGGTTTACAAGACTCTTTTTGGACTGGGTCTGACCTATTTATCAGTACTTCAGAGATCTGAAAGCCGTTATGCTCTGCATTTGAATGACATGCTATTTGTCCGTGTACCTCGTGCTCACACTGAAGCAGGAAAGAAAGCTTTCAATTTTTGTGCTCCCTCTGACTGGAATGTCCTCCACTGTGAACTGAAACTGTCTGGGCTAACTTCTTTGAACACCTTGCACTCTGTTTTAAGAGATCACGGATGGAATTCTTTCATGCAATGTCTGTGTCTTTAAATTCTAATCTGTTTTTTCCCCCACACATTGTTACAAATCACAATGACCAAGATGATTGTATTTTATTTGTTATTAATGTTCTCTTGATGATGTTAACCTGTCTTTTATGACATGTGCTTCTGCCATTCTTGGCCAGGTCACCATTGTAAAAGAGGTCTCGATCTCAATAGGATTTTATCTGGTAAAATAAATGTTGTTATTATTATAATTATCATCAGACAGGATTAGCCATGGTACTGTGATGTTTGCAGATGACAGTGTAATCTGGAATGCAGGGAGCAGATTGAGAAAAACATGGAGATGTGGGGATATGCACTGGAGAGAAGGGGAATGAAAGTCAGTGCCAAACAAGGCTGAGTAAAAGACATGAATGAGAGGGAAAGTGACAGAATGTTGCGCACTTAAAAAAAATGAAATGGTTGCAAGATGTATAGCTGGTGAAAGTAGAAGAATACTTTGGGCCAACTCATTAAAATAATTCAGCGTGTGGTACAGTGGGGAACACGCAAGTACAGACAGAGCGCCGTGGGTGATGAAGAGTAACAGAAGTGATTTCTGACAGATAAGTGGCTGCAGGTATCAAAGGAGAAGTTAAAAAGATGGCAGTGTATATCTTACACTGAAAAAATGGTTATACAACTTAAATCTGTACGGTGCATCCAGAAATTATTCACAGCGCTTTCCTTTTTCCACATTTTATGTTACAGCCTGATTCCAAACTTTACAGATACACTGTAGCTTCATACCTTCATCAATACCAGTGCATCTTTATTTGTAATTTTTTCTTTGTTTTTGATTAACCAATCAGACCTTTAATGCATATTACCAAGGACAGCACTAAGACTGAGCATGATACTTTCATAGAGAGGTAATAGAATTTATAGCAAATTGTTAAAGCTACAGTGTGTAGGATTTAGGGGTGTTTGTTCCCAGAAATTGTATATAGTATTCATGACCATTTATTCATTAGTGTATAACATTGCACTACACAAGTAGCAGAACTACTAATAACAATTAGCGATTGCCAGTTGTAAGAGTCACTCTTTTGACAAGACACATGTCAATTTGTCACATTTGGGAAATCCTACAAGCAGAACCTAAACACCCCCCCCCCCCCCCAAAAAAAAAAAAAAAATACCTGCAATGCTGATCTTAACCTATGTCACAGAATCCAACCTTAAAGTACTGCAAGGTCTGAGCAGTGGTGGGCACAGCTAACCAAAAAGTTAGCTTCGATAACAGCTAATCAGCTAACTGAAAAGTTGTTTTTTATACAGCTAAACCGATAAACCACCATAAAACGTATCGGAAGCTACAGCTCACCGATAACTTTCAAAATTGCATTTTAACACCACGATCACAAACCCCAAAAAAAAAAAAAAAAAAAACCTCCTTAACCGCATACAGCCGTTCTGCCATAAGGCAGAGGTCTTGGAAAATAAAGCAGTTTTGACTTATGGTTTTGATTTATAAATCAAATTATTCTGTATAGAATAACTATATTAATGACAATTCTGTAATTTGTTCAAAGTTAAAATATAGCACACATCTTTTAATTTTAAATAATGCACTGATTCTGAAGTTTTGTAACAAACACACACAGATGACAAAGGGATTATGGGTAAAATAGCCTCTGCTAACGCTGATTGGTTGACTCATTCATTCTGTGTAAAACAAACACGTTAATGTGATGTGTGTGTTGTTTTAAACTAATGTGCTTTTGTAAAATATGACATTTTTTCATATGTAAAAAAAGCCATTTGCAAAAGCCAAAAGTCAAGTTGTGATTAGACTGATATAACCTGATAATACTGCCATGAACACTACTGGCCAGTAGATGGCAGTAGAGACCATGAAAACTTGCCAAAACAACTATTCCAAATAATCTGTGTCTGCTATGTTTATTCTGCATGGAATTTAATAAACACAAACCGAATTTCAGACATCTTATATATATATATATATATATATATATATATATATATATATATATATATAGTCTGGAACAAAGATGACAAACACTGTTGTAAAGGACAATAACCAGGACATTATAGAGTAAACAGGAAGTGTGATTCCACAGTGATTCCAATTGAAAATAATTGAGAAGCAACCTGAGCTTCTTTGGCATTTTTACATAAAACAAACACAATAACAATGACTATAAACACAGACAATATGTTCACGAGAGTTTCAGGAACAATATACAAACCGTATAATGCTGTTGTCCATGTGGAGCCTGATCAGAGCATCTCAAATGCATTTCTCCTGTAATGAACTTTTACAGTACCCATAATGCACTGGGCACACACCATGTCCACACTAAAACCTTTAAAATTAGTGCAATACTTTAAAACTAAAATATATAGCTTTCACTTTATAAAACTTCAGATGTGACATTAATTTAAATAACTTGTCCAAAATTAGTTTGGTTAAAATTTTAACCATAAGTTAAAACTGTATCCCTATGGATGACTTGGGTGATATTACCGGCTGGTTAGTAGGGTGTCAAGAGAAATGGTTTTGTTTGTTTTCTGTGACCAGTTCTCTGATTGCAGAATATAGAGCGGTTTGTCTTGAAACCAGTTCTTCTTTGTTTGTAGAGGATAGAACTGTGCTTCTACTACAAAACATTTAACAGGTAGGCTCTAAAATCTTTGATATCACACTTAAAAAATGTTTATTAACTGTTAAAGCTTTATTCACTAAGCTTGCACTATTGTTAGCGGTCTAAAAGTTATTGTACCAAAATTTATCTGAAGGTAATTGATCCGATGATGGTTTTCAAAGTTATCTGAAAAGCTAATCTGATAATGAAAATGTTAGCTTTGATAATTAGCGGATTAGGTGAACTGTGCCCACCATTGGGTCTGAGCAATGTTTAATGCATGTGCAGGGTATAATAAAGTTACAAGGCAAGATATTTTAGTGAGAAAAATCACAATAAGGCAACACACTGGGGCCTGCTGACTTCTTTTTCACCTCTGGGGGAAAACATGCCTGCATTTTGAGAACAAGATTTTTCTTTGAATATAACCAATTCTGTGTTACAAATGCTTTTTGTAACATGGAAATATGTGTTACTAATGTGTTTTCCTAGAAAATCCTTGAATCCCTGCATTAATTTATTTCTGTACTGCTTTGATTTAGTGGTCACAAGTCAAAAGGTTTGGGATTAAATGTACTGTGTTACTGCCAGAGGTTGTGGAGTTGATTTGGATGACGTTTAGTTGATGGAAAACATTTTTCATAACAGGGCAAACCTCAGTCAAACAAGTCATTTTGAAGATTAGAGTTAAGGACTTATCTGAAAGTTCTGTCAAGACAAGGTTTCAGTGTCATTTCCACAGGTCACATGATGTCACACGCTGAGAAGCGAAGCCAGGACAGCTGCCGTGAAACTTAATTATTTTGCTGCTGCTGTTCAGGTATGAGCAGGCAGTACATCACCTGTCGCTAAAATTCTGATGATTTAGCGGCCTATTAGTCTCAAAGCCCAGGTGTTGTGTGGAATATATCAGGGAGACAGAATGGAGCAAATCCATCTTTGTCAAAGCATAAAGATGGTACGGACCAACCAATTCCAATTCTGACAAACGTAAAATGATCCAAATCAGATAAAATGTAGAGTGAGTGAAACAATGTCATCCACAGTTTACAATCATGCTGCCATTATATCTCTTCTGACATGAGAGCTGATTGAGGATCAGCTTTTCCTTTGAGCTTATATCAGTCCTTTCTGGACAGTGATAAAAATCACTGCCTTGATGTTCGATCCAACAAAATGTTTCTGTTTAATCTGACCATGTAATGAGACTTTCTGCCCACATTGTGCACATGCAGTTATGTGTATGTGTGTGTAGTTGCGTGGACTTACCCTCTTGTATGCTGAGACACAGAGCTGTATGGATGAAATGTATAAAAGTTTTTTTTTTTTTTAACAATGTCCAACTGAGGAATCTCAGCATTTGTCCTGCAGCTGATTTCTGTAAATGCAGCAAAGCAGCCAAGCACACTAACTTTATTTTTGGCATTCAAGCTTTAAGGCTTAACAGATGTCCTTCTGAACTCCTTCTGTGTTTCTTGTGTTAGCCAACAAAAAAACAACAACAACAACTAGATATTGCAGAACCAGTACCCTACTATATATATATATATATATATATATATATATATATATATATATATATATATATATATATATATATATATATTTGACAGGAAGGACAGGATATCCAAAACTGACTGTCATGACACCAGTATGACAGTCAGTGTAATGAAGATATTCTTTGACCTCAAGTAAAGTGGTAGCATTTTGATTTGTCATTAACATATCGTGAAATATAAACTGACTGTCATGACACCATTATGGCACTGTAATGAAGATATTTGAATTTGTCTGTAACCATGCCTATCTAATTATAATAGTCATTATGTCAACTTGCCATAAACACAAAAATAGAGGCATATTTTGTTAATGTCAAGTTGTCATGACAAAGACATTTTGTGGTAATGTCACTTTAATTACTGTCAAGCTGTTATAATAAGGGCATCCTAAATTTATTGTCAAGTTGTCACAACGACAACTTCTGGTATGTCAAGTTGTCAAAATCAAGACAACCCAAAACATGTAAACTTGTCATTACAAAAACCGAATGACACTTAATGACAGCAGTTTATGACATTGACATAATGTTTACGACAAGTTCGTGACTGTATCATGTAACAGTTATGATAGTGTCATTTCACTATTATAATGATACCATCAAGTAAAGTGTTACCAATGGAGTTTGCAGATAGCTAGACCAGCCTGCGACATCACCACGCTAATGTCAGCGAAATGACTTGTAAATCACTTCAGAGGTGTTATCAGGTTCCAAAAAATGTGTTTTCAGTTGTAGAGGTCTTTATTTCTCGCAAGCTATTACATAATATATGACAAATACGTTATATTTACACACAAATGAAACCACGTTTGCAGCTAGCTAGACCAGCCACTGATGTCACGGTGTCACTCTACTCTGATTTGCTGTCACCCCGCACTTCAAAATAAATAAATAAAAAACATTGAAATAATAATAATGGGACAGAATGAAACAGGATGTGACTTTCTAACCTCTTAAAATACCTTTTAAAATAGGTCAAGGTTAGCAATCTCTGAACTTGTCCAGGGTCTGTGTCCCAAGAATGTTTGAAGACTCTGGCAGTAATAAGACTGGACTTATGCTGAGCAGAGACAGATGAGCAAGCCGATGGACAGACAGATGGATGGACAGACACAAAGTCTTCTCAGTGCCTGATGGCCATATTTGATGGCCTTGGGTAAAAATAAAATTAAAATCTTCCCATCACATTGACCTTTGATCTTGGATTGGACTGCATTTACAGTGCATCCGGAAAGTATTCACAGTGCTTCCCTTTTTCCACACTCCATTTTGGAATAAGGCTGTAACATAACAAAATGTGGAAAAAGTGAAATGCTGTGAATACTTTCCAGAGGCACTGTATATAGTGCTTTTTCATCTGAATCAGAAGTTAAAAGGACTCTACAATGATCCCTCACATCGCTCATTCATACAGACACACTCACACACTGATGTCAGGGTGCTGCCATGCAAGGAGCTCACTTCACACCGGGAGCAACTTGGGGATTAAGAACCTTGCCCAAGGGTCCTTAGTGATTTTCCGGTCAGGCTGGGATTTGAACTGAGGATCCTCTGGTCTGAAGACCAATGCTTAACCACTAGACTATCACCTCTCCATCACCTGGTCTTCTGGGTATGTACTGTACAACCTAGTAAGGTGGAAACAAAGCATCAGTGGCACATCTGAGGGACTCATCCTTCCATACAAGATCCATCCAGGACTGGCAAAATGGGGTCTTCAAAGGGACCTGCTTGAGATTCAGAGTGTGCATTTGGTAATGCATATCTCTGGCTTTTATTGTGAAAGGACCGAAAGTGAGGTGTGTCTGCCTCCTTGTGAAATGCATGATGATTGACTTCAGTGCAGCAAATGCTAGTCTCTCTACGTTGTCATCCTGCAGCATAATTACGACCCTTGGTTAAATAATGTTTGGTCAATAATTTCCTCTGCTTTAGATGATGACCCAAGTTCACTTTCACTGTAATTTTTTTGTTGCTCCTTGCCGGTTTCTCTCTCTCACCTTATTTCCAGCACTGTCTTCACCACAGTACCTCAAAGACCACTTTGCAGTCAAAAATGTTTGTGGACTTTAATATAGATGGAAGTTAAATTCCAGATGTTGTTCCAGAGTTTATTTTTGCTATGCAACAGGCTGTTAAACACTGAATATAAATGTCCACATCTTCTTATCGTTAATCATTACTGACATAAATTTTATGATAATATGTGATCGTGATTGCTTTTCTTGCACAGCCTTTAGACTTTCTTCTAAATGACGTCTAACGTGCCCTTGTGCAAGGTACCACCACAGTAATTACAGCAGCAGAGGTTGTCAACAGGAAAACCTGCAGTTTTCATGCTGTAAATGTGTGCAAGTGAGGAAAAGAAGGAACAAGCAGATTCAGCAAAAACTTCATGCAAGGTCTGTGGTAGCTTATGAATGCTAATTGGACCATTGCCAGGGCAATAAAGTAATTTTTAAAGGTGCTGTAAAGACTGCTGGTTTTGTGCTGTCGGAGCTTGGAGGGTTCTGCTTAGGAATGATAAAGCATGACGAGCTGGGAGACTTGACCTCGTAGCCCAGAGGAAGAGGGGGACAGTCATTATTGTGGCACCAGTAGGGTTGCACAATTGACCCGACAGCTGTCAGGGTGCAGATAAGAATGAGGGATGAGCGATCCTCTGTTTTCTCCCACCTCCTTTCCTTCCCACCTCCTCTACAATCTCGTTTTTTTCCAGGGTGCTTTTGAAAGCGCATGTTGCAAGATAGGGAAAACCTCTTTTCATCACACAGTTTTTTTAACTGTAAGAAACCCAACCCATCACTCACAAACTACTGCTGAATCCTGAGCATGATCAAAGCTCAGCGCGAAGCACGGTACACGTAGCGTTACGCAAGTACGCAAATGCGGTTGAAGATGTAGAGGCATAAAGTTGTATGCATCGAACGCTGGACATTTAAAAATAATATAGAAGGGTGGCACCAAACTGAGCATCAAAAACAAAAACATTTGAACCGTACTTTTGAGAACGTCTGGTTCGGTTGCCTCAAAAATGTATTTCTCGGCTTCTTGCCCAACCCTGGTGAGAACGCAGAGAACAGTGACAAGTCTGATGTCTGCTCCAATTTTACTAATTAATCTTTCTCAAATCTGGTGGTTTTCCTGAAGCGCACCCGAACCCATCAGGCTACAAAATGACTCACCTGGAAATTGTGGCAGAGATACATCACTTCAAGCGGAGTGACAAAAAAACAAAAACATGGGCCCTGTCTTGACAACCTACAAGGCACGTCTAAAGCACATAGTGCAAATGCACTTGAGTCATGTCTCATTTTGACTTTATTTAGCCCAGTTGAAACATGGGGGGAATACAGAAATCTCTGGGAAGAACCAAATGATAAGAAACTGGATTGATCTTCAATGGGTAAAAAGCCAAATTCGGCCCCCAGGGTAAAATCCTTGAACAACTCGACTGAATCTTGCCCCTTTGCATTCCTCTTTGCAGATGATTACACACAACGTCCCACACCTGATTTTCCCCCCAAAACCAGTCATTGTCATCAATCACTGGGACTTCTGACTTGCACAAATCTCAATGACCCATCAGGACTGGGACCCCAGTACACACTGAACAGGAATTGAGATGAGTGGTAGAATTCTCCAGAGTTTTGAGTATAATCCACCCAGGTCAGATATTTGGCCCACTTGTGCTGATTTGATGGTTTTGTTGATGTTGTCTGGAAAAACTGTCCCATTTCCTTGTCGATTGGTTCCACTTACTTGCTGCTTGGAAATAGTAACCTGCCGACAAGCTGAAAGAGACCCTCAGACTATTGCAAAACACCTTCCAAATTCTGGATGTAACTCAGGGGCCCCAGTCTTCCAAGGTCCTCTGGAAGACTGAAACATCTAAATATCTCTTCAAACATGATTTTTGCAAATTGAAATGTCAACAAGGAGTGAAACAGTCCAAAATGTCAGAATTAGAGAATTCATCAACAACTACCAACATCAATGTGAATCCCTTTGACAACTGTTAGAAGGGACCATGGACAATGAGGAAGGGGAAATGGTTGTAAATTCTGGTAGCTGTCAAAACTTAGAGGAAGTGGTACAAGCACATGAATTAGTGTAGATTTTGACATCCTTAGGTACGGGTAGGCCGCTAATAATGCTGTTGAATGAGGGTCACCTGAAGGTCAAAACTCTTGTGACACCAGTCTAGGCGAGCCTTTGGAATAGAAGGACTTGTGCTCAGGTGAAAAAATTAAAAATAAATGTGTTGTTATGAACCACTGCATTGGTACCATTATGTGTCAACCAACTGGGACCAATACCTTAAAATTTTAACCTACTGTCGGTGTACAAAATATTCCCAGTAAATGAAAAGACTGACATAAAACCTTAATGCAACCATATTTTCACTGAGTAGAGAAAAAACAACAACAGGAAACATTCATATGGAGATGGAGATTAGCTATTGTTTGGCATTACTGCTTGGATGACTGTAAAGGTGCCCTGTCAGTGGCCCAGACTGCAATAAAAGACTGCATTGCAATAATCAGAGCGATTCTGTCTATGATTCATCCTTTTGTATCTTCCACAGTTCATGACTGTAAGGTTTTATTTTCTGTCATGTCAGTGCGAGGAGTCCTCAAGTGATCCAGAACACAGCTGCTCGAGTTTTGACTAAGATGAGGAAATTTGATCATATAATCCTGGTGCTGGTTTCACTTCACTGCCTCACTGTCCACATGAGGGCAGACTTTAAGATTCTAACGTGAACATATAAAATACTGATTGTTTGTGCTTCTTACTATCTTGCTGAACTTATTGAGCTTCAAGTTTCTCATATACCTGACAGGCGTTGGCACTTGGCAGTTTTTCACATCATAATGAGACGACAACTTGGTGCACCTCTGCTGATCTTCCTGAGCCTTCATCGCTCAGCAAAAGTTGGGAAAAGTCTTTTTTTCCCCCAGAACTTTAGCCACCTCAGCCCCTACCTCACTGGACCTAGGGCAGACCCGACAAAACTTAATGCACCTCCAATGAAACTTGATGTACACTCAGCTCTTGATATCTCAGCAATTATTTCTCTGTTTGGTGTGAAAATTGTATGCAGAATCGCTTCAACCCTATGCCACCTGAATTCTTGAGAACTTTGAAAACATTCGACTTTAACTGACATTTGCCAACTTGTGTTGATCTATGTAGAGCGCCATGACAGACTCCCCCATGGATGGTGCTGAGCTCGGTATTGAACTCAGCATGGTGTAAGAGCTTTCATTTTCTGTCTCATCTGCTGTGAGTTCCACAGTTGAAGTCAGCATCAGCAGGTGGTAGAACCTTTGATTCTTGACGTCCAAATTTATAGAATACAACCCCAATTCCAATGAAGTTGGGACGTTGTGTAAAATGTGAATTAAAAACAGAATACAATGATTTGCAAATCCTCTTCAACCTATATTCAATTGAATACACCATAAAGACAAGATATTTAATGTTCAAACTGATAAACGTTGTTTTTGTGCAAATATTTGCTCATTTTGAGATGGATACCTGCAACACGTTTCAAAAATCTGGGACAGTGGTATGTTTACCACTGTATTACATCACGTTTCCTTCTAACAACACTCAATAAGCGTTTGGGAACTGAGGACACTAATTGTTGAAGCTTTGTAGGTGGAATTCTTTCCCATTCTTGCTTGATGTATGACTTTAGTTGTTCAACAGTCCGGGGTCTCCATTGTAGTAGTTTGCACAACATAATGCGCCACACATTTTCAATAGGTGACAGGTCTGGACTGTAGGCAGGCCAGTCTAGTACCCACATTCTTTTACTATGAAGCCATGCTGTTTTAACATGTGCAGAATGTGGCTTGGCATTGTCTTGCTGAAATAAGCAGGAACGTCCCTGAATAAGACATTGCTTGGATGGCAGCATGTGTTGCTCCAAAACCTGGATGTACCTTTCAGCATTGATGGTGCATCACAGATGTGTAAGTTGTCCATGCCATGAGCACTAACACACCCCCATACCATCACAGATGCTGGCTTTTGAACTTTGCGCTGGTAACAAACTGGATGGTCTTTTTCCTCTTTTTTCCAGAGGACACGACGTCCATGATTTCCAAAAACAATCTGAAATGTGATCTCATCAGACCACAGCACATTTTTCCACTTTGCGTCTGTCCATTTCAAATGAGAAAAATGCAGTTGAAAATGGAGATTTAAAGGAAAAAATATTTGGAAATGCACAGCCTTTCATCAATAAAATGAAAACAGTTTGTACAAATTCTTTCATATTTTGCACTCTGATGGTCCCCGTGACAGCCAAGTACACATTGACCTCAACTAAAAATTTAAGGTTTTGGAGATACTGGGTTTTGCATCTGAACTCTTCATATATTGGTACCCCAACTTCTTATCCCACTGAACTGCCTGCTCTAGATGTTCTTAAACATGTAACTGACAAATGTATTAAAAAAAAAAACAAAAGTCCAAAAGTTATCTCTAAATGAAGATGCTGGAAAGGAATTATTTTCTATCATCATTCTATTTATTTATTTATTTATTTATATAACACTTTTAATTGTGCATATGCACTACTGCACAAAGTAAAATACTATTTAAAAAAATACCACCACATAATTTACATTAATTAAAAAAAAAGACAATACATTCTATTGGAGAGATTATATCTCCACACTGGCCTGGGAACGCCTCGGGATCCCCCAGTCAGAGGTGGTCAATCTGGCCCCGCAAAGGGAAGTTTGGGGTCCCCGCTGGAGCTGTTGCCCCCGCTATCCAATCTCAGATATGCAGTAGAATATGAATGATGAGTAAAATAGAAAGTCCATAAAATACAAGTTCAGATTTTAAAATAAAAAATTATCTCACATTTCTGATTGTAGCTAGTTGATAAACTATGTCTTGAGTCTAGTTTTGAAAACCTCAGTGGAACTTGATGGCCTGGAATTATTTGGTAAACTATTCTATTCCACACTTCTTGCACATATTCATGTGGATCTAGCCATGTTGGAAAGGTCATTGAAATAATTCCAAATGTAGGAGATCTTGAACTAAACGCTTTGTGACAGACGGACAGGTAGATTCACCAAACTTTTGTTTGTGGGGGTATAAAAACATCTTCTACTTGAAAACTGAAACAGAATATGAACACGACTTGGAGGGTTTATGAAAATAACATATTAGCACTGAGAGTATCTCTAACCTGACATGAAAAGTGACAAATCATCCTGACCATTTGTTTGTGGCTGTGCACTGACCTCACAGGTAATTTGACAATAATGTATTGATATTTATAATCTGCAGACATGGCAGTGTTAAATCTGACCTCTCGAAAAAGCAGTTCCCATTTGAGAGCAACAAATCATGTCTTGTTCGCCGTAAATCCCGTGTAGATAATATTCCATCGGTGTCTGGGTCAGGTAGGATTGTCTGTCTGCAGCACAGCGGAGTATGAGCTCTTATGTCAAAGCTTCATTAAGTCCTGGTCCATGCTGATTGTTACCAGCTGTACTCTGAGATACAGCCTGCCTAGTGTGTTGCTTCATGGGTTTATATAGTAGACTCAGCAGAGGCTGGCTGGTCTGGGGACAGTGAGTTATATGCTGGACTGATCTAAAGAAGGTCCTGGGGAGGAGACTGAGTGGAGGAGCAGGCTGGGAAAGATGAGATAGTCTCGATATGTCTGGCATAGCAGGGAAATGTAATGCCAGATATTATCCCTGATGCTTTTGTTGCCTCATAGTGGAATGACATGATAGAGAGTGTAATGTTAGCACGGGAGAAGCATTTCAGCAGGAGCCCAGATGTTCCCAGATCATTTGCAGAGTCGATCCTTCAGTTTGCAGTTCTCTTAAAAAAAGGTCAAAGAGATATTGAATCAGGATAATCTCATAAATTAATTGATGGAGTGAGTCAAATATCACTTATAAAGTATGGATTCATGCAGGATGATGATATCCATAAATGGTTAAACCATCTTATTTTTTTCCCAGAGGCTTTTAAAAAGTCATTTATTGTGTGGGTGGTGGATTACAGGAGGCCGTTAGCAATTAGGTGTCAGGTTCAATCCATCACTTGTTCTCACCGGTAGTGATGCACTGTTTCCACCAGCGGAAAACAGGTTTTTGTTCTCTGCTGTTTTGAAACACTTTCAACCATCTATGAATGGGTTCTCAACCCCACAAATCTGGTTCTATATCAGAACTAGGAAAACAGACCTAAAGTGGGAAATGTGGCGCCTCCAAGTGCATCGGTGGTTTGCAAAATGGCAGAAAGAGTTGGACTCACGATGGTGTGTAACGTCCAGATACACTTTCAATGTTTGTGCCTGTTTTCTTCTGTTGTCTTTTATCACTTCCGTAGTACTTTTCCATTTAGCCAGTGTGTGGTGTGCTCACATAAACAATAAGCAGTATATATGTATATTTTTAAAAATACAAGTTTGTGTTTGTTTGTAAATTTTGAATTGTTTGTTGGGGGGAGCAATCTAACTTTTTATTGGATTGGCCAATTTAAAAAAAAAAACATGACTTGACATTGCATCTCGTTGGTAAAGCAGGTGATGTGACCATTTGTTATCAAACCTGGCATCCCTGTCTTGTGCTACACCTCTTCAGTCAGGGAGGTCATCGCTGTCAGGTCCATCCCTGTCTGGTCCCATGTCCTCCTCTGCGTTGGTCTTTGTCACTTTCTGTCTGCGTTTGCTTTACACTTTGATCCTCTTTTTTTGTTTTTCAGTTTAGTATTACTTTAGTGACTGGTTTTATTTGCATTTTACCGCTAGAGTCATTGCTTGTAATTTCTCTTAGTTTTTGCTTTTGTCACATATTAGTTTCAGCTGCTGCCTTTAATTGTCTTGTTGATCACTTTCCAGTTCTCACTTTTGTTTTTCTTGGTTTTGTTTCTTTGCTCCTTCCGTGTGTAGATTCTTTTGCATTATATTTAGGAGTCACCTTTCAGTTTATTTCTGTCTGCTTAGTGTTCACTCTACTGCACTTTCTTGCACCTGTTCACCTCATCTTTGTTTCCTCCCTCCACGCCCCCATTTCTGTCTGCTTTGCTTTTCGTCTCCCTGCACCCTCTTGCTCTCATCTTCGTCTCTTTGCTCCCCACACCTGTGCCTTGTTTGCTGTGATTGCCACCTCTGTTATTTAAGCCTTGTGTGTTGGGTTCTTCTTGCTAGTTCGTTGTTTCTGTAAACCTCGTCCAAGCCTTTTGTCATAGTCCTGGTTGCCTTGATGATTTTTTGACTTTGTTTTGTGTTTATGGATCATGGTTTTGTCTCAGCCTTTGAACTGTGTGTTACTGTGTTTTTGACCTCAGCCAGTTTTTGACCACGCCTCAGCCTTACCCCTGCCTGATACCTCTGCCATGCTGACTGCTACTCTGTGTACCGAACAACTTCCTGCTTATGAGATAAAGCTTTTTTCTTTTTTTTAATCAATCCTACGCTCTTGTGTGTGAGTCTGCCTTTGTGTCCCCACCCTCTCTGAGCCACATCGCCTACAGGATGACAATCGGAAACTGCTTCCCAAAGAAGAAACTGGACCACCAGTGGCCAGAGTCCTGCTTAGGCAATCCTGAATGATGAGGAATGACCTCACCAGTGTAGTCCAAACTGCCTCATGAACTGCTGGTGGACGTCAAACCGATGTGCCTTTGGTAGTAGTCATTGGTCACCATGAAAGAACCCCCATTGAATGGTTGCCATCAGACCACAGATGGTTGCTGTACACATTACTGGATGGAACCCTTTAAGGCATGGCGGTTTGCCAGTGAGGCTGTGGGTAGCAAATGTTAGCAAAAGGGCCCCATTTGAAACCAACCTTGGGGAAAAATAATACCCTACAGTGTCTGGAGAAACCTTAAAAATTGATAATTTCCTGTCACCAACAGCAACAATGTTGATTTGTGAGTTGTGATGTGGTGTCAGTGCTTGGACAGTTCACACAATTCTTCACATGGACATGTGGCATCAACAATGAGAAATGTTTTTGAATACCAAGGGAATTGGAAACCTGGCTGCTAGCATCCTTAGGAAATACTGTATGACCATTTCTGTGTCGATACATTTTTTTTTTTTTGTCTGGCCCCTGAATTTGGGGCATTGGAAACTTCCAGCTTTGGTATCGAGACACTATGCAAGGAACTCATAAATACATACAAATACCTCACTGGCAATTATGCCGTTGTGTGGTCATTAGCCAATAAAGTGTAACGCATAGGCTCAGCTTTTGTTGGCTGCTATGTATCAAAGCATGGGTTAGTGGCACCTTGACAATGAATTGTTATATTTCTGTTTTTAGGCTTTTTTAATTTAGAAACATTACACAATTAACTCTCACTCAGTCTATTATGCTCATGCACGGCCTAAAAGGGAGCAAGAGGGACCAAGTTGACTGTCAGTCATATAAAATACCCATGTTTGACATAAGAGTTTTGCCAAAGATGTTGATTGGTGATGACGGGACAGTGCATAGCTCAGTTCCATGTTGGTTCAATAAAAATCACACCTCGCCTTCAGTGAGTCTTCAGTGGCTTGATGCCGACCTTAAATCGACTTCTAAAGCCAATAAACAGTTATCACATGCTGATCAAGGAGAAATGTAAGTGTTACTTTTGGCTCCCGGTTTTCTGCTTTGATGTGAAATCACGGGAGAACCTTGGCTGGTAGACTAAATATATACAGACATCTGAACCTCACTTCATTCGTCTTCTATGTCCTCTGCAAACATGTATTTTAAACGTGGCAACTGCAGGAGTCACGGTAGGCTAATGAAAATCGGCTGCCACTTAGTGATTGAATGCACGGACAGCCAATTGGAACCCTGCTACTCCCAAAATTGATTTCACGTAAACCAACAGTGGCACTGCTGGTTCTTCTTTTCATTAAATGCACCACGGCTTCAATCCATGAGAACCAGGCAGGATGGCTATAGATTTCACACCATGTTTGCATCAGGGCAAATAATTCCACTTTTCATAACAAGAACAGATCTAAAATGGAGAGAGAAAGAACATGCCAGATGAATTAGTGAAGTACATATTGTGGAAAATGACTTCTTTACAAACAAAGGTCGCGTACCTGTGCAAGATTAAAATTTTTGCATGAGTTATCGTGTTATCATTCCACGTCAGTGCCTTATTAGGAGGATCACTGACGCTTGTATTGTATTTCGTTCCTTTATCCTTTTGGGAACTTTGTACTGCAGCCCTGCTGAGTCTGCTCATAATGGGGCGCGTTTTAGGACTTCATACGTTTTCCTACAGAAAAGCCTCAAGACTGATTTAGCTGTAATCTTATCCTATGTCTTTATAGAAGCCAGGTCTGGTGCATCACAAGCCGTGAAGTAAGACTCTGGTAGAATATGAGAGGTGGAAGAGAGAGAGAGTTACAAAGTTTACGGAAAGTAATGGAAGAAATGAGTTATGTTGACAGCAAATGCTGAAAAGCTATAAAATGGTCTGAAAACTGAAAGTAAAATGGTAGCATTGACATGCCTCATTCATGTATGCTTCGTACGTGATTGTACGCAACACCTCTCCTTTATTTTGCTTCAGTTTGTGCATTCACTTCCACTTTAATAGCTGGAGTTTAGAAAGATAAAATATAAATGAAATGCATCAGATGGCTGATGCATCCCCTACACACTCTACACACAAGAATATAAATGTACAAGTAAAAATGCATATGGTAAATGACTGCATTTATATAGCGCTTTTCCATCTGTATCAGACGCTCAAAGCACTTTACAATCATGCCTCACATTCACCCCGATGTCAGGGTGCTGCCATATAAGGCACTCACTACACACCGGGAGCAATAGGGGATTAAAGGCCTTGCCCAAGGGCCCTTAGTGATGGCCCTTAGTGCCACATTGTATGATTTTTAAATAATTAATTTGCATTTAAAACAAAAATTATGACCAATTCCCAGACCATCACCAAACTACTTCAAAATCTAATCTCCTGTAGATAGATCACCTGTTGCTGAGATCCCGTCCCTTGCTGGCGGAAATGACAGCAGAGGCTTTTTCAGTGGCACATTACAGAATACTTTGAAGACCTCTTGAACACCAACCCAAGTGTTGAGGAGGAGGAAGCACTCAGCCATTTACCAAGACAAGACATCGTTGAAGAACTCAGCCGAACCCCAACTCTCGAAGAAACTATCATCACCCTTAAAGACATCAGAAACAGCAAAGCACCCTGGGAAGACAACAGTCTCATTGAGCTCTTAAAAGAACAAGGCCCCCTTCTTCATTTCCAGCTGCACCAACTCATCATCAAAATCTGGACTCTAGAAGAAATACCAGCAGACCTGAAAGCCTCAATGATTGCCAACATTCTACAAGCAGAAAGGAGACAAGTCTGACTGTGGAAACCATCGCAGAATCCCCTTTCTGTCTATCTCAGGAAAGGTTCTTGCATGGATTGTCAAGAAATGTCTAACCACTAACAGAAAACTTCCTTCCTGAATCCCAGAGAGGCTTTTGACCATCAAAAGGGACAACAGACATTATCTTCATTGCCCGCCAATTGCAAGACAAGTGTCGAGAGCAACACCATCCATTGTACCTCACCTTCACTGACTTGACAAAGGCATTCCTGAGGGCAACGGGTTGTCCGGAGAAATTCATCAACATCCCGAGGCTTCTCCAAGAAAACAACTTTGCCAAAGTTCTGGTAAATGGCACAAAATCTGAAGCCTTCAATCACGAGTAAAGCAGGGCTGCGTCATCAACCCTACACTCTTCAACAATCCTCCACCTGATCAAAAACAAGGTGCCACTATTATTTGACATTGTGTACAGAACAGATGGAAAGCTCTTCAACCCGTGCAAACTGACTGCCAAGGAGAAAATCACCACCACTTGGCTCCTGGACTTCTAGTATGCCAACGAGAGCAGCAGCAGAAGATCTTCAGAAAATCCTTCAAACCTTTGATGAAGCTTACACCAAGCTTGATCTTCACATCAACCTGAAGGAGACACAGATCCTGTATCAACATCCATCCAGTATAGACAACCCAAAGCTTCCTGGTGTGAAACTACATGGATAGGTCCTGGAGAATATGACCCAATTCCCATTCCTGCGCAATCATGCGTCATGAAACACTGACATCGATGATGAGATCCAACACCGCCTCAATTGTGTAGGAACTGCCATCGGACGAAAATCCTCATCTACAGAACAACACTGCTGCTGTCTGGGAATCAGTAAAGAGACCGTCTTCTTGAACGCCAAGTGATTGCCAGGACGATGCCACCAACAACTTTCAACTTCTTCTAAGAAGCATCAAATAGAACTGTACCTGGAAAAATATCACCACAGTTGGGTTTTTTTAAGCCGAGGCGTATGGAAACATTTGTCTTTATGGCCACAGACTGTACCAGGTGACATCAGCTGGAATGGTCTATGTCAGTGATTCCCAAAATGTGGGTTGGTGCCCCTTGATGGGTCATAAAGGTACTGCAACCTGACCTCAAAAGGTCATAAAACAATAAATTAAAACAATAAATAAATAAATAAATAGTCTTAGATTTTCAATTATGCAATAACATTTAAAATTACTTCAATTTTTTTAATATACCAAAGCTATGGGATTTAAATTTTGTGTGATTCTTCATTTATCTGACATGGGTTAATATAATATATTGTGTGTGTATGGAAATGCTTCATCTTTGTCTTGTGTGTCAAATCAAAATGGTGATTAAAGGTTTTGGGTGGGATCCAGATGATGTTCTGATTTCAAAATGTGCCTCAGCACAGATAAATTTGGAATAACTGAATACTGATCAGTATAAACCTAACAGAAAGGTGGCTGGGTCTAAAACTAACAGAGTTCATTTAAGTTCATTGAACATAAAACTAAAGTCAATGGAATATGAGGCATGCTTTACAGATTACAAGCAGAATCAAAGCTGAGTTATTCAGCTATTTTTTTTTTTCTAGAGGACGAGTGTAAAGTCAATTTCGTCTCTTGTCACAAACAGATTTTTTCAGCCGTGTTATGTGTCAGATCAGATAAGCAGAAAGCCTCCACTGACATCTGCATTTGGGATCAGCTGAGGCTCTGCTTCTTGTGCATTACTATAAAACAGCACAGATCACTTGCATTTCTGTTACTGGTGAGCAGTTTATTGTGCTCAGGTCCATGCATTCTTAAATATAAATGTTAATCAATGAAAAAAAATGTTTGCAGATGCCATATCAATTTAAACCAAATAACATTGTACCATTGTACCTTTTTGCCTTATCAGTAAAGGCAAAAAGAAATGTACTCATCTGAAACGCCAAGCACAATTCAGTTCAGGTTTCCTTAATTGAAACCCAATCCCTGAGCTCCCTGATTAATTTCTAGCCTGAAAGTGATCTAAATTGACCCATCCAGCCGCAAGGTATGTGTACAAATAGCTGTGCCACTGCAGAAGACTGATGTGTCATTTGAGTCCCGCTGTGATTGTGGCCCCAATACTTCAAGCCATGTTACTGTATGAGGGACTCTCAGTGACTCCTGATAGAGAGAACAGCATGTGGAATTATCTCTGATCACCTGGAAACATGAGCTGATCCAGCTTTCTTAGTCATCCCCTTGGTCTTCTCCAGTTGCTGGTGGGGGGTGACAAGCTCAGAGAAGCCCAGCCCGTGGTCAAAATGTCATAGCTGATGTTGATTCATGACACGGTGATGGTCTCACCTACATACTCACTCATTTGACACAAAGTCATTCCAGCAGTACTTTTCTCAGAACAGATCGAGCACCAAAGACATCTGTCCACCACCTTAGCTCACCTTTCAGAGTCCAAGACTCACAGCCATACAGTAAGATAGGACAGTTTATCCTATTGTAAATGGACTGCATTTATATAGCGCTTTTCCATGTGCTTCAGACACTCAAAGCGCTTTACAATAATGCCTCACATTCACCCCAATGTCAGGGTGCTGCCATACAAAGGAGCTTGCCCAAGGGCCCTTAGTGTTTTCCCAATCAGTCTGGCAACACTTAACTACTTCTATTAACCTCCTCTACTATGTGACTGTTAACTTTGCTAGGTGGCAGGAGGTAGGGCTGGGTTAAACTAATGATCCAATGGCAAATTGTTGGTTTGGCTTCCGCTGTCTCAGAAGGCTAGGTCTTTGTTGAATGTAGCCTTGGAAGCATGCAGCCCCTGAATTGAGACACATCCTTGGTCTTGACCCAAGACAATAACAAACGCATGCGCTCCTTTTCCCCACCCAGCTTCTCAAGTGCTGTGATCAGGTCAACAAAGTTCAAGGTCATTACTTTCATTGCCAACAAAAACATCTCAGTTGTTCATTTCCACAACCTTACACAACCCTTAGTCCATGCAAGCATTGAACAGTGTAGGATCCAGAACACATCCCTGATGAATGCCAGTATTTTGTGAAAAATTCAGAGGTTCTGCTTTAGATCTGCACAGCACTCACAGTACCTGTGTACGAGGTCTGTGAGAAAAGTATCGGACCTTTTTATTTTTTTCAAAAACCATATGGATTTGAATCACGTGTGATTGCATCAGACAAGCTTGAACCTTCATGCGCATGCGTGAGTTTTTTCACGCCTGTCGGTTGCGTCATTCGCCTGTGAGCAGGCTTTGTGTGAGCAGTGGTCCACCCCTCTCCTCGGATTTTTATTGCGAATAAATGTCTGAACGATTTGGAGCTTTGCTGCATCAATTTTTTTCCAGAAACTGTGAGAGACCTCCAGGTGGACACCATTTGGAAAATTAATATGGCTTTCAGGGACGATTTTATGGGGATTATACAGATTAAGGAGTGTTACTGCCGCTTTAAGGATGGCCCACAACTGCTAAGAGTGCGGCGCACTCTCAGCGCCGATCGACATGCTCAAACACCCAAATCATTTCCAACGTGAAGGCTTTGTTGATCCGGGACCTTGTCTGACTTTCACAAAAAGGCAGGAGACGTGGACATCAGCACTTTTTCGGCACATTCCACTGTTACAGGAGTTTTTTTCATGGAAAGAAAAGTGGAGGGACGCGCCACGGAGCCGTTCATTACGTGGCACAAAACCACCTCTGTGTTGGTCTCACAGGACGGCTTTCAGGTGGATTTCAGACGGCTGTTGGTTGCTTTTCAGTCGTGTGATTATCCAATTATGATTGTGCATGAGCTGGACATGTCCCAACATGTCCTGGAAGGCTTCATCACGGCGTTGCTTTGCGCCATGCGGCTCCACCGCGACGTGCGGAACTCCTCCGCACGTCTGTCAAAGTGCTGATGTCCACGTCTTTTCACAATTCCTGTGCTAGTCAGATGACATACCGGATCAAGACAGCATCCAGTTTAGAAATGAACGGCACATTCCACTGTTACAGACGTTTTTGTCATGGAAAGAGGAGCGGCTCCACCGCGCGTCCCAAAGTAACCGTTCTTTGGACACAGTCATTCCAGGGCTACCCTGGTATAGGCCAAGGCAATGCCCACATTTCACTTTGCTACTTCTGAGAGGGCAGGTTGGACTGATTGTGTGCCTGGATGGTTGCCTTCCAGAACCCAGGACAATTCTGACCTGACTTGTGTTAGCTTCAAAGTCAGTTCACATGGAGCAGTGCATCATAGTGGGGACCCTGGTTTCATCCCACCATCAAAATATCCACTTTGGGCTCATCTCCCAGGAGGAGTTGGTGAAAGCATTGCTACTCCACTCACTGAAAAAGTTTAATTCAGGTGAAGACTGAGATGGTGCAAATGTGCCAACTTCATCGGGTTCCAGCAACGTACAGCAGAGCGCGCACGGCACAATCTGATCTGAATTTCCTTGTGTTTTATTGTGACTAACAACTTCTATTGTGAGAAATCCAGATAAAGTTCTACTTGAAATATCTGCATAGAGTTTAATAGAAGACTTCCAGAGGGACCACAGTCTGCAGGTGGCATAGTTCTAGAGCCGTGAGAGTGCGGTTATTATTCTGCAAAGCGCTGTTGCAGCTTTGGAGGAAATACTGACTGATGTAAAAGATCTGTTAGCAGACTGCGGTTAAACTGAAAGCTCAAGTGAGGGAAGCAATTTTGCTGTTCGTGTTTGAACATTAGTTGGTTTGTAAAAGTAAGTCCCTTCGGTTGCTCCCTTGTTTGCACTTGGGGTCGCCACAGCAAATCCAAGGTGGATCTGCATGTTGAATTGGCACAAGTTTTACGCCGGATGCCCTTCCTGACGCAACTCCACATTACATGGAGAAATGTGGCAGGGGTGGGATCTGAACCCGGAACCTTCTGAACTGAAACCAAGCGCATTAACCACTTGGCCACGGCATGTAAACTTGGCAGATGTCTGATGACATTATGGATGCTGCAGAGGGTCATTTGAGAGGAATGCTGAAAATGAAGAAATCAAGGAAGGACGCAGCAGAGAAAACACAAAGGCGCTGACGGTAACGTGAGGGGACATGCTGTACTTTCTTCTTCATAATTATATATGCTAGCTTATAGTACCAGCTGGCTTGAAGACAGTAAGGACTACAGCATTCTAACATTTGACACCAGTGACCTTGACCGTCAATTAAACAATCGACGACCACTGGCTGACCTAAAGCCCCAATCACACGGCACTAATGAAGGACACCGAAGCCAAAACGAAACAAAAAAATCTGGATTTACATTGACTTCCGTAGACATCGTATAACCGTCGTCCAGCTTCGTTCCTGTAGCTGGCGCTTTGTCAGAATTTTCAAACTGTTGAAAAATGTGAACGAATCCTGATGACAACTGCAATTCATCCATATTCCATTTTGCTTTCTGTCTTGATGGTTCCTCATCGTTTGCATAGTTCCCGTACCGTCAACGTTCCGTTTGATTGTCGTTCAACTTTGTCCAACCTCCAGCCTCTCTCTCTCTCTCTCCAGTCTCTCAATGTCTCTGGCTGTGTCATGCGTGTGCACACACATGTTGTTGAGACAACGCAGCTGCAGGCGGCTATGGACAGCACAGACTCGCTGCAGAAATGATCACACGCTGGCACTTCGTTTTGATTTTGTTTAAGTGTGAAGGTCGCCGTTCACTTAGTTTTTCTTTTGTTAGTTTCAGTTTCTTTTCTGTCTTTTATGCACCCTGCACTCGCAGGCTTTTCAGTGATGGGAGAAGTCACTCCCGTGAGTATGTACGTAGTCACAAATCGTCCACTTTTTCTCGACGATTTGTGACTTTGGGACTTTTTTCCTTTGTTCAGCTGGCGCCGTGTGCCGTGTGACTGGGCCCTTAATTGACATACTAAATTTGATAGAACAGCAAAATAAAACAATTTGTGGAACCAGCCCCAGTATGTGCACCATGTTTGGCGCAAATGCCGTGAAAAACTTAAATTTTGCCTTGTAAGCTCTATTACCAAATTCAGTCACTTTAATCTCACCTGGGTAATTCCAGAACCCACCTCCATATGTGTGCTAAAGTTGGTGGACATTGAAGGGGTCAACAATTTGGGAGCGACAATAGCTCTGCTGGTAGAGCAAGCCGTCTTATGAATGAAGGGTTGGCAGTTTGAATCTGGCTCCCAACCAGTCAAAAATCTGCATATTGCCATTCTGTCCTTGCGCAAGACACTTAATCAATCAATCAATCAATTTTTTTTATATAGCGCCAAATCACAACAAACAGTTGCCCCAAGGCGCTTTATATTGTAAGGCAAGGCCATACAATAATTATGTAAAACCCCAATGGTCAAAACGACCCCCTGTGAGCAAGCACTTGGCTACAGTGGGAAGGAAAAACTCCCTTTTAACAGGAAGAAACCTCCAGCAGAACCAGGCTCAGGGAGGGGCAGTCTTCTGCTGGGACTGGTTGGGGCTGAGGGAGAGAACCAGGAAAAAGACATGCTGTGGAGGGGAGCAGAGATCGATCACTAATGATTAAATGCAGAGTGATGCATACAGAGCAAAAAGAGAAAGAAACAGTGCATCATGGGAACCCCCCAGCAGTCTACGTCTATAGCAGCATAACTAAGGGATGGTTCAGGGTCACCTGATCCAGCCCTAACTGTAAGCTTTAGCAAAAAGGAAAGTTTTAAGCCTAATCTTAAAAGTAGAGAGGGTGTCTGTCTCCCTGATCTGAATTGGGAGCTGGTTCCACAGGAGAGGAGCCTGAAAGCTGAAGGCTCTGCCTCCCATTCTACTCTTACAAACCCTAGGAACTACAAGTTAGCCTGCAGTCTGAGAGCGAAGCGCTCTATTGGGGTGATATGGTACTACGAGGTCCCTAAGATAAGATGGGACCTGATTATTCAAAACCTTATAAGTAAGAAGAAGAATTTTAAATTCTATTCTAGAATTAACAGGAAGCCAATGAAGAGAGGACAATATGGGTGAGATATGCTCTCTCCTTCTTACCCCCAACTTGCCCGTGTATGAATGAGGTGGTAGTCGGAGGGACCTTGGCGCAGAATGGCAGCCACACT
This sequence comes from Thalassophryne amazonica, assembly GCF_902500255.1. NCBI lineage: Eukaryota > Metazoa > Chordata > Actinopteri > Batrachoidiformes > Batrachoididae > Thalassophryne > Thalassophryne amazonica. The sequence goes on along the minus strand of NC_047103.1, from coordinate 148,200,663 downwards.
TCCACTGTGGCTACACTAGTAGCTTACCACCGTGAATGTGTGAATGATTGAATATTGCAACTTGTAAAGCACTTTGGGTGTCTTGAAAAGTCCAAGTCATTATTATGATTAATTTGACCTTCGGCCACAATTACCTTGACCCCACTTGATTGACCTTTTTTATTGAATTTAACCTGGCTTGGGTAATTCCAGAACCTACCTCCATATGTGTGCCAAATGTGAACGATTATATAGTGCTGACCAACTAGATAAAAGCCTCATGTCATTCAGCTATGTACTGTATATGTACAGGACCAACCCTGTGTGAGGACACCCGCAGCTTTCAAGAAGAGTGACATTTGATACATAATTGTGGTGGTTTCGCCACCTTGAGAGTGTTTGATCCTAACTGCAGGTCAACTCATAAATGGTTAAAGTGGTGGCGTGTGGGCAAGACCTGTGTGACCTGGATGGGACCAATGAGCCTGAACATGCCCCCCCCCCATCTCATACTTATCAAGTAAGCAAAAGCTAATTGGCTAACTTTGGTTTGAGTGTTTGATTAATGATGCATATTTTTGCAGAGTGTTGGTTTTCTTCACGGTTCCCTATGACTGGCATATTGTCTTGGCACCGTCAGTAAAGCTAATGTTACGAAGCCATCAATTCATGCTAATGCTGTCAACCACAGGTGGAAAGCCATGGCTTCATCAAGTAAAAGTCCTGTCACATTCACCCAATAAACCAGATGATTCTAATTAGTTCAACTCTTCAAGCTGGCAGATGAGTTAATGAGTGAAATCACCTGTTTTCCGTGAAGAGGTAGAAACAATACCTGGTAGGACTTTTACTTTCTGAGGTCTAGGTTTTCCACTTCTGTTGCAAGCATACAAATTAAATAATACAAAATGTAGAGCCGCTGCTTCTTTGCATCAAAAGGAGCCAGCTGAGGTTGTTTGGGAATCTTGTGAGGATGCCCCCTGGTCATCTCCCTGGGGTGGTCCTTCAGGCACATCCAACTGGAAGGAGGCCCAGGACACGCTGGAGGGATTATATTTCCCACCTGCTTTAGGAGCACCTCAGGATCCTCCAGAAAGAGTTAGAGAATTTGGCTGACGATAGGAAAGTGTGGAAAGAAATGCTTGGTATGCCACCACCATGACCTAGACCCGGATAAGTGGCAGAATATGAATGAACGAATGAATAAAGTGTCACTCAATGAAAATATTGAAGCACAGACACCTTCGATGATCCATCCATACAATTACCTGCAGAGAAGGCCAAATTAACTGAGATATTTGTAACAAAATGCTGAGAACAAACGGAGCCCACAGCACCTAGGGGCTACTACTAGGGGCTAATGGACAACCACCTTGACCTGGCACTCAAAGTATCACTCACTGTGACCATGCCCTTAATTATTCAAAACTTTATAATCTAAAATGTCCTAAATGGGTGAGTTCTACAAAAATGGCCCCCCCACCTCCCCAGCTGTCACGAACATGGAAACTCATTATAGGGGCAAAACCTACTGTAGCACGTTGTAAACATATTTGCTGCTGCTGTAAAGTTGGGGATGTTTAACATAGGCTTCTGTGGGAGGCGACTCACTTTTGGAGCCAGCCTCATGTGGCCATTAAAGGAACTGCAAGTTTCGACACTTCCATGTTGGCTTCATTTTTCAGCATCAGCGGTTGAGCCTATAACAACCTAATAAGTGAGAGATGGAGGGAAAAAGACAGAGAAAATAAGTTGTAAATGGAGAACTAATGATGAGAGGGTTTGTGGCTGTGGATGTGAACTGTGACTGACCCGCCTGCTCCACCCTGGGATTTGGGTGCAGCTCTCTGAGAGGTTGCCGTCAAACAGACAACAAGACATGATATCTTATTTTCTCAAGCCGCACTGACACAAATTCAAGCTCTCCACTTATTATTTTCTCATGTCGGTAGAGAGAAAAGCGGCTGTGTAGAAAAAGACACAGAGCTCCAGCAGTCGGTGGCCAGATGTGAACGCCGTTGGCGTCGTTCCTGCACTTTTAATCCAAATAATTTGCAGATTGTTTTCCTGACGAGGGATAAAGACGTTCCCCTTGTCAGAACAGTTACGTTTTGATTGAGAGAAATCCTTGACCCTCACGTGCCTTCAAATTAAGCTGAAGGGGCACGATTGCATGTGCATGCAATTGTATCTGTCAATCAGTGCCGGAATATAAGACATGTAGACAAGCGCTCTCCAAAACTAAGATTGTGCTTCAGGTTTGCACTCCCAAAGAGATAAAAGTCAAGTTTGAGATGTACGTTACACTTAAGTCGCCGTAACGGCTGAGCGGTCCAGACGGCCTTTATTCAAAATCATGTGAAGGGAGCATATGCAATTGTTGGAGAAATGCTTGATTTAGTTCATGGTAATTCACATGGAGGGTGGAGAATGATATGAAACTCTGGTGGCAAAATGTCACCTTTGTGCAGACACCCCCCCCCCCCCCCCCCCCGTGCCCCCTGTGCCCCGCTGACGGGAGCTTCAACAATTAAAGCTGAGCAAATAAGAGGCTATCACATCACACAGGGAGGTGAAATTGACTCACTTCAAGCGTATCGATCATAACAGATGTGCATTTTGATAACAGAAGGTTACTTTTCTGTGCAGTATTTGCTTGTCTGACGACAAAGTAGGACAGCGGTAAGTGGTTTTAAGACACCACATAAAAGACACAAAAAAAGGCTCCAAAAGGTTGAGGATTTTTTTTATTATTATTAAACCACAAGGGATGTTACATTTTTATTAGATACAAGTTGTCCCAAATTGGGGGCCCGAGGGCCAAGTAAGGCCAGCTCGCCAGTAAATTATGGTCCAGATCAAGCTGAAAGTCTTTTCTGCAATTATTTTAATACTTGCAATGGTCCTTTAATTCACACTAGCCTTCATCACAGCTATTCTTCATCTCCTCAGCATTCAATGACATCATTGTTTCAGATAAGCTGTTGTATGGCTGGGGGGCCTGGCTGCCTTTTTGTTTCTGTCTTTTGTTTTTCCTTCCAGGTGGCTTGCATTTGGGACTGAGTGGCTGTGTTGCTGAGGTTATCAGGACCTCACCCTGATCACCTGCGGCTCGTCAGGACTCACAGCTGAGGTGCATCTATATGGATTGGAACATGGTGTCATTTAAGACTGGAGTATACAGTGTGTATTTGCCAGAGACTCGACCTTGTGACCAGACGGGTGAGATCGTCGTCTCGGGAGCCATCTCATCATCAGTGGATGCAGAGAACGTCCAGGCTTGATGCACGGTCTGTGAAAGAGGAGGGGGTGAGGTCTCACGCTCGTCAGCACACTTCCTGAGGTACGTTAGATTTTGTGACTAACATTTATACAGTCAGTAAATGTGGTGTCCCTCACACCTTTATTATATTGAGCTGTATGTTAGTCATGTATCGGCTTCCACTGCAGTGGAGTTTTGTGAACTGGATTTTCCATGCCTGCAGGTTGGGAAGCTGATTAGTAATTAAGCCAGGAAGTGTTTGCTGTTTGTACACCTTTAAGTGTTCTCTCTGTGTGTAGAGTGTGGACTCACATAATGGTTCCTTCTTTCACAGACTCGGTTTGTTGCAGCCACCTGGGGGGTGTCGGCGGGGTCCTTGGGTCCAAACAGCTTCTGGCTCCGGACCGTTAGCGCTGCTGGGAGCGCACCACGCCAGACCGCACTTTCTTTTGTTATTTTTGTATCACTGTTATTAAATTCAGTTAGCCTTTGTACCGTGCTCTGCTTATTTCATACTGGGTCCTTCAAACGCTGGTCGGTTCTCCGAGCTGCGTCCGACACATAACATAAGTACCATATTTGCTTGTCCACATGAAGATGTGAATGCGGCAACTTTAGATTTATCCACTCTGCGACTAGTTTTCAAAAAGTAGTGGTTTCGTGCTCCTAAAACGCTGGTTCCATGTGGACAAAATACCTACACAATATAAAACTTTGCATCTATGCATCCATCTATCAAACAGTTGAATAATCAGATTTAATTTGAACTAGATATCTGAAATGACTGTTCCTCCAACTATTTCAATTTTGAGCATGATTTTAGATAAGACCCTCTAAGCCTTTAGTCAAATTACATATAAATGACAGAGGGTCTCAAACTCCAACTCCTCATCCTCATTGTGAGACTTGAGTAACGGATCAAGTAGCGGACCTCGTGTGCCCAGTGGTAGCCATGAAGGCCCAACAGGAACCATGATCATGAGATGCTAACGGAGCTCTGCTGAAACAAGAAGTCATCAACGGGGGATTAAGCAGAAGAGTTGATGGCTCAGACCCTGAGTGTCTGGGATTTCCTAGCCATGGGACTAGGCTTCGTGTCTGTCAAGAATGGTGTGTTTGTCAGCGTGCGACATCATTCCCATGTTAAACAAACCCACGCATGGGCGTGTCTAGAAGATACCATCTTCCTCGCCACTGAGGATTGCCATGATGACAAGAGGAAAAGCGGACAGAGGAAAAGCGAGCAGCGGCTATTCATATGTAATCATAAAACGAGTTTTACAGTGACAAGAGACAAGTGGTCGCTACGCTGCCAGCTAGGCGGGACCAAAATACTCAAGATGTCTATTTCATGCAAATACTGAGTGACGCAACTTGGCAACTTCCAATCCGCATGAAGGCAGCGCGATGACAGCATGACATACATTTGGTGGTTGCTTAAAAAATAATAATTCAAGATGGCAGAATACGCTCCCAGCCAGCTGTATTTCTGTATAAACCTAATATGATGCACAGCGGCGTGAAGCTCGCTCATGGTACAGCAAGTCCAAAACAGGAAGTGCCAAATTTTGAGTCCACGGTGAAACAGGAAATGTCAAATGTCAAACACTTCCTGGATTGACAGTAGACAGGATCTCGTGGAATCTCACAGGAATTTGGTGGCAAGTTCAGACTGACCACAGGAAGTGCCAAATTTGAGCCCACAGTGAAACAGGAAGTGCCAAATATCAAACACTTCCTGGCATGGGTGGAGCTAGAGCAGAGGCCAAGGTTGCACAGGACTTCCCAGAAATCTGATTGGACACAGATGATTGACATGTTACGGCACCACATGTCTGGTTGAAAAGAGCTGCATTTTGAAATCAGTGATACATATTCACTGCTAGGCCTCGCCTGTACAGTAGTTGGTGCTGCGTACCACAAAAAGTTCTAATCCACCTTAGCAGAAGAAGAAAAATGTTTGCCTCAGGTTTTAAATTGAACACGTCGATCGTCTGAACAGTGGACTCCAAATGACACCAAAGTTATATCGTGAGTAAACGAAAGTATTTTATGCCCGAAATGAGGCCTAGGTTGTAAAAAGTGGCATTTCTCCTTTAATTCAGGTTGCCTTATATATGCGTGTTTCTCCAGTGATTTTAAACAAACAGGCAGCTGTTGATTCATGAGATATAACATGAAGACACTCAGGCTGAAAGAAATACAGGTAACTTTCTTCTTCTCTGTTGTGTATAAAACCTGTGTAACCTCTTAATTTTACTCTCTAAAGGACTTATTTTTAAGTAACCTCTTAATTTTGTTGTCTGAGTGACACACCAGTGACACAACTATAGATAAATAAATCTAAAGTTATTTTCCTTAAACTCAAAAAAGTTTAAAAAGCAGATCTCTACAACTTGATATGAATTCACTAAAAATATAATGATCCCGATGAAGTGGTGTAGAGGAGGATATTCTTAAAAAGAAGACCCGATAGTTCAGCTCTAATTTGCCAGAAAGTACAGTATGTCTGAGATGCAAGCCTAGATTTGATCTGTTTTGGTGAAATGATGTAAATAAAGTCCAAGACATATTCATTGACTTGGAAATGTTCATGTATCCATCCCCTGACTTGTCTGCAATAAATCTGCTTATTATTTACAGGTATTATCAAGTTTTAGAGATTTGCTTTCAGTTTGAGTTTGAGGAAGATCATTTTAGAAATTTTTATTCTTTACATTTTTTGCTTTTCTTGTATTTAAAATGGCATAAACAAATTAAAATCTGTGAAATACTAATGTTCCAATACTGTTGGAGGGCACAGTATCCTGACCTCATGACGAGTGCAAAATGAGTGCGTTTATACTGTATTACTGTTTTGTTTTAAAAAGTTTAATTTTCACTGTTGCTGCATTTTGTGTGAAATCATAGTCATATCATATCATACTGACATGACAATACTGAGATATAATTTGGCCATATTGTGCAACCCTATAGTCAACTAGCTGAAAAATTTTAATATAAATTTACATCTACATTAAAAACAACTGCTTAAAGTGGCAGGGGGTTAAGAGAAAACTTTGGCTCTGTCAAGCAGACAGGCACAGAGGAAAAGCTCACAGTGACCGTGTCGTTTTCCCTGTCCTTTATAATCTATCATTAAACATTGTGCATTGCAGCGCTGAGTGCCCACGAGCTGAGAACGCCCACCAAGAGACAAACGCCAGCTGTGCATCGCCCTCATTTGTAACAAATCTAACCTCAGGGTGAGGACCATCTACTTTACTGAACAAGAGCTGATTACAGTAAATTTTTGCTGCCTCAGAAGCCACAGTGTTTCCTTGATCGTTTGTTACATCCACCAAGGATATAATAAAATCACTGGTGTTTATCTATTTGTCTGTCTGTTAGCAAGATTACGTCAAAACACCTTCATGGATTCTCACCAAATTTACACCACAGATAGATATAAGGCCATGGAAGACTCTGCTGAATTTTGGATTTTGGAGGTGATCTGGATCCGAATCCAGATTCTGGATCAAGATTTCACTTTATACACACTTTGAAGGATTACTTCACAAATACTTCATGGATTCTCACCAAATTTGCACCACAGATAGATATAAGGCCATGGAAGACTCTGCTGAATTTTGGATTTTGGAGGTGATCTGGATCCAAATCCAGATTCTGGATCAAGATTTCACTTTATACACACTTTGAAGGATTACTTCACAAATACTTCATGGATTCTCACCAAATTTGCACCACAGATAGATAAGACTCTGCTGAATTTTGGATTTTGGAGGTGATCTGGATCCAAATCCAGATTCTGGATCAAGATTTCACTTTATACACACTTTGAAGGATTACTTCAAAAATACTTCATGGATTCTCACCAAATTTGCACCACACATAGATATAAGGCAATGGAAGACTCCACTGAATTTTGGAGGTGATCTGGATTGGTGGACGTCAGAAATCTCTGATGGTTCTTGTTTGTGGATGTGACGGTTCTTCACTGCCCGCCACCAATGCCCACAGATGCCAAAAAAATCAACCCTCCCCCTTCAAAAAAAAAAAATTTTGTAAACCAAACTGACGGTATTCTTTTTAGCCAAACCCCAATGTGGTAACCTGGTTAGTTTGGCAACACATCTGGTTATTTTATGTCCAATTACAGTATCTAAAGACAATAGCTATGATTCTATGTTTCTACCAACGTGATCACCAGCGTTCTTGTTTCGATTTTGTATCCAATGCATAAATTCTAAATATTTGGACAGCTGTGGAATTCTCTTCCACTAAGAACGGTAAGGATTCCTTCCAGCCGTTGGCGTCCTGCTTGCACACGCAGTAATTACAGACTGCGTGAGCGTCGACCGGCTGCCCGTGGCACTGAGTCCTCCGCTGTGGCTGCAAATGGCGTCTGCCATCCAGGAACTCAGCTAAGTAGAAACAGTTTAGGTCTCAGCAGCAGCAGCGGCAGCTTCTCCAGAGGGCTTGACTGCCACAACGGCACATTCCAATTGCAGTCTCAGCTGGGTAAGAGCACACGTGGATTTGGCAAAAAAAAAAAAAAGAAGCAAGGCGAATTAGCATAAATGCCATGTTCGATCCATCAGAGAGAGCCTGAAATGGCTGCCATACTCACGCCGTCCCACTCTGGGTCTTGTTTGCAGTAGAAGTTGTGAACTCTGAGAGAGGACGAGGAGGGAGAGGAGGACGAGGCAGCCTGTCGAAGTTGATATTTGCTCTCATCGTAATTTGGAGCAGATTTGTTGGAATCAGTAAAAGGGCTTTGTTGTAATTCCCTTTCATGCTCATCTTCTATCTCTGAAGTCACCAGGAGGCCTAAACAGCAGCATAAGGATGCCAGATGGTTTACAGGGATTCTCTTTCTCGCTCGTCTGTTTTGGATCACAATGTTTTGCGTATGCGACAAACCAGAAGGCAGATGACAGAAGACCAAATCACAGCGGCTCTTTCTCGCTGTCACGCTTTCCTTTTACTCACACTAAGTTACTCTTACATGTCTGTTGCTTCTTCTACTTGTTGAACCCACACTCCCTTCTGCTCACAGTGACTTGCTCAAGCAGTTGTTCTAAAAGCGCGATTAAACTCGTGAAGATGGTATTATTAGTTCCTAATGGCATTCTTTTTAAAAATGGTTTTGATTTTTTTTTTTTTTATTTAACCCTTTAATAGCCTCACATTTTTCGATAGAATGTAATAGATATCAATATACTCTACCAAACAGTTTTTTATGGTTAAATGTGGGTTCATTCACACGTTGGCTGATGTAGCAGATTCTCAAAAATGTTTGTGAAATGCCGGCATGCTCCAGGGGTCCAAATTTCCTTTGTTCATCACAGAACCATATAGGACAGCAGAGGGCGAAGTTGTACCGGCGAAGATAGACGTTTGGTGATGGTCAACTGACTTACTATGGGATAGAGTTTAACTTTCGCACATTCAATCAATCAATCAATCAATTTTTTATATAGCGCCAAATCACAACAAACAGTTGCCCCAAGGCGCTTGGCATTACATTGGTAACGCACTCCGTGGAGCAATAGCTTAGCTTGGTGGAACTGATCGTCGACTCAGCGTTTGACACGCCACGTGACACCACCTTTATAAACTCAATGTAACTGCGATTGCATCACGTGCTACTGGTGCATCTTTGAGACAGGCTCTACACATTCCCTGTTAACCACCAAAAAGGTGAATCAGCTGTAAAGCGTGAATTATTCACAAACCGTCAATTACAAAACATGAACACTGAAAACATATCTCCTAAAATGGGTATAACATTTATTTTACAAATAAATCTGTATTTGTTAATATGTCTTTTTTTATATATATTTGTAAGAAAAAGGCCATTTGAGAACTGAAAATTCTGTTTAAGTCCTTCATCACTTTTAGCCAATGTGTGGCTGCTCACAGTGCCATCTATTGGTAACTGTGTGTTACACCAACCAGCCAACAACTGACATCAGGAAACTAATGTACCCATAATGCAATGTGGCATGTGTGTCTAAACACTGAAACCTTCAAAATTAGTGCATTACTTTAAAACTAAAACATATAGCTGATATTTCACTTTATAAAAAGACAGACGTGATGTTAATTTCAATAACTTGTCTTCAATTAGATTGTTTAAAATGATAACCATAAGTCAAAACTGTCTGCATGTGCAAGACTCCACTGAAATGACAGGCAGGTCTGTATGTTATCAAGAGAAATTATCTTTTTCTTCCCTCCCTCTTCCTTTCTGTCTGGTAGTCAGCGCTCTTCTGCTTGCAGAGGATAGAGCTCTACCATTCATGGCTCTCTGTCTGCTACAAAACATATAACAGACAGGCACTAAAATCTTTGATTTCAGACTTTACAAATGTTGTAACTGTTAAACTTTATTCACTATGCTCGCAAAAATATGTTAGTGGTCTAAAAGTTTTCAGAACTAAATTTTTCAGAAGCTAAGTGGTCCGCTGATGGTTTTCAAAGTTATCTGGAAAGCTTATCTGCTAATTAAAATGTTAGCTTCAATAATCAGCGGATAGCGGAACTGTGCCACCACTGGGTGTGACTTATACACTGAAAATTCCCGTGTTTTTTTTTATTATTATTAATAGTAACAATTATGACTATTTATATAAAACTCTCCACTATAGAACGTAAACAAAATAAACTCCAATAATAAAAGGATAAATGACATAAAAACTACACTACAACATTGCACAAAAATCCCAAATTAAATTGGTCATAACACAGAAAAAGGTGCGACTTATACTCTGATGCGATTTATATATGTTTGTTTCCTCCTTGTTGACAGTTGTGACTTATACTTCGGAAAATACAGTTGCATTTGTATAGTTGAGAAAAGTCAGTTAAAAGTCAAGACCACAGACATGGTCATGTGACCTTGACCATGGCTATCTTTGAAGGGGAAAACGTAGAGCTCTTTAACTCAAACAATGAGTGGATTAAACATGGTAGAAGGGTTGTGTATTAGTCAGGGATAACGCAGTTCAATTTTGTAGAGAAATGATAAAAAAAAAAAACCAAAATGAACAAAATGGCATCACCGATGGTCAAAGAATCCATTTGCATGAATTGGTGTCAATTAAGAAAGTAAGGCGTCTGTGTTGTCCTCTCTATAGCCTATATGCTGAGATATAACTACCAAAAAATAGTCTCACCATTAAAAAAAATTGCAGTTTTCAATTGATTTACCTTAGTTCAAATTTATACAGCTTGATGTCTTTGTTCATGCAAGTCACCAAATCAGTGCATGATGTGGTTGTGTTCCCTGCAGGGCAAAAACAGTGTTTGTGTCCTCGTCTCCGTCATGATGACCTGTGCTGTCCACGGAATTGCTCCACAAGGTAAAGTGCACTCCCTGAATGACAGCTGCAGGTAACATGTTACGTGCTAGGGTGGAAAAACTGCAGCATCCTGCTCGGAATCCTGCGCCTGGTAAGTGTTCAGCAGGTTCTTGAGGATCCTCATAAATATCTCTCGCCAGCTCATCAGCTGTGCGCCAATTTCCAGCCCGTCTGAGCTGAAGGTTGGCGGAGAAGAGCCGTGATGGATGTGCTGTGGCACGGTTGCTCCTCATGATGCTGAGTGTGTAAGCGCTGGCTGTAGATAATTTCCCAGCTTCAGTGGGCATAAAGCTTCTACTACGGTGTGTGTGAGGGTTTGTGTGATTTGACAATAATCTCTGTTTGGGACAGTCTGGGTCTGTGCAAGTCTGTTATTTATTTATTTTCCCCCCTTGCATGAATAAAAACTGAGGAAAAAGAAATTATCTTGCATTACCAAACACTTTGTGACATCATATGGAACTCATTTTATCAGGATAAATGAATTCAGCATAATAAAAGCATGCTAATTTTTAAATTACTCTTTGGCAGTAGGACTATATTAGCCTGGAGGGATGGAATGCAGGACAGAGGAACCAAGAAAGATGTTAGTCTCTCCCTTCAAATTATGCAAAAAAAAAAAAAAAAAAAATTTAATTGAGTTTTTACAGTGAAATATCATTGGGGTTTATGATAGAAAGCCTCAAAGTCTCATAGTTCTGTTTCTATACTTGTAGAAACTCTTGCTGTGATTTAAATATGAGAGTGGCTATACGCTCAACCGTTGGTTCAATAAAGTAAATTAGCGAGCATATAAGCCCAACCACAACCGACCAATGAGTGCACTTGTAAGTTCACTTCCGGTTTCAACGCGGGAGGGAAAAAAGGCGGATATTCTTTCGCTGGCCACGGGAGGGTTCGCAGCCTGCGGAGGGACTGTGATCTAAAGCGGTTCTGTTTGGCTCATCACACCCAGAGAACTGTGTCAAACTAACACCATCTTACAGCCAACAAGCAGCATTTTGTTCAAAAACTGTTTTGTCGTTAACAGGCTTCCGTTCAAAATGCTTATGAAGTTTGTCTGTTTTGATCCATTGCGGTGTTTTGGCAGTAATTAAAGACGGCGCTGTTAAATGTGTCAAACATATGCTGCAGTAGAGCCCTAAAAAGTGGTGTAAAAAACGTAGTTTAGATGCACAAAACGTGTCAAATACGCAATCACGGCTGGGCGAATAAGATAAGACATTATATTGATCTGCCCAGCGGTTGTGCATGTAATGTTCAATGTACAGTAGTGTTCAGAATAATAGTAGTGCTATGTGACTAAAAAGATTAATCCAGGTTTTGAGTATATTTCTTATTGTTACATGGGAAACAAGGTACCAGTAGATTCAGTAGATTCTCACAAATCCAACAAGACCAAGCATTCATGATATGCACACTCTTAAGGCTATGAAATTGGGCTGTTAGTAAAAAAAAGTAGAAAAGGGGGTGTTCACAATAATAGCAGCATCTGCTGTTGATGCTACAAACTCAAAACTATTATGTTCAAACTGCTTTTTCAGCAATCCTGTGAATCACTAAACTAGTATTTAGTTGTATAATCACAGTTTTTCATGATTTCTTCACATCTGCGAGGCATTAATTTTGTTGGTTTGGAGCCAAGATTTTGCTCGTTTACTAGTGTGCTTGGGGTCATTGTCTTGTTGAAACACCCATTTCAAGGGCATGTCCTCTTCAGCATAAGGCAACATGACCTCTTCAAGTATTTTGACATATCCAAACTGATCCATGATACCTGGTATGCGATATATAGGCCCAACACCATAGTAGGAGAAACATGCCCATATCATGATGCTTGCACCACCATGCTTCACTGTCTTCACTGTGAACTGTGGCTTGAATTCAGAGTTTGGGGGTCGTCTCACAAACTGTCTGCGGCCCTTGGACCCAAAAAGAACAATTTTACTCTCATCAGTCCACAAAATATTCCTCCATTTCTCTTTAGGCCAGTTGATGTGTTCTTTGGCAAATTGTAACCTCTTCTGCACGTCTTTTATTTAACAGAGGGACTTTGCGGGGGATTCTTGCAAATAAATTAGCTTCACACAGGCGTCTTCTAACTGTCACAGCACTTACAGGTAACTCCAGACTGTCTTTGATCATCCTGGAGCTGAACAATGGGTGAGCCTTTGCCATTCTGGTTATTCTTCTATCCATTTTTATGGTTGTTTTCTGTTTTCTTCCACACATCTCTGGTTTTTTGTCCATTTTAAAGCATTGGAGATCATTGTAGATGAACAGCCTATAATCTTTTGCACCTGCGTATAAGTTTTCCCCTCTCCAATCAACTTTTTAATCAAACTACGCTGTTCTTCTGAACAATGTCTTGAACGTCCCATTTTCCTCAGTCTTTCAAAGAGAAAAGCATGTTCAACAGGTGCTGGCTTCATCCTTAAATAGGGGACATCTGATTCACACCTGTTTGTTCCAGAAAACTGACGAACTCACTGACTGAATGCCACACTACTATTATTGTGAACACCCCCTTTTCTACTTTTTTTTACTAATAGCCCAATTTCAAAGCCTTAAGAGCGTGCATATCATGAATGCTTGGTCTTGTTGGATTTGTGAGAATCTACTGGTACCTTGTTTCCCATGTAACAATAAGAAATATACTCAAAACCTGGATTAATCTTTTTAGTCACATAACACTACTATTATTCTGAACACTACTGTATGACTTATCTGCCCAACGGATGGGCGAATAAAGTAGGACATTATATTTATCTGCCCAGCGGTTGGGCGTATAGCCTTTGCCTTTAAATATACCACGGATGGTGTACATATATACTGGACTGCATGATACCACCCAGAGGTTTTCTGAAGACAGCCAGAAAAGCCATTTTCAAGCTGAAAACTGGGTGTCGCCTTGTTGATTGTGCTTCGTTCGCCAACGCATAAATGGCTAAAGAGGTGGAGCTTGGGCGAGATCCTGCATGACCTGGGCGCTACAAATGGAGCCGAAATACACCTCATCTCAGAGTTACAGAACAAGTTATAACTAACGGTGTGTGTGTGTGTGTGTTTGTGTTATGAAAAATTATTCCCCTTTTATTTCCTCAGTAACTGTAGATTAACTGGACGAAACATCATCAAGTTGCCAATAGCTCTACAAGTGCTAACATTGTTAGCTTACAAAAATTAACATGAAAATTTCTCTCAGCAGAAATACTGGAGCACTGACGTCTTAGATCAGAGCCCAAATGTGTACCTGCAGGGCACCTGTCCTGCATGTTTTCATGTCTACTTGCTCTAATCACAACTGATTATTTAATTCTGTTGGCAACCAGCTACTTCATTGGCTGAGTCCACCTGTTAATTAGCCATGGGTGGAGCATAAAATAAACATGGTGAGTGCAGATTTGAGTAAACCTGTTTTAGATGATCCAATTGGACGATCAACTGCACAACAAGCCGTATTTGTCGTGGCAATCCCTCAGTGGGGAGGAAGATAGTCTCTTGATTGATTCTCGGACACGGAAAGGGGCTCACCTTCTCCATGTCATCAGCTACACTGGAAATGAACTTAACATGCATAAGTTAAAAAAAATAAATAAATAAATAAAAGCTTATTATTTTTCTTTGTGTTGATCTGTGAGTCGTAAACCAGTTTTAGAGGTGCATACCACCACCTACTGTATCGGAGAGTGTTGAATGATGGCATTATTTATTCTAACACTTTCTGGACTTAGGCATTCAATATTTTATTTATTTATTTACTTATTTTTTTATTGAGAGGTACAATTCTGCAAGAATGGAGTGCACAGTGCTGTGTCATTTTTAATCCTTTTTTATCTGGATCTCTCTCACTCTCTCTGTCTGTCTCTTCTTTGATCTGATCACTGAGAGGACGGCTCACAATCAGTGATAAAATATACATCATGCCTTCATTAAACAGTGCACTCCATTCAAATCCAGCTCTCTCACAGCATGCATGTGTCTTTAAACTGGCAAAATCTTAATGCTAAATGCAGTGCAGTGGAAATGTAAGGTCATCTGTGCATCGGAGTGAAAACACAGGAGGACGGAGGAGGAGGACAGAGGAGGAGGAGGACGGAGGAAGAAGACATTGCACGTCATCCGTGCCAAATTAACATGCAGAGCCACCTCAGATCTGCTGTGGAGACCTCGGGTGAAAAAAAACATGAGAACAACCAAAGGGACTTATAATGTTATTACAGAATAAATCAAATCAAATTAAAGGATGCACACCCTGGAAGCGGTGTCCTGGAGAAGAGGCTGGTCAAGCCCGTAAATGAGCGCTGTGCACAGATCTTGGAGCCAAGGACAAAAGGATCATATAAGTGGGGACTGTATACTGGACTTTGGAGGAGAGAACAGTAGATCCAACAGGAACACCCATTCTGCACTTCGGTGAGTGCGCTATCCATACTTTCTTTTTTGTAGCGACTTTGTTTGGCCACTAATTTGCATCTCCAACTGCTCTCCAACAGTCACAGTCCAGTAAGATACTACCCTATGACAGAAAGCAGCAAGACCCTAAAGACTTGGACCTCTGTTCTCCTGCAAAGCATCATCAAACACCTCTGTCCAGCAACCTCATCACCCCTTAAGCTCTTTCCAGGCATCTCTCGATCTCAAAGGCAGAGGACCCAGACACATGAATGTCTCTGCTGAGATAAGTGAATGTGTCTACAAGTTCAATACTTTCACTGTATACAGATATACTTCTGATAGACAAGTCAAGGAAATGGTTGAGAGCCTGGATCTTAATCTTCAGATACTGTGATTCCTCACTGAGCTTCTCAAGTACTGCAATCAGGATCGATTGATTACCTGCACAAACAAAAGTTTATCAGCAGCAGCAGCTTCAAATCAAAGCCAAAAAGATTAGAGCGTTCAGCCCTTGTGTTTTGCCAAGGCCTCTGAGTTTTCCCCGGGTTCCTTCGTCCACCACTACCTCACACCTCTCTGGCAGATCGGCCTCACCAGGTGGTTTGACTTTACAGTCACTTTTCCACTTGAGGACTTAATGCAGACACACAAGTCCAGCTGGAAACTATTAGACCCAAGGCTCAGCCACCGAGCCCAGAAACATAACACCACCTCAATCAGCTGGTACAAGAGGCCTCCAACGGACAGGATAACAGAAAGCCACTCAAGAGAAGAGATACTACTATTTAAGACAAACATGGACTTGAGTACAATTTACAGTGCTCTAATTATAATACTTTCCACAACTTTGGATGAATGCCAGATTTCTGTGAATGAAGCAGACTATGTTAAAAATTGTATTTATAGTGTATTTATAGTTTTGTTTTTTTTAACAGGGTCAGAATATGTAAAATCAAATTTAATTAACCTTTAACATAGCTTCTTGTTAAATTTTGTGAAAATCCAGCATTGCACAGCACAAGGTGTCATTGAAACATTCTGCAATCCCCCCCCCCCCCCCGTATGAAATATGGGGGGGGGGGAAGCAATCAGCATGTCCTTCTGTCTGTCCGTCTATCTATTTTCGCTTGTTAGAGAACCAGGTGATTAATTTAATTGATATTTAGCATAAGGGTGTCCTTGGGTGATCCCCTGCACCACTTGATTGTGGTGACCTTGGGGTCAGTTTCAAGGTCACAGCAAGATATTGTCATTGCCACCCTTGTTAGCAAGATATCTCAAGAACCAGATGACCACTTTCCTTCATATTTAGCATAAGGGTGTACTTGGGTGATACACTTGTATTGCTGATTTGTGGGGACCAGGGTGATATGTCATCTCCTGATGACTCTTGTCTCACAACGCACCCATGTTGTTTATACACCACTCATAGCTGTGCTCATCTGTGCACCCATGGGTTTATTGGGCTTAAAATGAGGTATGGTCCAGTGTATTGCTATTCTTTACCTTCGAAATAGCAGTGCACTAGGATTCAAAGTTGCGTCCTAGGCTGCATGGTTGTAAACTTTCTGTTGTACTTTATCTGAACCTTGATACTGTCAGAATGGCCAAAGCCGTGGGTCACCAATCTGAGGCTAGTCTGCCTGAGGTCTTTCTGTCAAAAAAAAAGGTAGTTTTTCCTTACCACCATTGCCTATGTGCTTGTTTTGGTGAGGTTAGACCTTACTCATGTGAAGTGCCTCGGGGTGACTTGGGGCTAAACAGAAAAATTGAATTGAACTGAATTGAATTTCAGCGTACACAACAATCTGGTTGATTTAAACCATGTTTCATATGGCCCGTGTTAATTAAGAGACTAAACACAAGTGATCTGTGCTCTGCACCTTACTTTACTCTCGTTTACTTACGTTTGGTAAAGTGGAGTTGGACATGCCCCAAATTAATTTTGACATGCACTCTAAAGTAAATAAGTCTACGCTTTATGTTGTCTGTGAAAGACAGGTGGAGCGGCATCCCTCGAGGGGCGTGGCGCGAAGCACTTTATTTCTACTAGGTAACAGTACCTGTGGTCAAGAAGACAGTAAGGGCTACACCAATGTGAGATTTGACCCCAGTGACCTTGACCAAAATGATTTATCTATGGTTGACCTTGGCAGGGCAGTTGTGGAATCCACATGTGTCTGCCACATTTGCTACAAATTGGGTTGAAAATCAAATTCCTTGACCTTTGCCCAAATTAATTCTTTAAGGGCAATTCTTGGGCCATTCTTCAATGACATACAAACTTTGGTAGAAATCAGAAAAAGGACCCGGGAGGAGTCAGCCAGTAAAGAAACAGGCAGACATGATCTAGGCCCCAATGACTGCCCTTTGGCAAATTTGATCTTGCTGGGCAATTATTCCACACTCCATCTCTGGGTGACATGATGTGCAAATTGGAGAAAAAAAACCTTACAATTTCAACCTTTGACCCCACTGATTGACCTTTGTAAAATTAGATTTTCCAGTGCAATTGTAGTTGTAGTTGGGTTGAAAATCATATTCCTTGACCTTTGCCCAAATTAATTATTTAAGAGCAATTTTTGGGTCAGCCTTCAATGACATACAATTTTTTTTTTTTTTTTTTTTGACAATTACTGACCAACAGCAGGCAGCTCCTCCTTCTGATGCCACATGGAAGAACAAGGCAGGCGCAGATGGTCGTCAGGTCATAAAGGGCAACGCTGCATCTCTTACTCACTCGCTGCATTTTCCACTTTGTCAAAGTGATCAGTCCAAACTGGTCTGACCTCAGGCCGACCTGGTCTGAAGGTAGCATCAGGCTAAAAAAAGCATGTGCAACACATTATGAAAATGCTTAAATTTTTTTATGCAACACTTTCAGATTTTAAAGTAGGTAGGCAAGAAGAATAGTGAGGAAAGCCACCAAGGCAATCTGAAAACTCTAAAGGACTTAGCTGCTGTGGCTGTGACTGGAGAAATTGTACAACATTTGGCTGTGTTTGCTACATCACCACTCACACCTTCTTAGTGGAGTGGAGCAGAGAAGGATTTTCATACAGCAAAACAGATGTGCCTTCTGGTAAACGGCAGCTGTGTTGGGAAGGTGTCGTAGCACGGACCCACAACATGGGGGCGCAAATGAACGGACAATGAATAAGCCAAAAAGTAACAATTTAATGTTGTGACAACACACAACTAAATACACAAAATTTGTAAAGTCAATTAACACCAGGTGACGTGTGGGCAGGCTCGAAGATAGAAGACCCCCGACGAGAGAGAAGCCGCGTCCCACACGGCTTCCACCACCAACGGTCTGAAGAACACCGGAGCCGCCAAGTCCCGAGTCCCCAGGTGGCCTCTGTCTTCGGCTGTCGACCCTGGTACTGCTGGCAGAAAGCAAAGACAAGATGAATGAGTGTGAGTCCGCACACTCAGTAATCCACAGTCTGCACACAGTTAGGAGGGAGTACCTCCACCTCCAATCACACACTCGTGCAGCTCCTGTTTAATCCACTTATCTGGTTTGGGGTGTGAGGCGAAGCCGTCGCTGTCACACCAAACGCCAATCCCACAGATAAGGACGAACACCACAGGATAACGGCTGCAAAAGAAGTTCAGATTATCACTCAACGGTTTGAGTCAGCAGAGAAATTATTTCTTCGGTAGTCGATTTCCTCGGCGAGGAGGTGGAGTTGCAGTCCGGCCTTTATGGTGATGATGATGATGATGAACGAGTGACAGCTGGTGCTGAGGATGAGTGACAGCTGTCACTTCTTCAGGGTCTGGCGCCCTCTTGTGCTTGGAGCCCGCACTCCAAGCAGGGTGCCCTCTGGTGGTGGTGGGCCAGCAGTACCTCCTCTTCAGCGGCCCACATAACAAGCTGAACTTTCACATCATCCTTTCAAGGAAATCCTTCTCTGTGCCACTCCACCATGAAGCTGGATGTTAAAATTTGTGCATGCACTTGATCCACTGTGATTTTGCAAGTTATCCCACCTACAAAGACTGGCGAGATCTGTAATTTTTATCGTAGGTACACTTCAACTGTGAGAGACCGAATCTAAAAAGAGCATCCTGAAAATCACATTGTATGATTTTTAAATAATTTATTTGCATTATATTGCATTAAATAAGTATTTCATACAACAGAAAAACAGACCTTAATACACTCTAAAACATTGCAGCCTTGTTTAGTTATGTCCACTTCCTCTCTTTAACATAAAGAGCTCTTTTACATTTTGGATGTTGAACTCAACTTTACAAGTTGAGTTGAGCTGTAAAGTTGAGTTCAACATCCAAAACTTGTAAGAGCTCTTTAAGTTAAAGAGAGGTAGCAAGTGGACATAATGAAACGAGGCTACAGTGTTTTAGAGTGTATTTGCTACAGAATCCTTTGTTTGCAGTTACAGAGGTCAGATGTTTCCTGTAGTTCTTGGCCAGGTTTTCACACACTGCAGCAGTGATTTTGGTCCACTCCTCCATACAGATCTTCTCCAGATCTTTCAGGTTTGGAGTTTCAGCTCCCTCCAAAGATTTTCTATTGAGTTCACATCTGGAGACTGGCCAGGCCACTCCAGACCTTGAAATGCTTCTTACGGAGCCCCTCCTTAGTTGCCCTGGCTGTGTGTTTGGGGTCATTGTCATGCTGGAAGACCCAGCCATGACCCATCTTCAATACTCTTACTGAGGGAAGGAGGTTGTTTGCCAAAATCTCGCAATACATGACCCCATCTATCCTCCCTTCAATACGGTGCAGTCATCCTGCCCCTTTGCAGAAGAGCACCCTCACAGTATGATGTTTCCACCCCCATGCTTCACGGTTGGGATGGTTTTCTTGGGGCTGTTCTCATCCTCTAAACATGGTAAGTGGAGTCGATTCCAAAAAGCTCTATTCTGGTCTCATCTGACCACATGACCTTCTCCCATTCCTCCTCTGAATCATCCAGATGGTCACTGGTGAACTTCAAATATGCCTGGACATGTGCTGGCTTGAGCAGGGGGACCTTACTGCCTTGCAGGATTTTAAACCATGACAGCATCATGTGTTACTAATGTAATCTTTGCGACTGTGGTCCCAGCTCTCTTCACGTCATTGACCAGGTCCTCCTGTGTAGTTCAGGGCTGATTCCTGACCTCTGACAATCACCCATGCCCCACACGTGCCCACAAGTAAAACACACGTGCAAATAAACAGAACAGAACTGTTATGTGCTGACGCAGGTTGAGGAGCGGACCAACGTCTGACCGAACCCAGCGCTAAATAACCAGAAAGCGGTTCCACAAACAAAACGATTTTATTTCCCCTCCAGTGCAATAATTAGTGTACAACATAAATATTTGGTTTGTCTGGCGGTGTGAAGGACGGCGCGCTCTCCAGCGCCCAAAAGGATCGAAGCCTCTGCGCTTCTGGACTCAGATTCACCGCCAAACACCCCCCAGGTGGACACGACAAACTGACTCTGTGAAGGATGGAAAAGGTGAGGTAAGTCAACAGAGCTACAGCAAATATCTTTCAGAGGCACACACTATCAGCAACACACTCAGGTCTGAATTTAAGCTTTATGTAAATGAGTAGCTTCTCACAACAGGTGGAGGATCATCAGTCCGTACGCCATGGCAGTGAGAAGCAAACTGCACAATTCTCATCAATGTTCAAATATACTGCGTAACAAAATGCCAAATTACTATTAACGATCATTCAGACAATAATCACCTCTGATGTGTGCTGACAGCATGTGTCCCTCACCCGTCCTCCTTCACAGGCACGATGTGTCAAACCCTGGCGCAGTCCTCAGCGTCTCACAAACGAACGTCACAAGGTCGAGTTCCCGGCAATTCTGCTTGAACCACTCATGGCTTAAATGCAGAACACCATCTCATTATCTGCTTAAGCTGAAAGTCTTTAAGTTTACACGTGAGCATCATCCACAGGTGCTGCGAGTCAGTAGGCCTGCACGTGAACATCCTCCACAGGTGCAGCTAATAAAGCTGATGAGGGTGAAGGACTCTTCTGCCAGCACCGTCTCCACAGACAAAAACCAGTTTGCATACCACCTGGAGAGCAAAGAAAAGAAATCAACACAAAAACATCCAGCCAAACCCCCCAATACACAACAGTACCCCCCCATCAACGGGAAGCCTCCCAGCGACCGAACAGACCAGGCCCGAGAACAACACCTCCCTCCGGGGTCCATGACAGAAAGCAAACGGCAGGACAGGGCACCGCGGCTGGAAGGCCGGCTGGCATCAACAAAAACCCCAAACAAGTCCCATATACAACCCAGCATAGAAGAAAAACACAAAACCCACCCAAACCCTCCCCAGGGGACCGTCCCATCCAACCCCGGGAAGAAAAGAAAAACTCCCAAATGCAATAACCCAACACAGCCCCAACAACACAATACAAACATAAATTCACAAAGAAAAATAACAAACAACCCCCCCCCCCAGAACGATATGCAGAGCCCACCCCCGCCCCCCAGAAGACCTTTACCGCCAGTTCCAGGAGAGAACAACCAAAACCGGAATCTTACAGAGGTCCCCAGGTTTACACGGAGGAACAGCGCCCCCCAGAGGACCGTACCATCAACCCCAGGAGGTTACCCTCCCCACAACCCAGGAACACCAGACCCGGCCACACTTGGTTAATCGGCCCCACAATCAATTCCCCCCCAGAGGACCTTCCCATCGACCCTGGAGGTGGAACCTGGAAGGAAACATAACAACACAAAAATCCAACCCCCGGCGGACTTCATTAAAACACCCCGGGTGCAAAATAAAACAACTGTCAAACCCTGTTACCCCCCGCAGCACCCCGAAAGACCCCAGATCACTCCCAGAGCCTATCGTTAGCCCAATTTTGGCGAACGGCACAAAACTACTAAGCTGGGGAAGGAAACAGGAAAAACTAACCCAGTCCCATCCCTGAAGCACAGCGGAAAACCGGAAAGACATCCGGTGCCCCAACCCGACCATACCACCAGCCTATCGGGAGGGGTGGAACTACCGAAATGGCGAACGGCAACAGATCGGCCCACCACTCCGACTGAGGTATGTTCCCGCTGCACCACACCCCGGTAACACCAATGACAAACGGTCAAAGGCCCACCGGGGCTGGAGAGGAACCGGGCCCTAACCAAACCCAAAAAAACGCCCCTGACAACCCCCCCCCCCCCCCCCCCCCCCCCCCCCCCAGGTGCAGAGGTCTTCTGAGAAATGCTCAGCGTGACCAACCTGCACCACCCCACAACCCAAAAGACAAACGGTCTCAGAGCAATGTGAGGTTGGGGTTAGGGAAGCAGGGAAATAAAAAACAACAAAACAAAATGACCCAATCCTCAAACAGAAAATACCTAAGTCCAAATAATAAAAACAAACGATTACCTGAGTCCAGCCGAGCTCCGAACCGCCAGTCGTTCACTCCTCCAGAACCGCCTCTAAATCCCCAAACAATTTATAACCCCTTACAAAAAACAAAAATAGCCCAAATAACCAAACAACCAAAGGGTTTTTTGTTTTTTTTTTGTGTCCATTTTTATGCCTGTCCCAGAACACCTGGAGATACGTCATCACTATCTTTCTTGACGCTTATGTGACCGGGGCAATATGGCGGCTTCAGCTCGTCCGAGCTGAAGCCGCCATGAGCCGGCTCATCCGCAAGAGGAGCCAGAGGTCCCGTCGGAGGAGTCTCAGTGGGGCGAAGAAGAGGCAGCCCAGATCTGTGTCGGGGAAAGCCCCGGGATGAAAAAACCCGCTCTGATGTCCGTCCTCTCTCGCGTCCATGTTCCTTTATCCGATCATCTAGATGAATAACCAAAGATATTAATTCATCTAAATCTTTTGGTGCGTCACGGACTGCTAGCTCTTCTTTTAATGGATCGTTCAAACCATCTACAAACACTCCTCTTAAAGCTGCAGCATTCCAACCGGACTGAGCAGAAAAAATTCGGAAATCCACGGAATAATCCACCGCACTCCGCCTCCCCTGCCTGAGATTCAGCAACCGTTGGGCAACGGTATTTGTTTTCACCGGATGGTCAAAAACCAAGCGGAACTCCCGAGAGAAATCCTTAAAGGATCCTAACAATGGAGAGTTATTACTCCACAACGCAGTGACCCAAGCTAAAGCGTCACCTCGGAGCAAATTTATCACATATGAGAAACGACTACCATCAGAAGAGAAGGAAGCCGGTCGCTGAGCAAAAACCAGAGAACATTGCATCAAAAATGGAGCACAGGCTTCAACGTTTCCCGCATAAGGCTCCGGATGACAAATGATTGGTTCGGAAGCCAAATCTCTGGGTGACGGAGTTATCTGCACCGGTATCGATGGTGCCGCAGCTGGAGCAGCAGGAAGTGGAACGGCTTGCGCTGCAAGCTCCGTAACGCGGGCATCTGTTTGTTTAATTTGGTTTGCGAGATGCTGTAATTGCTCCCATATTTTCTCCAAGTGTTCTTGAACTCTTTCGGCAGACGGAGCCGCTTCTGCCGCCGGGTCCATTTTGGAATGGCCGGGAACTACTGTTATGTGCTGACGCAGGTTGAGGTGCGGACCAACGTCTGACCGAACCCAGCGCTAAATAACCAGAAAGCGGTTCCACAAACAAAACAATTTTATTTCCCCTCCAGTGCAATAATTAGTGTACAACATAACACTATCAGCAACACATTCAGGTCTGAATTTAAGCTTTATGTAAATGAGCAGCTTCTCACAACAGGTGGAGGATCATCAGTCCGTATGCCACGGCAGTGAGAAGCAAACTGCACAATTCTCATCAATGTTCAAATATACTGCGTAACAAAATGCCAAATTACTATTAACGATCATTCAGACAATAATCACCTCTGATGTGTGCTGACAGCATGTGTCCCTCACCCGTCCTCCTTCACAGGCACGATGTGTCAAACCCTGGCGCGGTCCTCAGCGTCTCACAAACGAACGTCACAAGGTCGAGTTCCCGGCAATTCTGCTTGAACCACTCATGGCTTAAATGCAGAACGCCATCTCATTATCTGCTTCAGCTGAAAGTCTTTAAGTTTACACGTGAGCATCATCCACAGGTGCTGCGAGTCAGTAGGCCTCTTCTGCCAGCACCGTCTCCACAGACAAAAACCAGTTTGCATACCACCTGGAGAGCAAAGAAAAGAAAACAACACAAAAACATCCAGCCAAACCCCCCAACACACAACATAAACCATGATGAAAACCTAAATCCAGAAATAAAGCAGCAAAGCAATGTGGAACTCAGAATAGCCAGTGCACACATGATGACAATGAAGACAGAAAAACATACGGGGCACAGACCACAACTGAGCGTGTTGATCCATCTTGATTAGTGGTGATCCTTAATAGAGCGTGACAGCGTTCTTCTCTGACGTGTGCACAATTAAACCCTGTTGCATCGTATTCAGTTTCATTGCTGCAGTATGCTGAAGGACAGTGACGCCAAGTCGGCTAAAAGTTTCATTCCAATGGTCCGCAGCGTGCTCCTGCAGGTCTTCCACCTGCTGCATGTGCCTTATGTGTGGAAAATTGCTTGAGACAACAGGCCACATGGAGCCAGACATCTGGCTCTCTCCATCTCCTCTGTGGGCCACTCCATGGCACAGAGCCCAACTAAGCATGCAATCACAAAGTTCTTCTGCTGTGGATTTTGAGGAGCAAACTGGAGCAATCTGAATTGTTCAGCAACTGACGGATGAATATGGGTGTGTGTGTGGAGACAATTTGCCTCATTCACAATGTGACAGAACTTAGCAATGTACTGTTATGCACGATAGCGCGCAACGCGCACAACATCGCAAAGCATTATTCTTGACCGTGCGTAATGGTTCCTGATGATTCTCCAGCAACACGTGCCATTAATCGTAACGCATGGTAATAGGTTGCAGCAGTTCCTGAGGACACCTGACACCTCTGCCTCAAATCATCACATTTATGATCAGCGGCCAAGAATGTATACTTTGTGTAACTGCAGCTTTATACAGTTACTTTGTACAGTTACTTCCATGGAGCTGGAAGGAGGGAGCCAGGAGGCAGGAAACGCCACAAAATAACTCCAGATAGCCAAAATGACAGTTATTAGACAAAACAGTGTACAAATCATGGCTAAATGGCTGGCAAGAGTCCAAGTCCAAGATCCCCGCTCAGTTTTGCGGCCAGCCAGAGCTGACGGCAGAAGCCAGAGGTCAACCGGAAAGACATCCAGGGTCCCTGGCAACATCAGGAGGGTGACCACACAGTTGTCAGGAGGCTGCGGTGGCAACTGGAGGTTGGCCCAGTGGTTGTCTGGAGTCTGAGATGGAGACACAAGAACAGCCAGACTGTCCACAGGGGTCCTGGCCTGATTCAGTTGGATGGCCAGGCGGTTCACAGGAGTCCACACTTGAGTCAGGTGTACATCCGGGAGGCTCACGGAAGTCCATGATAGAGTCAGGAGGGTGGCTGTAGGGCCCTGCAGAGTCCACCGCTGAGTCAAGTCCCACAGTAGCTCCCAGGAGGGAAACCAAACGGCCCACAGCGGTCCATGACTGGGTCAGGAAGGCAGTCGGACCGCCCACAGGAGTTCTCAACAGCGGCAGGAGAAAGGTCAGACTGCCCCACTGGAGTCCACAGCAGCATCAAGAGAACTGCCATATGGCGCATGAACCCAGTCTCATGGATTGTCGTGACTGAGCACCACGAAATATACATTAATCCATTGGTTCATCATATTGTCACGAAAAGTGTAAAATTTTTGTCACCGCAGCATGAATTCATTGTAATTCATTCTGTGACAGCTGCACGTAATTAAAAGTGCAGCGGGGGGTCAGGGGTGGTTATGGTTATGGTTAGGGTTGGGGGTAGGCGTAGGGTTAGTAATAGTGAGTTAACTGGCCGGGCAGATGACTGGCGTTTTGATACTCTTTCACCAGAACAGATCAAATCTAGCCTTGGATCTCAGATGTACCTTCTGGCAATTTGTAGCTAAACTTTCAGGTCTTCTTTTTAAGAAAATCCTCCTCTAGACCACTTCATCATGAAGCTGTATAACTGGTGAAACAAAATGCAGTTTGCACTGTGCACAATTTCTCCAATCACAGGCACATAAGCCTTGTTCTGGGTGTCTTGGTGGCTTTCCTCACTCTTCTCCTTCATGCACAGTCCCTCAGTTTTTGAGAACTATCTACTCCATGCAGATTTACCATAGAGTGCCATACTGTTTGTACGAGGTCTGTCAATAAAGCAACGGTCCTTTTTATTTTTTTCAAAAACTATATGGATTTCATTCATATGTTTTTACGTCAGACATGCTTGAACCCTCGTGCGCATGCGTGTGTTTTTCCACGCCTGTCGGTGACGTCATTCGCCTGTGAGCACTCCTTGTGGGAGGAGTCGTCCAGCCCCTCGTCGGAATTCCTTTGTCTGAGAAGTTGCTGAGAGACTGGCGCGTTGTTTGATCAAAATTTTTTCTAAACCTGTGAGACACATCGAAGTGGACACGGTTCGAAAAATTAAGCTGGTTTTCAGTGAAAATTTTAACGGCTGATGAGAGATTTTGAGGTGATTCTGTCGCTTTAAGGACTTCCCACGGTGCGAGACGTCGCGCAGCGCTCTCAGGCGCCGTCGTCAGCCTGTTTCAAGCTGAAAACCTCCACATTTCAGGCTCTATTGATCCAGGACGTCGTGAGAGAACAGAGAAGTTTCAGAAGAAGTTGGTTTCAGCATTTTATATCCGGATATTCCACTGTTAAAGGAGATTTTTTTAATGAAAGACGTGCGGACGGGTCCGCGCGTCGGGACGCAGCCGACGCGGTGCGGCGGCACAGGAAAAACACCTCCGTGTTGATAACCATTTGTAAAATCCAGGCGGCTTTTGATGGCTTTCAGTGGAGTGAGTATATGAGAAATTGTTTAACAGCAGGACATGTTCCAACTTGTCCTTAAGGCTTTCAACAGAGGTGTTTTTCCTGTGGCGGAGCGTCGCAGCGGCTGCGAGCCGACGCGCGGACCCGTCCGCACGTCTTTCATTAAAAAATCTCCTTTAACAGTGGAATATCCGGATAAAATGCTGAAACCGACTTCTTCTGAAACTTCTCTGTTCTCTCACGACGTCCTGGATCAATAGAGCCTGAAATGTGGAGGTTTCAGCTTGAAAACAGGCTGACGATGGCGCCTGAGAGCGCTGCGCGACGTCTCGCACCGTGGGAAGTCCTTAAAGCGACAGAATCACCTCAAAATCTCTCATCAGCCGTTAAAATTTTCACTGAAAACCAGCTTAATTTTTCGAACCGTGTCCACTTCGATGTGTCTCACAGGTTTAGAAAAATTTTGATCAAACAACGCGCCAGTCTCTCAGCAACTTCTCAGACAAAGGAATTCTGACGAGGGGCTGGACGACTCCTCCCACAAGGAGTGCTCACAGGCGAATGACGTCACCGACAGGCGTGGAAAAACTCACGCATGCGCACGAGGGTTCAGCATGTCTGACGTAAAAACATATGAATGAAATCCATATAGTTTTGAAAAAAATAAAAAGGACCGTTACTTTATTGACAGCCCTCGTATTTCTTTGTTTGTAATTGATGTAAAGAAAGTCCAAGACATATTCAGCGGCAGTTTCACCATCAGAGAGCCTCGTCCACAATGACCACAAGAGACTCCAAGCTGTCACTGATGTTAAAGAGGGGAAATACACAGTATTAACGAGGGGGGATGTAAACTTTTGATCAGGGTCATTTTGGTAGTTTCTGTTGTCATAACAATTTTAAAAGAGTAAACACAGTTGTTAGACATTAAATGGCTTCACACAACCACTAACCACGAAGGGGGAAAAAGTTTTTTGTTCTCTGAAAAATGGCCAAAAAAAAAACGTTAAATTCTGCCAAGTTATGTAAACCTTTGAGCACAATTGCACATTGAAACCTACATAGTAACCCCACCATCAGAAGATCATTTTGTAGCTGGATTATTCCCTGCCCTCCAAAAAGCTTTTAATTCAGAAACTGTTTTGCAACCAACTTTTGTGGTCAAAGCTGGCTCTGGCAGTCTTGAAAAGACTGAGTCTAAACTGTGTGACATCTGTCCCCGGCCTGCAAGGATTTCATGCTTCTGGTCTTGCTGCTGATTTAGGCCCTTCAGGACTACCTGCTGGGCGACACTCCCAACAGGTTAACATGACACAGATGGCTCCCCACACACGCGCACACACACAAAACCAAAAAACATGCATGTCACAGAGGTGATGCACAGGGACGGAAGCACATAGTTCACAGAGCGCTCGCACACCACCACACATGCACACAGCTGTTCACGTGTACACAGAAAACAGATGGATTGATGCACATTTTCCACAGACTGACTGAAGTGATGTATGTCATCTTGCACAGCCATTATGGAAGATCAGAACAACAGCAACGTGCACTTTCCTCTTTAATAATTCTATAAACTTCGAACATTCATATTTCCATACAGTTACTATG
Organism: Thalassophryne amazonica; assembly: GCF_902500255.1. Classification (NCBI taxonomy): domain Eukaryota; kingdom Metazoa; phylum Chordata; class Actinopteri; order Batrachoidiformes; family Batrachoididae; genus Thalassophryne; species Thalassophryne amazonica. The sequence continues at coordinate 148,172,193 of NC_047103.1, read as the reverse complement.
TTTGTATTAAATAAAATGTCTTTTTCACTGTGTTAGGAGGTGGCATGTTATGACATCTGATCAGCACTTCAGCCCCCACGATTCAGTTTCAGTATCATATCTGTTAAACACAGCTTTGATTACATGGAGCCTATTATGAAAATAGTCAACAGTGAATTTGAATTATAGTCCCCAGTTTTTTCAATGTGAAAGTATTTTCTATTCAGTCGGATCACTTTCTCACATTGGAATCTGTTGCTGCATCAGGAGCACTCCGTGAAACAAAGTGAGTCTTTGACTCTAACAAACTATCTCAAATAATATGCTAAAATGTCACAGTAACAAGAATGATTATAATAATTTATTTGGCACAGGATTTAAACCTGATGCTCTTCCTGATGTAACAGTAATAATACTTTAATTGTGATAATAAATACTATAATCGTTGTTGTTATTGCGATTTATGAAATAGAATATAAAGTAAACATGTTTAAAATTAAACTATATGTAAATAATAATAATAATAATTATTATTATTATTATTATTATTATTATTATTATTATTACACTCTCCAGGAACCATCACCATATCCTGGTGGAGAGGTTTGTGTTCCCCTATGAACGTGAGAGCTGTGTTGTCTGGAGCCTTCATGCTCCTGGTAGGGTCTCCCATGGCAAATTGGTCTCGGGGCCAAACTAAGAATGGTTCACAATGACCCCATGAATAAATGAGTAAGTGGAAACGTGACCCAGCCCAGAGGAAGCCCGGGGCCCCGGTCTGGAGCCAGTCTTGGGCGGAGGGCACATCTACAAGCACCTGGTGGCCAGAAAAAGGCAACATGAACTTTCCATCTCCACCTTGTGGGCTCACCACCCACAGGAGGAACCTGCTACCCATAGTGCACTGACCATACATAGCAGTGAAAGTTGAGGGCCTCAACAGACCAAACCCAGGTGGTAGATGCTAAATCTGGGGGCATAGAATATCACCTCGCTATGGGGGAAGATCCGGAGCTTGTGTAGGAGGTGGAATGCTATCAACTAGATCTGATGGGCCTCACCTCCACACACAGCCTCAGCTCTAGAACTCACTCTCCAAACATAAGGATGCTCATAAGTGTATGTGGTACCAGAGCACCTTAGGTTGAAGGTCGATAATCAATTTTATGATTGTATCATCTGATATGAAGCCGCATGTTCTGGACACTCGGGTGAAGAGAGGGGCAGAGCTGTCAACTGATCACCATCTGGTGGTGAGTTGGATCAAAGGCTGGGGGGGGGGGACTTTGGACAGACCTGGTAAGCCCAAACTGATAGTGCAGATGAACTGGGAACATCTGGAGGAGCCCACTGTCTGACAGATCTTCAACTCGCACCTCCGGCGGAGCTTTTCTGGCATCCCTGTGGAGGACGGGAGCATTGAACCAGAATGGGCAATGTTCAAAGCTTCCACTGCTGATGCTGCAGTGGGGAGGTGTAGCCTGAAGATTTTAGGTGCCTCAAGGGGCGGAGGACTCCGGAAGCACTTGCAAGGTACCAACAGGACCGAAGAGTGGCAGCCTCTGCTGTGAGGGAGGCAAAGCGGTGAGTGTGGGAGAAGTTCGGAGTAACCATGGAGAAGGACTTTCAGTCTGCACCAAGGTACTTCTGGTGGACTGTGAGGCACCTCAGGAGAGGAAATTGGGGAACCATCCAACCTGTCTACAGGATGTGAGTCTGTTGACCTCAGCTGAGGAGGTAATTGGGCGCTGGAAGAAACTTCTGCATCAGACTGGAGTGTTCTATGGTAGGGGCAGAGCTGGAACCTGATGGAGGATCATCATCAATTTCCCTGGTGGAAGTCATTGACGTAGTCAGACAACTCTGCATTGGCAATGCCACAGGGGTTGATGAGATCCATCCAGAAATACTGTAGGTTCTGGATGGGGAGGGACTGTCTTGAATCCAGCTCTTCACTCTCACAAGGATCCTGGAGGGTGCCTGGAAGTATGCCCATCCAGTCTACATGTGTTTTGTGGACTTGGAGAACGCGTATGATCAGGTACCCCGGGAGATACTGTGGGAGGTGCTGTGGGAGTATAGAGTGAGGGGGTCTCTTCTTAGGGCCATCCCATCTCTGTACTCACCATGTGAGAGCTGCGTTCTGGTTCTTGGCAGTAAGTCAGACTTGTTTCCAGTGGGAACTGGCCTCTGCCAGGCTGCGCCTTGTGACCAATCTGGTTTGTGATATTCATGGACAGGATATCACGGCGTAGTTGGGGTGAGGAGGGTCTTCAGTTTGGTGGGCTCAAGGTACCATCACTGCTTTTTGCAGATGATGTGGTCCTGTTGGCTTCATCGGCCTGTGAGCTCCAACACTCACTGGATCAGTTTGCAGCAAGCGCACCTCTAAATCAGAGGCCATGGTTCTTAGCAGGAAACCGATGGATTGCCTACTCCAGGTAGGGAATGAAGTCTTGCCCCAAGTGAAAGAGTTCAAGTACCACTGGGTCTTGTTCATGAGTGAGCGGACATTGTAGCATGGGATTGACCAGAGAATCAGCACAGCAGGGGCGGCATTGCATTCACTTGACCGTACTGATGTGATGAAAAGGGAGCTGAGCCAAAAGGTGAAGCTCTCGATCTACTGGTCAGTCTTTGTTCCTACTCTCACCTATGGTCATGAGGGTTAGGTCATGACCATAAGAACTAGATCACGGGTATAAGCAGCAAAATGGGTTTCCTCAGGAGGGTGGCTGGTGTCTGCCTTAGAGATAAGGCGAGAAGATTGGTTATCCATGGGGAGCTCAGAGTAGAGTCGCTGCTCATTCGCGTTGAAAGGAGCCAGCTGAGGTGGTTCAGGCATCTGGTAAGGATGCCCCCTGGGCGCCTCCCTAGGGAGGTGTTCCAGACATGTCCATCTGGGAGGAGACCCTGTGGAAGACCGAGGACTAGGTGGAGAGATTATATCTCCACACTGGCCTGGGAATGCCTTGGGATCCCCCAGTCAGAGGTGGTCAATGTGACCCAGGAAAGGGAAGTTTGGGGTCCCCTGCTGGAGCTGTTGCCCCCGTGACCCGATCTCAAATAAGTGGTTGAAGATGAGTGAGTGATAAGTAGTATTATTTTCACAGCGGTCACTGGGCAAGAAGTGGGCTACACCCACCGCCAGTCTATCCCAGATGTTAAATACTGTATGACAACAAATTTTTGTAATATTACTGTTGCTGCTTTTGTTTTGTAATTTTAAATAGAATGTTATAAATGTCTTTAAAAGTATACTATATGTAAAAAATTAAGTAACAAGAATTTTAAAAACTGTCAGAATTCATCAGTATGTGAAGTAAATAATACTTTAAAATGGTAAATATGTGTTAATATTAATATATTAATCAAATCGTTATTGCAGTATTGCTAGTCTGTGCACACGCACACACACACACACACACACACACACACACACACACACACACACACACACACACACACACACACACACACACACACCTGTCATCATTGCAGTATGATTTTGCAGTGTGCATAGTTGGGGGAGGAGGGGGATTGATAATCTTTTTTTTTTTCAGTTGACAAAAAAGTTGTTAATGACACTTGCAGAAATAACTTTAAAAATGCAAAGATTTTGATCAATGTATATGTAGAGTAACTGGTTGGATGTGGCACAATCAAATGCTACCATTAGTTTATGATCAATAGTTTGGATAAAATGTAAATATCTGAATGGTCACCTATTACAGAAGAAAGTGCCACTTGTTGTTTTTGGTGTGCCATATCTGACTCTTATGTCCCTGCTGGTGTTTTGTCATGCCGCAGCACTATGAACCAGCAACATCTGTTCAGGAGATCAGGATGAGCACAGAACGTACACGCTCACACGTGCACACAGCCGAGCTCGAGGGACTTCTGAACATCTGGTGTCTCGGACATTTTCCACAGGGAATGAACTTTGTGTTGTTTTTTTTTTACCAACTATCTCATTTGTAGTTTTTCTCCCATACACATAAATTAAAAATCAGTGCTGTCTTACTCAGGCCTCCTCCTCTTCGTCTGTGTGAGATTTACCAGGTCAGCCAGTTGTTTATTCCTGTAGACGATTGTAATTTTGCAGTAGCTGAATGATAGTGTTTGATTTATTTATCCTCAATGTGCAGCATGTACTCCAGCCTGCACACCATATGAGAATGTTTTCACATGTGCTTATTATTATCGTCATAAAGGAGCTAATGTGCATTTTTTTATTTGCATTCATTTATTTGTCATCAGAATTATTTTAAAAACTCTAATTTATTTATTTCATTTATAAAGCACCAAATCACAACAAAGTTGCCTCAAGGCGCTTCACACAACTAAGGTCTAACCTTACCAACTCCTAGAGCAAGCACACAGGCGACAGTGGTAAGGAAAAACTCCCTCTGATGATACTGAGGAAGAAACCTCAAGCAGTCCAGACTCAAAGGGGTGACCCACTGCTGAGGTCATACTAATAAAATACATTTTTTAACAATACAGAGAAACATCACATTTTTGATAATTATTAGGTCCACGCAGACGTCCAGGACAGCACCAGTTGGTTGGGGGGGGGGGGGGTCTTGGATCATCAGATTCAGTCTTCGAGCATAGCCCGTTTTGCAACTGCCGTAGTCAATGTTCATTTGCACTCATGGGTGTAGCCACACAGGGGTCAGAACCACAGACAGGGCAGTTAACATATTTTTGTGAAATATGTTGCACCTGGAAAATATTCACAGCGTTTCACTTTTTCCACATCTTGTTACGTTACAGCCTTATTCCAAAATGGACTAAAATCCTTTTTCCCTCAAAATTCTACTCACAACACCCCATAATGATGACATGAAAAAAGGTTTTTGATTTTTTTTTTTTTTTTTTTTTTTACAAATGTATCAATAATAATAATAATAATAATAATAATAATAATAATAAAACTAAAAAAAAATCACATGAACACCCTTTGCTCAATACTTTGTTGATGCACCTTTGGCAGTAATTACAGCCTCATGTCTTCTTGAATATGATGCCACAAGCTGACGCACCTATCTTTGGGCAGTTTTGTCCATTGCTCTTTGCAGCACCTCTCAAGCTCCATCAAGTTGGATGGGGAACGTCAGTACACAGCCATTTTCAGAACTCTCCAGTGATGTTCAATCAGATTCAGCTCTGGGCTCTGGCTGGGCCACTCAAGGACATTAACAGAGTTGTCCTGAAGCCACTCCTTTGACATCTTGGCTGTGTGGTTAGGGTCATTGTCCTATTGACAGATGAGCCGTCATGCCAGTCTGAGGTCAAGAGTGCTCTGGAGCAGGTTTTCATCCAGGATATCTCTGTACATTGTTGCGTGCCTGGTTTCCTCCAAACATGACACCTGGCATTTACACCAAAGAGTTCAATCTTTGTCACATCAGACCAGAGAATTTTGTTTCTCATAGTCTGAGAGTGCTTCAGGTGCCTTTTGTCAAACTCCATCCAGGTGGGCTGCCATGTACCTTTTACTAAGGAGTGGCTTCTGTCTGGCCGCTCTACCATACACGCCTGATTGGTGGGTTGCTGCAAAGATGGTTGTTCTTCTGTCTGTCTGTCTCTCTGTCTAAAGTCCTTCTCCCCGATCGTTGAGTTTAGATGGGTGGCCAGTTCTAGAAAGAGTCCTGGTGGATTCGAACTTCTTCCAATTATGGATGATGGAGGCCACTGTGCTCATTGGGACCTTCAAAGCAGCAGACGTGTTTCTGTACCCTTCCCCAGATTTGAGCCTTGAGACAATCGTGTCTTGGAGGTCTACAAACAGTTCCTTTGACTTCATGTTTGGTTTGTACTCTGACATGCACTGTCAACTGTAGGACCTTATATGTAGACAGGTGTGTGTCTTTCCAAATCATGTCCAATCAACTGAATTTACCCCAGGTGGACTCCAATAAAGCTGTAGAAACATCTCAAGGATGATCAGCGGAAACAAGATACATCTGAGCTCAATTTTGAGCTTCATGGCAAAGGCTGTGAATACTTATGTACATGTGATGTCATTGCCATTATGGGGTTTTGTGTGTAGAATTTTGAGTAAAAATGAATTTCACCCATTTTGGAATAAAGCTGTACATAACAAAATGTTGAAAAAGTGACGTGCCGTGAATACTTTCTGGAAGCACTGCAGGGCCTGCTGACCTAATAAATCCCAGCCAGTCCTGTGGAACCAATAACTGAAAATCATTAAATGGTCTAATTTTGTAACTCGCCGAGTTAGAAGAGCACATAATATCAATGCAGTCATTAAACTGCAATTAACTTTTGAGTTTTCTGTCATTGTAACTCCATTACCGTATTTTCCCACAAGGTCGGTACATGCACTAGCAAATATATTTCTAGTTTCTCAAATTTTTTTGTTAAATACAGAATAAATGGACCTCAGCTAAAAAGGACACCGCCCATATTGTCAAAGAGTTGCAATAATGTTTTTGGTTAATGCTCACATTAAGCATCAACTGATTGGTTGGTTGACCTGTTAAGTGTTTATTCTGAGTGCCTATTTGTAGAAGGAGGTTATGTGTTTGTTCCCTTTGTCTGTCTGTACTTGATAGCCAGCAGGATATCTCGGAAGGCCAAATTTCAACTAAAGTTATTGGAGAGGTCCGCTTTGGTTCAAGAAAGTGATAGTTCAATTTTGGTGCAGTTGTGGATGAAGACATGGGTCTTTCTTTTCTTCTTTGATTCCTTTGATCCTGATTCTTTTGATCTTTGAGTGTGATCCCGATTAAAACAATCCCGATTATAGTGTCAAATGAATACAGACCACAGATTTCAGGATCAGCAGTAAGCCAACAAAGAGATACATGACAACTAAAACATAACATTGTCACACACCAAAATACAGGATCAAAGATGATCAAAGATCAGTGATAAGGATGAAAGATAAGCAATCAGGATGAAAGAAAGGAAATATCAGTGGAAGCTATGTTAACAAAGAATTGTTGGATCTTTAATGTTGTTGCCCATTCGGCTGCTCCCGTTTTTGTTCAGGGTCGCCACAGCGCATACAGCCAGATCCGCAGTGGTATTTGGCACAAGTTTTACGCCCGATGCCCTTCCTGACACAGCTCCAGTGCTACCTGGAGAAACACACACAGCTGTTGGTGTTCCAAAGAAGTCTCCCATCAAAGTACTAACCAGACGCTGCACTGCTTAGCTTCTGAGATCTGACGGGATCAGGCTTACACAGAGCAGACCGCTGCACAATTGTTGGATCTGTAATATTGTGTAATATTTAAGACAATATGGTTTAAAAAATAAGTAAATTATTTCAGCACTAATGAACTGAGCAATCAGGGAGTGCTGCATTTAATTTCTCAATTAATTCCACAGTTTAATCCCATTTCGAGTCCACTGGGTCTCGTTTGCTTTTTGTTTGTGAAGCGACTGATGCAAGTAAAGAGTTGAGGAGAAGCGCTGTGCTGTTTCCGTGTGGAGAGCCTCACTCCTCCGTCAACCCATCAGAGGCCTGTTTCTACGCATTAGTGGTTAATTATTTCCAACCCGCGGCCGTAATGAGTGCCTCATCGACCTGTGGCTATATGTGTAGCACCAATATTACTTAATGGAAAAACAATCAGGTGACTTTTCCCACTCAACAGTTTTAAGGACTTTGCATAAGCCAGAGATAATATCTTAGACTGATTAGTGAGGAAATGGGATGGCCAATGTGTGCAGTGTTGTTCTCTTTGTGTGTGAAAAGGCACAGTGTGTACACGACATGGTTTTAAAAGGGTGAAGCTGTTATATTTATTAAAATAAATAAATAAATACTAATTATTATTATTAGTTGTAGTCATAGTTGTGGTATCAATAATAATTATATGTTTTTTTTAACTCTTCAAGAGGCATTCTTTTTTTGTGTAACTATACTACCAGGAAATACAGTATGCTGTGCATCTGGAAAGTATTCACAAGTATTCTCCTGTACTGTTTTGTTCAACATTTGACATTCGACATTTCCTGTTTCACTGTGGACTCAAAATTTCGCATTTCCCTTTTCAGTGTCAACTTTCCACTGAATTCCACTGAGAATCTGCTCTATTGTCGATCCAGGAAGTGTTCAACATTTGACATTTCCTGTTTCACTGTGGACTCAAAATTTCGCATTTCCGGTTTCAGTGTCAACTTTCCACTGAATTCCCACGAGATCTGCTCTATTGTCGATCCAGGAGTGTCGATCCAGGAACTGTTCAACATTTGACATTTCCTGTTTCACTATGGACTCAAAATTTAGCAAATCCGGTTTGGGCCTCCCTGTACCATGAGCAAACTTGCCGTCGCTTCACTGTATATGTATATGTCGTGGACATTTATGAGCGAAGCTTTTCAGTATCTCACCATGTCTTGTAGGTCCTTCAGGCTTTTTATTTTCAGTAAAATCCTTCTGGGGAGCATTAGCATGGCTAAAAACCTTCAGCTTCGGCAAAATTTGGCACTTCCTGTTTCAGTGTGAACTTACCACTGAATTTGCATGAGCATTCCATGAGATCTCATCTATGTCGATCCAGGAACTGTTCAAAATTTGACATTTCCTGTTGTCACCCGTGGACTCAAAATTTGGCACTTCCTGTTTGGGACACAGTGTACCATGAGCGAGGTTTGTGCCACTGTGCCTTGCTTCCCACATATAATACAGTTCAGGTTTAAACTGTAAATGTCAAACCTCATTTCTTTTCATAAGGGTTGTTATAGAATATTAGCAGTCACTGCTGTGTGTGTGTGTGTGTGTGTGTGTGTGTGTGTGTGTGTGTGTGTGTGTGTGTGTGTGTGTGTGTGTGTGTGTGTGTGGTGTGTGTGTGTGTGTGTATATATATATATATATATATATATATATATATAATTTTAAAAACATCAGTATTGGTCAGGCTCAAGTTTAAACCGCTGGGCTGAATTTTTTTTTTTTTTTTTTTTTTTTTCCCGGTGGAGAAGAAATACACTTTCATTTGTTCATCCTGATCGGGCTTGGTGCCTCTGGTTTTCTCTTGTGTAGTAATGCAGGAGGTCGTCCACGCACGACACAAACCTAATCCTTAACCAGCTGTTAGAGATGGCTCATCTTCTGTCTGCAAAACATCTGTGGTTCATTGCCACAGTCTGACACAGAACTTCAGCTCCCTATGTTCTTCTCTTTTTCAGCCTTTCAAACCTCCTCCCAAGTTTGACTGATGTTTGACTTTGCCACACAACCATCTGCTCTCGATGGTTTCTGGGAGACACACATGCAAGCCAAAAACAAACAAATTTAAGTCAAAGTTCAAAGCTGAGGTTCTTGTACTTCTTGTTTGGCGAATGACAGGAAAATTACAGTTTGTGTCCAATTCTCAATAAAACAGCTAGGGGACAGAATCTCAGCTATACTTCTATCACGATCCATAAACTACAGCTGAGATATTTATGTCTCATTGGAACTGACAGTCCGATCCTTTGGGTACTGAGCTTGTGTTTATCTGTCAAGAATGGACGTAGAACTTTCTAACATTATGCAAAGTTTCTGTTGGGTTGTCTTTATTTTATTTTTGTGGTGACTTCTGGGACTTGATGTGACTCTACACAATAGGTCTTCCCATATAGCTACCAAGGGGCAAAAACTGGTCCAACCTTGCTCCCATTCCCAAACCTGGATAAAGAGAGAGGATGAGCATGTGGAAGTTTATAATCACGTACCCAGCAAAGAGTACATACATCCTAGCAGTGGGTGGGCAATGCTGTCCTAAAAGTTATCTTCAATAACCACTAATTAACACACCTGAAATGTTAACTAGACAAAAAAAAAACCCTGCTAAAACATTTTTCATAAGTTACAGATAAAGGATACCCACTAATTTTTACAATGTGAATTGAGTTATGGCGTGTTTTTTTTTTTTTTTTATGGGGGGGGGGGGGGTGCTCTAAAACCCTGGAAAACCTAAAAAGCATAAAACATGGAGCTTCCCAAAAAGGTTCAGTATGCCAGTATCAGATAATGATTAAGAGTACACAATTGACATGAAAAAATGAAATAAACAGATGTTATACAGTTTATTTGCAGTACAGAAGTGTTAAATTTATCTAGGACAATAAGCAACAAGTTCATCATGTCCCTCAGCAGCTTGTACTCAAAGTTCTTGAAATGGAGCAATATCTCACCTGGTGATCATTTACCAATTTTGGCAAAAGCTTGAGTAAGAAATATTAAGAAATAAAAATACACATGGAAAAAAAAAATCTAATTAATACATTTATTGGGCTTGACCTCCTGTTCCTCCATCTCCTCAAGGTGATGCTTGTTGCCTCAGTGATCTTGTGGATTTTGCATACTGGATTTGTGTATAACCTCCAACAAGAAGAAACGTATGATTTTATGGCTTCTAACTATTTTAACTGTCAAAGAACAATGTTAGCCAACTTAATTGTTCAATTTGAACAATTTAGCCAAGCTATAAGTGATCAACATGACGAGCCTTTTTTGTATATTAATGTTGAATTAATTGATCTTTGGTCAACAGCCTTTCAGGCCATGATGCTGGAGAGCTCTCTTAAAGGTGGATGATGTCATATTTCGTTCTGACGCATCATAACTCAGTTTCTGTAGGGTTGCAATACAGGCATCCACTAAGTGTGCAAACATCACAAATCTAATTTTTGGCATTTACTTTATGAGTACATGTTATGTGTGCATACATGTGTTCACATGTGTGTAGGTGAAGAATCTGAAATAGCGATTATGACAATTGTCATCTGCGGTATTTCTCATAATTGTTTCCATCTTCTGGGATTACACTCAAATACAATATGCATCCAGTCCCATCCTTATCTACATGTAATGTGAGCATCCCCTTCTCCTTTTCCAGTTTCTGGAGTCCTTCACACTGAGGTGCTTGCGAGTTAGATCAAGTCCAGAGAAAAGCAACCCATGGCCTAATTGTTGTAGTAACTACAATGTAGTGATACTCTCCCACAAAGCAAGTTATACTCCTCGTGCGACTCTCCTTAACTAGCACATGTTTACACCCAAGAATCCTCTGAAGAGACCAAGAACCAAAGACATCTTGTCATTGCGTGAGATTTCTGATTAGCAACCAATTCACGTATCCATACAATAAGACAGGAAACACCAAAGCCCTAAAGACTTGGGCCTTCATTCTTCTGTATAGGTATTAGTATCTCCAGACACCTTTATTCAGGGATGTCATGAGTCCAAAGGCTCTAAAAACTGATGCATTGGATAAACTCAATTAAATTAGAGCAGAATTTCCATCTAATAAATATATGTAGCCCCAATTCAAATAAAGTGCATCCATGAAAGATAATTTCATTAAATTTAGTTCGGACTACATATATTTATTAGATGGAAATCCTGCCCATAATTGAATTGAGTTCATCCAATGAGTCACTCAAAAAAATGACTCAATGGATTGGATTCCATCTAATAAATATATGTAGCTCCAACTCAAATAAAACATATCCATGCAAGATAATGTAATTAATTTTAGTTGGACTACATATATTTATTAGATGGAAATCCTGCCCATAATTGAAATGAGTTCATCCAATAAGTCAAAACTGACTCATGGATTGGATTCCATCTAATAAATATATGTAGTCCCAACTAAATTAAATTACATTGTCTTGCATGGATGTGTTTTATTTGAGTTGGGGCTACATATATTTATTAGATATTTATTTATTAGATCTGCACATAATTGAATTGAGTCATCCAAAGAGCCATTTTTGAGTGCAGATATCTCTACTTCAACAGCTGAGGACCCCAAAAACATGAACATCACTGTGAAGATAAATTAATTCACTACAAGTTCAACACTTTCACTGCATACAGATATACTTCTGGAAGCCACCTCTTTGTCCTGATCCAGGACCACTGTTGATAGTTAATGTTGGCAGTTAATTTCCTATATCTTCGTATTTTGCCATCTTATCTGTCAGACACAACTGTAACCCACCCATTGCAAGTCTCAAATTGTAAAATGATTTTGCTGATGCTTTTGCAACAACCATTTTTTCTGTCTCTAAATCAGAGTAACAAGAGTAATGAAAAGGCATCAGAGAGCTAATGTAAACACTGCACACTGGAATATGTTTTTTTTTTTTACAAATATGACTTCCTTTTATGAATTCATTGTAACGTCATCATGACACCAATTATATCATCCATCCATCCATCCATTTTCTTCCGCTTTATCCGGAGTCGGGTTTGCGGGGCAGCAGCTCAAGCAAAGCTGCCCAGACCTCCCGATCCACAACACCTCCTCCAGCTCCTCCAGGGGAACCCCAAGGCGTTCCCAAGCCAGCCGAGAGATGCAGTCCCTCCAGCGTGTCCTGGGTCTTCCCCGGGGCCTCCTCCCAGTGGGACGTGCCCGGAACACCTCTCCAGCGAGGCATCCAGGGGCATCCGGAAAAGATGCCCGAGCCACCTCAACTGACTCCTTTCGACGTGGAGGAGCAGCAGCTCGACTCCAAGCTCCTCCCGAGTGACCGAGCTCCTCACCCTATCTCTAAGGGAGCGCCCAGGCACCCTGCGGAGGAAACTCATCTCGGCTGCTTGTTCTCGCGATCTCGTTCTTTCGGTCATGAGCCAAATCTCATGACCATAGGTGAGGATCGGAACGTAGATCGATCGGTAAATCGAGAGCCTTGTATAATTATATCAATCATTTGCAAATATTTTGCTGATCAATATAAACTTGAGATAATCTTTCTAACCCCATTGGTTGCAGAGATATAGCAGAAAATATAATTTTGCACCATGTTTTTGTTGACCTTGACCTTTGAGCTTCTCAAAAAGTTAATCATCTTGAGATATCTGCCCATATAACATCCCCATGAAGTTTGGTCAAATTCCATCCAGCTGTTTCTTTAAGTTATCTTCTACACACACACAGTACAATTACAATATGCGGCTTCACCACCTTGCCAGCATGCAGGGTAATATAACAACACCAACAGCAATAATAATAAGAGTTTTTTTTATAATGTAAAACCCCACATACCAACAGATGCACCATTCCTTTTTTTTAGTTCACATACATCATGTCATTAGAACAGTCACATTGTAGAAGGTTTTCTCTCACCGTTCCCATACGCCGGTGGTCGCAGTGGGGCCCCGCGCACACATGACATCAGTGCTGAGCTTGGAAGAGTCCGTGACAGCCATATGTAAATTGAATATGAGTAATCGCTTTCCCGCATCACCTCTCGCCACCTTCAAGCCTCCGCAATGAAAGACGGAATGGGAGAAAGCAAAGCGGCATGGACAAGGAGATCCTCTGCTTTTGAAGTGTGAGACAAGGGTGAGAGGGTCATCAACCAGCCAGACGAGTATGTCAGATGGTGTTTTATTTGAAATGAATTCCAAAGAAACTCACTGATATTTAAAAAATAAACATAAAACAGTTTTGCAGTTATTTTTAAGCAATGCTAGTCCACTGTCACTCAGCGAGCATGAAGCCAGTGACTTACTGGTGACACATTGATGGTTTTGTAGGGCTTGTTATACACATATTCATCAAGATAATAGTGATTATTGGAACTTTATAAATATCAAGGCCACATTTGCTAAATACATTTTGCCGTTTGAATTTGTCCCAACTTACCCTAAAATTGTTTTTTATAAACTGATGGCCAGTGAATGACAGAAAGGTTAAATGCACTTAATAGAAAATGAGTGGCCACCATTGGTAGTATTTATACTTGCTGAATGCCCAACTTCAAAATTGCACTCTTCTTCAACTGTTAATTAACATCAAATATTGATATTGATCTTTGACATTGGATTGGGACATGCCTCGTCGAAAGGAATATATATTTTTTATAATATACCGGCTAATATATCATGGAGAAGATTGCTCAGTGGGATAAGAAGTTGGGCTACCAACTTGTGGACCTGGATTTGACTCTTGGTCACACTACCTGTGTCCTTGGACAAGACACTTCATCTGCATTGTCTCAGTTCATCCAGCTGTAAATGGGCTATGGCTTCAGATGGAGAAGTAACCTGTGATGAACTCACGTCATGTCCATGTAGAGTCATAGGATCTTATCTGCGTCTTGCAACAGAACCCAGGGATCAGCACCGGCACCAATAGGCCTCAGGATCTCCAAAGGAATTCTTTTTCATCAAGGTTCATATTAGAAGATCAGGTGGTTTTCCACAAATGTGACACATGGTAAATAGCCACAATAGAAACTGAACAATGTATATGTTGTAAGTAATCATACAATACTCTAAATGCCCTTTTGGTACCCATGTTTTGTTTTGTTTTTTTTCTTGATACCTGTTTTTAAGGGATATTTCTCATAGAGCAGAATTAAATGTAAGTACAGTACATGAGGTTGATGGCTACAATGTTGTATTATGACCAATGTTTAAAAAAAGTGAACTTATCCAAGAACAAAACGACTGAGGAGAAAGTTCTAAAATTGTGACGATGCCCATCCTAGCTTTAGGAGATAATCACCATCCATTTCCACAATAAAAGAAGTTTTAGGTAGCCCAAAGGACTCCCAAGTGACTAAGACCTGCTTACATGTAGTTTTCTGCAGGTACTACACATTATCTTTAAAGTGTTGACTGAGAAAGCAGGAGCCTTTGAACTTCCTTGACATATGTCACAGATGTCTTAAACAAGTTATTTCAGGCTGAGATTTTGCTTATAGCTGTGGAATTTACACTACAATTGTAGATTTATGGGATTTTGGGGACATTAACTTAAAACTCCAAATCCATGTAACTAAAATACTAATTAAATGTTTTTGCACAATATGACCCCTTTAACAACTGACTGGCCAATGTGCGGATCTCCCCAAATATGGTTATTGACCACCAGATGGCAATCTTCAAGCTTTAGTTACTTCTTGGTTCAGGCAGAGAACAATGGAGAGACACAAAAAGACAGATTGAAAGATGCAGAAGGAAGATAAAGTGCTTCCACATGTGGAAGGCATGAAGAAGGTGCATGTGACCACGCAAAGAAGATTCATTCTGTGACAGCTGCACGTAATTAAAGTGCAGCGGGGGGTCAGGGGTGGTTATGGTTATGGTTAGGGTTGGGGGTAGGCGTAGGGTTAGTAATAGTGAGTTAACTGGCCGGCAGATGACTGGCGTTTTGATACTCTTTCACCAGAACAGATCAAATCTAGCCTTGGATCAGATGTACCTTCTGGCAATTTGTAGCTAAACTTTCAGGTCTTCTTTTTAAGAAAATCCTCCTCTAGACCACTTCATCATGAAGCTGTATAACTGGTGAAACAAAATGCAGTTTGCACTGTGCACAATTTCTCCAATCACAGGCACATAAGCCTTGTTCTGGGTGTCTTGGTGGCTTTCCTCACTCTTCTCCTTCATGCACAGTCCCTCAGTTTTTGAGAACTATCTACTCCATGCAGATTTACCATAGAGTGCCATACTGTTTGTACGAGGTCTGTCAAAAGCAACGGTCCTTTTATTTTTTTCAAAAACTATATGGATTTCATTCATATGTTTTTACGTCAGACATGCTTGAACCCTCGTGCGCATGCGTGTGTTTTTCCACGCCTGTCGGTGACGTCATTCGCCTGTGAGCACTCCTTGTGGGAGGAGTCGTCCAGCCCCTCGTCGGAATTCCTTTGTCTGAGAAGTTGCTGAGACTGGCGCGTTGTTTGATCAAAATTTTTTCTAAACCTGTGAGACACATCGAAGTGGACACGGTTCGAAAAATTAAGCTGGTTTTCAGTGAAAATTTTAACGGCTGATGAGAGATTTTGAGGTGATTCTGTCGCTTTAAGGACTTCCCACGGTGTGAGACGTCGCGCAGCGCTCTCAGGCGCCGTCGTCAGCCTGTTTCAAGCTGAAAACCTCCACATTTCAGGCTCTATTGATCCAGGACGTCGTGAGAGAACAGAGAAGTTTCAGAAGAAGTTGGTTTCAGCATTTTATCGGATATTCCACTGTTAAAGGAGATTTTTTAATGAAAGACGTGCGGACGGGTCCGCGCGTCGGGACGCAGCCGACGCGGTGCGGCGGCACAGGAAAAACACCTCCGTGTTGATAACCATTTGTAAAATCCAGGCGGCTTTTGATGGCTTTCAGTGGAGTGAGTATATGAGAAATTGTTTAACAGCAGGACATGTTCCAACTTGTCCTTAAGGCTTTCAACAGAGGTGTTTTTCCTGTGGCGGAGCGTCGCAGCGGCTGCGAGCCGACGCGCGGACCCGTCCGCACGTCTTTCATTAAAAAAATCTCCTTTAACAGTGGAATATCCGGATAAAATGCTGAAACCGACTTCTTCTGAAACTTCTCTGTTCTCTCACGACGTCCTGGATCAATAGAGCCTGAAATGTGGAGGTTTTCAGCTTGAAACAGGCTGACGATGGCGCCTGAGAGCGCTGCGCGACGTCTCGCACCGTGGGAAGTCCTTAAAGCGACAGAATCACCTCAAATCTCTCATCAGCCGTTAAAATTTTCACTGAAAACCAGCTTAATTTTTCGAACCGTGTCCACTTCGATGTGTCTCACAGGTTTAGAAAAAATTTTGATCAAACAACGCGCCAGTCTCTCAGCAACTTCTCAGACAAAGGAATTCTGACGAGGGGCTGGACGACTCCTCCCACAAGGAGTGCTCACAGGCGAATGACGTCACCGACAGGCGTGGAAAAACTCACGCATGCGCACGAGGGTTCAAGCATGTCTGACGTAAAAACATATGAATGAAATCCATATAGTTTTTGAAAAAAATAAAAAGGACCGTTACTTTATTGACAGCCCTCGTATTTCTTTGTTTGTAATTGATGTAAAGAAAGTCCAAGACATATTCAGCGGCAGTTTCACCATCAGAGAGCCTCGTCCACAATGACCACAAGAGACTCCAAGCTGTCACTGATGTTAAAGAGGGGAAATACACAGTATTAACGAGGGGGATGTAAACTTTTGATCAGGGTCTTTTGGTAGTTTCTGTTGTCATAACAATTTTAAAAGAGTAAACACAGTTGTTAAGACATTAAATGGCTTCACACAACCACATAACCACGAAGGGGGAAAAGTTTTTTGTTCTCTGAAAAATGGCCAAAAAAAAACGTTAAATTCTGCCAAGTTATGTAAACCTTTGAGCACAATTGCACATTGAAACCTACATAGTAACCCACCCATCAGAAGATCATTTTGTAGCTGGATATTCCCTGCCCTCCAAAAGCTTTTAATTCAGAAACGTTTGCAACCAACTTTTGTGGTCAAAGCTGGCTCTGGCAGTCTTGAAAAGGACTGAGTCTAAACTGTGTGACATCTGTCCCCGGCCTGCAAGGATTTCATGCTTCTGGTCTTGCTGCTGATTTAGGCCCTTCAGGACTACCTGCTGGGGCGACACTCCCAACAGGTTAACATGACACAGATGGCTCCCCACACACGCGCACACACACAAAACCAAAAACATGCTGTCACAGAGGTGATGCACAGGGGACGGAAGCACATAGTTCACAGAGCGCTCGCACACCACCCACACATTGCACACAGCTGTTCACGTGTACACAGAAACAGATGGATTGATGCACATTTTTCCACAGACTGACTGAAGTGATGTATGTCATCTTGCACAGCCATTATGGAAGATCAGAACAACAGCAACGTGCACTTTCCTCTTTAATAATTCTATAAACTTCGAACATTCATATTTCCATACAGTTACTATGTTGTATTAACTAAAATGTCTTTTTCACTGTGTTAGGAGGTGGCATGTATGACATCTGATCAGCACTTCAGCCCCCACGATTCAGTTTCAGTATCATATCTGTTAAACACAGCTTTGATTACATGGAGCCTATTATGAAAATAAGTCAACAGTGAATTTGCAATTATAGTCCCCAGTTTTTTCAATGTGAAAGTATTTTCTTATTCAGTCGGATCACTTTCTCACATTGGAATCTGTTGCTGCATCAGGAGCACTCCGTGAAACAAAGTGAGTCTTTGACTCTAACAAACTATCTCAAATAATATGCTAAAATGTCACAGTAACAAGAATGATTATAATAATTTATTTGGCACAGGATTTAAACCTGATGCTCTTCCTGATGTAACAGTAATAATACTTTAATTGTGATAATAAATACTATAATCGTTGTTGTTATTGCGATTTATGAAATAGAATATAAAGTAACATGTTAAAATTAAACTATATGTAAATAATAATAATAATAATTATTATTATTATTATTATTATTATTATTATTATTACACTCTCCAGGAACCATCACCATATCCTGGTGGAGAGGTTTGTGTTCCCCTATGAACGTGAGAGCTGTGTTGTCTGGAGCCTTCATGCTCCTGGTAGGGTCTCCCATGGCAAATGGTCTCGGGGCCAACTAAGAATGGTTCACAATGACCCCATGAATAAATGAGTAAGTGGAAACGTGACCCAGCCCAGAGGAAGCCCGGGGCCCCGGTCTGGAGCCAGTCTTGGGCGGAGGGCACATCTACAAGCACCTGGTGGCCAGAAAAAGGCAACATGAACTTTCCATCTCCACCTTGTGGGCTCACCACCCACAGGAGGAACCTGCTACCCATAGTGCACTGACCATACATAGCAGTGAAAGTTGAGGGCCTCAACAGACCAAACCCAGGTGGTAGATGCTAAATCTGGGGGCATAGAATATCACCTCGCTATGGGGGAAGATCCGGAGCTTGTGTAGGAGGTGGAATGCTATCAACTAGATCTGATGGGCCTCACCTCCACACACAGCCTCAGCTCTAGAACTCACTCTCCAAACATAAGGATGCTCATAAGTGTATGTGGTACCAGAGCACCTTAGGTTGAAGGTCGATAATCAATTTTATGATTGTATCATCTGATATGAAGCCGCATGTTCTGGACACTCGGGTGAAGAGAGGGGCAGAGCTGTCAACTGATCACCATCTGGTGGTGAGTTGGATCAAGGCTGGGGGGGGGGACTTTGGACAGACCTGGTAAGCCCAAACTGATAGTGCAGATGAACTGGGAACATCTGGAGGAGCCCACTGTCTGACAGATCTTCAACTCGCACCTCCGGCGGAGCTTTTCTGGCATCCCTGTGGAGGACGGGAGCATTGAACCAGAATGGGCAATGTTCAAAGCTTCCACTGCTGATGCTGCAGTGGGGAGGTGTAGCCTGAAGATTTTAGGTGCCTCAAGGGGCGGAGGACTCCGGAAGCACTTGCAAGGTACCAACAGGACCGAAGAGTGGCAGCCTCTGCTGTGAGGGAGGCAAAGCGGTGAGTGTGGGAGAAGTTCGGAGTAACCATGGAGAAGGACTTTCAGTCTGCACCAAGGTACTTCTGGTGGACTGTGAGGCACCTCAGGAGAGGAAATTGGGGAACCATCCAACCTGTCTACAGGATGTGAGTCTGTTGACCTCAGCTGAGGAGGTAATTGGGCGCTGGAAGAAACTTCTGCATCAGACTGGAGTGTTCTATGGTAGGGGCAGAGCTGGAACCTGATGGAGGATCATCATCAATTTCCCTGGTGGAAGTCATTGACGTAGTCAGACAACTCTGCATTGGCAATGCCACAGGGTTGATGAGATCCATCCAGAAATACTGTAGGTTCTGGATGGGGAGGGACTGTCTTGAATCCAGCTCTTCACTCTCACAAGGATCCTGGAGGGTGCCTGGAAGTATGCCCATCCAGTCTACATGTGTTTTGTGGACTTGGAGAACGCGTATGATCAGGTACCCCGGGAGATACTGTGGGAGGTGCTGTGGGAGTATAGAGTGAGGGGGTCTCTTCTTAGGGCCATCCCATCTCTGTACTCACCATGTGAGAGCTGCGTTCTGGTTCTTGGCAGTAAGTCAGACTTGTTTCCAGGGGAACTGGCCTCTGCCAGGCTGCGCCTTGTGACCAATCTGGTTTGTGATATTCATGGACAGGATATCACGGCGTAGTTGGGGTGAGGAGGGTCTTCAGTTTGGTGGGCTCAAGGTACCATCACTGCTTTTTGCAGATGATGTGGTCCTGTTGGCTTCATCGGCCTGTGAGCTCCAACACTCACTGGATCAGTTTGCAGCAAGCGCACCTCTAAATCAGAGGCCATGGTTCTTAGCAGGAAACCGATGGATTGCCTACTCCAGGTAGGGAATGAAGTCTTGCCCCAAGTGAAAGAGTTCAAGTACCACTGGGTCTTGTTCATGAGTGAGCGGACATTGTAGCATGGGATTGACCAGAGAATCAGCACAGCAGGGGCGGCTATTGCATTCACTTGACCGTACTGATGTGATGAAAGGGAGCTGAGCCAAAGGTGAAGCTCTCGATCTACTGGTCAGTCTTTGTTCCTACTCTCACCTATGGTCATGAGGGTTAGGTCATGACCATAAGAACTAGATC
The DNA here is from genome assembly GCF_902500255.1 of Thalassophryne amazonica. Lineage (NCBI taxonomy): Eukaryota > Metazoa > Chordata > Actinopteri > Batrachoidiformes > Batrachoididae > Thalassophryne > Thalassophryne amazonica. The sequence goes on along the minus strand of NC_047103.1, from coordinate 148,151,860 downwards.
ACGGGTATAAGCAGCAAAATGGGTTTCCTCAGGAGGGTGGCTGGTGTCTGCCTTAGAGATAAGGCGAGAAGATTGGTTATCCATGGGGAGCTCAGAGTAGAGTCGCTGCTCATTCGCGTTGAAAGGAGCCAGCTGAGGTGGTTCAGGCATCTGGTAAGGATGCCCCCTGGGCGCCTCCCTAGGGAGGTGTTCCAGACATGTCCATCTGGGAGGAGACCCTGTGGAAGACCGAGGACTAGGTGGAGAGATTATATCTCCACACTGGCCTGGGAATGCCTTGGGATCCCCCAGTCAGAGGTGGTCAATGTGACCCAGGAAAGGGACGTTTTGGGGTCCCCTGCTGGAGCTGTTGCCCCCGTGACCCGATCTCAAATAAGTGGTTGAAGATGAGTGGAGTGATAAGTAGTATTATTTTCACAGCGGTCACTGGGCAAGAAGTGGGCTACACCCACCGCCAGTCTATCCCAGATGTTAAATACTGTATGACAACAAATTTTTGTAATATTACTGTTGCTGCTTTTGTTTTGTAATTTTAAATAGAATGTTATAAATGTCTTTAAAAGTATACTATATGTAAAAAATTAAGTAACAAGAATTTTAAAAACTGTCAGAATTCATCAGTATGTGAAGTAAATAATACTTTAAAATGGTAAATATGTGTTAATATTAATATATTAATCAAATCGTTATTGCAGTATTGCTAGTCTGTGCACACGCACACACACACACACACACACACACACACACACACACACACACACACACACACACACACACACACACACACACCTGTCATCATTGCAGTATGATTTTGCAGTGTGCATAGTTGGGGGAGGAGGGGGATTGATAATCTTTTTTTTTTCAGTGACAAAAAAGTTGTTAATGACACTTGCAGAAATAACTTTAAAAATGCAAAGATTTTGATCAATGTATATGTAGAGTAACTGGTTGGATGTGGCACAATCAAATGCTACCATTAGTTTATGATCAATAGTTGGATAAAATGTAAATATCTGAATGGTCACCTATTACAGAAGAAAGTGCCACTTGTTGTTTTTTGGTGTGCCATATCTGACTCTTATGTCCCTGCTGGTGTTTGTCATGCCGCAGCACTATGAACCAGCAACATCTGTTCAGGAGATCAGGATGAGCACAGAACGTACACGCTCACACGTGCACACAGCCGAGCTCGAGGGACTTCTGAACATCTGGTGTCTCGGACATTTTCCACAGGGAATGAACTTTGTGTTGTTTTTTTTTTACCAACTATCTCATTTGTAGTTTTTCTCCCATACACATAAATTAAAAATCAGTGCTGTCTTACTCAGGCCTCCTCCTCTTCGTCTGTGTGAGATTTACCAGGTCAGCCAGTTGTTTATTCCTGTAGACGATTGTAATTTTGCAGTAGCTGAATGATAGTGTTTGATTTATTTATCCTCAATGTGCAGCATGTACTCCAGCCTGCACACCATATGAGAATGTTTTCACATGTGCTTATTATTATCGTCACAAAGGAGCTAATGTGCATTTTTTTTATTTGCATTCATTTATTTGTCATCAGAATTATTTTAAAAACTCTAATTTATTTATTTCATTTATAAAGCACCAAATCACAACAAAGTTGCCTCAAGGCGCTTCACACAACTAAGGTCTAACCTTACCAACTCCTAGAGCAAGCACACAGGCGACAGTGGTAAGGAAAAACTCCCTCTGATGATACTGAGGAAGAAACCTCAAGCAGTCCAGACTCAAAGGGGTGACCCACTGCTGAGGTCATACTAATAAAATACATTTTTTAACAATACAGAGAAACATCACATTTTTGATAATTATTAAGTCCACGCAGACGTCCAGGACAGCACCAGTTGGTTGGGGGGGGGGGGGGGTCTTGGATCATCAGATTCAGTCTTCGAGCATAGCCCGTTTTGCAACTGCCGTAGTCAATGTTCATTTGCACTCATGGGTGTAGCCACACAGGGGTCAGAACCACAGACAGGGCAGTTAACATATTTTTGTGAAATATGTTGCACCTGGAAAATATTCACAGCGTTTCACTTTTTCCACATCTTGTTACGTTACAGCCTTATTCCAAAATGGACTAAAATCCTTTTTCCCTCAAAATTCTACTCACAACACCCCATAATGATGACATGAAAAAAGGTTTTTGATTTTTTTTTTTTTTTTTTTTTTTTTACAAATGTATCAATAATAATAATAATAATAATAATAATAATAATAATAAAACTAAAAAAAAATCACATGAACACCCTTTGCTCAATACTTTGTTGATGCACCTTTGGCAGTAATTACAGCCTCATGTCTTCTTGAATATGATGCCACAAGCTTGACGCACCTATCTTTGGGCAGTTTTGTCCATTGCTCTTTGCAGCACCTCTCAAGCTCCATCAAGTTGGATGGGGAACGTCAGTACACAGCCATTTTCAGAACTCTCCAGTGATGTTCAATCAGATTCAGCTCTGGGCTCTGGCTGGGCCACTCAAGGACATTAACAGAGTTGTCCTGAAGCCACTCCTTTGACATCTTGGCTGTGTGGTTAGGGTCATTGTCCTATTGACAGATGAGCCGTCATGCCAGTCTGAGGTCAAGAGTGCTCTGGAGCAGGTTTTCATCCAGGATATCTCTGTACATTGTTGCGTGCCTGGTTTCCTCCAAACATGACACCTGGCATTTACACCAAAGAGTTCAATCTTTGTCACATCAGACCAGAGAATTTTGTTTCTCATAGTCTGAGAGTGCTTCAGGTGCCTTTTGTCAAACTCCATCCAGGTGGGCTGCCATGTACCTTTTACTAAGGAGTGGCTTCTGTCTGGCCGCTCTACCATACACGCCTGATTGGTGGGTTGCTGCAAAGATGGTTGTTCTTCTGTCTGTCTGTCTCTCTGTCTAAAGTCCTTCTCCCCGATCGTTGAGTTTAGATGGGTGGCCAGTTCTAGAAAGAGTCCTGGTGGATTCGAACTTCTTCCAATTATGGATGATGGAGGCCACTGTGCTCATTGGGACCTTCAAAGCAGCAGACGTGTTTCTGTACCCTTCCCCAGATTTGAGCCTTGAGACAATCGTGTCTTGGAGGTCTACAAACAGTTCCTTTGACTTCATGTTTGGTTTGTACTCTGACATGCACTGTCAACTGTAGGACCTTATATGTAGACAGGTGTGTGTCTTTCCAAATCATGTCCAATCAACTGAATTTACCCCAGGTGGACTCCAATAAAGCTGTAGAAACATCTCAAGGATGATCAGCGGAAACAAGATACATCTGAGCTCAATTTTGAGCTTCATGGCAAAGGCTGTGAATACTTATGTACATGTGATGTCATTGCCATTATGGGGTTTTGTGTGTAGAATTTTGAGTAAAAATGAATTTCACCCATTTTGGAATAAAGCTGTAACATAACAAAATGTTGAAAAAGTGACGTGCCGTGAATACTTTCTGGAAGCACTGCAGGGCCTGCTGACCTAATAAATCCCAGCCAGTCCTGTGGAACCAATAACTGAAAATCATTAAATGGTATAATTTTGTAACTCGCCGAGTTAGAAGAGCACATAATATCAATGCAGTCATTAAACTGCAATTAACTTTTGAGTTTTCTGTCATTGTAACTCCATTACCGTATTTTCCCACAAGGTCGGTACATGCACTAGCAAATATATTTCTAGTTTCTCAAATTTTTTTGTTAAATACAGAATAAATGGACCTCAGCTAAAAAGGACACCGCCCATATTGTCAAAGAGTTGCAATAATGTTTTTGGTTAATGCTCACATTAAGCATCAACTGATTGGTTGGTTGACCTGTTAAGTGTTTATTCTGAGTGCCTATTTGTAGAAGGAGGTTATGTGTTTGTTCCCTTTTGTCTGTCTGTACTTGATAGCCAGCAGGATATCTCGGAAGGCCAAATTTCAACTAAAGTTATTGGAGAGGTCCGCTTTGGTTCAAGAAAGTGATAGTTCAATTTTGGTGCAGTTGTGGATGAAGACATGGGTCTTTCTTTTCTTCTTTGATTCCTTTGATCCTGATTCTTTTGATCTTTGAGTGTGATCCCGATTAAAACAATCCCGATTATAGTGTCAAATGAATACAGACCACAGATTTCAGGATCAGCAGTAAGCCAACAAAGAGATACATGACAACTAAAACATAACATTGTCACACACCAAAATACAGGATCAAAGATGATCAAAGATCAGTGATAAGGATGAAAGATAAGCAATCAGGATGAAAGAAAGGAAATATCAGTGGAAGCTATGTTAACAAAGAATTGTTGGATCTTTAATGTTGTTGCCCATTCGGCTGCTCCCGTTTTTGTTCAGGGTCGCCACAGCGCATACAGCCAGATCCGCAGTGGTATTTGGCACAAGTTTTACGCCCGATGCCCTTCCTGACACAGCTCCAGTGCTACCTGGAGAAACACACACAGCTGTTGGTGTTCCAAAGAAGTCTCCCATCAAAGTACTAACCAGACGCTGCACTGCTTAGCTTCTGAGATCTGACGGGATCAGGCTTACACAGAGCAGACCGGCTGCACAATTGTTGGATCTGTAATATTGTGTAATATTTAAGACAATATGGTTTAAAAAATAAGTAAATTATTTCAGCACTAATGAACTGAGCAATCAGGGAGTGCTGCATTTAATTTCTCAATTAATTCCACAGTTTAATCCCATTTCGAGTCCACTGGGTCTCGTTTGCTTTTTGTTTGTGAAGCGACTGATGCAAGTAAAGAGTTGAGGAGAAGCGCTGTGCTGTTTCCGTGTGGAGAGCCTCACTCCTCCGTCAACCCATCAGAGGCCTGTTTCTACGCATTAGTGGTTAATTATTTCCAACCCGCGGCCGTAATGAGTGCCTCATCGACCTGTGGCTATATGTGTAGCACCAATATTACTTAATGGAAAAACAATCAGGTGACTTTTCCCACTCAACAGTTTAAGGACTTTGCATAAGCCAGAGATAATATCTTAGACTGATTAGTGAGGAAATGGGATGGCCAATGTGTGCAGTGTTGTTTCTCTTTGTGTGTGAAAAGGCACAGTGTGTACACGACATGGTTTTAAAAGGGTGAAGCTGTTATATTTATTAAAAATAAATAAATAAATACTAATTATTATTATTAGTTGTAGTCATAGTTGTGGTATCAATAATAATTATATGTTTTTTTTAACTCTTCAAGAGGCATTCTTTTTTTGTGTAACTATACTCCAGGAAATACAGTATGCTGTGCATCTGGAAAGTATTCACAAGTATTCTCCTGTACTGTTTTGTTCAACATTTTGACATTCGACATTTCCTGTTTCACTGTGGACTCAAAATTTCGCATTTCCCTTTTCAGTGTCAACTTTCCACTGAATTCCACTGAGATCTGCTCTATTGTCGATCCAGGAAGTGTTCAACATTTGACATTTCCTGTTTCACTGTGGACTCAAAATTTCGCATTTCCGGTTTCAGTGTCAACTTTCCACTGAATTCCCACGAGATCTGCTCTATTGTCGATCCAGGAAGTGTCGATCCAGGAACTGTTCAACATTTGACATTTCCTGTTTCACTATGGACTCAAAATTTAGCAAATCCGGTTTGGGCCTCCCTGTACCATGAGCAAACTTGCCGTCGCTTCACTGTATATGTATATGTCGTGGACATTTATGAGCGAAGCTTTTCAGTATCTCACCATGTCTTTTAGGTCCTTCAGGCTTTTTATTTTCAGTAAATCCTTCTGGGGAGCATTAGCATGGCTAAAAACCTTCAGCTTCGGCAAAATTTGGCACTTCCTGTTTCAGTGTGAACTTACCACTGAATTTGCATGAGATTCCATGAGATCTCATCTATTGTCGATCCAGGAACTGTTCAAAATTTGACATTTCCTGTTTCACCGTGGACTCAAAATTTGGCACTTCCTGTTTGGGACACAGTGTACCATGAGCGAGGTTTGTGCCACTGTGCCTTGCTTCCCACATATAATACAGTTCAGGTTTAAACTGTAAATGTCAAACCTCATTTCTTTTCATAAGGGTTTGTTAATAGAATATTAGCAGTCACTGCTGTGTGTGTGTGTGTGTGTGTGTGTGTGTGTGTGTGTGTGTGTGTGTGTGTGTGTGTGTGTGTGTGTGTGTGTGTGTGTGTGTGTGTGTGTGTGTGTATATATATATATATATATATATATATATATAATTTTTAAAAACATCAGTATTGGTCAGGCTCAAGTTTAAACCGCTGGGCTGAATTTTTTTTTTTTTTTTTTTTTTTCCGGTGGAGAAGAAATACACTTTCATTTGTTCATCCTGATCTGGCTTGGTGCCTCTGGTTTTCTCTTGTGTAGTAATGCAGGAGGTCGTCCACGCACTGACACAAACCTAATCCTTAACCAGCTGTTAGAGATGGCTCATCTTCTGTCTGCAAACATCTGTGGTTCATTGCCACAGTCTGACACAGAACTTCAGCTCCCTTATGTTCTTCTCTTTTCAGCCTTTCAAACCTCCTCCCAAGTTTGACTGATGTTTGACTTTGCCACACAACCATCTGCTCTCGATGGTTTCTGGGAGACACACATGCAAGCCAAAAACAAACAAATTTAAGTCAAAGTTCAAAGCTGAGGTTCTTGTACTTCTTGTTTGGCGAATGACAGGAAAATTACAGTTTGTGTCCAATTCTCAATAAAACAGCTAGTGGGACAGAATCTCAGCTATACTTCTATCACGATCCATAAACTACAGCTGAGATATTTATGTCTCATTGGAACTGACAGTCCGTCCTTTGGGTACTGAGCTTGTGTTTATCTGTCAAGAATGGAAGTAGAACTTTCTAACATTATGCAAAGTTTCTGTTGGGTTGTCTTTATTTTATTTTTGTGTGACTTCTGGGACTTGATGTGACTCGTACACAATAGGTCTTCCCATATAGCTACCAAGGGGCAAAACTGGTCCAACCTTGCTCCCATTCCCAAACCTGGATAAAGAGAGAGGATGAGCATGTGGAAGTTTATAATCACGTACAGCAAAGAGTACATACATCCTAGCAGTGGTGGGCAATGCTGTCCTAAAAGTTATCTTCAATAACCACTAATTAACCAACTGAAATGTTAACTATGACAAAAAAAAAAACCCTGCTAAAACATTTTTCATAAGTTACAGATAAAGGATACCCACTAATTTTTACAATGTGAATTGAGTTATGGCGTGTTTTTTTTTTTTTTTATGGGGGGGGGGGGCGGTGCTCTAAAACCCTGGAAAACCTAAAAAGCATAAAACATGGAGCTTCCCAAAAAGGTTCAGTATGCCAGTATCAGATAATGATTAAGATGTACACAATGAAATGAAAAAATGAAATTAAACAGATGTTATACAGTTTATTTGCAGTACAGAAAGTGTTAAATTTATCTAGGACAATAAGCAACAAGTTCATCATGTCCCTCAGCAGCTTGTACTCAAAGTTCTTGAAATGGAGCAATATCTCCACCTGGTGATCATTTACCAATTTTGGCAAAAGCTTGAGTAAGAAATATTAAGAAATAAAAATACACATGGAAAAAAAAAATCTAATTAATACATTTATTGGGCTTGACCTCCTGTTCCTCCATCTCCTCAAGGTGATGCTTGTTGCCTCAGTGATCTTGTGGATTTTGCATACTGGATTTGTGTATAACCTCCAACAAGAAGAAACGTATGATTTTATGGCTTCTAACTATTTTTAACTGTCAAAGAACAATGTTAGCCAACTTAATGTTCAATTTGAACAATTTTAGCCAAGCTATAAGTGATCAACATGACGAGCCTTTTTTGTATATTAATGTTGAATTAATTGATCTTTGGTCAACAGCCTTTCAGGCCATGATGCTGGAGAGCTCTCTTAAAGGTGGATGATGTCATATTTCGTTCTGACGCATCATAACTCAGTTTCTGTAGGGTTGCAATACAGGCATCCACTAAGTGTGCAAACATCACAAATCTAATTTTTGGCATTTACTTTATGAGTGCATGTTAATGTGTGCATACATGTGTTCACATGTGTGTAGGTGAAGAATCTGAAATAGCGATTATGACAATTGTCATCTGCGGTATTTCTCATAATTGTTTCCATCTTCTGGGATTACACTCAAATACAATATGCATCCAGTCCATCCTTATCTACATGTAATGTGAGCATCCCCTTCTCCTTTTCCAGTTTCTGGAGTCCTTCACACTGAGGTGCTTGCGAGTTAGATCAAGTCCAGAGAAAAGCAACCCATGGCCTAATTGTTGTAGTAACTACAATGTAGTTGATACTCTCCCACAAAGCAAGTTATACTCCTCGTGCGACTCTCCTTAACTAGCCACATGTTTACACCCAAGAATCCTCTGAAGAGACCAAGAACCAAAGACATCTTGTCATTGCGTGAGATTTCTGATTAGCAACCAATTCACGTATCCATACAATAAGACAGGAAACACCAAAGCCCTAAAGACTTGGGCCTTCATTCTTCTGTATAGGTATTAGTATCTCCAGACACCTTTATTCAGGGATGTCATGAGTCCAAAGGCTCTAAAAACTGATGCATTGGATAAACTCAATTAAATTATGAGCAGAATTTCCATCTAATAAATATATGTAGCCCCAATTCAAATAAAGTGCATCCATGAAAGATAATTTCATTAAATTTAGTTCGGACTACATATATTTATTAGATGGAAATCCTGCCCATAATTGAATTGAGTTCATCCAATGAGTCACTCAAAAAAATGACTCAATGGATTGGATTCCATCTAATAAATATATGTAGCTCCAACTCAAATAAAACATATCCATGCAAGATAATGTAATTTAATTTTAGTTGGGACTACATATATTTATTAGATGGAAATCCTGCCCATAATTGAAATGAGTTCATCCAATAAGTCAAAACTGACTCAATGGATTGGATTCCATCTAATAAATATATGTAGTCCCAACTAAATTAAATTACATTGTCTTGCATGGATGTGTTTTATTTGAGTTGGGGCTACATATATTTATTAGATATTTATTTATTAGATCTTGCACATAATTGAATTGAGTTCATCCAAAGAGCCATTTTTGAGTGCAGATATCTCTACTTCAACAGCTGAGGACCCAAAAACATGAACATCACTGTGAAGATAAATTAATTCACTACAAGTTCAACACTTTCACTGCATACAGATATACTTCTGGAAGCCACCTCTTTGTCCTGATCCAGGACCACTGTTGATTAGTTAATGTTGGCAGTTAATTTCCTATATCTTCGTATTTTGCCATCTTATCTGTCAGACACAAACTGTAACCCACCCATTGCAAGTCTCAAATTGTAAAATGATTTTGCTGATGCTTTTGCAACAACCATTTTTTCTGTCTCTAAATCAGAGTAACAAGAGTAATGAAAGGCATCAGAGAGCTAATGTAAACACTGCACACTGGAATATGTTTTTTTTTTTTTTTACAAATATGACTTCCTTTTATGAATTCATTGTAACGTCATCATGACACCAATTATATCATCCATCCATCCATCCATTTTCTTCCGCTTTATCCGGAGTCGGGTTGCGGGGGCAGCAGCTCAAGCAAAGCTGCCCAGACCTCCCGATCCACACACACCTCCTCCAGCTCCTCCAGGGGAACCCCAAGGCGTTCCCAAGCCAGCCGAGAGATGTAGTCCCTCCAGCGTGTCCTGGGTCTTCCCCGGGGCCTCCTCCCAGTGGGACGTGCCCGGAACACCTCTCCAGCGAGGCATCCAGGGGCATCCGGAAAAGATGCCCGAGCCACCTCAACTGACTCCTTTCGACGTGGAGGAGCAGCAGCTCGACTCCAAGCTCCTCCCGAGTGACCGAGCTCCTCACCCTATCTCTAAGGGAGCGCCCAGGCACCCTGCGGAGGAAACTCATCTCGGCTGCTTGTTCTCGCGATCTCGTTCTTTCGGTCATGAGCCAAATCTCATGACCATAGGTGAGGATCGGAACGTAGATCGATCGGTAAATCGAGAGCCTTGTATAATTATATCAATCATTTGCAAATATTTTGCTGATCAATATAAACTTGAGATAATCTTTCTAACCCCATTGGTTGCAGAGATATAGCAGAAAATATAATTTTGCACCATGTTTTTGTTGACCTTGACCTTTGAGCTTCTCAAAAAGTTAATCATCTTGAGATATCTGCCCATATAACATCCCCATGAAGTTTGGTCAAATTCCATCCAGCTGTTTCTTTAAGTTATCTTCTACACACACACAGTACAATTACAATATGCGGCTTCACCACCTTGCCAGCATGCAGGGTAATATAACAACACCAACAGCAATAATAATAAGAGTTTTTTTTATAATGTAAAACCCCACATACCAACAGATGCACCATTCCTTTTTTTTTAGTTCACATACATCATGTCATTAGAACAGTCACATTGTAGAAGGTTTTCTCTCACCGTTCCCATACGCCGGTGGTCGCAGTGGGGCCCCGCGCACACATGACATCAGTGCTGAGCTTGGAAGAGTCCGTGACAGCCATATGTAAATTGAATATGAGTAATCGCTTTCCCGCATCACCTCTCGCCACCTTCAAGCCTCCGCAATGAAAGACGGAATGGGAGAAAGCAAAGCGGCATGGACAAGGAGATCCTCTGCTTTTGAAGTGTGAGACAAGGGTGAGAGGGTCATCAACCAGCCAGACGAGTATGTCAGATGGTGTTTTATTTTGAAATGAATTCCAAAGAAACTCACTGATATTTAAAAAATAAACATAAAACAGTTTTGCAGTTATTTTTAAGCAATGCTAGTCCACTGTCACTCAGCGAGCATGAAGCCAGTGACTTACTGGTGACACATTGATGGTTTTGTAGGGCTTGTTATACACATATTCATCAAGATAATAGTGATTATTGGAACTTTATAAATATCAAGGCCACATTTGCTAAATACATTTTGCCATTTGAATTTGTCCCAACTTACCCTAAAATTGTTTTTTATAAACTGATGGCCAGTGAATGACAGAAAGGTTAAATGCACTTAATAGAAAATGAGTGGCCACCATTGGTAGTTATTTATACTTGCTGAATGCCCAACTTCAAAATTGCACTCTTCTTCAACTGTTAATTAACATCAAATATTGATATTGATCTTTGACATTGGATTGGGACATGCCTCGTCGAAAGGAATATATATTTTTTTATAATATACCGGCTAATATATCATGGAGAAGATTGCTCAGTGGGATAAGAAGTTGGGCTACCAACTTGTGGACCTGGATTTGACTCTTGGTCACACTACCTGTGTCCTTGGACAAGACACTTCATCTGCATTGTCTCAGTTCATCCAGCTGTAAATGGGCTATGGCTTCAGATGGAGAAGTAACCTGTGATGAACTCACGTCATGTCCATGTAGAGTCATAGGATCTTATCTGCGTCTTGCAACAGAACCCAGGGATCAGCACCGGCACCAATAGGCCTCAGGATCTCCAAAGGAATTCTTTTTCATCAAGGTTCATATTAGAAGATCAGGTGGTTTTCCACAAATGTGACACATGGTAAATAGCCACAATAGAAACTGAACAATGTATATGTTGTAAGTAATCATACAATACTCTAAATGCCCTTTTGGTACCCATGTTTTGTTTTGTTTTTTTTTCTTGATACCTGTTTTTAAGGGATATTTCTCATAGAGCAGAATTAAATGTAAGTACAGTACATGAGGTTTGATGGCTACAATGTTGTATTATGACCAATGTTTAAAAAAAAGTGAACTTATCCAAGAACAAACGACTGAGGATAAAGTTCTAAAAATTGTGACGATGCCCATCCTAGCTTTAGGAGATAATTCACCATCCATTTCCACAATAAAAGAAGTTTTAGGTAGCCCAAAGGACTCCCAAGTGACTAAGACCTGCTTACATGTAGTTTTCTGCAGGTACTACACATTATCTTTAAAGTGTTGACTGAGAAAGCAGGAGCCTTTGGACTTCCTTGACATATGTCACAGATGTCTTAAACAAGTTATTTCAGGCTGAGATTTTGCTTATAGCTGTGGAATTTACACTACAATTGTAGATTTATGGGATTTTGGGGACATTAACTTAAAACTCTAAATCCATGTAACTAAAATACTAATTAAATGTTTTTGCACAATATGACCCCTTTAACAACTGACTTGGCCAATGTGCGGATCTCCCCAAATATATGGTTATTGACCACCCAGATGGCAATCTTCAAGCTTTAGTTACTTCTTGGTTCAGGCAGAGAACAATGGAGAGACACAAAAAGACAGATTGAAAGATGCAGAAGGAAGATAAAGTGCTTCCACATGTGGAAGGCATGAAGAAGGTGCATGTGACCACGCAAAGAAGTGGGAAATCCCAGGTGTCTCTGCCTTTGTTCTTACTGTATGTGTGTCTACTTCCCTCTGTCAGAGACAGACTAACACAAGAATGTACGGCTTAAACAGTCATGTGGAGAAATGGGAGAAAAGGTGCAGAGTGACCAAACTTCAGATCTGACTGAATTAAGTTTCCTGAAGAATGACTGAAAAGTGGCTTCATCATGAGTTGATCCTGTTACTTCTGCCAACATAATCTCCAAGGTATCAAATATCAACTTCTGTCAGCCCCCCCCCCCCCCCCCCCCCTCATACTCGCAAAGAATTGGCTTTTAGTGAAATTTCTGAAGTAATAATAGTTTAATTTTACTCTCATTGTGATTATGGCAGTGGAGCCAGACCACCAGGGGGCAACACAGCGTTGCCTTGCCTGGGAAAGTGATGTCAATAAGTTTTAAAATGATTTGAAATAAGCCAGTTTAGAATTTATCAGTGCGCGTGTGCAGAGAGCTAGCTAACATTTCCAGTTCACAGGTCAATGCATACAATCAAACTGCCAAAGCTGGTAAGAAGACACTGTTTTTGAAGCAACACAACGGCTTAAAGAGCCGAAATAAGTTACACTGTCGTCAAAAACGGTATGTAAACAGTTCAAAAGTCATTTATTTTTCGTGCATTTTTATTGGTTTGTGAACGCAATACAGGTGAGCTGTTACATTAATGGTTTATAAATATAATACAGTGATAAACTGTCACTGTTAATTCTGTGATTTACCGCTTTTGTTAAAGCTGATGGACATGTTTGGGATTTTATTCTTTATTTATTTTTCGTGCTTTTGTTTTGGTTTGTGTAATATTTACGAACACAACACAGCCGAGCTGTTCCTGTATGTTTATATAGAAAACAGAAATAAACTGTGGCTATAATACTATGATTTACTGCTTTTGATAAAGATGATGACCGTGTTTGTGATTTTATTCTTTTTTTCTTTTTTCTTTTTTTTTTTTTGCTTTTGTTTTGGTTTGTGTAATATTTACGAACACAACACAGCCGAGCTGTTCCTGTATGTTTATATAGAAAACAGAAATAAACTGTGACTATTAATACTATGATTTACTGCTTTTGATAAAGATGATGACCGTGTTTGTGATTTTATTCTTTTTTTCTTTTTTTCTTTTTTTTTTTTGCTTTTGTTTTGGTTTGTGTAATATTTACGAACACAACACAGCCGAGCTGTTCCTGTATGTTTATATAGAAAACAGAAATAAACTGTGGCTATAATACTATGATTTACTGCTTTTGATAAAGATGATGACCGTGTTTGGAATTTTATTCTTTTTTTTTTTTTTTGCTTTTGTTTTGGTTTGTGTAATATTTATGAACACAACACAGCCGAGCCATTCCTGTATGTTTATATATTAAACAGAAATAAACTGTGACTATAATACTATGATTTACTGCTTTTGATAAAGATGATGACCGTGTTTGGAATTTTATTCTTTATTTATTTTTTGTGCTTTTGTTTTGGTTTATGTAATATTTACAAACACAACACGGCCGAGCCGTTCCTGTACGTTTATATATAATACAGAAATAAACTGTGACTATACTGTGATTTACTGCTTTTGATAAAGATGATGACCGTGTTTGGGATTTTATTCTTTATTCATTTTTTGTGCTTTTGTTTTTGTTTATGTAATATTTACAAACACAACACAGCCGAGCTGTTCCTGTATGTTTATATATTAAACAGAAATAAACTGTGACTATAATACTATGATTTACTGCTTTTGATAAAGATGATGACCATGTTTGGAATTTTATTCTTTATTCATTTTTTGTGCTTTTGTTTTTGTTTATGTAATATTTACAAACACAACACGGCCGAGCTGTTCCTGTATGTTTATATATTAAACAGAAATAAACTGTGACTATAATACTATGATTTACTGCTTTTGATAAAGATGATGACCGTGTTTGGGATTTTATTCTTTATTCATTTTTTGTGCTTTTGTTTTTGTTTATGTAATATTTACAAACACAACACAGCCGAGCTGTTCCTGTATGTTTATATATTAAACAGAAATAAACTGTGACTATAATACTATGATTTACTGCTTTTGATAAAGATGATGACCATGTTTGGAATTTTATTCTTTATTCATTTTTTGTGCTTTTGTTTTTGTTTATGTAATATTTACAAACACAACACGGCCGAGCTGTTCCTGTATGTTTATATATTAAACAGAAATAAACTGTGACTATAATACTATGATTTACTGCTTTTGATAAAGATGATGACCGTGTTTGGGATTTTATTCTTTATTCATTTTTTGTGCTTTTGTTTTTGTTTATGTAATATTTACAAACACAACACAGCCGAGCTGTTCCTGTATGTTTATATATTAAACAGAAATAAACTGTGACTATAATACTATGATTTACTGCTTTTGATAAAGATGATGACCGTGTTTGGAATTTTATTCTTTATTTATTTTTTGTGCTTTTGTTTTGGTTTATGTAATATTTACAAACACAACACGGCCGAGCTGTTCCTGTACGTTTATATATAATACAGAAATAAACTGTGACTATACTGTAATTTACTGCTTTTGATAAAGATGATGACCGTGTTTGGGATTTTATTCTTTATTCATTTTTTGTGCTTTTGTTTTTGTTTATGTAATATTTACAAACATGGCCGAGCCATTCCTGTACGTTTATATATAATACAGGAATAAACTGTGACTATTAATACTGCAATTTACTGCTTTTGATAAAGATGATGACTGTGTTTGGGATTTTATTTTGTGTTTATTTTTTGTGCTTATGTTTTGTGTTTGTGAACGCAATACGAGTGAGCTGTAGCTCCATAACGCTTTTGAAATACAATATAGAGATAAACTGTGACTTCTAATACTGCAATTTACTGCTTTTGATAAAGATGATGACAGTGTTTGGGATTTATTTGTTTTAATTTATTTTTCATGCATTTGCTTTGTTTTTGTGATCCTGGGAATGCGCGGTTTGTATGACTTGACATTTGAATTTACCCAGCAGCCACTGGGGCACTTAAACTCAAAACTGGGTTATAGGTTAGTGTCTCGAGGCTTTGATATCTAAGTGTTTGAAATATGTTGAATAATGTGCTGTCATATAAAAATCCCTATCTTTGAAGAAAAAAAATTTTTTTTTTTTTGGTACTTTGTTTGTTTGGTCTGTGCAGGTTATGAGATGCTTGTGTTAGCCTCAATGGCTAGCTGAAGTGTCAAAGTGACTGTTTTTTTTAAGCTAATAGGAAGAGGTATCACTAACAAAGTTAAAGTTTAAACAATGTTAGTATTATTTAATTCATATAAATTCAACGTCAGCAATTTGAAATATTTGAGGAATATTACAAATGTGTGCTTGACAGTCTGCTCTGTGTTAGCCTGATCCCATCAGATCTCAGAACTTAAGCAGTGTGGGACCTGGTTAGTACCTGGATGGGAGACCTCTTCGGAACACCAGGGGCTGTGTGAGTTTCTCCAGGTAAAACTGGATTTGCGTCAGGAAGGGCATCCAGCGTAAAACTTGTGCCAAATACCAATGTGGATCTGGCTGTATCCACTGTGGCGACCCCAAACAAAATGGGAGCAGCCAAAAGGACAACAACATTACAAATGTGTGCTTAACAGTTGAAGTTTTGTTTATATGGCATGTAAATTAAGTTGATCAATTTTATGTGATTTGAAGTAATGGCAATCAATTGAAGCAACTTAACAGATTTGGAAGTGATTTAAGACATGTACAAAAAACTTTACTTTTTACTCTTTGCTGTTATACAACTGAGATAGAACAGTTTTTTTTTCACATTTTTTGCAAAACATATTGGATCATTTCAGAAATGAGCAGTAGAGGCCTTGTTGGGTTCCAGACCGAGGATTTGGGGATAAAAGAAACTGACAAACAGTTCATTTCTAGCTACATGTAATTACAAATCCGCACATATGTTGGGAGAGACACAAAGGGAAAGAAGAAGTGTCTGCTTAATGTCCAATCACACAAAATCCTTTCAGCAGAGTTGTGTCGTGGTCTGACTGTGATATTTGAGTTTAAGAACATAACCACAGGAAAACAATCGTAAGATTAAGATTGGAAAATCGTAAGATTAGAGGTGACAGAGCTTTTGCGGTGGCTGTCCCCAGGCTTTGGAATAGTCTCCCCTTTCATATTACACCGTCCCTGACCCTTAAGACTTTTAAATCTTACGAGGTCTGTTAGAAAAGTATCCAACCTTTTTATTTTTTTCAAAAACCATATGGATTTGAATCACGTGTGATTGCATCAGACAAGCTTGAACCTTCGTGCGCATGCGTGAGTTTTTTCACGCCTGTCGGTTGCGTCATTCGCCTGTGAGCAGGCTTTGTGTGAACAGTGGTCCACCCCTCTCGTTGTTTTTTTATTGCAAATAAATGTCTGAACGATTTGGAGCTTTGCTGCATCAATTTTTTTCCAGAAACTGTGAGAGACCTCCAGATGGACACCGTTCGGAAAATTAATATGGCTTTCAGGGACGATTTTATGGGGATTATACAGATTAAGGAGTGTTACTGCCACTTTAAGGACGGCCCACAACTGCTGAGAGCGCGGCGCACTCCCAGCGCCGATCGACATGCTCAGACCCCGCTGAAACAACCAGATCATTTCCAACGTGAAGGCTTTGTTGATCCGGGACCTCATCTGACTTTCACAAAAAGGCAGAAGTCGTGGACATTCCACTGTTACAGTTTTTTTTTTTCATGGAAAGAAAAGTGGAGGGACGCGCCACGGAGCCGATCATTACGCGGCACAAAACCACCTCCGTGTTGGTCTCACAGGACGGCTTTCAGATGGATTTCAGATGGATTCCGGTTGCTTTTCAGTCATGTGATTATCCGATTGTGATTGTGCATGAGCTAGACATGCCCCAACATGTCCCGGAAGGCTTCATCACGGCGTTGCTTTGCGCCATGCGGCTCCACCGTGACGCGCGGAATTCCGCTCCTCTTTCCATGACAAAAACTCCTGTAACAGTGGAATGTGCCGTTCATTTCTAAACTGGACGCTGTCTTGATCCAGTATGTCGTCCAACTAGCACAGAAATTGTGAAAAGACGTGGACATCAGCACTTTTTCAGCACATTAAGACAGACGTGCAGAGGAGTTCCGCGCATCGCGGTGGAGCCGCATGGCACAAAGCAACCCCGTGATGAAGCCTTCCGGGACATGTTGGGGCATGTCCAGCTCATGCACAATCACAATCGGATAATCACAAGCCTGAAAAGCAACCGGAATCCATCTGAAATCCACCTGAAAGCTATCCTGTGAGACCAACACCGAGGTGGTTTTGTGCCGCGTAATGAACGGCTCCGTGGCGCATCCCTCTGCTTTTCTTTCCATGAAAAAAAAAACTGTAACAGTGGAATGTGCTGAAAAAGTGCTGATGTCCACGACTTCTGCCTTTTTGTGAAAGTCAGACGAGGTCCCGGATCAACAAAGCCTTCACGTTGGAAATGATCTGGTTGTTTCAGCAGGGTCTGAGCATGTCGATCGGCGCTGGGAGCACACCGTGCTCTCAGCAGTTGTGGGCCATCCTTAAAGCGGCAGTAACACTCCTTAATCTGTATAATCCCCATAAAATTGTCCCTGAAAGCCATATTAATTTTCCGAACGGTTTCCACCTGGAGGTCTCTCACAGTTTCTGGAAAAAAATTGATGGAGCAAAGCTCCAAATCATTCAGACATTTATTCACAATAAAAAAAACAACGAGAGGGGTGGACCAGTGCTCACACAAAGCCTGCTCACAGGTGAATGATGCAACCGACAGGCATGAAAAAACTCACGCATGTGCACAAAGGTTCAAGCTTGTCTGATGCAATCACATGAGATTCAAATCCATATGGCTTTTGAAAAAAATAAAAAGGTTGGATACTTTTCTAACAGACCTCGTATTTAAAAACGCTTCTTTTTGTGGCGTTTCCCATATGAGCTAATGCATCTCTATTTTCTATTCTATTTTTTTATCAGGTCTGGGTGATAGTTCAGGCTGGACACAAATGCAGGACTCTGACAACTGGCTCTGTATATAAAAACAGTCTACTGAAACAGTAAATGGGGTCCGGTACACAGAAAGGCAGTCCAACAGGAATAACAAAACTAGGAACATCAGGCAAAGGCGTGGTCGAGGAAACAAGCAGGTGGTCAAAAACACATGAAGCAGGCTGAACAAGAAAACAAGATATGAGTATAAGATACGAGTTCCTCCGCATGTCTGTCTCAATGTGCTGAAAAAGTGCTGATGTCCACGTCTTCCGCAATTCCTGTGCTAGTCAGACGACATACCGGATCAAGACAGCATCCAGTTTAGAAATGAACGGCACATTCCACTGTTACAGGAGTTTTTGTCATGGAAAGAAGAGCGGAGGAACTCCGCGTGTCGTGGCGGAGCCGCATGGCGCAAAGCAACGCCGTGATGAAGCCTCACAGGACATGTTGGGGCATGTCCAGCTCATGCACAATTTCTCAGATACTCACACGACTGAAAAGCAACCGGAAGCCATCTGAAAGCCACCTGAAAGCCGTCCTGTGAGACCAACACGGAGGTGGTTTTGTCCCGTGCCATGAGCGGCATGGTGGCGCAATCCTCCGCTTCTCTTTCTGTGAAAAAAACTCCTGTAACAGTGGAATGTGCCGAAAAAGTGCTGATGTCCACGCCTTCTGCCTTTTTTGTGAAAGTCAGACGACGTCCTGGATCAACAAAGCCTGCACGTTGGAAATGATCTGGTTGTTTGAGCGGGGTTTGAGCTTGACGATCGGCGCTCGGCGTGCGCCGCGCTCTCAGACGCTGTGGGCGGTCTTTAAACCAGCTGTAACACTCCTTAATCTGTGTAATTCCCATAAAATCGTCGCTGAAAGCCATCTAAATTTTCCGAATGGTGTCCAGCTGGAGTTCTCTCACAGTTTCTGGAAAAATTTGATGCATCAAAGCTCCAAATCATTCAGACATTTATTCGCAATAAAAATCAGACGAGAGGGGTGGACCACTGCTCACTCAAAGCCTGCTCACAGGTGAATGACGCAACTGACAGGTGTGAAAAAACTCACGTATGCGCACGAAGGTTCAAGCTTGGCT
The DNA here is from genome assembly GCF_902500255.1 of Thalassophryne amazonica. Lineage (NCBI taxonomy): Eukaryota > Metazoa > Chordata > Actinopteri > Batrachoidiformes > Batrachoididae > Thalassophryne > Thalassophryne amazonica. The sequence continues at coordinate 148,132,401 of NC_047103.1, read as the reverse complement.
GATGCAATCACACGTGATTCAAATCCATATGGTTTTTGCAAAAAATAAAAAGGTACGATACTTTTTGGACAGACCTCGTATTATTGGGTGCAATCTGGTGCCCATTTTATTGTACAGCACTTTGGTCAACCGCTGTCGTTTTAAATGTGCTTTAGAAATAAAGTTTGAGTTGAGTTTATGGTTTATTTCTCTGATTTCGTCTCTCTCTCTCTCTCTCTCTCTCGGCTCTCATTCACTGTGTACCCAGCTTGACCACATTTTCAAATCCTATGAAAAAAGGTGTGTTTACAAACAAACATTTTGTTTTCATATAACCTATTTAAATAAAGGTTAATTGTATTCTTTTTTTAACCAATTCTCATGAGAATCAGTTAATTTCAAATATGTTTTTTTTCTTTTTAAATATCTGGGAGTACAGTGGTCCCTCGTTTATCGCGGGAGTTACGTTCTAAAAATAACCCGCGATAAGCGAAATCTGCGAAGTAGTCAGCACTATTTTTTGCAATTATTATAGATGTTTTAAGGCTGTAGAACCCCTCACTACACACTTTATACACTTTTCTCAAAGAGGCATTAACATTTTCTCACTTTTCTCTCCTATGTAAACACTCTCTTTTTTCTTCCGTGCGAGAAGATTATAAACAGACACACACAGAACACAATGCGCGTGCTCTCCCTTCACTCACTGCCTCCGGAAGTACGGATGCGGGACCTGCAAAGAATCCAAGTCCTCTCTCGGTGGCCATGGAGCTCTGCGGCTGCGGTCAACATCCGCATCAAAACAGTGAGTAGTCTCTGGACCATTTGCCAGATTTGGCGCAGTTCCGCACAGCGGAGAGGAGGGCGGTGTGAGTGCCCCACTGCGGCATTTACCAAGCCTGCAGAAAGCGCATCGGAGGCAGTGAGAGCAATCGCGGTGATGCCGACCGGTGCTGCGACCAGTCTGCCTGATAAGGACGCAGAACACAATGCGCCGTTAAAAAAAAAAGCATGCAAAATTGCTCTAAAAAAATCCGCGAAACTGTGAGGTCGCGAAAGGTGAACCGCGTTATAGCGAGGGACCACTGTATACGAGTATGGGTTGCTGTGAATTTACCTTGCTTTGTAGTTCTCCCACTGGTTAATTTTCAGAATGTGATGACACATGAAGCAGATTAAAAACAATCTCCAGCAGTGGAATTGAAGTGTTGGCTACCACATAGCTGTGGCTTGATGCACTGTCATTTCCTAATGCTTCCTTTTTAAATACAGTGTCTTTAAGGACAGACTTTCTCATTTGGAGATACATGCTGGAGAATCACAGGGACTGTTCAGACTCTACTTTTGAACATGAAGATTTTTTTCTTCTATGTACAGTGACTTTGCTACTCATATACCCCCCCCCCCCCACCACCACCACCACCACCACCACACACACACACATACACACACACACACACCTTCCATCCAGACGTGCAGAGTAAATAAGCCGATGAGTGCATATCCTCCGTGTAATCTGGGTTTAGCTCAGTGAGCTCACGCCTGTTGGAGCAGAGGGCCCATGGAAGCTCAGTTGCATTCTGAGAGGTTTCATCTCAATGTCACCTTTGTCTGAGTGTTCCAGACGGTAGAGAACCTACCATGAGTCAACTTCCCATTGGCTCTGGTGAAAAAAAATTATGTAAGTGAAGCAAGAACTCAAAGCTTTGTGTGAGTGTTCACAAAATATCTCGAGAACCAGTTTTTGGATTTCAACCTAATTTTGTGAATGAGTTGGATGGTCCTAATGTTTGAGGTACTGGGGTCAAAGTTCAAGGTCACAGTGCAAGATCAAAATGATGGTTCAGTGAAAACGCATGAAAAATGTTTGAAAGTGTGATGCCTCCTGAATCAGAGCCAACAGACCTGTCGCTCCTATTAGACTGGGAAGCCATATGTTAAAATATACAATAAGGTTTGACACTGAGTGAACTTGAAGGTCAAAATCAAGGTCACTTAAACTTTGATCAAGAATTTTTGCCCAATGCAAATTTTGTAAATATCTAAAAATTGTCTCAAGCTTGTAATTCAGTAAACCTGTGATTGCTCGAGGTCATGTATAGGGGGAAGTTACATGCCGCCTTTAAAAATGTACCATCACATTTAACCTTGAGTAACCTTGAATGTCACATTATTCAAGGTTACTCAAACTTTGATCACTTACGGTGGCTTAACAGTGCCAGATATGCACATAGTTACTATTTCATGTGTGGGATTTCTAAATATACTGTTGGATTTGACCTTAAAGGTCACAGTCAAGGCTGATCAGGCTTTGTTTGATTATATTGGCTTAATGGTGTGAGATTGTCTCATTGTTACAATTAGACATGAATATGAAGTCACGTGGGCTTCGAATAGCCAACTTCTCATTTGACCTTGAGTGACCATGGACATATTCAAGGTCGGATTTACATTGCTGTAATGAAACACAATATACTCTATACCAAGATGAGTGCCTAGAGGACTACATCCATGGGCATTGGCCAGGCTCAGCCCAAAGAAACAACATGGTGTTGCCTCTATGTGGTCTCATCACTCATAAGGAGAGAACGAAGGGTCTTGTGCACTTTTTGACAGGTAGTGGACAGGGACATAAGCCCACATGGACTGGGACCATACAGACTTTACATTATTGAGAAACGAGGCCCACGTTAATACACAGGAATTAACAAACGTTTGTTGTAAAAGTCCAACATAACTTCAGAATCACAACTAACAAATTGATGGAGTTGGAGGCATCAGACAGAAATGTGACACCATCTGCCTTTAAGAGAATGCATCATCTCAGTGACTCGAAAAGCTGCCGACCAATGGTGAAGCTTCATTAGTCAACTGACATTTTAAAAAATACTTGGCCTTTTTTGTGGTGATGAACTATAAATGTTTGTCTATTTTTATATCAGTTTTGGATGGAACACTCTCTTAAAAGTGGGTGATGTCACATTTCTGTCTGATGCCTCCAACTAAGTAACCCTAATCAGTACACACAGGGACCACACAGACCCCAGGGGTATACGATTTCATATTTTTCTTAACTGTCACTCTTATTCATCTGAAATTTATGTAATTGTCACCTATGTAGTTATGTTCAATTTCACTTCTTTTGTATCATATTTGATTAAATACTGTGAGCTGCATAATAATTTTTCTTATCCAGCTGGTTTGGACCCCACTTTGATGTAATGGTATCTGATTGGACTCTATCGCAAAATTTTGAGCTTTGTGTAATTTTTTCATAACTGCTGCACTGTCAGTTTCCATTTGGTATGTTTGCATCAGAGCAACTGTACTGAGTTGGGGTCGATATTGAATATTGTACTGAAAGTTATGTTTGAAAAAGAGAAAAAATGAAAGTCAAAGATCTTTCAGAATAAATTGTGGTTCGTTAGCCTGATACTTAGGTCTTTTTTCAAAACAACTAAAAAGTGACCCTATCTAGATATTTTATAAATATCTGTAGTAATGGCTTTAAAAAAGTTAACAGTATTAACTGTCCTCGTGAAACCTAGTTGTCTACATTAGTAAATTTCACGATGTGCAAGGATGATGGTTAATCTGTTCCTTAGTCATGATTTTGAGGTTGTGCTGGACCTTCAGAACAACATTTTACGATTAATTCCTGGGTATTAATGTGGACTCCCATCCTCAATTATGTAAAGTCTGTATAGTAGTACCAAGCTTTTATATTTTTGTTTAATGGACTGTTCCAGTATGTTCCTCAGAAGGAACCTGACTTGTGAAAATCAAAAATGTTGCTTGCCTTGTCTTAGTTCTTTACAGTTTGTTTTTCCTGTTCTTAAAGAGAGAAGTCACTAGTTCTTCAGTTAGGCCCTTAAATACAGTGAAATGGTCCTCAACCAACCCTTAATTTTGCCAGATAGTCATTCAGAAGCTGTTGCAAGTCATTCCTTCAGTTTTTGGAATCATCTGGAATCTTCCATATTGTTTAAAGAAGTGTTCATCTTTGTGTATGTAAACCTCTGACCCAATTTAAATTCCACATCTTGAAGGAAAAACTTAAATAAATCTCTCTTGTAATTATTATCCATGAATAAGTTAATATAGAACGAGAGTAGACATTCTAACAAGTGGAGCACACACATTGAGAAAATATGTGCGCTTGGGGAAAATTGAGTTTGAAAGTTTTAAGCCAAGGTATATGAACTTATGCATAAAACTCTTCCTACAGTAGTATCACGTAAGACAATCAAAACTTTAAAAAAAAATTGTGCAGAAAAAGGATCCAGATCTGTTCAACATAAATATACATTTGGAATAATGCGATATGAACAGGTGGCACTAAGACCCTACCTGTCCTTTGTTAACTATACTTAATAGATGTTAAAAGTGCACTCAGGGCACTGTTACGCCAAAGTATGTGGAAATTGTAAAACATGAATTTAAAAAAAGTCTTCATGTATCTACATTATAAATTTTCCATGACCGCTGGAGTACCTCTCCATCAGATATCACTGAATCCATTCAGGCCTTTTCTGAGATATCCTCTTAACAATCAGACAAAAGTACAAATGTCTGGGATCACTTGACCTCCACAACAAATGTAGTTACACCATATGTCAAATTCCATGATTGAGCACATTCTAGTTCCAAATATAACAAATGCCAAGTTCAAAGCAGGTCTTGAATGGCCAATAAACACAACCATGGTTAGAAAAATTAATAATATTTGAAAAGCCTTCTCCAATGTCAGCTGTGTAATTCTGGTTTTATTTCATGTCTTAAGACATTCAGTTTATCAGTCATTTTAAACCTCATTTGCTGTATTCTCATTTGTATTGTGTTTATTGGCCATGAAGTTAGTGCAGTTTTGCTTTTGCTGGAGACTGAATAAAAATATGCACATTTTGAATTTTCTATTCTATACGTCAATGTTGTGTAATAACGTCCTTACATGTGTGACTATATGCAGTTTGTGTTATTGTCACAGTTGCTTGGGACTCCGGCGAGGGCGGTCGCATCTCCTCCTCTCTCCTCTCCTTCTGTGTTTTTCTCTCTCTCTGGCCCAACCTTTAAGTCTCAACTTCACCAGACTGTGTATTCTTTGAACTATATTTGGAATAACCATGGAATTGATTAGCTGGTCTCTCAACGCTATTGACACCATTTTTTTTTAACAAGGAATCAGGACTGGGGGACCCTGCCTGCCCAGATGGAACCTATCCTGTGGACTATGGGAGAAGTGGCATGTTGCGTGCTTGGAACCACTCTCCGTGGAAGACGTCAAGAATTTATTCTTATTTTCCTTGATGGTAGGAGGTCTTTTGTTGCTTGAATTATGCGCTGCCCTGACCTAAAATTGCCAAGATGGCTGCTACCAAAACCACAACCCCACGTCTGTCTGTCATGATTAACGAGGTGGGCAAAGTGGTACAATCTCAGACTGCGTTATCTTTTAAACTTAAACACAAGTTGGAAACCATCTTGGAGCAATTGTCTGCCCTGCAAAGGAATTGATGTTGGAGACCAGTGAATATTCACAACTGGACCTGGATGGTTAAAGAGAGGCTGTATTGGAATTTTGTGTCTCTCTGCCTAACCCAAACATGGCAGCCTTATCACCTACTGAAGGTCAAAATGCCCCACTGTTTTCCTCCAAAAGGATTTCAACGGCCTTGGTGAAGCATTTGGCTCCCTCTTCATCTGCCCTTCCCTACAACCACTTCAGACTCTACGCACACACGGACAGAGACTGATATGAACTCATCTGCACACATGACGCACACACCCCCCACCCTTACCCCTCCTTTGTGTTTATGTCCCCACCCCGGCCTCCGCACTTGCCACTCCCTTCCCCACTCCACCCGCCAAGCTCGGTTACGCAGCATTCATCCAATTTTGCACACACTCCAATTGTATTTTATGCATATTATGCCATTTTTCACACACACACACACACACACACACACACACACACACACACACACACACACACACATATATATATATATATATATATATATATATATATATATATATATATATATATATATATATATATATATATATATATATATACATTTTGCACACACTTCTACTACATTTTGCACACACACATTTATTCCATTTTGAACACTTTCATCCAATTTTGTACTCACTCCTTTTGCATTTTACACACTGTGCCATTTTGCACACACAATCTCATTTCACACACACATATACCCTTTTTCTCTCTTCTATCCCATTATGTTAATATTCATCCAATTTTGCACACACGCCTATCGCATTTTACGCATCCCATTTTGCACGCATGCACGCACACAAACACACATGCACAGACACACACACATCCATTTTGCACACACTTCCACATTTTGCACACACACATTTGTTCCATTTTGAACACTTTGATCCTATTTTGCACACACTGCTCTCTCTGCATGAGTGTTTTTGTCTTATAATTCTTCTTTTCAGAAGTATCTCCTGCTCATATCCATTTTTTGTCTCTGTATAGCACACAAAATAATAAAAACACTAAAACTATCATTTCTGTGCACTTGTGAGGTCATCCCCTACAATCATATCCCATCTGCAAAAACAAACAAACAAAAATCCCTCAGTTTGAATGACAGGTGGTTATTTTGCATCTGTTGGGAGCGCAAGCTGATTTCTTGCAATGACATTTGTCCAGTTTGTCTTAGATAACTGTTATAGTCAATGAAAAAGATGCAATTCTCTCTTCTTTTTTCTTTTATCTTTTTTTTTTTTGGAAAGGGTGCAAACAAATGTACGCTGGGTGATGTTTTCTTCTGAACACATTGAATCTTTGATGTTCTTTGGAAATCCCTGGGAATGATCGACACTGGCACGCTCTGAGCCAAAGCTCGCGACATGTTTGTCAGAATGATTTGTGAAGAATAATCTGAGATGAAATATCAGCGTGCCTGACTTCTACAGCTTGCGGTGCAAACATTTTTTGGCTCAAACACAAACTGCCTGCAGTGAGCAGGAGGATATCTGCCTTGGCAGCACACAGTTTGCATGAAGGAGGTACTTTCTGCTGCGGCCTGATGGATGCATAAGTTTCTAGTAATAAAAAGCTCAGACTTTTACTGGATGCTGGTTGGATGCTGATGTATGTCTCTTGGGGTTGGTGTGAAGTAGTTTTTGTTTTTGTTTTTTTTTTGTTTTTGTTTTTTTTTTGTTTTTTTTGCAAGTTCCAAATGCTGTCTCTTTTTAGTTTTTGGATATTATATAACAGGGTTGTATTTCTTATTGGGGGTGAGGGTGATAATCCTTTTGTTTTGTGCATGTGCACTCCTTCATACCTGCTCCGAATCCAACTCCCCCCCTAAACGGGAGAGATTTCCAGTGTGTATTCTCCTTTTATTGCTTTCATTTGCATATAAATTAAATCCATATTGTGCCTGCGAGGCAGACTATGCTAACTATGCAAACGATCCTGGGCTTTTCTTTGTTTTACAGATAAACCCTCAGCTTCCTAAATGACAAGGTGGGGAAGGGGGGGGGGGGTATATCCTCTCGCTGTTTCATAATTGTATGAATTTTAAATACACTGTCTTAAGATCCTCTTCCGTATTCACAGCGGGGACCGAAGGCATCATTAGAATATCAGAGCCACGGGGTTAGCTGACCGTGAAGAAAAATCAGCCTCTTCACCTCTGCTCACACATGCAGGCCAGATGGCCACAAAGCCTGAATTTAGGAGCATCTCAGGCGCGGCCATTCCCAAACAATAGAAAGTGGATTAAAATTACATTGGATTGTTTCTGCATGAAGCATGGGGGGGGGGGGTCCAGTGTAATCTGAACTAAAGTGCTCGAATAAACACTTTTTGGACATGTGAATTGTATTGATACCTTGAACAAGGATGGAATGTTTTCGGTCTAACTTTAGCAGGATAACGGGAAAACTATCAAACCAGTTTTCTTGAAACTTTGTGAAAAACTTTGTGAAACCGTTAACTTTTGAAGTGCATCAAATTAAGGAGGTGGATCCAGTTATCCCCCCCCCCCCCCCCCCATTTGTTTAACAGTGTGAGAGAGAGCATTTTTCAAAATTTTGGTAAATTTATCAACAAATAATGAACAGGTCTTTATGAAAAAAAAGTCAAACATATGTAGGTTGCGCACACACACACACACACACACACACACAAAGGCTCCATCTCACAATGTTAAAAAAGTGAAGTAAATACATATGTTCTTCGATCCACCCCTTTATCAGATCCACCTCAGACATGAATAGTTTCTTCTTGGCCCATAACATACTGCAGACTTTCACAAAGTTTCAAGAAAAAAAAAATCTTGAATTTTAACATGATCCTGTTAAAATTTATCTCTTAATATTTACAGAGATATGCGTGACGTCTTGGCAGAAGTCCTCTTGGAGCACTCTGGGTTTGTTTTGACCAAGAATTCCTCAGAAACATTTGGACCGATACTGCTGAAACTTGCTGGAGGGGTCGGCCATGGGGCAGTGAAGACACTTTTAAATGTTGTTGTGGATTAGGATGCCGGTCTGATCCTGGAATTCTCTGTCTCTGTCTCTCTCTCTCTCTCTCTCTCTCTCTCTTTCTGACGTTGTGAGAAAGCGTACCAGTGCACGGACCTCATTATATCTCAGCCACACATGCCTGAATGGGTTGTGTCACTCTGGCAGAGGCCTGCACTCCACCGAGTGCCCCCTTTTATCATATGTCAAACCTTAACAGTGGCCAATACACAGCATTCATCAATCAGTAATCGATAAACAAAATCCAAAAGCACTAGTGTATAATTAAATAAATAAATATGATCCAAAGCATTAAATACAAAATGTTAATTAAAAATTGAAACCCTTGGAATGGCCTATAAACTAACAGCAAACCCCCCGTTGTTATTAGTGAAATCAATTATTAACACGCTATGCGGTACCTTTATTAAGTCTCTGCTGTATAGCTGAACGCAAACACAGCAGCACTTGAAATAATTAAAAGTGTGTGCAACGAGCAGGCCGTGAAGACGCTGCAGACCTCTACAGGCTCCTCAGCTCTTAATTAAATAAAGCGCTCTGATCTCATCTGCACAAAACAAACACAGAATTTCACATCAAACTTGCAAAAGTTGTGTGCGGAAATTCAAATTCATTCACATAATTGAAAAAAGTTTATTTTTGTGATTTCTCCATTTATTCGTCCTATCCAGGTATACCAAATAAATGATCAATATTATTTGCAAATTATTTTATTTTGTATATTTTTTTCACACCACAGTGCTCCAATTTATATTATTTTTAACTTGTTTTGAAGGATGTTTTAAAGAAAATGGGACAAACATTCCTATGATGTGTGTTTTTATGTATTATGTGCTATTTTTTTCACACTAATACATGAATTGTGACTTTAGGGTAGATGTAACGTACACACAGATGCTTTTATTAAATTGATTTTCCAATGATGATGCTAGAAAAAAAGGGGGGGGAAGAAATATGGCTCATTTTTTCATCGTTGGGGCAGCACGGTGTCTTAGTGGTTAGTACTGTTACCTCACAGCAAGGAGGGCATGGGATCGATTCCCACCTGTGGCCCTTCTGTGTGGAGTTTGTATGTTCTCCCCGTGTTTGTGTGAGATCCCTCAGGGTGCTCCGGCTTCCTCCCACATCCAAAGAAATGCAGGTTAGGTGGATTGGAAATTTTAAATCGTCTGTAGGTCTGAATGTTTTTGTTTGTCTATATGTGGCCCTACGACAGACTGGCATGCTGTCTAGGGTGTACCCGCCCTCATGCCCTATGACTGCTGAGATAGGCTCCAGCCCCCCAACACTATCTGTATATGTGATATACTATCATTGTGACTGCACTGCCTGTCCGTGCATGCACAGAGGTCACGTAAGGCCAAACACCCAAAATAAACCTATGAAACAAAAAGCCATTCTCTTCAAAATACATGGTGGCACAAGTGTAACAGGCTTCATCGTTAGGCACAATAACTACTTTTTGTAAATTATTTTTAACATTTCATTCAGGTGCCTTTAACAAATCAAAGCATGTGAAATCTTGTAAAAGCCACAAATAGATGAACCCATGAAATATTATATGTTGTAGCGGCTAGTGAAAGAGGAGTGACGAAGGAAACCTATTTCTGTCCTTGCACTGTCACCTTTCTCAAATATCAAAATAATAATACACATGTTAAATGAAAACATCTTCACATTTAAAGGTTAGGATTAATTTTAAAGAATACGTGGTTCATTATAATCAGAAGAGTGAATTTTATCTATTTTATGTTATTTATTATTATTATTATTATTATTACTTTAATATAACATAAAAATCTTAAATTTAAAAACATGCAGACTAAATATAAATGTGAAATAATAATAATAAATTGCTGATTTTTTTTAAACTTTGGATTGAAATAACTAATTTCAGAATAATTAAACTGAAGGGGGATTTTTAGCAAAAATTTGCAAAATGAATCCATATAAAATTAGATTTTATTCTTTCTTGCACTGCACAGATTAAATTAGCTGAGCAAACGACATGAAAGAAAGGTGGGAAAAAAGTGTAGCCCAGTGATCTAAGGATGTCCTTTTTTATTATTATTATTATAATTTCTCTTCTTTCAGACTACACGTGAACATATTAAAATCTTTGGCTTGTTTGACTCTGCAAACTGAGGGAAATATGGCGCATATATTACGGTTTGGAGAACAGAGAGCACAAAACACCCAAAAACAACACAGAAAATGCTGCAAACCGGACATAGGAAATGAAATATACTGCATACAACATGATAACTGTGTGGCTATATAAACTTTAATAACGATCCTCCATTTATAGAATTATGTCCATATAGGGTGGAACAGAAATGTGCGTTTTTAAATAGCCGTTTCCTCGCGCTTCCAGTCCTCTTTATGACGTCCAAAAGACATTGTCTATTCGCTGTCCTCCTTCTCGTCCTGCACGGTGGTCGTGGAGTGGTTGTAGAGTCCTTGTGCCATGAGCTGCAGAGCCAGGCCGTTCTTGTAGCCGCTGGCCTTTTTAATCTTAGCCCTCTTATTCTGGAACCAGATTTTAATTTGGGACTCGTTCAGGTTGAGTTCCTGGGCCAGGGACTGTCTTCGCTGCTCCGTTATGTAGCGGTTCGCCTGGAACTCTGTTTTCAGTCTCTGCAGCTGCTCGGCCGTGAAGGCCGTGCGCGGCCGTTTGTCCTCCTTACTGTTCTTCTTCTTTTTCAGTTTGCGTGTCCTCGGGCCTGGTGTGGAAACAACACGGGAACGAACATGTGAATGTCACAGTCGGACCAGCAGACACGGAACATTAAATTTCCAACTGCAGGGCAACAAAACACACACGCACATACACAAAAACAAAAAACAAAACAAAACCTGGCTCAGCTCGTGCGTAAAAGCGCTCTTGATGCGCCTCATGATTTCTCTTTAAACATTCCACCATAAAATTTGCAAAAAGAACCACAGCGTTTGATTTCTGTCACAAAATACTGATAATTCATCCTCCTGCGTGCTTACAATCACCAAATAGTGTTCATTATCAAAGAAACCAACGCTCTATTTTCCCCCTCTGCCAGATAACATATATAGTTCCAATATGACGCATAATTTATGTTGATTATATATATAAGAAAAATCAACTGAGCACAAGAACATGGTCACGCATAAAACAACACTGAAGGCACACGGAGCGAAATAACGTTTTTGGAAGTTTTGCCAGCTGAGAACTTTATGATGAAAATAAAGTAGTTGCATTTAAGAGTGCAGCCTTTACAGGTCCACATCAAGTTTCTCTGCTTTAAAAAAAAACGCATACCCGCATCAAAAACCAGTTATTTTTCATCAGAAAAAAATATCCGTTTGTTGACAAAACGTCATTGTCACAAATAATGACGTCTGATGCTTTTATACCACATTTAACAGGATGTTTTGGCCTGAGTTTGTATGCACAACTGTGAAATTGTTTTTTTTATGATGCACATACAAATGCATGACTTCATTTTGTTATATATATATATATTGCAACCCAGTCTCGCGGATTGCGTGATTCAGCAGCACGAAATATAATCTATTGGTTCGTGATATTGTTACGAAAAGTGCAAAATGTTCGTCATTGCAGCACGAATTCATTCTAAATCATTCCATGACGGGTGCACGTAATTAAACGTGCAGCAGGAGTATGGTTAAGGTTAGGGTTGGGGTAGGAGTAGGGTGAGTTAAAAAAAAAAAAAACCTTCACGAAAATTGGAATCATTTCGTGACGGGAGGACGAAAAATAACACGATGCACAATAATACTTTATTTGAACATAAATTAACAGATGTCTGATCATAATTACAGTGATTAAATTTTGCAAACATTTGCCTGAATTTTGACAGGAGCACGAAATGTCCGTGTGCAGTCGAAAAACAATGGTTATTATGTGTAATTATTAAGGTTTATATTTATTATTATTATTACACCTGATTACACCATTATTATTATTATGAATGTGTAATTATTAAGACGATAAGGCCCAGCTCAGAAAAAAAAATGTGTGTGTGTGTGTGTGTGTGTGTGTGTGTGTGTGTGTGTGTGTGTGTGTGTGTGTGTGTGTGTGTGTGTGTGTGTGTGTGTGTGTGTGTGTGTGTGTGTGTGTGTGTGTGTTTTCATTCTTGCACAACAACAAGAAGCGTCTGAAGGAAACTTGTGGACTTCAGCACTCCAAGAAGTTAAACAAACCTGTACGTCAGTCAGAAATTGGGCATTTGGAAGAAAAACTCAAAATGATCAGCTTTATTTTTTAAATCTGCTTTTTTAAACCTATGCACCCTTTGTCTCCTCAGGAACAGCATCGATTCCACATCGATTCCAGCTATTTATTTATTTAATAATAAGAATAATTCGAATTTGGAGTAGATAAACGATCGAAAAACACACAAAGGGTTCAGAAGTTTTGTTGAAGTCCTTTATCGCTGAATTATTGCTCCACTAACAGAACAAAATGACTCCAATAGTGATAAATTGGATAAGAAAAAAAGAAGCAAGTCTGTTATGAATAAATAAGCCAAATGAGAAACGGCAGACTTTTAAATTGTTAAAATTGTTTTTCATTCAGGTTATTGCACTTTATTCTGCTAAATATCACTGCAACATTTATTTGTTGTAATTTTATTTATGTGTTGCTGTGTAGAATATGTTAAGGTTTGTGTTATCCAAATAGCGAAGAGTGCAAATACTACTGTCTTTTAATCTATGTTTTTGAATTTAATCTTTCTTCTAGAAATGCCTTTCAAGCAGTGGTGGCGAGAGTTGCGACAAACGATGATTTCTTTTACACGTCAGTAATGCGAGGGAAATTGATTTTCATTCAGTGACGCACACAATTTTACTTATGACGAGATCTCTTATGCGTAATGATGGAAGTGCTCATCAGGTGTGACTGCTGACTTTTGCGCTTGCTTACAATAAAATCTGCAAAAATAGGGAATGCGTTTTTGTTGTTACATATGCGTACACGCGCCAGAGTGTCGAGTCAGGTTTGTATAAAATCTACAAGTAGCCGTTATTATTATTATTATTATTATTATTATTATTATTATTATTATTATTACAACAGATTTATCAAATCTAAATATCTAAATGGCAAGAAAAAAATCTAAGAATAATTTTAAAGCCCAATTTCACTAAATGGTTTTAAACATGTCACAGTTAACACCGTGCGTAATATGGAGAATCGACACTTTTACGCACGGATCCGCCGCCCTCACACACGCACAAACGGTGGTTCGAGGACTATTTAGCGTCTTACCAGATGAGGGCCGGTCCGAGTACCGTGTACAGTAAACCCACGCGGGCCACAGCAGCGACTGGTTGTCCTTGGCTAAGGTTGGGGATCCTCCATTGCTGCCACTCATAACCACAATAGACGACGGACTGTCCGCGTATCTGCCGGTCCCGTTACTCGCCGCTTCGCCTTGTTTCGACGTGTTCTGCTTGGAGGACGGCGAGGAGGAAGAGGAGGAAGAGGAGGAGGGCGATGAAGAGGTGCTGTCGCTGCTACAGTTGGAGTCCAGGCAGAGGCTGTGAGGGGGGTGGAGGCTCTCTCTGGCAGCCGGCTGGTTCCGCTCGCGGTAACTGGCCTCCTTTTTGCAGCCAAAGTCCGGCCGGAGGATGTTGTCGATGAAAAAGTTGGTGGTTCTGTGAGCCTGCTGAGCAACCTGATGGGGAATAATCATCGGAGGGGACGGGAGGGACATGCTCTCCTCCTCGGTCGAGTCCCGGCCGCTGCCGAGCTCCTTCCGCTCCTCCATGCAGCCGCTACGTAGGAGAGAGATTTCGGCCTCTCCGTGCCAAACTCCACTTGTTGCGCGCGCGCTCCTTCCCTCGTTGGGCATCCAGTTCAGACGGACCGCGTGAAAAAATAAGCCACCTTACGTGCGACGACTTGAAACGTCACCTACAGGGGCGACATGCCCGCTGACGACCTGCGGAGACGCGTCATAGCGTCACGAGTGTCCGTGTCTCTCTGCGGCGCAGCGCAAAATCTGCGCGGACGCTCGTTCAAACTCTCCTAAAACCGTTATCTCTCCACCGTGCGCGTGTGTTCCCCCTTCTCTCTTTCTTTCTCTTTTCGGGTGCACGTGTGCGCGTGCACACGGTTAACGGACCAATCACACACGGAGATTGGCACTGTCAAGGTTGAAGGCGTCCAATGAGAGCCCAGGATTCCAATGCGCACGAGGACGCGCGGCGTCAGGATCAGCGTGGACCTACGCACGTACCCACGCACAGAAGAAACCAAAATAACAATGAGACAGTAACGTTACGCACAACATCACTAACCCAACGGAATTATTTTTTTTTCTTTTAATTTCGTCAAATAAATACTATTTGGGTATCAATTTTTAATAACGATAACAATAATCATAAATAATAAAACATTTTGTCTATGATATTTCTCAAAACAATATTGCATTAAAGCAATAAATAAACAAGTAAGTAAAACAAAACGGCACAATTTAAGAAACGTAACAGTTAATGTTGAAACTGACAGAAAGCAATAATGAAAAGAGGTAACACAAACAAAAAGGATAACACTTCATATATATATATATATATATATATATATATATATATATATATATATATATATATATATATAATAAAAACGAATTGACCAGCGGTCAATAATCATCAGAGAAAAAGATAAAAACAAAGAAAAAACAATTTAATTATTGATTTTCTTGAAAGAAGGTCTGTGACACAATAAACATTTATTTAAATTTTGACTGTGAAGTTACATGTTTTCTGTTGGTGTTTATTTATTTATTTATTAATATTTACGCTTTGCTCGCACTTTTTTTTTCCTTTAACACGTTTACTTAAATTTGTGATGAAACCGATTGTCTTTATGACAAGTGAATGACGCTTATTTAATTAAATAATTAATTTGTTAATACAAACGCTGCTCACTTAAGTCTTCAAATGGAATTTTATCCAATATTCGTTCGTTCTTTCTTTTTTTTTTTCTGTATACTCCGGTGTCACGCGCCTACAATGTGAGATGTCATATCCAAACTTAATTCCATTAGTAATAATGAGAAAACTAACACATTTGTAATGTGTCAGTAATTTGAAAACGCCGCGTGCTGTGTGTTAATTTGACTTAGTGTGAAATCTGTAGAATCGGAGAAAAAGTTGCCCTTTGAGCTCTAATTGCTGATTTGAAATATTAATAAAAAAAAAATTCTAATCACAGGACGTGTTGATGTTAACACAAACGCGGTGAAATCTTTATCCCGCAGGCCGGAGTTGGAAGTCGTGGCTACTTAATTAAATTCCAATTAGGACAGCATCAATGCGCTGTTTAGCCGCACAGTCATTGTGCGCCGACCAGCACTCGGCGCGCGCTTATCTGGCGCCGCAAAGAGCGGCTCCTTGAGAGGAGGGCAAAAGATAATTTATAGCTTTTAATTAGTCTTCATTCCGCGCGATCAGCCCGGCGTTCATCACCGAGAGAGGGCTGAATAAAAGCCGAGTCAAAAGCGCTGTCAGCGGCCCCTGGCAGGGCCCTTAATCACGGTGACGCGGGGCCCGCGCCGCGCCGCGCGCGAGCCGCGTAATTTCCAAGGTGCTGATAAAGCTTGCTGAATAATAGCGCAGCTCCGCGGAGACACCATTTACAGAAATGGCTTTATTGACGGCTTAACGTCGGTGATTCATTTTCGCTTTCACGTAATGGGATGATGAATGCGCTGACGGCGCCGCGGCTTATTGAGTGGGCAGCTGGTGCCGTCCGAGCGCCGGCACAAAACCCGCAACCCGAAGTGACGCCTTACATGCTCCGAGCTGGAAGTGACATAAGGTGGAATGTTTGTCTCACACAAGTTATTCCACGTGATGTTTTGGGAACGTTTGGAAGAAACGCGCCAGTGCGTCTGCAAAGACGTGATCACCCAAAACGGCCCACAACTGCAAAAATAGTCAAACATAATAAATAACAAATGATTTATGATTTAAAAAAAAACCTAAACAAAATGCAGGCTTTTTATGACTGTGAATCATATTTCTTTTTGCTGAATCATAAGAATTATGATGATCCATGAGGTTTTCATTAAAGTGGAAACTTGTGTCACACTGTCAATTTTTTTAACAATTAGATTAGTAAGAATGTTCAAGTTAAATCTCTCAAAGTCCAAAAAAATTATGTTGATGCACAAACAAAGAAACAATGTTGTGCAAAATCAAATTTGTAACTGCTTGTTTTGGACCTCTGTAACCTATGTCACGGAAGTCCATATCTGGGCTAGTTTCCGAGATGAGACACGCCCAGTTTATGCTTTGTGACCACAGACTACAGAGGTGGAGAGATGTAGAGGGTTTGTTTGGGTGGGGGGATTTTTTACTTATTTATTTTTAGTCTGCATCCCCCTAGTGACATTGGGATTTTTTTTTTAATGCAAACATCTGTTTTTATTTTGCCATAGTTTGTTTAATAAGTGGGAATCATTTTCTGTAACTTAGTTGTAACCAACATTTTTTAACTAATATTTGGAAATTTAAAATTTGGTCTTTTAATTAACTTAATGAAGAAAATCATGGAAAAACCACATTTAGAGTGATCCCGACTTTTCCACAGTATACAAAAAATACAGTTGCTTAATGACGATGATAATTTAACAACAATAATAATAACTTTCTTTATAAACTGCTTTCCCAAAAATCAAAGGGTGTGCAATAGAATAGAATAGAATATTTAATGTTACCAAAATACAGATTTTTGGAATGTTTTTGATCAGCCTTTAAAGTTTGATGTTATGATTGACATAATTTAACTTTCACATGATTCAAAATCAACATTTATCCTTTAGTTAGTTAGTGTTTGTGGGTTTGCCATAACCAAAGACTAGATAAGCACTTGCTCAAAGAGTGGATACTTCCCATAATGAACAAAGACCTTTCTCATCAGCTCTTTGTGATGTCATAACATATGACTATAAATCATACCTTATAATATAATATATTATATAGTAATACATAATAAATCTGCATATATAATGAATCTGAATCCTGTCGTAGAGCACAGGAGCGAAAATAAATCCACTTGCAAAACAGCAAAACTGAATCAGCTTAAACATTCCAACAACTATCTCTGAACAAAATAAGGCCAAAATCTATTCAAAATTTTAAATATAAAGCATTTTCACAATTAAATTTAACTAAATTACAGACAAAGGCAATCACATAACCTCCACCAGTCATGTGCGAGCTGGTAATCACAGAAATAATCCAGTAATATGTCTTTAAACACAATGAAACAACAAAGACTCTGTGTCAACTATTTTGTAATGTGAAAACGAATTGAAATGAATTTGAATTGGAGCAATTTTTAAAATTTGTTTAGTGGCTTTCATGTTGTATTTGTGTGTGACGTCAGATTTTAGAAACACATAATATTTCCACAAATGTTTGAGATGTAAAGATGATCTTGCCTGAGGACAGAGCGACCTGCAGTGGAAGAAAATGTACTGAAGGTTCGAATGAAACTGCTGCTCAGCAAGCGATCACATAGCCATGCTGCTCTCTAGTGGGGGAATAGGGAAAGACCAAGGTTGAACCACAAATACGAAGTGATAACTGTGCAAAAGATAATAACATCAAATAAATTCAGTAATTTGTAGAGATTGGTTTGTCCCTATTGTTTGTTTTCTTCTTACTGTTAATCGCTCATGTGGAGTTGATCAATTCTGTCACAACCGCTTTCCCTTTTATCTTTCTTCTTTATGACATCACAAATATGAGCTCCGTGTTGGGGCGGGGATTCTGCACCCTCCACTGTTAGTCTGAGGATTTCTTGTTTGCTTTGGTCACTTTTATGCAGCATTTTTAATATTCTGATCATTAGTTGTTGACAAGGCACTCGGATGTTTGCAGTGTCTCACCGTTGACCGATTGATGTCATTATGCAATGTCACCAACATCACTTTGAGCACGTGGAATCAGTGAAATCACCTGGTGGAGCGGGTGGTTGCAAAGAAAGCCTGCACCCTCTTGGCCCTTTCTGGAAGGAGTTTGAGACCAAAGAGCATCGGGCATGTTTGTTTCTCAAAATGCACCATACTGTTACTACTTTTTTATAATAATAATAATAAAACAATAATAACATGTTTTTTAAAGTTCAGAACATCACAATTAGTTTATTCCTGTTGTATCTATCTGTGGCATATCCAAGAGTGCTCTTGACTAGAGGTGGGCGGATTGATCCTAATATCGATAATAACGATACCAACACTGGTATCGATATTGAACGATCCTCCTGTAAAAAGATCGATAAACTCTTCTGCACGCACTGACTGCTGCACGCGCAGATTCATCAAAGTCTGTTCTCTGTCTGTAAGCGCAGCACTGCGCTGTGTCACACAACATGGAGCAGTGCACCCTGCCCCCTCTGGTCTTTTGTTGTTGCGCCATCACGTGGCTCAGCAGTGCCAGCCAGCAGCCATGCAGGTAGGCTCAGCCTGGCCTGCCACCTCAGTGCTCTCTTCAAGTCAGCCCTCTAAGTCAGGAGATTTTAAGTTGTGTTGTTTTTTTAAACAAAAATGTTGATTGTGATAATAAAGTATTTTGTTGTCAGGTACAATGTTTGGTGAAATTCTATCCTGGGATCCTTTGTATCTATAAAGCTTAAATATGAAAAAGTTTCGGTATCTGTATCGATATCGGTGATACTGGGCCTGTATTTAATTGGTATCGGATCAATACCAAAATTCCCGGTATCTCCCACCTCTATTCTTGACATCTGTGACTTTGGACTTTTCATTGCATTTCACTTTGTGTTTTCACCATTCTGGGATGAAATGTTTGTGCAATGACCACAAAAAGGTCTCTGTGTCTGAATGTGACTTGTTGTCTGTGAAGATTCTCAGTCATCCAGCGAGGTGAAATGTGTGTATCTCCTGGGCCATCTCCAGTTGCTGAGGTCCTGCAAACCAATGGACTGCTTATTTCTCTGTGTTGAATTATGCACAGAGAAATGCTTCTCAAGGCCAAAATGTCATAGCTAATGTTCCTTCATAATGCAAGTGATCGTCTTCATTGTAGTCTTCCTAAGTCACTGTTCATTTGACATAAAGTCATTCCAGCGGTACCCAAGGATCCTCTGAAGACACCAGGTACCAAGGGTTAGTACCTGGTTAGCATGTAATTCACACAACTATACAATAAGACTGACTGGAGGCACCAGAACTCTGAGAACATTGTAAGGCATATCTGAAGGTCAGGAAGTGGGCTTCTTGTTGGCCTTTGAGACATTTTGCTACTCTTCCAGGCGGCTTCCAATTATGTAGGTAGGTAACTAGCTAGGTAGCTAGCTAGCTATTGTTATCTAGCTAGCTAGCTAGATAGAGGGACTGCAGATACAAATTAGCTTTAAGCTAACTCTGGTACAATGCATTAAATGGAAACATTTATGTTCTTTATCGTACATGGTCCCTTTACAAATAAATGAATAAAAAAAAAATCTTGATAGATAGACGGGTGAATAGTAACTGTCCATCAAGCTCGTTGATGCCATAACTTTTACAGTCAGATTGTGCAACATGTAAACATTAAAGTTTACTTGGATATGCCCCAAACGCACTTATGCCATTCAGGCTTTGTGCTATTGATCATTAAGATCGGGCACAAAATGTACACGTGACATGGTTGTTGATATCCCTTGATCATTTTGCGGTAAACCATCACTTTTACAGCCAGTTTTATTCCAACAAGTGAGGGGATACAGTGGGCCTGATATACTAAAGTTTTGACGTGTGTAAAAACATGCACAAACATCATAGCACTTGCAAAAAAAAAAACCTTCATGCTGATTTATTTTGAAACCTTTACGTTAACTTATTGCGTTTGACAGACTGCTGTTCCAGCAGCACAGAGACTTCTGCCTCCTCATATGCAGAAGAAAAAAATTATTTTGGGGTGACTCATGATAGTGTCATTGATATGTGGAATGCACGGCTGTCTGTGTGCATTCCCCTGACAGAATGCAGTACAATTATTCACCAGTTTGCTTAAATACTGTGGATGTAACAATCATTAAATGTCTGAAATAGGAAAGCTTTTTCTTTTTAATCGGCAGCTCGTGAACACGCTCAGTTATGTGAGCAATGAGCATACCTGCAAAGTGGCTGATTGAATTTCATTTTGCATTTACATCCGATAAAGCATAAGCAGGGGTGGTGGCCAAGTGGTTAATGCGCTTGGTTTCAGTTCAGAAGGTTCCGGGTTCAAATCCCACCCCTGCCACATTTCTCCATGTAATGTGGAGTTGCGTCAGGAAGGGCATCCGGCGTAAAACTTGTGCCAATTCAACATGCAGATCCACCTTAGATTTGCTGTGGTGACCCCAAGTGCAAACAAGGGAGCAGCCGAAGGGACTTACTTACCCGATAAAGCATAAAATCCTGATTTAAATACTGCTGTCTACTTCACGTCACATTACCACCTGATATCAATTTTGTAATTAGTCTTAGTAGGTAAGTCATTTGCCAAACTGTTTCCTCTGCAATGCACAAAACTTTGGATTATTCAGGCAATTTAGCACTTGCTGTCTGGGATCTTAGTAAATCAGGTCCAGTATGTCTTGAACATTCATTACGTCAGTCATTAAGAACAGTGAGGTGGCACAGCAAAACAAGTGTTCATTTTGTGATAAAAGCATGGAATTTGGCACATATTCTAAATTAACTAATGCTTATTTTCAGATATGGAGCCATCCTGGAGCTGACCTCTATTGAGCTACAGGGTCAATAAAGAATTACACAGGGGTCAAAATTTTAAAATACTCCAGTCATGTTGAAACTATGCCACATTATTTATTTGATCATAACGATTCCAAAAAGGTATAGTTTGGACTATCTATGACTAAATGTTCTGGAGTTATCGGGTAAAAACAGCAAAAATGGTGACAAAGATCAGTTTCAGTTTGTATAGGGGTCAAAAGTTAAAGTTGCTCCAATTTTGGTAAAAAGTAATGCAAATTATTGATTGAAATAAAAGGAATAATAAATGGAATAGTTTTGATTGTGTTGAATGCTTGGTCTCCAAAATAAAGGTCAAACAAGGTCGACGTCCATTGGATTCTATGATGTGTGACATATGTTAGCCTGGTAATATAATAACTAAGCATGACAGATGGTGCAAACTGTTCCTTTTTAAAATGCTATTAACTCAACCAATAATTTGCCTCATTTTTTTACCAAAATTGGAGCAACTTTAACTTTTGACGCCTGTACAAACTGAAACTGACCTTTGTCACCATTTTTGCTGTTTTTAACCCCATAACTCCATGGAAGTCAGTCATAGATAGTCCAAACTATACCTTTTTGGGATCGTTATGATCAGACAAATAATGTGGCATCGTTTTAAACATGATTGGAGCATTTTTAAATTTTGACCCCTGTGTAATTATTTTTTGACCCCTGTAGCTCATTAGAGGTCAGCTCCAGGATGGCTCCATATCTGCAAATAAACATGAGTTAATTTAGAATATGTATGCCAAATTCCATGCTTTTTTCACAAAATTAACTATTTTGATGGAAATTTTAGCTAAGCTGCACCACTAGAAGCATAAACAGTATGGTACTGCAGAGTACTCACACACCTGCCCGGAGGAGGTGGTTCTCAAAAACTAATAGACAATGCAAGAAAGAGATAAACGAGGGAAGAACCAAAAACACCCCGTGACAACTCTGAGGGAGTTATAGGCTTCTGTGGCTGTGATTGGAGAGTTTGTGTGTATAGCATCTTTTGCTAGATGGCACATGGAAGACTTGGGCCTACATGTGTTCCATTTTCTTGCACTAAAATGCTTCTACGCTTCATTCAACCATGAAGCTGTGACTTTTGGAGGTCTTGTTTCCGGTTGTTATTTCAGATGTAATACTGCTGCTGGCCACTTGGTGTCAGAGTAAGTTAGATTTTAAGTTAGTGCCTACATCCGGAGAGCACCAGGGGTTTCACTGACAGGCGCCATATTGTTTCCAACTCCAGAGTGACGACACACATTTAAAGGCAGTGGATTGTTGGTTGCATGATTTCACTCTGTAAAAAAGTTTTAAAATGACATAATGTTGTCCATGTGGATGCAAAAATCTGAAATGGCTGTAAAAATGTCACAGAATTATCAAAATTTGTATATGTGTGTGTGTGTGTGGGGGGGGGGGGGGGGGGGGGGTGTATGTTAAGTGGCAGAGGTTTGCGCTGAAATGTTCCATAAGCCTTAAACTCTGATTGCCCTTCAACAATTACTGATTAAATACAGCCACTGAGCTGTGAAATAAGTAGACTGTAAAAAGGTTTGAGGATAACGATAAGAACGCTTCCAATACGGATGCTTATTTACATTGTGGTCCTCGAGCACAGAGCTGCTGATCCGCAAGCTGCCCTTCCAGTGCCTGGTGAGAGAAATCGCTCAGGACTTCAAGACCGACCTCTGCTGTCTTGCGGTATGTTTGGTGAGTATACATTTATTTTATTGTTGCTTGAAAATGATTTTTGGGGACTTTTTTCAAAGGCCCATTTGATTGAGTGGTGTCGTATTGAAAATCTACTGTCTTTAGCCTCCGGTGTTACCGTCGCGGGGTACGGATGTGGGACCTGCAAAGAATTCAAGTCATTAAAAAGATATAAACCTCTCACAGTGGCCACGGAGCTCTGGGCTCCGATTACCGAGACCGTGCGGCGCTGCAGATTTTGCCGCAAGAAGTATGTCCTTGCGGGCAACAGGTGTTACTGGCCGCTCGGCATCAAAACAGAGAAGAACGGAGAAGAACGTCGCCCGCTGTTGATGTCGCCGCTGATCTGAGCATACGGAGCTGTATCTCGCATATTCATTGCAGCTTACTTTTGGATGTTGAAATCCGGATGTGTATAACAGTAACATTACTAACAGATAAAATCAATTTCAATGCGGGATCGGACTGAAGGCTTTTTTTTTTCTTCTTCTTCTTGTTTTGATCGGCCTGAAGGCGCAAGCGTGTCGTCTTCTCCCCGACGTCATGGAAATGACCCGGATGTACACACTGTTTTCATGGAGGGCTAAATTTTAGCTGCAAATTTGTCATTTTTAAACAAAGATTTCTCCGCTGAATTACAAATTTGGGCTTACAGATTTACTTTACTGCATTCATAAGGGTCTTATAAATACATATCAGCTATTTCTTTCTGAGATCTGACCACATTTATTTCAATGCAGGTCTACTTTAAAGGAATGGTATATAGCGCTTTTCCATCTCCATCAGACATTCAAAGCGCTTTACAATAATGCCTCATATCCACCCCGATGTGAGGTTGCTGCCATTCAAGGTACTCACTACACACCGGGCGCAACTAGGGGATTAAAGACCTTGCCCAAGGGCCCTTAGTGATTTTCCGGTCAGGGTGGGATTTGAACCGAGGATCCTCTGGTCTCAAGACCACCACCTCCCCTAAAGGAACACTTTGCAAACACATCAAATCTCAAAGAGAAATTATTATGCTGGGTATCTTTCTTGATATGGACTAATGTGTTAGGAATGAAAGGATGCCACATCGTTTGATGGAAATTCTAATTGTTAATCTATTGAGGGCCGAATTCAAAGACACCTCAAAAAGCAAAGTGAAAAATGATGCAACAGACTTGTCCATTTTGCCAAAATTTCATTTCAGCAACTCAAAATAGTACTCAGTAGTAGTAAAATTCAGTAAGGTATGTGTTCTATAATACACTCAACAAAAACATAAACGCAACACTTTTGGTTTTGCTCCCATTTTGTATGAGATTAACTCAAAGATCTAAAACTTTTTCCACATACACAATATCACCATTTCCCTCAAATATTGTTCACAAACCAGTCTAAATCTGTGATAGTGAGCACTTCTCCTTTGCTGAGATAATCCATCCCACCTCACAGGTGTGCCATACCAAGATGCTGATTAGACACCATGATTAGTGCACAGGTGTGCCTTAGACTGCCCACAATAAAAGGCCACTCTGAAAGGTGCAGTTTTGTTTTATTGGGGGGGATACCAGTCAGTATCTGGTGTGACCACCATTTGCCTCATGCAGTGCAACACATCTCCTTCGCATAGAGTTGATCAGGTTGTCAATTGTGGCCTGTGGAATGTTGGTCCACTCCTCTTCAATGGCTGTGCGAAGTTGCTGGATATTGGCAGGAACTGGTACACGCTGTCGTATACGCCGGTCCAGAGCATCCCAAACATGCTCAATGGGTGACATGTCCGGTGAGTATGCCGGCCATGCAAGAACTGGGGCATTTTCAGCTTCCAAGAATTGTGTACAGATCCTTGCAACATGGGGCCTTGCATTATCCTGCTGCAACATGAGGTGATGTTCTTGGATGTATGGAACAACAATGGGCCTCAGGATCTCATCACGGTATCTCTGTGCATTCAAAATGCCATCAATAAAATGCACCTGTGTTCTTCGTCCATAACAGACGCCTGCCCATAAAATAACCCCACCGCCACCATGGGCCACTCGATCCACAACACTGACATCAGAAAACCGCTCACCCACATGACACCACACACGCTGTCTGCCATCTGCCCTGGACAGTGTGAACCGGGATTCATCCGTGAAGAGAACGCCTCTCCAACGTGCCAAACGCCAGCGAATGTGACCATTTGCCCACTCAAGTCGGTTACGACGACGAACTGGAGTCAGGTCGAGACCCCGATGAGGACGACGAGCAGGCGGATGAGCTTCCCTGAGATGGTTTCTGACAGTTTGTGCAGAAATTCTTTGGTTATGCAAACCGATTGTTTCAGCAGCTGTCCGAGTGGCTGGTCTCAGACGATCTTGGAGGTGAACATGCTGGATGTGGAGGTCCTGGGCTGGTGTGGTTACACGTGGTCTGCGGTTGTGAGGCTGGTTGGATGTACTGCCAAATTCTCTGAAATGCCTTTGGAGACAGCTTATGGTAGAGAAATGAACATTCAATACACGAGCAACAGCTCTGGTTGACATTCCTGCTGTCAGCATGCCAATTGCACGCTCCCTCAAATCTTGCGACATCTGTGGCATTGTGCTGTGTGATAAAACTGCACCTTTCAGAGTGGCCTTTTATTGTGGACAGTCTAAGGCACACCTGTGCACTAATCATGGTGTCTAATCAGCATCTTGATATGGCACACCTGTGAGGTGGGATGGATTATCTCAGCAAAGGAGAAGTGCTCACTATCACAGATTTAGACTGGTTTGTGAACAATATTTGAGGGAAATGGTGATATTGTGTATGTGGAAAAAGTTTTAGATCTTTGAGTTCATCTCATACAAAATGGGAGCAAAACCAAAAGTGTTGCGTTTATATTTTTGTTGAGTGTATATTCCATTTAAGGTAGAACTATATTAGTGTATACTAAGGTATATCTAAATATCTAAAAAAAAGGAAGCATAGAATAGAAGAGTAGAATAGAGTAGAGTAGAGCCACCTAGGTGCCTGGTCTTGAGAACCAGGGATGGTAGGTTAATTAGGAGCATGCCTAACAATTTTATTGCATGCTCCTAATGAGACAACGGATGGTGTCCTGGGTGATCTCCTTTTATACTTAGTTTCTGGATAGTCTGAGGTGCAAGTTGGCGGCGTTGGATGGACCCACACATAATGTCCCAGAGGTGTTCAATTGGATTTAGGTCAGGCGAGAGTAGGGGGCCATTCAATGGTTGGGGATGGTCTAGTGGTTAATTCGTTGGGCTTGAGACCAGAAGATCCTCTGTTCAAATCCCAGCCTGACTTGGGCAAGGTCCTCTATTGCTCACAGTGTGTAGCGAGCACCTTGTATGGCAGCAGCCTGACATCGGGGTGAATGTGAGGCATAATTTGTGTCTGATGCAGATGGAAAAGTGCTATATAAATGCAGTCCATTTACCATTTACCATTGAGTCCTTCATCCTCCAGGAACTGCCTGTATACTTTGTCTACATGAGGCCAGGTGTTGTCATGCATGATGAGGAACCACGTAGGGTCTGACAATGGCTCCAAGGATTTCATCCTGATACCTAATAGCAGTCAGGGTGCTGTTGTCTAGCCTGTACAGGTCTGTGTGTCCTTCCAGACCATCACTGACCCACCACCAAAGCGACCATGCTGAATGATGTAGCAGCAGCAGAACTTTATCCATAGTGTCTCCAGACCCTTTCACCTCCGTCACATGCTCAGGTTGAACCTGCTCTCATCTGTGAAAAGCACAGGGCACCAGTTGAGGACCTGTCAATTCTGGTGTTGCCACCAGAATTGGCCAATGCTGCCAAAAAAAACTGCCAATGCCCACTAAAGGACATCAGGCCCTCAGGCCACCCTCATGAAGTCTGTTTGTGATTGTTTGGTCAGAGATATTCACACCAGTGTCCTGCTGGAGGTCATTTTGTTGGGATCTGGCAGCACTCATCCTGTTCCTTCTTGTACAAAGGAGCAGATAGTGGCCCTGCTGATGAGTTAAGGACCTTCTGTGTCCCTGCCCAGCTCTCCTACAGTAACTGCCTGTCTCCTGGAATCCCCATCATACTCTTGAGACTGTGCTGGGAGATACAGTAAACTGTCTGGCAATGGCACTTAATGATCTGCCCTCCTGGAGGAGTTGGACAACCTGTGTAACCTCTGTAGAGTCCATGCTACCACACCATGCTACCAGTAGTGACACTGGCCCTAGTCAAATGCAAAAGTAATGAAAAATCAGTCAGAAAAGATGAGGAAAGAAAAAAATGTCAGTGGCCTCCATCTGTGAAACCATTCTTGTTTTGGGTGTTGTCTCATTGTTGCCCCTTTAGTGCACCTGTTGTTAATTTCATTAACACCAAAGCAGGTGAAACTGATTAACACCCCCCCCCCACCACCACCACCACCGCTACTTAACTGACCAGATCAATATCCCAAAATCTGAATTGACTTGATGTTATGCAATACACAGTATATCTGTTAGTACAGTAGTCCTTTAATATTCACAGCACTTTGTGCTCCGGTCACAAAATGAGTCACATTTTTGTGGTGTTTTTGTTAGTTTACTATTTCTAACCCTACCCCTTCTCCTAACCATAACCCCGTCCCTGCATCACCCCACGTTTCGTGCTCCTGTCACAAAATGAATTTGTGATCCTGTCATGAAAATGTGATGCTTTTTGTGACGGTATCACAAACTAATAGATTCATTTACGTTTTGTGATGCCATCAGGAAATGGCATGAGATAGGGTTGCACTTTCTCCACATTTTGTTATTTTACAGCCTTATTCCAAAATGGATGAAATTAATTTTTTCCCTCAAAATTCTACACACAATACCCCATAATGACAATGCAAAAAAGTTTTTTTTTTCTTTTTTTTTTTTTTTTAGATTTTAGCAAATTTATTAAATACTAAAAATAAAAAACTAAGAAATCACATGTACATAAGTACAGGAAGCTCAAAATTGAGCTCAGGTGCATCATGTTTCTACTGATCATCCTTGATGTTAATTCTGCAGCTAAACTGGAGTCCAGCTGGGGTAAATTCAGTTGACTGGAGATGATTTGGAAAGGCATACACCTGTCTACATATTAGGTCCCACAGTTGACAGTGCATGTCAGAGCATGAAACCAAGCATGAAACCATTGTCTTGAGGCACAAATCTGGGGAAGATTACAGAAACATTTCTGCTGCTTTGAAGGTCCCAGTGAGCACAGTGGGCTCCATCATCCGTATAAGCAAAAACTTCGGGTCCACCAGGACTGTTCATAGAGTTGGCTGCTCTCTGAATTGTCATTGTGGGGTGTTGTGAGTAGCATTGTGAGCGGGGGAAATTAATTTACTCCATTTTGGAATAAGGCTGTAACATAACAAAATGTGGAAAAAGTGAAGCATTGTGAATACTTTCTGGCAGTGCCAGTAGAAAGTTCGTATTCCTATAGAAAATTGGGATCTTAAGTAGATTTTTTTCATGGATGGTCGTATGAGGCTGTGTTTGAAGAGGTGTACTTACTCTTACATAGTTTTAACAGACAAAGTGTACCTTTGTTAAGCCTTGGTTGACAGTGAGATACAAAGAGACATGCAAATACAGTTATTTAAAGAAAAAGATTGACATTCATCTAACATGGTCAGACATATATACACACATAGTGATATAGGAAGGAATAAACACAGTTAGTGTACATGAAGCACAAACATATGGATGTGAATACAGTAGTTATTGATAATGTGAGTCAGGGACATTTAAGTTTGTTGCAAAATGTGTGGACTGATTGGTAACTATTGTGTTTTCATATATTTTGGCTTTAAGCAAGGACAGTGTAGGGAGTTGGACCCCATTTAACTAATGTGAAGTACCGCTATTGGTGCTTTTTGTTTTTTTGCCCATTGTGGGTGAACCCACAATGGACCCTCGTATGTGGCCCTCCGGTAATTTGTATCCTGTCCAGGTTTTACCCAACCTTTTACTCTATGACTGCTGAGACCGGCTTCCCGGTGACCCTTAACTGGAGTAAGCAGGTATCCATTAAGTTTAATTGTAAAATGCATATTCACACATTTACAACACATTCTGGCATGTCCCACCACAAAATAATCACCCCCCCCCCCACCCCCCCACTCCATAGACCCACCAACAGAAAACATCTGGGCACGCCAACGTAACGTATAATCTGTTGTGTGGGCCGCTGAAGAGGAGGTACTGCTGGCCCACCACCACAAGATGGCGCCATGCTTGAAGTGCGGGCTTCAAGCACGAGAGGGCGTCGGAGCGACCAGGAGTGACAGCGGTCACTCATCATCCGTACCAGCTGTCACTCATCCACTACTCATCACCACCACCATAAAGGCCGGACTGCAACTCCACCTCCCCGCCGAGAAATCAACTACCAATCAGGTAATTTTCTCTGCTGACTAAAATTCGAGTATTAGTCTGATCTCTTTTTGCAGCCGTTTTCCTGGGACGGATACCCTGTCTGTGGAGTTGGCGTTTGGTGTGGACTGCGACGGCTTCGCCTCACACCCCACCCAGATAAGTGGTTATCTCAGGAGCTGCACGAGTGTGTGATTGGAGGTGGAGGTTCTCCCTCCTTTACTGAATACAGACTGTGGGATTACTGAGTGTGCGACCTCACACTCATCTTTACTGTCTCTGTTCTCTGCCAGCAGTACCGGGTCTGACTGCTGAAGACAGCGGCCACCTGGGGTGCAGGGCTTGGCGGCTCCGGTGTTCTTCAGCTCCGTTGGCGGTGGAAGCTGTGTGGATCCGGCTTTTCTCTCTCCAGGCGTCTTCTATCGTCGAGCCTGCCCACACGTCACCTGGTGTATGATTGACAGTCACTGTATTGTTATTGTCTGTCCATCGTTGTGTGATTCACAACATTAAATTGTTACCTTTTGGCTATTCCATTGTCCGTTCATTAACGCCCCCTGTTGTGGGTCCGTGTCACGACACTTTCACAACATAATCCTGATATTATATTTGCCTTATTTAATTATTAGATAACAGTCATTTCTGAACACCTTAAGCTTTCAAATTGACACATTCTCATCAAGTGACGATAAGAAAAAAAAATCATTAGTCTGGACTCAAAGAATAACCCTGATGCTTAATTATTTATCTGCATTAATATCCCTTTAATTATTAACAACAAGTGAGTATATGTGTAAGGATGAGCAGTGAAGGCCAAAGATCAGCACTCCTTTACCTCAGCTCCCTCCTGATTAATGCATGAGGGAGACGAGCCCTTCATCTATTATTACTGTGGAAGACCTGCTGGACCTTTGGGAGAAACTCTGCTTAAATATAATACTTCTGGCACAAAGTTAAGAAATACTTTTCTAACATTGCACAAAGATTGCAAAGCTGATTGCCACTGTTCCTCAAACGCATGCAGGAACAGCTCAAATGATGTAGTCAAACTGGTATTAATAAAAGATTTTTTACACACACACACACACACACACACACACACACACACACACACACACACACACACACACACATATATATATATATATATATATATATATATATATATATATATATATATATATATATATATATATATATATATATATATATATATATATATATATATATATATATATATATATATATATACAGTGTATCCAGAAAGTGTTCACAGTGCTTCACAAAAATTGCAGGATTGCAAAACAGAATTGCAAAAAAAAAAAAAAATTCATGTTGTCATTATGGGGTGTTGTGAGTAGAATTTTGAGAGAAAAATGAATTTCATCCATTTTGAAATAAGGCTGTAACATAACAAAATGTGGAAAAAGTGAAGTGCTGTGAATACTTTCTGGAAGTACTGTGTGTGTAGATATGTTTGTATGTATGTATATGTGTCCTTGCCAAATTAAGATGCAGCAATCAAAACAATAAATCACCATACACAACAATTAAAAATAAACAGGGAACTTGTATATAAAGAACGTTTAATAATTAAAACTAGAGCACCATGCTCATAGAGCGCAAACCGCTGCCAAGAGTAGTTGACAAGTCCACAAAATTTTACTTTGGAAAAAAATTTCAAGGTCAAAGCCCTGTTAGAAGTGACTTTCCATAAGCTAAATTAGATATGATCAAATGTCAGCAGTATGTATTTAGTTCATGCACTTGAATCAGTTTTGTTTTCTTTTTTTGTTTGTTTTTTTTTGTGATGTTGTCAGTTATTATTTTTCAAATTTTTCAGTTTCTGAATTCTTTTTCAGATCATTTTCACAGAACATTGGGTATCTTTGCTATACACAATTTGTCATTGCTTTTTGGCACTTGGTTTCTGACTGATAACTGGAAGACAGACAAACAGGCATAAAATTGGAACCTCCATCCAATTTTGGTGGTGTAGTTAAATCCATACCAGAAAAATGAGTGATTGAGGCACTTTTGATTGAGATATAATGCAAAATGTATATCAAATGTCCACAAAATCCACAATCCGGATCAGATCCGGATCAAACTTTGACAGGTGTTAGTGAGTGCCAGTCTGCACCTCACTTTCAAATATGAGAGTGATTGGGGCATGTTTAGTTAAGATATCATGTAAAATATACATTAAATGGGGTTTTCAATGTTAAATTTAAAGGGCCATAAATCATCTATAATCTGGATTAGATCCAGATCAAACTTTGTCAGTTGATAAGGGATACCATCCTACATAACACTCTCGAATATGAAAAAAATGCTATCTTTTTTTTTTGACAGAGTTATGAATTTTTGAAAATTCGTTCAGTGTTAAAGATGGGGATTTTTCCAATTTTCAAAGATTTTTTCTGACTTTACCCTTTGATCTATGATCTTAAAAACTGAATCAGTTATTTCTTATCAGGATATGAATCTTCAGTAAAAATTGCTTAATGATATATGTGAAATTGTGGGTTCCAGGCTGTTCACAAAGAGACAGACAAACAAACAGGCGCAATAACATAACCTCCTCCAACTTTGCTGGCAGAGGTAATAATCAAATAAATTTGAAGTCAATGAGATAAAAAAAAAAACAGCCACCACTGATTGCAAATGTCAATTGTAATTTCAAGATCCTACTCATACATGTTAATTATTACACATAATAGACAACAGATAAATAATGCAATGCAATGCAATGCAACAGATAAATAATGCAATGCAATGCTAAAATACTCTCGGCTGTATGAGCACTGGATTCTTTATCATTTGCAGTTGTTTAATTATTAATTATTAAAATCCTGTTGTTGCTTTATAATATCCTAACAAACATTCCCTTCTACCAAAACCCAAACGAAAATCTGGAAATCTTTGGGAGAGCCTATGTTCTAGTCTCAAAAATTCAGTCTGTTACAGTCTGGAGAGCACAGACTGAATTTTAATAAATACAATAAATGTTATCATCTTAAAACTCTCCAATTTAAAAGTGCATATAATGAGGATGAACTGATTAGCCATTGGTTGATCCAAATTCAATAAGCAACTCTATTTATTTACGTTACATAGCATATTTGTACATTTACTACAGATTGTGTTACGCCACCACGCAAAAATGATCCTCACATAACTCTACCAAGAAAAAAAAAATCAAATCTCTGGGGCTGTCAGTGCTTCCTTAATTTTTCAGTTATATTTCAGTGTGACATAACTGGAATTGTGATCATCTCAGATTTGGTCATTAGCAGCATGTGTAATGGTCGTAATGTGTGTGCATATGTGTGCATGCATGACTGATGAAATCTTCTGATGTGTGCACGTCCCCTCATCTGCCATGCTGCCTAGGCCCCTATAACCTTTTAGTTGAGTCTCTGAGGGCCATCACTCTCATCTTGCATCCTCGGCCTGTCAGTCATCGGTCTGAGGAAAGATTAAAGATAAAGTCCTCACTGGTGTTCTTACAATAAAAGCTGCTTAAATGACTTGTTTCTTTAACCTTTACTCACCTTTAGTCTTGGCTGTCAGACTGACATAACAGAGCATCCAGGGACATTAATAAATAACTGATATCTTGGATAAGTCATTGTCAGAGCCACTTAAAATGAATGAATACATCCACAGAAGTGGGTTGCATTAGTTATATACCTTTCTGTAACGAGACAGAGACATCAGTTTCATTATTCTGGATGTGTGCTACTACAAATGCCAGTTAAGACTGGAAGGTCTGAGGTAAAAGCACCTGTGGGGATGAAGACAGTAAGGGATATGTCAATCTGACTTTTGACCCCAGTAACCTCAACATTTACTCAGTTGATTGACTTCTGGCTGACCTTCCCAGGGCAATTCCAAAATCCATCTAAGTGTGTGCAAATAGAGTTAAATATCAAATTCTTTGACCTTTGTCAAAATGAATCTTTAAGGACAATGTTAGGGTCAACATTTCTTAACATACCAAGTTTGGTAGAAAATGGCTGGAGGACCTGAAAGGATGAGACCACCAAACAGAGGCAGACATGTCTTTGGACCCAGTAATTGACCTTCAGCAAATCTGTCCTTGCTGGGAAATTGTAGAACCCACTTCCATATCTGCACAACGTTTGGTGCAAATCAGAGTGAAAAACTGAAATTTTGACCACTGACCCAAATGACCTTGACCTCAGGGACTGACCTTTGACCAACTTGACCTCGCCTGGGAAAGTACCAAGCCCGCCCCCACACGTGTCCTAAGTTTGGTGGACATTGAAGTAAAAGATAAATAATACACTGTTGACTTCAACCTTTAAAAAAAAACCCTAAACCTCACTCCCAACAACTCAAATGGATTCTCTGGTCACAAGGCCAGAGCCCTGGGTTTTAGCCTTCTGGTTCGAGAGTCCGACTCCCATGCCAAGGATCGTGAGTTTGTGTCCCCAGGGGTGCAAATGGGTGTAGTCATAACAACACAACACAGAGTGCAGCCGCTACAGTGGTGCCGTGACCCGGATGGGAGTGAGTTTAGGGGGATGAGTGTAACGGAGGCCAGCAAGTGTTGCTGTGCAGATGTAGTTAGAAGCCTCACTCCCAACAGCTCACAAGGATTCTCTGGTCACAAGGCCAGAGCCAGAGCCCTGGATTTTAGCCGTCTGGTTAAAGAGTCCGAATCTACCACCCCGAGGATCGTGAGTTTGCATCCGAGGGAAGCGAATGGATGGAGTCATAACAACACAACGCAGAGTGCAGCCGCTACACATGTACACAACAAAGTTTGGCAGAAATTGACTAAAGCACCTCGGAGGAGTAGTGGCGCAAATGCACAAAACAACGTTTCTCAAATTATAGTATGATGAAACAAATTTCCAAAGAACATACTCATTATGTAATACCATATATGGCTAAACTATCACGTTTCAAATCATGAGACATTTCTCTATGCATTAATTTCTGTGATGTGCACATAGAAATTCCACCTGTATTCCTCTTCCACTTATTATTTTGTTTGTTGCTGTTTGTTGGATGAGCTTGTCACTGACTATCAGATAAGAACGAATATTCTGAGATCATTCAGATTTTCTGGCTCAGAAAAATGCTTGGCTGATGTTGCGTTTTTGTCTTCAAAGTGCTGTTTTCCCTCAGCTGTGTGAGAAAATGGGTCGAACCAGGGAGTGTGGATATGCAAATAACTATTAAATTAGTGTTGTTTGCAGTCCAGAGTATCTGTTCATATGTATGAATACAATAACTCAAAACACTTTGATCCAATTTGGACCAAATGTGAGGGGATGTTTAGTGATGGCCATGGCTGAGAAACGCACCTAGAGGAGACAAACACAGAGGGACTTCATGAAAAGCAGTTTATTGACAAGACTTTTGACAGATGATCTGGACATGTGCAGAGCTCATTCAGGCTTTCCTGGCAAAATACATCACTCTTGTAATCTGTCAGGCTTCCTACTCTACTAATATGGCTCTCTCTGATTTTTGGCTGTTCAGAACGACACTAAAAGGGATTCGATATGAGTTGCAAGAAGACTTAATGCGGAATGCAATGTCCCAGCTGGACACCATTCCAAAAGAAGACTTTCAGAAATGTTTCTATCAATGGCAGAACCATTGGGAGAAGTGTGTGTGTGAGACAGTAGGGAGTCTGAGGAATCACAAAAAAAGCCTGAATCAGTTGAGCAGAATGAGCTGCTGCGAGACTTCCAGATACAGTTGCTGCTTCTCCACCGCCAGCTGCTTTGGCACAAATTTTGCTGACACTCTCCACATGCCCAAATTGTCCATCAAAATGGAATCTGTGCTAATCCCCACATCTTCCGCAAATTTTAGTATGGTGATGCGACAGCCATCCATGACCAAAGTCCATATTCTGTCAATCACTTTGGTCATTTCCATTTGTAGATGGCCTCAAGTCATTCCGTCACGAAAGTCCAAGGAAGGTACAATACCTGTCTGCAATCTAAGGCTGACTGCTCATGACTGGCGTGCTCTGTGGATTAGAGAAAATTAACACATGAGCAAGAAGGTTCCCTACAACTCTCCACCAAATGAGACCTCACATGCTGCTTTTGTTTCTGTGGGATAAAATAACTTTGGATACTTTTGCATGCACCTCGTATTTGTTCCTGTTGGAATAATCCAATAAGTGAAATTGATGCATGCTCATTTAATAGTTTGTGTATTGTGAATATGTGTTGAATGAAGATTATTGTTGAATTTCACTTGCACATTTAATTTTTTATGCATATCTTGATCATCATCTGATCTTGGTATGCTAACATTTTTATACTTCAACATATTGAAATTTCAGCTCTTTGGGTTTGTTTTTCAGGGTGTTAGAGCCCCCACACACAAACATACACACAAAAATAATAATTCTAAACGTAATTCAAATAACAGCGAGCAGTCGCTTCAGCTAACTGTATTAGCGGTTATCAGTTTAGCATTATCACAGTTAGCTTTTCAGTTCACAGATTAGCATTTAGGCTAATTTTGCCCACCACAGCTAAACTGTAGGAGGAAATGTATATAGTAAAAGGAAGATTTTGAAGAAAA
Source organism: Thalassophryne amazonica (assembly GCF_902500255.1). Taxonomy (NCBI): domain Eukaryota; kingdom Metazoa; phylum Chordata; class Actinopteri; order Batrachoidiformes; family Batrachoididae; genus Thalassophryne; species Thalassophryne amazonica. Next base: position 148,096,476 of record NC_047103.1, on the reverse strand, counting down.
TGCCACAATATGTCCCTTTTAAGCCAACACACTGCATAACTTTGTAGATTCCATCAAAATGATTTTAGGTTTGGCTTGAACTCATTCTGCAGTTCCATTTTCTTATATTTTCCTTCTCCTCCATTGGTATTTGCATCGGAAACATGACAGATCAATGATTGTGCAGTCGAAAATGTTACAGGGAGAGATTTTAAAAATGCAGTGATGACTGCCTGTTTGTACAGAGAGTTTGTCAGCTGCAATTTTTAGCACCCATTCAGCAATCACACACTTGCTGAGGTAAATCTGGCAGATGTTTGGGGTGGCATCATGCCAGCTTTCCAAACCTAGTGATGTTTGAATGCATGTGCAAGATTTTATTTATCCTGGAATGATGGCAGCATCTGCAACGGGAAACACAAGCACACGTGGACAAAGCCTCAAAGTGCATGCTAATGACTCGACTAACACGGGGTCTGTTACTCACGCCGCCTGTCACCCTGCATTCCCTGAATACAATAAACCTCTCAACACGTATGTGCACAACAGTGAATGTGAAGCTGTGGGAATTTGGCCCACTTATCACATCTATCTGGGAATGTCACTACTCCCTCCATCTGTCAGTCAGCAATCCCACACTGACATCCAGGAAAGAGAGAGAGAGCGAGAACATCTGTCTCCACTGACACAAACTGCTGTTGATGTCTCGGCTGGTGTCGGCAGCTCCACTTTTCATTCTTAATTTGTCATCAGCAGAACATGTGCACCTTTACAAGGACGTTACCCTTTGATGTCAAAACAGTTTTAAAAGGATCCTCTGATTATGACATCATACCAATTCATATCTTCTCAAAGTGTAATGTGATTGTGGTCTTAGGGAATCAAGTAACAGTGTGATGGAGATTGTGAAGTCTCTGAGTGCTGTTGTCAGTGTGAAACTGGCTAGCATTCCTTGAAAAATATGGATTATGGAAGAAAGTCTGACAAGGATCGTGGAGGTATCAGAGCTGTTCAGCAGTCAATTCCATATGTACATTGTTGACTTGGGTAACACTTATGGCAGTGTGCTTTGGATTATCTTTGGGGTTGTAATCAGAATATTTTGTCTAGATGCTCTGGGGCTTGACTTAAGCCAAGACACTGATGTTGGGATGGAGTCTTCCGACCTCATACAGAGGATACTTCTCAGGCAGCATTGGTGGAATTGCTAGACAGTCTTCAGGTGGCAGCGGTAGGTGGTCCAGGTCTCAGATCTGGCAGACACGTCTCATAGCAACCATGTGAAGCATCTGTCGAAACCGTGCGCATTAAGCCCGAGCCTGTTAAGTCATTTCCGGGTACATTATCCTGCCTGGGAACCGACCAAGAGGCCGTCTTCCTAGGGAGGGATTGCCACAATGGGACCTTGAGTCCGTTTGATTCATTATGTGTAGCCCATGAAATGACAAGATCGTTTACCTGGTACAGAGTCTGGAAGGATTATTAATCTACTCTGGGAACATCCTGGGATCCCTCTATTGTAAGTGGAGAATGCTATTGAAATCTAGGACATCTGGGCAATGTGATGGATGGATGGATGGATGGATGGATGGATGGATGGATGGATGGATGGATGGATGGATGGATGGATGGATGGATGGATGGATGGATGGATGGATGGATGGATGGATGGATGGATGGATGGATGGATGGATGGATGGATGAGGTTCAGTGAGACAGCCCAGATAAAGATAAAGATCAACTTTATTTATTCTGAAGGAAATTATTTTTCCAGAGTACAGAAGCAGTAAACAATGGTTAGTTAAATACACAATTACAGAAAGTATAGTACTAAATAGAAATCAGTCAGTCATGTTTTTTTCAGAACAAATTTATGCAAAATGACTGGAAAATATACTGCACAAGATGTCTGACAATATTGCACATCACTCTGAACAATTCTGAATAACTCCATTATGTATTCATCTTGCTGAAGGGGGAGGGATTATACAGTCTGATTGCTACGGGTAGGAAAGACCTCCTGTGGCGTTCTGTGGTGCACCTCGGTGCTCTCAGTCAACAATTGAAGATGCTCTGAGGTGGGAGGTGTTGTCCAGGATGCTGAGCAGCTTCCTCAGCATCCCGCTCGTTGACACCTCCACCACAGACTCCAGCTCAACCCCCAGGACAGAGCCAGCTCTCCTGATGAGCTTGTAGAGTGTGTTTGTGTCAGCTGCCTTCACCCTGCTGCCCCAGCACACTACAGTGTAGAAGATGATGCTGGAGATCACCAACAGATATAACATCTGGAACATATTTATGCAGACATTGAAAGATCTGAGCTTCCTGAGGATGTACAGTCGGGTCTGACCTTTCTTATACACAGCATTTGTGTTTACAGTCCAGTCCAGTTTGTTGTCTATGTGGACACCCGGGTACTTGTAGTAGTACACAATGTCCACCTCTGTTCCACTGATGGTAACTGGGTTCAGACCTTCCATCTTCTGAAGGTGGCTGAGTCCACACCACTCCACAAACCTGTCCACCACACTTTTGTACTCGGCCTCCTGGTCACTGCTGATGCAGGCCACAATGTCAAGTAGCTTGTCACTGAGCCTGTCAGGCGGGATGGTGTTGAACACATTGGAAAAGTCAAAGAACATGACTCTCACAGTGCTGCTTGCATCCTCCAGGTGAGATTAAGTTCTATGCATCATGAAGATGTCCTTCACTCTAACATCCTGCAGTTCTACTGTGTGAATTCTATTGTGTGATGCTATACCCAGATCATACAGTGCATCCAGAAAATATTCACAGTGCTGCACTTTTTACACATTTTATGTTATAGCCTTATTTCAAAATGGATGAAATTCTTCTTTTTTTCCTCAAAGTTCTACACACAATACCCCATAATGACAAAGTGAAAGAAGCTTTTATGAGATTTTTGCAAATTTATTAAAAATAAAAAACTAAGACATCACATGTACATAAGTATTCACAGCCTTTGCCACGAAGCTCAAAACTGAGCTCAGGTGCATCCTGTTTCCATCGATCAAATTTGAGATGTTTCTACAGCTTAATTGGAGTCCACATGGGCTAAATTCAGTAGATTGGACATGATTTAGAAAGGCACACAACTGTCTACATATAAATCTGACAGCTGACAGTTTCAGAGCACAAACCAAGCATGAAGTCAAAGGAAGTGTCTGTAGACCTCCAAGACAGGATTGTCTTGAGGCACAAATCTGGGGAAACATACAGAAACATTTCTGCTGCTTTGAAGGTCCCAATGAGCACAGTCGCCTCCATCATCTGTAAACGGAGGAAGTTTGGATCCACCATGACTCTTCCGAGAGCTGGCCACCCGTCTAAACTGAGCAAACGGGGAGAAGGGCCTTAGTCAGGGAGATGACCAAGAACTCGATGGTCACTCTGTTAGAGCTCCATCATTTCTCTCTGGAGAGAGGAGAACCTTCCAGAAGGGCAACCAGTCCACCAGCAGTCCACCAATTAAGCCTGTATGGTAGAGCGGCCAGACGGAAGCCACTCTTTAGAAAAACACACATGGCAGCCCATCTGCAGTTTGCCAAAAGGCACCTGAAGGACTCTCAAACCATGAGAAACAAAATTCTCTGGTCTGATGAGACAAAGATTGAGCTCTTTGGCGTGAATGCCAGGCATCATGTTTGGAGTAAACCAGGTACTGCTCATCACTTAGCCAATACCACCCATACAGTGAAGCATGGTGGTTGGTGGCAGCATCATGCTGTGGGGATGGTTTTCAGCAGCAGGAACTGGGAGACTAGTCAGGATTGAGGGAAAGATGAATGCAGCAACGTACAGAGACATCCTGGATGAAAACCTGCTCCAGAGTGCTTTTGACCACAGAATGGGGTGATGGTTCACCTTTCAGCAGGAGAATGACCCTAAACACACAGCTAAGATATCAAAGGAGTGGCTTTAGGACAACTCTGTGAATGTTCTTGAGTGGCCCAGACCTGAATCCAATTGAACATCTCTGGAGAGATCTGAAAAAGGCTATGCACCAACATTCCCCATCCAACCTGATGGAGCTTGAGAGGTGCTGCAAAGAGGAATGAGCAAAACTGCCCAAAGATAGGTGCACCAAGTTGTGGCATCATATTCTAGAAGACTTGAGGCTGTAGTTGCTGCCAAAGGTGCATCAACAAAGTATTGAGCAAATGGTATGAATACTTATGTACATGTGATTTCTTAATTTTTTATTTTTAATAAATTAGCAAAAATTTCAAAAAAGCTTTTTTCGTGTTGTCATTATGGAGTGAGTAGAATTTGTTTTTTTTGGGGGGGGGGGATAATTTACTTCATTTTGGAATCAGGCTGTAACATAACACAATGTGGGGAAAAGTGAAGTGCTGTGAATACTTTCTAGTCGTACTGTATTAATAATCTCCCTTCATGCTTATAGGCTCATCGGGCTCAAATCGTAGTGGGATGACAGTGGAAAACCACCAAATGTCAGCATCCAGGAACAATTGCAATGTAGTACCAAAATGATCTGAACGTTCTCCTTTTAATGTAAAGGAGCAGTAATTCTGCACTAACATCTTTTCAGATGCCCAGGATGGATGGAAAGTTAGATGGATGGAATCAGGAAACTGAAAGTGCTACATTCTTCACCAAGACTCTTGACCATAATTTTCAAGAATATCTTTGCTCCTCTTTTATATGTTAATCCATTTGGTAACTTGTTGTGACTGAACGGTTGGTGACGATAGAAGACACACATCAATATTTTATCAATCATGTGTTTGTCTGCTTGCTTAAATAGCTTTTGTGTATATAATTTTTGTCATAGAACTGCCAGTTCTTAGAAACACTTTACTGCTGATGAGGACAGAGTGAGTTTACTTTAAAAATAAGACAACACCTGAGTACAGGCTTATCTAACCAGGCGTGCTAATATTTGTTTTTCAAGATTTCCATTTAAATTGACAGTTGTGTGTAAACAGCTGTTTTGCGTCTTTTCCCAAGTCAAACATACAAACCGGCCATCGTCTTAATGAATGTGTGAGCTTCTGCAGCTCTGAGTATAAAATTTATCTTGTCCACTTTAGTTGTAACCAAAGTGGACTGAAGAACTTGTGACGAGAGGGTCACAGGTTCAATTCCCCAGTCTGAAAGAAAAATGTACCCACGAACAAGGTGTTTAATCCCCAAATTGATCTCCAAAATTTATGCAGTGCCTTGGATATGTTTTTGTATCCATCCTTGAACCAGTTTTGAGAAAAAAAAAATGGCTTTAAAAATGTGTTTAGATGTGTTATAAAAGGTATACTCTACATGCCAGTACTGATTTTGTTGCATTGATTTTCTACTATGGGGCCAGAATTTTCAAAATCATCTTTCTAAAGTATTTGGTTTTATTGTTCAGAAGGGGAAATATGCTATTTGCCAACAGACACACAGTGCATCTGGAAAGTCTTCACAACAATGCACTTTTTGCCACATTTAGTTATGTTACAGCCTTATTCCAAAATACAGTAAATTAAGTTTTCCCCTCAAAGTTCTACACACAATACCCCATAATGATTACATGAAAAAAAAAAATTTGCAAATTTATTAAAAATGAAAAAACTAAGAAATCACACGTACAAAAGTATTCACAGCCTTTGTCATGCAGCTCCAAATTTAGATTATCCTGTTTCCATTAATCATCTTTGAGATGTTTCTCCAGCTTAATTGGAGTCCACCTGGGGTAAATTCAGTTGATTGGACATGATTTGGAAAGTCACACACCTGTCAACATATATGATCTCACAGTTGACAGTGCATGTCAGAGCACAAACCAAGCATGAAGTCAAAGGAATTGACTCGAGACTTTTGAGACAGGATTGTCTCGAGGCACAAATCTTGGGAACGGTACAGAAACATTTCTGCTGCTATGAAGGTCCCAATGAGCACAGTGGCCTCCATCATCCATAAATGGAAGAAGTTTGGATCCACCAGGGTTCTTCCTACAGCTGGTTGCCTGTGTAAACTGAGCAATCGGGGGAGAAGGGCCTTAGTCAGAGATGGTCACTCTGTCAGAGCTCCAACATTCCTCTGTGAAGAGAGGAGAACCTTCCAGAAAGACAACTGTCTCTGCCGCAAAATAAATGCAGCAATGTGCAGAAACATCCTGGATGAAAACCTGCTCCAGAGCGCTTTTGACCTCAGACTGGGGCGAAGGTTCATCTTTCAGCAGGATAATGACCCTAAGCACATAGTAAAGATATCAAAGGAGTGTCTTCAGGACGACTCTGTGAATGTCCTTGAGTGACCCAGCCAGAGCCTAGACCTGAATCTCATTGAACATCTCTAGAGAGATCTGAAAATGGCTGCACACAGGCGCTCCGCATCCAACCTGATGGAGCTTGAGAGGTGCTGCAAAGAGGAATGGGCAAAACTGCCCAAAGATAGGTGCACCAAGCTTGTGGCATCATAGTCTAGAAGACTTGAGACGGCAATCTCTGCCAAAGGTGCATCAACAAAGTGCTGAGCAAAGGGTGTGAATACTTACGTAAATGTGATTTCTTAGCTTTTTATTTTTTATAAATTTGCAAAAATAAAAAAAATCATGTAGTCATTATGGGGTGTTGTGAGTAGAATTTTGAGGGGGGAAAAAATCATTTTACTCCATTTTGAAATAAGGCTGTAACATAACAAAATGTGGAACAAGTGAAGCACCGTGAATAATTTCCAGACACGCTGCAATACCATTTTAAATCATTTCACACTTAGATTTTCTGAGATTTTGGATCTGGATTAGAAATGTAAATCTTCTTAGTAATGAGAAATTGTACCAGTGTGAACAGCAAGAATGACAAAAACAACACAAAGAATATCCCCCACTGATGATTACAAAAGTCCAGAAAATTATCTGGATCAAAGGGTTTGTCTGGAAATCCAGGTATGTAATGCAAGCCAACATATTAGTGTTATAATTAGGACTTGACCTGAACACCTCTTTAATATCAATCAATCAATCAATCAATTTTTTTTTTATATAGCGCCAAATCACAACAAACAGTTGCCCCAAGGCGCTTTATATTGTAAGGCAAGGCCATACAATAATGATGTAAAACCCCAACGGTCAAAACGACCCCCTGTGAGCAAGCACTTGGCTACAGTGGGAAGGAAAAACTCCCTTTTAACAGGAAGAAACCTCCAGCAGAACCAGGCTCAGGGAGGGGCAGTCTTCTGCTGGGACTGGTTGGGGCTGAGGGAGAGAACCAGGAAAAAGACATGCTGTGGAGGGGAGCAGAGATCGATCACTAATGATTAAATGCAGAGTGGTGCATACAGAGCAAAAAGAGAAAGAAACAGTGCATCATGGGAACCCCCCAGCAGTCTACGTCTATAGCAGCATAACTAAGGGATGGTTCAGGGTCACCTGATCCAGCCCTAACTATAAGCTTTAGCAAAAAGGAAAGTTTTAAGCCTAATCTTAAAAGTAGAGAGGGTGTCTGTCTCCCTGATCTGAATTGGGAGCTGGTTCCACAGGAGAGGAGCCTGAAAGCTGAAGGCTCTGCCTCCCATTCTACTCTTACAAACCCTAGGAACTACAAGTAAGCCTGCAGTCTGAGAGCGAAGCGCTCTATTGGGGTGATATGGTACTACGAGGTCCCTAAGATAAGATGGGACCTGATTATTCAAAACCTTATAAGTAAGAAGAAGAATTTTAAATTCTATTCTAGAATTAACAGGAAGCCAATGAAGAGAGGCCAATATGGGTGAGATATGCTCTCTCCTTCTAGTCCCCATCAGCACTCTAGCTGCAGCATTTTGAATTAACTGAAGGCTTTTTAGGGAACTTTTAGGACAACCTGATAATAATGAATTACAATAGTCCAGCCTAGAGGAAATAAATGCATGAATTAGTTTTTCAGCATCACTCTGAGACAAGACCTTTCTGATTTTAGAGATATTGCGTAAATGCAAAAAAGCAGTCCTACATATTTGTTTAATATGCGCTTTGAATGACATATCCTGATCAAAAATGACTCCAAGATTTCTCACAGTATTACTAGAGGTCAGGGTAATGCCATCCAGAGTAAGGATCTGGTTAGACACCATGTTTCTAAGATTTGTGGGGCCAAGTACAATAACTTCAGTTTTATCTGAGTTTAAAAGCAGGAAATTAGAGGTCATCCATGTCTTTATGTCTGTAAGACAATCCTGCAGTTTAGCTAATTGGTGTGTGTCCTCTGGCTTCATGGATAGATAAAGCTGGGTATCATCTGCGTAACAATGAAAATTTAAGCAATACCGTCTAATAATACTGCCTAAGGGAAGCATATATAAAGTGAATAAAATTGGTCCTAGCACAGAACCTTGTGGAACTCCATAATTAACTTTAGTCTGTGAAGAAGATTCCCCATTTACATGAACAAATTGTAATCTATTAGACAAATATGATTCAAACCACCGCAGCGCAGTGCCTTTAATACCTATGGCATGCTCTAATCTCTGTAATAAAATTTTATGGTCAACAGTATCAAAAGCAGCACTGAGGTCTAACAGAACAAGCACAGAGATGAGTCCACTGTCCGAGGCCATAAGAAGATCATTTGTAACCTTCACTAATGCTGTTTCTGTACTATGATGAATTCTAAAACCTGACTGAAACTCTTCAAATAGACCATTCCTCTGCAGATGATCAGTTAGCTGTTTTACAACTACCCTTTCAAGAATTTTTGAGAGAAAAGGATAATATCAGAGAGAGTATCAAACTGAAAATTTCAACATTGTTTAAAGACGGCAATTTGCATTTTATCTACAATTTCTAAACGATTAGACAAGGTGTCATATTAAATATCTTCAAAGTCTGACAGTTCTGTGGCCATGGAGGTCAAAGATACTCTGCTTTAAGCAAAAAAGTGTGAAACTGGTTGTGACACGGGCGGTGTACCCACACAAGGCCCAGTTGCCCTCTTCACTCCCTGACTGGCCTGTGCCAACATTTCACTACACGTTCCAGGCCCAAGTATGTCTACATCAACAAAACGTGACTTTCATTATGAGAAAGACACCACACACAACAATAATGGAGCATATTATTAAAAAGTTGCTGATTGCTGAGCCTCATTCAGATGAGATTAGTTGTGTATGCGGAAGTGAAATCATGTAATATACACTGTGAAAGAATGAATTTGTTTCTACAGTCATTTAATTCATGTGGCTTTAGGTTATCTGTCAGGTGCACCTTATTCGCTCTTTTTTTTTTTGTTTTGCTGTATGTGCTCTGTGCAGCAGTGTGTGCACTGTGTGCAGATCAGGTGGTCTGGTCACCTCTCAACCAGGCACAGTAAAAAAAAAACATCCTATCCCACTGAATTTGAATTTTAGTGTTCCTTTTTTATCTGCATGCAGAGCTGTGCTTGTTACTGTCCACGTCATACATGCCATGTGCCAAAGCAGGTGTTTTGAAGACATGCAGTGATGGAATACACAGAGCTGATGTACTGACATAAACATGATCACACAATACTGAAATTCTACGTAAATAGTGTGAATGTCAAATCACTGCTGCTGGTTGGATGACTGTCACTCAATTGCATCTTTATGTGACTCCACTCCATACTTGAGATAAATGGCGGAAAAATCCTTCTATGCAGGATAATAGTGACACGTGTCCACACAGGATTAATACAACTTGAGGTAATTTTTATGGATCATTTCACAGAAGGTAAAAGGTGTTGGGTGATGTTTGCTGAGACAGGTGTGCACAGTCTGTAAAAATGACTGAAATGGCACATTCACACAAGACAAAACTCAAGTAATAATTTCTTCTCCGCACCTCCCCATATAGGTATGGATTACATAGTGTGAGAACACCCTCAAACATCTGCCACACATGTCACTGACGTCCATATCTTGGGTCCTGCTTGCTCTGTGAGACACATCCACTGAGCCAGTCTCTATAAAGTGTTTTGCAACATTCTACAATTTCCCTGAACACATAGTGTCAGATTATTATTATTATTTTAGCAGAATGAATGGAGTATAATAAAAAAGAATATTAAAAATGTCCAAATAACTCACTAAAGATATTCCATTAACCCTGAAGCAACCGTGTGGGGTCATTTATGACCCCAGGCATATATTTTTGTGCACCGGTTGTCTGAGTTTAATCGGAACGTTTCCTACCATGAATTTATCACTCTATTTGTCCTGCGTTTGTTCATAAATTTTTGCAAGGATCAGTCGATCTGTGTGGCAAGTATAATCCAAACTTGTGCTGGGTCACTTTTGACCCCCTGGGAAGATCTATGATATTTTTGACATGATAGCTTCAGATGGTATTTGCCAACTTTAATCACTATATGTTACTGTTTTGCAAGGAAGCATGGCCAAGAGACCTAGAAAAGCAAAATTCACAGCTGCACAAGCATTGAGACTGATTCTTGACGCCCAGAATGAGTATGAAAATATCTCATGATTGTCACAAAGGATGACTGATGGGTTCATTGAGATTTGTGTTAAAGTACTGGCATATTTTCTAGTCAGCCGGTTCTTCTATATTTGATGCTATATTTGATTTGCATATTAGTCGCTAAAATAGCTTGGTCGCTTGAGGGTTAAAAACAAATGCTTGCAAGGTGAGTGAAAGAAGCGGGCACCAATGGCAAAAATGACTAACTCGAAATGAAATTAACCCAGGTTAAACATGTTCAACAAAATATATTTCAGATCCAACTGTGCATGAAACTGCAAGAGTTATTCATGAACTGGGTGCACCGTGCACCATAACAGCTAACCGTAACGTCGTGAACTCATAGAGAATAAATGCATGTAACCTACAATAGTGTTCACAATAATAGTAGTGCTATGTGACTAAAAGATTAATCCAGGTTTTGAGTATATTTCTTATTGTTACATGGGAAACAAGGTACCAGTATATTCAGTAGATTCTCACAAATCCAACAAGACCAAGCATTCATGATATGCACACTCTTAAGGCTATGAAATTGGGCTATTAGTAAAAGAAAGTAGAAAAGGGGGTGTTCACAATAATAGTAGTGTGGCATTCAGTCAGTGAGTTCGTCAATTTTGTGGAACAAACAGGTGTGAATCAGGTGTCCCCTATTTAAGGATGAAGCCAGCACAGGTTGAACATGCTTTTCTCTTTGAAAGCCTGAGGAAAATGGGACGTTCAAGACATTGTTCAGAAGAACAGCGTAGTTTGATTAAAAAGTTGATTGGAGCGGGGAAAACTTATACGCAGGTGCAAAAAATTATAGGCTGTTCATCTACAATGATCTCCAATGCTTTAAAATGGACAACAACAAAAAAAGAGACGCGTGGAAGAAAATGGAAAACAACCATCAAAATGGATAGAAGAATAACCAGAATGGCAAAGGCTCACCCATTGATTAGCTCCAGGATGATCAAAGACAGTCTGGAGTTACCTGTAAGTGCTGTGACAGTTAGAAGATGCCTGTGTGAAGCTAATTTATTTGAAAGAATCCCCCGCAAAGTCCCTATGTTAAATAAAAGACGTGCAGAAGAGGTTACAATTTGCCAAAGAACACATCAACTGGCCCAAAGAGAAATGAAGGAATAGTTTGTGGACTGATGAGAGTAAAATTGTTCTTTTTGGGTCCAAGGGCCACAGACAGTTTGTGAGACGACCCCCAAACTCTGAATTCAAGCCACAGTTCACAGTGAGGACAGTGAAGCATGGTGGTGCAAGCATCATGATATGGGCATGTTTCTCCTACTATGGTGTTGGGCATATATATCACATACCAGGTATCATGGATCAGTTTGGATATGTCATAATACTTGAAGAGGTCATGTTGCCTTATGCTGAAGAGGACATGCCCTTGAAATGGGTGTTTAAACAAGACAATGACCCCAAGTACACTAGTAAACGAGCAAAATCTTGGTTCCAAACCAACAAAATGAATGCCTCGCAGATGTGAAGAAATCATGAAAAACTGTGGCTATACAACTAAATACTAGTTTAGTGATTCACAGGATTGCTAAAAAAGCAGTTTGAACATAACAGTTTTGAGTTTGTAGTGTCAACAGCAGATGCTACTATTATTGTGAACACCCCCAATTTCATAGCCTTAAGAGTGTGCATATCATGAATGCTTGGTCTTGTTGGATTTGTGAGAATCTACTGAATCTACTGGTACCTTGTTTCCCATGTAACAATAAGAAAAATACTCAAACCTGGATTAATCTTTTTAGTCACATAGCACTACTATTATTCTGAACACTACTGTATATGATCGCATTTCTTCAGCAAGAAAATGTGGTCTTTATTGTTGCCATTATGTAGGCTTTTACATGTCCAATATCAATGACAGATATTCCCCTGATGTCTTTTGTCTACTTGTTTAGCTTTTTCATGCTGGCCGGAGCTAAACGGGGTATTTCTGCACACTCTTCCGTATAAGAAGCACTTTCAACACCTTAAATCCCATACATTGTAGCAAGCTCAAAGTTTTTTTTTTCACTCAAACAGCTGGCCTGTAACTACTGCATGCGCAGGGCATTATGGGAAGTCATGAAATCCACTATTCTGTGTGACCTGGCAGAGAAGCACCTCTCTGAAGGGGGTGTAGCCAGCAGTAGTTCCACTTCGTTTACAGCCCAACCAGCCCGGCTATGAATTGGACCAGATACTGGCTTCGCATTTTGGAGTGACATTTCCAACTCCTAAATGACCAATAGGAGAGCAGCGCTGGAATTCCCTCTCCTAAATGACCAATAGGAGAGCAGCGCTCGCGCCACATGACGCATGGGCTGACGTCCCCATCTTGGCCACCAACCAATCACAGGCTAGGAGAAAGAAAACAGTTTCTGGCCCAATTCAGGGTTGGTTGTCGGTCTATTTCCTTTAAAACAAGAGGCACAAAAACTGGTCCAATTTATTACATTTTTCCTGAACAAAATTTTGTGTTTTTTATTTTTAAGGATGTATTGCCTCAGTGTCTGTGGGGTACTTTTGGTTACAAACTTTAATATCTGTATTAAACACAGTTTTTGACCTACATTAGCCCACTAATTAGATGCATAATGTTACCTTTAAAAAAAAAAATTATTTCATACATCATTTTATTGAATAGAGTGAATTCCAACTGTATCATTTTCATGCATGTGGATTTGCCATGCAAATTAAGTGACGGCATCTCAGTCATTCAAAGACATAAGGGGTGTCCTTTTTTTCACTTTATGAATTTATTAATATGTAATGAGACATTAAGTCTGCCGGAAAACCTTTTTTTTAAATACGTGTTATTTGGCAGCACAATAAGGTGTCAGGCCCTGCAGACCTAATGCTGGAGAGCAGTTTGGTGTGCAGTGTTCATGCTGCAAGGGAGTGCAATACGTTCAGGCTCACTGATGAAAAATGTGAGCCACAATTGTTTAAAGGACAATCGGAGAGGCACCTGCCAGAAACCCGCAGGTTGTAGTCCAGGACACACGCATATGCACATGCACACACTCTATAGGTCACAGCACAATAAACAGTTTTGCATAAAATATGAGGTTCCATGAAGAAATGTTTGGCTTGTTCTTTAACAGCATTATTATATCATAAAGTGCAACTGCTTTTACTTGGATGGACTATGTAAGAGATCTTCACACAATGAAAACTTTGCCAAACAATATTTATTGGCTTATGTGAGAACTATAACAGATTTGGTATCAGTAAAAGACATCCATTTATATCTCTCATGTCCCTATATTTTCTCAAATGCCGATCATTACTGTAAGCCCTGTAATTAAAAGGCAATCAAGATGGTCTTTTTTTTTAACAGCACTGGAGTATTTTATCAGAATGGAATAATTAAACAGGTCCACTGAAGTAAATGACAGCAGAATTAAGACACGACAGAAACACAATACACTTGTTTAAGTTGTCTCACCATTTTTAAAAGTTTCTCAGCGTGGGGTATTGTCATTAAATTTGCTATCTGCCTGCTATGGTTTCTGGCAAATCTGCCAGAAAACCTCTTGACTGATCAACTCAGAATTTTCAGGAAATATTTCGGTTGATATCGTGCAGCCATGCCACTCTGTGCACACCTGATATAGTCAGAATTTGGAATTTAATAAGAGTAGGTCCTGGATGGGAGACCACTTTGGAACACCAGCAGCTAGTGATGGCTATATGAGGCCTTATGAAGCATTTGCTGTTTGTTCTGAGTTCAATAGATAGTTGTGTCTGTTTAACTAAACAAACAGTGTTAGTTTTACCCCGTTCTTATTGTAATACTGTCCCTTACAAAGTACAAAATCAAACTATTTCTCAGATTAAATTTATTCGAAGTCACGGTGACAAACAGGCCTGGATTCTGGAGGACTTCTCTCTCATGGGAGATCCACCCATCCAGAACCCCAAACAAAGAAACTGAAACAGTTTTATAAAACACAATATGGGTGTGACGAAAAGTGGACCTTATCTAGCAAATCCTTCTCTTACTGGTCTCCCGTGGACCTAGAGGGAGGTCCGGACCCCTGCCTAAAATCCGTGCAAAGACCAAACCTACGGTAACTTGATTCTCTTTGTTCTAAGTGCTAAAACCAGTTAAATCCAGTTCCACATGCATGTTTAAGCAGATAACAGGCTCCTAGTAAAAGTATATGATCCTTTAAGTAAAATGATAACTTGCTACCAAAACAAAATAATAAAAACAAAATAGTATATAAACCCACAGATACGTATATCTAACAACAGATAAAAGCAAACTGAAGTGCACTATGTTTTGAACCCTTTTTTGAAAAGAGACCGCCACCTAGTGGGCTTTAAAAAAACCTGCAAATGCTTCATAAAACCTCATATGTCCATCATTACCAGGACCTGTGCACGTTTCATCATTTATAGCTTGAATGACATCAGGAAGGGCAGCTAGCAGAAAATATTTTGGGGTCAGCTAGTAAATATCAAGCTTACTGGAAGTCATAATACTCATTTATGCTGTATGTTTTTGATTGTTATCAAGCCTTGTATGTAGGCTATATTGCACAGGGTAAGTTCAAGAACAATATGAATTTTGAGCTCAGAAAGTCAAGTCAGTCAAGGTCACAGGAAACATATTTTTTCCATCACAAATTGCTTTTGAAGCTATTAATGTTTATCACTGCCTAATGGCGCTTTAGGGCCCCTTCACACATAGTACAAATAAGTAGAAATCAGGGCAAATAACGGCGGAACAGTTCGTACCATCGAGCCGATGGGCAGGCGTGAACGATCCCGCTGTGATGGTTTCGTGCACGCAATGGTGTCATGCATGAGTGTGCATGAAACCATCGCAGTGGGAATACAGTGCAAGCAGCCGGAGCATGTGTAACCACATCGCACAGCTGCTGTGAAAAAAAAAAATACATCACCCACGGAATTCGAAATTGCAATTTACAAAAGCTCTGATTGCCAGCCAGAAACTTTACCACTGTGCCAACATTGCTGGCCCGTAAGGTCTGGAAAAATGCCTGAAATCAAGAAGGAGATGGACGTATTTAAAAAACAAACAAAAAAACCCATACACCATAAAAATAAACACCGCAGTTTACTAAATCCCTCTTATCAAGCGGACAATACAAGTATGATCTGTCTGTTCCTCTGTAGATGACCCATGGTCACAGACATACAGTCATGAAATGACATGAATGAGAAGCAGGGTGCTCTTATCATGTCCACATCTACTGGTCCGGTGTGTCCAGCCGGCCCAGCACACGTGTCTGGCTTGACATGCGTGTCTTGTGGATGGCGGACTGCAGGACAGACACCACATCATGTGGAACAGAGCTCACACAGGTGGTGTGACATTCAGATCACCCGCTGCGTGTTATGATCTGACCGTCCGTATCATCTGGAGCAGCCTGTAAGTGTGCGCACAGTGCGCCCGCTCGCTGCAGCCAGTCGCAACAGCGGTATATGTTTTTATGTATGTCCACATGAGGACAGCAAACAGACACACACGCGCCACAGTGGACAGTTCATGTCCGTCCAAACACAGTACATGTTCTCCAGCTGGGATGTCCAGAACCAGAGAGCTGCAGCTGTCGGCAGCTACACCCCCTGTCCGTCCAGAGCACACACCAGTGTGTCACTCTCTTCTGTGTTATGTGAGCTGTCAGTGAGTCTCTGGTCAGCAGCTGACAAGCACCTTGCTGTAGTGTGTGCGCTCAGACCTGCCTGTCCGGCCCCCATGTGATCATGTCTGGGTAGCATACATATCAGCATTTTATGCAAGTGTGCCCCCCCTCTCGGCATGCCACGTTTTTTTTGGGGGGGGGGGGCGCGAACCACACATATGCCACATGTGTTTATGCACGGTGACATCTGCTGGTTGCTCTCTAATCCAGCGTGGCAGAAAATGCTCCAAAAATGGCTTATTTCTGTTTAAATCTAATATGTTTCTCATATATTTTGTAAAAGCTAAGAAGAAATAAACATGTAGAAATCTAAAAATGCTGTTTTTGAGACCAGATAAGTGATTTACAAGACATCTTACAGATGTTAGCGTGCACACACCATGTATGTGCACCACGTGTGGTCAAAGATACCTCAGTTAATTTCAAAACCTCATGCATGTGCACATGTACTCCTACAGACAGCGTTAAATAGAAAATAAAATATTTGTCATGGAATTCCCCCAGGTAAGTATGTCCTTTTCATTAAAAGATGTAATTTTGGAATAGGTTTCTAAAATAATCCAATATTGTGTTTTTTTTTTTGTTTTGTTTTTTTTTTATTATTTCAGTAGAAACTAGATTTTGTCAGTTTGAGAAATCTGAAAGGCCGTACAGCTTTAAGCTGTTTCCGTCGCTTGTTCAAAACAATTCAGTTCAGTGGATTTATTCATTAATATCAATGACTGAAATTCACATGATGCTCACCTTCCATCTCCATGTCCCAGCTCTTCAAAAGATT
Organism: Thalassophryne amazonica; assembly: GCF_902500255.1. Taxonomy (NCBI): domain Eukaryota; kingdom Metazoa; phylum Chordata; class Actinopteri; order Batrachoidiformes; family Batrachoididae; genus Thalassophryne; species Thalassophryne amazonica. The sequence continues at coordinate 148,079,603 of NC_047103.1, read as the reverse complement.
TTAGAAGCATTTTAAATTTACTTTGTGTCTTTTTTGTCGTTTATTAACAACTGTGAGCTTTGGGGAAAACCTTTAAAAAAACAGCAAAGTAAAACCAGTCTACAGTACAATATCAATCAATCAATCAATCAATCAATCAATTTTTTTATATAGCGCCAAATCACAACAAACAGTTGCCCCAAGGCGCTTTATATTGTAAGGCAAGGCCATACAATAATTATGTAAAACCCCAACGGTCAAAACGACCCCCTGTGAGCAAGCACTTGGCTACAGTGGGAAGGAAAAACTCCCTTTTAACAGGAAGAAACCTCCAGCAGAACCAGGCTCAGGGAGGGGTAGTCTTCTGCTGGGACTGGTTGGGGCTGAGGGAGAGAACCAGGAAAAAGATATGCTGTGGAGGGGAGCAGAGATCGATCACTAATGATTAAATGCAGAGTGGTGCATACAGAGCAAAAAGAGAAAGAAACAGTGCATCATGGGAACCCCCAGGCAGTCTACATCTATAGCAGCATAACTAAGGGATGGTTCAGGGTCACCTGATCCAGCCCTAACTATAAGCTTTAGCAAAAAGGAAAGTTTTAAGACTAATCTTAAAAGTAGAGAGGGTGTCTGTCTCCCTGATCTGAATTGGGAGCTGGTTCCACAGGAGAGGAGCCTGAAAGCTGAAGGCTCTGCTTCCCATTCTACTCTTACAAACCCTAGGAACTACAAGTAAGCCTGCAGTCTGAGAGCGAAGCGCTCTATTGGGGTGATATGGTACTATGAGGTCCCTAAGATAAGATGGGACCTGATTATTCAAAACCTTATAAGTAAGAAGAAGAATTTTAAATTCTATTCTAGAATTAACAGGAAGCCAATGAAGAGAGGCCAATATGGGTGAGATATGCTCTCTCCTTCTAGTCCCTGTCAGTACTCTAGCTGCAGCTAGAATATACATATTCACAGGTGGCACCATCCTTCACTTTAAGCAAAAGTGAAAACAAATCATTATACTTGAGAAATAGCAGTTTTGAGGTTGGCCTGTGACTTTTGGCACCTATTTCAGAAATCAAGAAAACTGAACTCCAGTGGAAATGCTTTTCAGTGTTAATTGCTGTCCGTGAACGGCTGCCAGCTTTAATCTGGGTATAAGATAAAGCCAGAGAAGGTGCTGTATTTGTTGTTGTTGCCTCCGTGAGCTTTGCCCCCATCCAGTTTGACATAGACCTCGTCTCCAGAGTCCAAGTGCAGCACGGCACTGTTGCTGGCATAGTCGTAATTCTGGTCTGCGTCTTGGGCTATGGCACTGGCACGCACCTGCACCAGAGAAGCACACGAATCCTTGTAAAAAGGTATTTCAGGTGTAAAATCTTCATCAGAGAGACAAGATGTAACACTGTAAAGCACCATTTGCGGTCGTTTTTTTTTTCAATCTGACAAAATTGCGCGGAAATCGATTAACCTAATTTAACCATGAGGAGAAGAAAATAAACCTGACCTCAACATCAGTTATTTTAGTTAATTATGCTGGTACAATCAAGAAAAGAACATTATATACAAAAACAACACTCGGATCCGGTTTTACGCACGAGTGCCAGAGCCAAACAGCACGCTCTAACGTGACTCAAACTGAAAAAAAGAAATGCCATAGGTAATCCATATTATGCTGTATTTCATAATGATAAAGTGAGTAAAAATATATACATACAATAAGAAACAGGAGAAGGATTAAACCCAAAGCGATGTTGTGCGCTTTTGGTGCGTAAATTCAAAGACGCGTTTCATAATGGAATCAATTATTGTAGTTTCTGACCAAAAATAATTTAATCAAACAAATATCGATGTTTAGAATGTAAATCTAGAGAATTTTCTCGACATTTGCGAAATGGTAATTGTTTCCACCCGTGCGTAAAGACATCGCACGACGCATATTCGTGTTACCTGCCCGTTTTTGCACAGGTCGGCCCACATGCTGGTTCCGTCTCCTCCTCGCATCAACACATGGTACGTGAAGAAATAGATCCCGGACACATGGCACGTAAACTTCCCCGTGCTCGGGTCGTAGTAATTCCCCAAGTTTGTTATAACGTCGTCAAACTTCAGCACCTCATATCCCTCATGCGGATTCTTCAAGCCGACGTAAAACGCTATTCTGAAGCTGCTGCTCGATGAGTTCGAACCGTCGGGTTCGCTGTTGTCAGCGCCCATCTCTCCGGCTAACGCGGGGTAGGAGAGTTTGTTGCCGCGTTCTCCCGGCGGGCCCCTCGGTCCTGGTGGTCCCGGTTCCCCCGGCGGGCCTCTTGGTCCAGGTTTACCCGGGCGTCCAGGCTCGCCGCGGCTCCCCTGCGACATCGGCGGCAGCGGAGCGACGCCGTTAACGTTCTGGATCACCTCCATGGCGGTTGCGCCTCCCGGTTTGGGATTATACGGGTCGCAGATCATCCGACAGGTGCCCATCATCTCGTAGTAATGAGCGGAGGTCTGCGAAGTGCGGAGCAGCAGTAAGGGCACGGCCACGGCCACAGCCAGCAGAACCATCGCGACAGCGTTCACCAGAAACACCTGCGTCCACTTTCTCCGCGCGGTTCGTGGACTGATGGACGGCAGACTACCCGCTGAGCCGCGCGGGGAGGGAATCGTGGCAGACGGGCAGAAGGTTTGACGACGAGGAACAAACAGAGAAGAGATGGAGTTAATTATGAGCGCATCACCCTGTCCAGCTGTTCCGCTCTGCGGATGTGACCGCGCTGCGGGTGCGCAGCTGGATGGATGGATAGATGGATGATTGGGTGCGCACAGTCTGTGCGTCCAGCTGCGTCCATCTGTCAAAGTCAGCAAGGACGGGACTGGAAAATGAGATCAGTAACGCCAAAGTAAACCCTCATTATCTCGTAAAAAATATGTACAAACAAACAAAAAAGTAATCGAATAAATAGCGCCTTTGTTAAATCTGCTGATGCCTTCAATCAGTAATTAACCATAACTGCACTATAATTTGCAGGTAAATAACACTAATTTGGTGCAACATGTTAAACTAATTTGCCACAGTTTTGTCAATGAGTGTTTTGCTTTCAAACCCACAACAGGCAATAATATGGTTACAGAGGACAAAACAAAACTGGTCCTGAAACTTTAAGAAATGTTAAAAATACTTAAAGCTACAGTGTGTAGGATTTAGAGCCATCTAGTGGCATGTTTGCAGATTGCATTAAGCCTTTACTTGTCACAGTATAGTGTTTTATTCACGGGTTTACCTTTTTTTGGCAACACCCCCCCCACACACACACACACTTTTTTTCTCTTTTGATAAACAATATGCATGAGCCTCCTTTTCACAAAAATGAGGGTTCTCAAACTTGTTTCCTTGGATTAGCAATGAGTATAAGGTGTATAAGAGCGCAACCTGCTTCCCTATTCCACTGATATCCATATCCCACCTCTCCAAAAAAATGCAGCTGCAAACCATTAAAGAAAAGTGTTGAACCAAAGGGCTTCAAATGGAAACATTCAAATTAATTACCTGCAAGTTTATCCAAATTAAGTAAAATTTATGACAAAAAGTTAATTCAATTTTGATTAACTTTTTGTTAACGGGGTTGCCACAGCGGATACAGCCAGATCCGCATTGGTAACTGGCACAAGTTTTACACCGGATGCCCTTCCTGACGGAATTCCAGTTTTACCTGGAGAAACACACACAGTCGCTGGTGTTCCAAAGAGGTTTCCCATCCAAGTCCTAACCAGATCCTGCTCTGCTTAGCTTCTGAGATCTGGCGAGATCAGGCTTACACAGAGCAGACTGGCTGCAGGGATTTTATACATTCATGAATAAAATATTAATTATGACTAAATTAATATAATAAAGGATATTAATAATTTATAATATATAATTAATGTATGTGTACAATATAAATATAATGCAATGCTGAAATACCCTTGGCCATATGAGCATTGTGTTCTTTATAATTTTCAGTTGTTTAATTAAACATTAAGATCCTATTGACTTACGTACAATTTAAGCCCCTCTATCAATCAATCAATCAATTAAAAATAATATTTACATTTTAACCACATCTGCAGGAGACCTTGCGTGTGCTTGTACGTGAGCTTTTTTCAAGAACAGAAGCTGTGCAAATCAAGGAATATTTATAGATCACCCTCTGTGCATTTGCAGGTTATGAGACAAATTTAACTCCATAGAAAGTTAGTTTGAGTTAGCAAAAGTTAGCACGTTAACATCAACAATTTTGTTCGAGGTGTTATTAGGTTCCAAAAACAGAGTTTTTAGTTTTAGAAGTGTTTATTTCTTGCTAGCTTTTACATAATAAATGACAGAGGTTATATTAACACCCAAACAAAATGGAGGTGTGCAGCTAGCTAAACGTCATCATGCTAACGTCTGTGAAATGTTTTCTAAATCACTTTAGAGGTGTTATTATGTTCCAAAACCAGCATTTTCAGTCTTAGAAGTGTTTATTGCTAACTTTTAACATATACTGTTATGAGAAACATGTTATATAAACATGTAAATGAAGCGATTTTAGACAGACCTGCCACTTCACAGCGCAGCTCTACTCTGATTGGCGGTTGCCCCCCCCCCCCCCTCAAAAAAAAAAACAAAAACGGAACAGATTGAAACAGAATGTGACATTTTAACCCCTCACTAATGCCTCCTAAAATAGGTCAAGGTTAGCAATCTTTGAACTTGTCCAAGGTCTGTGTCCCAAGAATGTTCCCTGTGAATTTGAAGACGTTGGCAGTAATGGGACTGGACTTATGCTGGACGGACGGATGGACGGACGGACGGAAAGCCTTCGCAAAACTCCAATGGTCATATTTGATGGCCTTGGTAAAAATTATCAATATATTCTGCTGGGATGGGCTCCAGATGACGCTTAACTGGAAATAACAGGTTCAGAGAATGGATAGATGGAATAAATGAAACATTTTTATATAATTTGTTTGTAAATAAATGTTTTATAAAAAGGCAACACAGTGGCTTAGTGGTTAGCACTGTTGCCTCACAGCAGGAAGGTCATGAGTTTGATTCCCACCTGTGGCCTTTCTGTGTGTAGTTTGCTCCAGCTTCCTCCCACATCCAAAGACATACAGGTTAGGTGGATTGGATACTTAAAATTGTCCGTAGGTGTGTGTGCAGGTGTGAATGTGTTTGTTTGTCTATATGTGGCCCTGTGACAGACTGGTGTCCTGTCCAGGGTGTACCCCGCCTCGCGCTCTATGACTGCTGGGATAGGCTCCAGCTCCCCTGCGACCCTTAATAGGACTAAGCTGTTGAAGATGAGTGTGTGTGTGTTATATAAAAAGTGAAAATCCACATATCATCATCACATAAACATTACAATTTGAACAAAGTTTTGTTATGCATATGCATATTTGTGAATGTGTGTGTGTGTGTGTGTGTGTGTGTGTGTGTGTGTGTGTGTGTGTGTGTGTGTGTGTGTGTGTGTGTGTGTGTGTGTGTGTGTGTGTGTGTGTGTGTGTGTGTGTGTGTGTGTGTGTGTGTGTGTGTAAAAGCTTGGACACACTTTCCTATTCAGTTGAGTGGGAATGTGTGTGCAGATTTTTGACTGATAGTGTATATAATTCATTTATTAATTTTTTGTACCCGCTTATTCCAATTAAGGGTCACAAGGGAGCTGGAGTCTATTCCAGCAGTCATTGGTTGAGATGTGTATAAAAGGGAGAAAAAAACATACGTTTAAAATAGACAAAATCTGTTATTTGTATAAAGCGGACAAAATCCATTATATGTATAAAACGGACAAAATCCATTTTTTTCTAAGTCTGCTGCAGTGTTACCTTAAAAACCCTAAAGCCTGATTTATGCTTCTGCAGCTCTGTAACTCTGTGGCCATGCAATGACCATATACGCGTGATCCTTTTAACGTTCTCCATCGCATCTTTATGCGATTTACCGCAGGAACAGCGCCTTTTTCTGGATTAATTTGTCCCTCACTGAGCTCCACTTGTTGTGTGGGCCGCTGAAGAGGAGGTACTGCTGGCCCAAGCACGAGAGGGCGTCGGAGCGACCGGGAGTGACAGCTGTCACTCATCATCCGTACCAGCTGTCACTCATCCACTACACATCACCACCACCATAAAGGCCGGACTGCAACTCCACCTCCCCGCCGAGAAATCATCTACCATTCAGGTAACTTCTCTGCTAAGCTTAACTGTGACTAATAGTCTGATCTCATTTGCAGCCGTTTTCCTGTGACGTGTCCTTGTCTGTTGAATTGGCGTTTGGTGTGGACTGCGACGGCTTCGCCTCACACCCCAAACCAGATAAGTGGTTAAACAGGAGCTGCACGAGTGTGTGATTGGAGGTGGAGGTGCTCCCTCCTCACTGAACACTGACTGTGGGATTACTGAGTGTACGAACTCACACTCATCAATACTGTTTCTGTTCTCTGCCAGCAGTACCGGGTCTGACTGCTGAAGACAGTGGCCACCTGGGGCGCAGGGCTTGGCGGCTCCGGTGTTCTTCAGATCCGTTGGTGGTGGAAGCTGTGTGGGATCCGGCTCTTCTCTCGCCAGATGTCTTCTATCTTCGAGCCTGCCCACACGTCACCTTGTGTATAATTGACATTCCACCATATTGTTACTGTCTGTACGTCGTTGTGCAATTCACAACATTAAATTGTTACTTTTTGGCTTATCCATTGTCCGTTCATTAACGCCCCCTGTTGTGGGTCCGTGTCACGACACTCTCACAACAGGATTTCTCGGCCAGCGTCACGGATCCCGAGGGGCATCAACCATCGCTTGAACAGCCAATGGAAGAGCGAGGTGCACAGGTGCCAGCAGGAGGCGTGTTAGGTGAGCTGCAGCACATCTTAACCACTTTTACTGCTCGGTTGGACTTAGTTACTGAGCAGGGCATTATTCTCAATCGAAGGATGGAGGCTCTCACCACCCAGGTGGAAGCGCATGCTCAGGGCGCTGCTGCAGCACCTCCTCCTGCTGACCGTATGCCAGAGACAGACATTCCACTGGTCGTTCAACGAACCCCCCCACCTTCCCCTGAAGCATACATAAGCCCTCCGGAGCCGTACGGAGGCTGTGTGGAGACGTGCGCGGACTTCTTGATGCAGTGCTCGCTCGTCTTTTCACAGCGTCCCGTCATGTACACGTCAGACGCTAGCCGGGTGGCTTACGTTATAAATTTGCTTCGAGGAGAGGCATGCACCTGGGCTACGGCGCTCTGGGAGCAGAATTCACGGCTCCTAACAATTTACACTGAGTTTGTAAGGGAGTTCCGACAGGTGTTCGACCACCCTCATAGAGGCGAGACCGCTTCAAGCGTGCTGCTGTCGATACGACAGGGGTGTCGGAGCGCAGCGAAGTATGCAGTCGACTTCCGCATCGCAGCAGCGCGAGCCGGCTGGAATGCTGTTGCGCTCCGCGCCGCCTTTGTAAACGGACTGTCTCTGGTCCTTAAGGAGCACCTGGTGGCGAAGGACGAGCCACGGGATTTAGACGGGCTTATCGACCTGGTTATACGGTTAGACAACCGATTAACAGAACACCGACGGGAGCGAGACGAAGGGCGTGGTCAGGCACAAGCCGTCCCTCTTCCTCCCGGGTCCGAAAGGGAGCCGACTTCCCCACGCTCCACAGCCAGGGCTCTCCACGTGACGACAGCTCCCCCTGCTGACGTTGCTATGGAAACGAGCAGGGCCAAAAAGCGATCAGAGCAGAGACAAAGGAGGCTGATCCGTGGAGAGTGTTTTCTCTGCAGCTCAACCGAGCACACACAGAGAGAATGCCCCAAACGGTCAAAACAGCAGCACTCGTCCTTAGAGACTGGGCTAAGGGTGGGTCACAACACTCACGCGGGGAGACCCCAACAATCTGCACGTATCCCAGTCACGATCCTGAGTGGGGATCTAACCCTTCACGCCCCAGCACTGGTGGACACGGGGTCGGAGGGGAATCTGCTGGATAGCAGATGGGCAAAGGAGGTTGGGCTCCCTCTAGTGGCCCTACCGTCACCATTGTCGGTGCGGGCACTAGATGGCACCCTTCTTCCACTAATCACACACCAGACACAGCCAGTGACATTGGTGGTGTCTGGGAATCACAGGGAGGAGATTGTGTTTTATGTAACAACTTCTACCTCCCGAGTGATTTTGGGTTTTCCATGGGTGTTAAAACACAATCCCCGGATTGATTGGCCGTCTGGGGTTGTGGTTCAGTGGAGCGAAACCTGCCACCGGGAGTGTTTAGGATCCTCGGTTCCACCCGGTGTGACAGCTAAGGAGGAGGTTTTAGTCCCCCCCCAATCTGGCGGCGGTGCCAGCTGAGTACCATGACCTTGCTGACGTCTTCAGCAAGGATCTGGCACTCACGCTGCCCCCACACTGTCCGTACAATTGTGCCATTGATTTGATACCGGGTGCTGAGTACCCGTCCAGCAGGCTGTACAACCTCTCACGTCCGGAACGCGAATCAATGGAGACCTACATCCGGGACTCGTTAGCTGCCGGGTTGATCTGGAACTCCATCTCCCCGATGGGTGCTGGTTTCTTTTTTGTGGGCAAGAAGGACGGCGGACTCCGTCCATGCATTGATTACAGAGGGCTGAACGAGATCACGGTTCGCAACCGATACCCGCTACCTCTGTTGGATTCAGTGTTCACACCCTTGCATGGAGCCCAAATTTTCACAAAATTGGATCTTAGGAATGCTTATCACCTGGTTCGGATCCGGGAGGGAGAAGAGTGGAAGACGGCATTTAACACCCCGTTAGGTCACTTTGAGTACCTGGTCATGCCGTTCGGCCTCACCAATGTGCCCGCGACGTTCCAAGCGTTGGTTAATGGCGTCTTGCGGGACTTCCTGCATCGGTTTGTCTTCGTATATCTAGACGATATACTCATCTTTTCTCCATAAACTAAGACCCATGTCAAGCATGTACGTCAGGTCCTACAGTGGTTGTTGGAGAACCGGCTGTTTGTGAAGGGCGAGAAGTGCGAGTTCCACCGCACTTCTTTGTCCTTCCTGGGGTTCATAATCTCCTCCAACTCCGTCGCCCCTGATCCGGCCAAGGTTGCGGCGGTGAGAGATTGGCCCCAACCAACAAACCGTAGGAAACTACAACAGTTCCGCGGTTTTGCAAATTTCTACCGGAGGTTCATCAAGGGCTACAGTCAGGTAGTTAGCCCCCTGACAGCCCTGACCTCCACAAAAGTCCCCTTCACCTGGTCAGATCGGTGCGAAGCCGCGTTTAGGGAGTTGAAACGCCGGTTCTCGACTGCACCGGTTCTGGTGCAGCCCGATCCCAATCGCCAGTTTGTAGTTGAAGTGGACGCCTCTGACTCAGGGATAGGAGCCGTGCTATCCCAGAGCGGGGAGTCCGTCGGGTGTGGCGTACCGCACGCTCTGCCCTGCTCAGAGCCCGGACGAGGGCTAAGGCCCATGCAGACCGCCGGCGTTCCCCGGCCCCTGCATACCAGCCCGGGCAGGAGGTTTGGCTATCCACAAAGGACATCCCCCTGCAGGTGGAATCCCAGAAGCTAAAGGACAGGTACATAGGACCTTTTACTATACTCAAAGTCCTCAGTCCGGCCGCAGTGAAGCTGAAGCTGCCAGCTTCACTGCGGATACACCCCGTTTTTCATGTGTCAAGACTCAAGCCCTGCCATACCTCACCACTGTGTGCCCCGGGACCAGCGCCGCCTCCTGCCCGGATCATCGACGGGGAGCCCGCGTGGACAGTACGCCGGCTCCTGGACGTCCGTCGAAAGGGCCGGGGGTTCCAGTATCTGGTGGACTGGGAGGGTTATGGCCCCGAAGAGCGCTCCTGGGTGAAGAGGCGCCCTGCTTGAAGTGCGGGCTTCAAGCACGAGAGGGCGTCGGAGCGACCGGGAGTGACAGCTGTCACTCATCATCCGTACCAGCTGTCACTCATCCACTACACATCACCACCACCATAAAGGCCGGACTGCAACTCCACCTCCCCGCCGAGAAATCAGCTACCATTCAGGTAACTTCTCTGCTAAACTTAACTGTGACTAATAGTCTGATCTCATTTGCAGCCGTTTTCCTGTGACGTGTCCTTGTCTGTTGAATTGGCGTTTGGTGTGGACTGCGACGGCTTCGCCTCACACCCCAAACCAGATAAGTGGTTAAACAGGAGCTGCACGAGTGTGTGATTGGAGGTGGAGGTGCTCCCTCCTCACTGAACACTGACTGTGGGATTACTGAGTGTGCGAACTCACACTCATCAATACTGTTTCTGTTCTCTGCCAGCAGTACCGGGTCTGACTGCTGAAGACAGTGGCCACCTGGGGCGCAGGGCTTGGCGGCTCCGGTGTTCTTCAGATCCGTTGGTGGTGGAAGCTGTGTGGGATCCGGCTCTTCTCTCGCCAGGTGTCTTCTATCTTCGAGCCTGCCCAGACGTCACCTTGTGTATAATTGACATTCCACCATATTGTTATTGTCTGTACGTCGTTGTGCGATTCACAACATTAAATGTTACTTTTTGGCTTATCCATTATCCGTTCATTAACGCCCCCTTTTGTGGGTCCGTGTCACGACACTCTCACAACACCACTTCTTTATACAATCATCAACCTCCAAACCAATGATACATGCAATTTCTTCCATGAACTGTGGGTCATTTGAGTGGCTTTTTCAGACTTGTAAAGTTGGTCATATTTATGGACTTTTCTCCCAAACTATTTGATCAATGATCAAAATGTAATCAGCGGGCGGGCTGCAAAAACTTTTTAAATTATGACGAGAGAGGAAGGAGTTTAAACGTAAAAGTGACAAATCACAGCTTTTGTGGTCTCAGTCATTTAGCAGGTTTACAGGTTCGCATGCATGCTTTGCTTCACCCTACCCAGGGATATGTGTGAAACTTAACACAGTGCAGGCAGCAAACAGCATTTTGATAATCTTCACCGGCCTTGTGTTATGCCCTGCCTCATTTAGGTGCAGAATCTGAGCACAGGTTTAAAAAAATAATAAATGGCTGGACTTTTAATCATGGAAATACGGTACCCAGTTTCCTCGAATCAATGAGTGTCAGTGCTGAACCTCATTTTGTACCTCTGTTACTGGGCACGTCCAGACTGCTCTGTCCCATACATGCGAGCAGTTTTTAATGAAAATACATTACGATGGGGTGGGATGTTTTGTCCAATGTGAGTGAAAATCCGTTATCCAAAATCTGTTATATACGTGTTAAATACATGTAAAAGCATACAAAAGCATTGGGACTTTCACTTTTGTCTGGTGAGAGCAAATATGCAGTTTATACGATGACGTGTAGGTGAGTTTTAATTTATATATATATATATATATATATATATATAAAAACAATGATAAATATGTGGTATTTATGAGTGGAATGTGGAGCACGTTTACCATTTAATAATACATACTTTGATTTTGATGGCAAAAGTACATACTGTGTACTTACTTTTAAAACATCTGAGGTCATTTATAGGAATATGGCATTATATTAGGTTTTCATAGTCATTTCATAAATGAGGGAGCACTGGCAGTATCTGACAGCATGGTGCTATTAAAACTCAATTACTTCAGAAATTAAAAGATATAAATGTCCTTTGTTGTCAATTTTCATATGCCAGTACTGTAATCTGCAACCAAATCCTTAACAAAATATTTGTTCAAAATGCGAGGGGTCTTTTCAAAGTCACTCCAACTGGCTGAGAGCTGCTTCTTGACACAAGCGACCAAACATATTGGTCATCACTTGCAGACGCTATCCAGAAAATATGAGCACACATGAGAAACAAAAGCAAAAGATGGACGGGGAAACAAAAAATGTATGCAAGAAATACACCAGAGACATCGACACCTAGGTCCAAGCTTCCCGACTTGTTTCACAAGACCCACATGCATTGAATCTCAACTCCTTGCCAAATTGATATTCCGCAGCAGCAGTCAGCAGGCAGTCATTACTCTGTTGCATTCAGATTTGTCTTTTATGTTGCTTTGTCTTTCATTGAGACCCTTGTTTTATGAGCACATCAGTTGAATCAGACTATTATTAATGGCCTTCAATGGCTATTTCCAAGGAGAGTTTGTTTTGAGGCACTCAATAAAGAGACCCTTACCGAAAATAGCAGCTATTGATTTTGCCCTCAAGCTCAAACATTCCCGAAAGGATCTAAATTGCTTCAAAACTGAAAGTTGGGAACTAAGCACCTGGAAATGGGGCGTGGGCCCCACATCAACAACAGAGGCTTTACAGCTCAAGGCAATGTGGAGAAATCTTCAGAGGCCAGAGACGAGGCTTTGCCGAAGCTCCATGGTCCCGATATCGAAGCCTGGTGCAGCCCTGAGCAATTTCAACTTGTGCGCGGCTCAAATTAACTCCTCGGAACACTGATCCAGCAAGGTCACGCGTGTCTGAAGGTGATGGAAAGGCATCAGGAGTCACAAGAACAGGGTCAGAGATGAGGCAGAGGTTAAAAATCAAAAATCCAGCTGGCTGAGATACATCAAGCAATTTGAATGTCAGGCTTTGTGTCTGAAACAATCACCTGCAAAACAGTGCATCTAGTGAGTCAGACTGGACACAGTGTCGACACTGTGCACTTAACTTGCTAGCAGCACTTGGCTTTTAATCACACTGTGAAAGACTTGGCCTATTGGTATCTTAGTTTAATTTGATTTTTTTTAAAATCTTCTCCTAAATAGAAGACACTTCTCACATTCAACTGAGATTTTAATATTCTTTCCTAATTGAAAAGGATGCAAAATCAGGTTTTGTGCAACCAGGAGGCAGTGCCACTCGAAAGAAAATGCAAGAACAAATAACTGATGTGAACTCCCTGACTGGCTAAGATTTGATTTATACATGAACAGTACCTTTGCCAAATGAGGTTTCTTTTGTATTTCAGTAATATCTTTGGGTCATTTTGTCTGTCTGTTGGCCAGTGGACATTAAAAACAAAGTGCAGATTTTAATTATATTTATTTTGGAGGTAGGCTTTGTGACAAGGAGGAGTCTTTTGAGAAAGATCCAGACCTGTGTGCAGAATCATTTTATATATTACTGCATTATACAACCCCCATTTCAATGAAGTTGGGACGTTGTGTAAAATGTAAATAAAAACAGAATACAATGATTTGCAAATCCTCTTCAACCTATATTCAATTGAATACACCACAAAGACAAGATATTTAATATTCAAACTGATAAACTTTATTGTTTTTTGCAAATATTTGCTCATTTTGAAATGGATGCCTGCAACATGTTTCAAAAAAGCTGGGACAGTGGTATGTTTACCACTGTGTTACATCACCTTTCCTTCTAACAACACTCAATAAGTGTTTGGGAACTGAGGACACTAATTGTTGAAGCTTTGTAGGTGGAATTCTTTCCCATTCTTACTTGTTGTACGACTTCAGGTGTTCAACAGTTCGGGGTCTCCGATGTCGTATTTTGCGCTTCATAATGCGCCACACATTTTCAATGGGCGACAGGTCTGGACTGCAGGCAGGCCAGTCTACTACCCACACTCTTTTACTATGAAGCCACGCTGTTGTAACACGTGCAGAATGTGGCTTATCATTGTCTTGCTTAAATATGCAGGGACGTCCCTGAAAAAGACGTTGCTTGGATGGCAGCATGTGTTGCTCCAAAACTTGGATGTACCTTTCAGCATTGATGGTGCCATCACAGATGTGTAAGTTGCACATGCCATGGGCACTAACACACCCCCATACCATCACAGATGCTAGCTTTTAAACTTTGCGCTGGTAACAATCTGGATAGTCTTTTTCCTATTTTTGTCCAGAGGACACGACGTCTATGATTTCCAAAAACAATTTTAAATGTGGACTCATCAGACCACAGCACACTTTTCCACTTTGCGTCTGTCCATTTCAAATGAGCTCGGGCCCAGAGAAGGCGGTGGCGTTTCTTGATGTTGTTGATATATGGCTTTCCCTTTGCATGGTATAATTTTAACTTGCACTTGTAGATGTAGAGACAACGAGTGCTAACTGACAATGGTTTTCTGAAGTGTTCCTGAGCCCACGTGGTAAGATCCTTTACACAATGATGTCGGTTTTTAATGCAGTGCCACCTGAGGGATCGAAGGTCACGGGCATTCAAAGTTGGTTTTTGGCCTTGCCGCTTACATGTAGAAAGTTCTCCAGATTCTCTGAATCTTCTGATTATATTATGGACTGTAGATGATGGAATCCCTAAATTCCTTGCAATTGAACGTTGAGAAACATTGTTCTTAAACTGTTGGGCTATTTTTTCATGCAGTTGTTCACAAAGTGGTGATCCTCACCCCATCTTTGCTTATGAATGGCTGAGCCTTTTGGGGCTGCTCCTTTTACACCCAATCATGACACTCACCTGTTTCCAGGTTGGTGTTCTTTAAGCATTCATCAACTTTCCCAGTCTTTTGTTGCCCCCTCCCAGCTTTTTGTTTTGCGTATTTTTTTTGTCCAATTTTGCATGCTTTTTTTTTTTTTTTTTTTAACAGCGCATTGTGCTCTGCGTCCTTATCAAGCAGACCGGTGTTCTGTCGAGATGACGGGACACCTGTTGCGGCACCGGGAAGGGAGAGCATGCGCATTGTGTTCTGCGTGTCTGTTTATAAGAATCTTCTCGCCAGAAGAAAAAACTACCCATAACTGTGTTCTTCACTCGGAAAAAGACACCTGCAGCGAGGTGTGACTCAGTGGAAAAAGGCGCGACAGTGGCGCGGCGCCAGGATGAAGAGGCGCGATCAAAGGTACTGTGAAATACTGGTCAGTCACTATTAATAATTTCTTATGTGTCCAACCTCGTAGGTTGATTGTTAAAATTAAATTTGTTAGTTCTAAAAGCCATCATAATTATTTATAGGAAAATGTTCTATTTTTATTTCTCAAACAAACTTTGGGCCTGAAACAGGTTGGTCTTATTTTTCTACTAAGGTTTGAACTTTGAGAGTGTTTACACACAAGAGAAAAGTGAGAAAATGTTAATGCCTGTTTGAGAAAAGTGTATAGTGTGTAGTGAGGGGTTTTACAGCCTTAAAACATCTATAATAATTGTAAAAAATAACGCTGACTACTTCACGGATTTCCCCTATTGCGGGCTATTTTTAGAACGTAACTCCCACGATAAACGAGGGACCACTGTATATCTACATGAAAGGTTTATGTGGGGTTAATCTACTGTCTCGTGTCATTTCTCAGATCAGTTGTTGGTTTGGTTTTGTGGTATGTAGGAGATCACTTGACCGAGGGTCTATACGTTCAAATAATAATTAAAAAATACTGTCATCACTCTTTACTCTTAGTCAGTCTCTTACAACGGTGTAGCCTAAATAAACAAGCTTTCTAGGAGCGCACCCAATTTATTACGCACGCTCAGAGGCAGGTACCCTCCGGTGCGCACTTTTTTTGTGGAGGGGGGGCGCCCCCGCTCCCTGTGATAAACTCATCGCCCCCTTAATATTTTTTTTCTGGCACCGGGCCTGATGTTACCCTGTAACATGATAACGAAGCATGACAGCTGGTGCAAACTAATCCTTTTAAAAATGCTATTAACCAATAATTTGCATCATTTTTTTACCAAAATTGGAGCAACTTTAAATTTTGACCCCTGTACAAACTGAAACTGACCTTTGCCACCATTTTTGCTGTTTTTACCCCATAACTCCATGGAATTCAGTCATAGATAGTCCAAACTATACCTTTTTGGAATCACTATTATCAGACAAATACTGTGGTATAGTTTTCAACATGATTGGAGCATTTTTAAATTTTGACCCCTGTAGCTCATTAGAGGTCAGCTCCAGGATGGCTCCATATCTGTAAATAAACATGAGTTAATTTAGAATATGTGTGCCAAATTCCATGCTTTTATCACAAAATGAACAATTTTTATGGGAATTTTAGCTAAGCTGCACCACAACCAGGTTCACTCCCATCCTGGACTTATTTGGCAGCGTGTCGAGGGTGTACCCCGCTTCTCGCCCAATGGCTACTAGGGTATGCTCCAGCGTCCCCATGATCCTTAACCATAGATTGTGTATACAAAGTGAAACCACCAGTGTTAAATTAACACTGACAGTTAGCATACAGTATGGTCCCACTCTGGCCAGAGTAGGACCATATGTACACTGGCAGTGTTAATTTAACACTGTCAGTGTTAGTTTTACAGCATTGATTTTACTGTGTATATACTGCACAAAGCCTCCATGACACCACCCATTGGTTTGTTACAGAGACCCAGAACAGACAGAATGACACCCTTGTCTGGGCATCACCATGTTGAGAGCCCTGCCCACACTGATTAATGATCCACTCATTATTGCATAAAGGGGCGGAGCGTGGGTTGCTCAGTGTGTGACAGAAAACAGCCTGAACACGCTGATCTCTTCGAGTCGGAACCTCCAGCTAAAAGCAAGAGTTGGTTTGAGTGTTTGTTAAATCATATTTTGGGGGACTGTGTGGTGGTTGTCCTAACGATTTACCTTGGTGTGAACATTAAAAGTTATGAGCCGCTTATTTTATCAGTAATCCTACATTAAGTGTACATAACAGATGAAGCTATCGACAGCAACGTGCCAAAACTGTTAGCATACAACATTAAATCCAATGAGAGATTCACTCAGTGTGAATATTGCAACAGAGATGTCTTAGATGATCCTTTAGGACAGTGGTGGCCAAGATCGGTCCTTGAGAGCCACATTCCTGACACTCTTAGTTGTCTCCCTGCTCCAACACACCTGAATCCAATGAAAGACTCGTTAGCAGACTTTTAATGAGCCTTTCATTGGATTCAGGTGTGTTGGAGCAGGGAGACAACTAAGAGTGTCAGGAATGTGGCTCTCGAGGACCGAACTTGGCCACCCCTGCTTTAGGACATTTCACTACAGAACAAGCCGTATTATTCCAGATGTTTGTAATACAACACCCCAAACAAACAGAAATAGCAACAACATGAGCAAGTGGCTCCGCATCAAGTGGTGTCAGGGAAATTTATTACTTCATGTAACCTTATGATAGCATCTTTGCGATAGAATCTTTTTTGTGTACAGAAACTGGTGTCAACGTTGAATTACTGATCGTGCCTGTACAAGAAATTCTCGTGATTGTATTTCGTGATATGGGTTGTGCAACCTGTGACCTGACCAGAGACTAATCTTGTGAAACCCAACAAAGCTACCAATACATGCCAAAACCAGATGACAGCTTCACCATACATGCCAAAACATGTGTTGTACTGACAGTTTTTTGCTCCTCCTATACAAGAGTGTGCGAGCAGAGCTCAGTGAACAACTTTTGACTGTATGTTGACTGTTGTTCCCTTGCTGCGCATATTCACTCAAGATCTTTGAACTTACTCGGTCTGTTTGACTCTG
Source organism: Thalassophryne amazonica (assembly GCF_902500255.1). Lineage (NCBI taxonomy): Eukaryota > Metazoa > Chordata > Actinopteri > Batrachoidiformes > Batrachoididae > Thalassophryne > Thalassophryne amazonica. The sequence continues at coordinate 148,062,246 of NC_047103.1, read as the reverse complement.
AGTTACGGTCACAGTGAGAGGAAGAGTCACTGGATTCAGCCACTGTCACTCAAAACAACCACATCTGCAATTATACAGAAATGTATAGTGTGTTAAACTAAGAAGTTAGAAAAAAAAATCACCCCCTGTATAGTTGTCATGGGGGACGTAATGATCTATAGAGACTAAAACTGTTTTGTTGTACCACGCTGTAAACAAGACATTTTAACATGGAATTTGATGGGAACATGCTCTGTTTTGGAGCTATCCTCAAGCAGCCAGTGAAGGAAGTTCTGATTAGTGGGTTGGTGTCAAAATACCAGCTTGAGTGTTGGTGCTTGCCCGTAACTGGAAAAAGTGGGTTTAGAAGAGAGCTGGATGGATAGATGGACAGACCTTGTGTTTGGCCTTTCTGGGTCATGTGACCAACAGAGTGTGTCTGGAAAGGGAGCACAGTGGTTTAGTGGTTAACACTGTTGCCTCACACCGAGAAGGTCCCAGGTCTGTGTTTGTGTGTTGGCCTTGCTGTAGACTGGGGGCCACTCCACGGTGCATGCTGCCTCTTGCACAGTGACTGCTGAGACTTGAGCCCTGTGTGACCTTAAGGGCCTTTCACAGCGCACGCTGCATTAGTGTCAAATGACGTCTCCCCTTGCGTCGGATGCATCGGACACGTCAAGTTGGATGTGACAAGGGGAACAGAGATTTCTACGTAAGCCTGAAAAATCAGGACAACCACCATCTTGGATTCACATCTGACAGAACCACAAAAAACTGAAAAACAAAACAAAACAAAAAAAAAAAACAGCAGTATAACAAGTCACCCATCACCCTCCCGGGAGAAGCTTTTTTTTCAGTGACTTTCCAGAGAGACGCTGATCCGAGTAAGGACTGATAAGACGGTGGGATTGATTTAACCGTGACACCAGGGAAAGTGACACAAAGCAGCTGGGGTTCAGGCCACATTCCTGGGCAGAGTGAGACACTGCAGTCGGGGTGATGAAGCAGACCCATAAAATCTGAAATTCCTCACTTTTGGATATATACAAACACCCATTTTGAGCAACGGAGCTTAGTTCTGCAAATTTGTGTGAGGTGAGAATAATTTAACACTAAAACGTGATGTCACTGTACTGCTAAAGGTTTAATGCTCTGCTAATGTTAGCATAGCATTTTAGCTGCAGAATCACAGTCGAGCTGAGTGAACGTTTTTATTTGTAAATGGTTCTATCTGTTTTTATTTTTGCCAAATAAAGGTACAGTTTTTTTTAATTGTGACTTCTTAGATGACAAAATACTCAACTTTAAATAACAGATTTTTGTGTTTTATATTTTAAGAATTATTTTTCACATCAGGAACATTTTCAATATTTGCTGTGCAGAGAACCTAAATGCAGACACACTTCAAAAACTTCCAGTGTTGGAGCTGAACACCAAACCCTGAAGTCCGGAGGGAAGAAGAGAACATCTCTGCTCTTCAAAATAACTCCACCAGAAGTCAAACCTGGAGAGGAGACCTTCATCTGATTAAATGTCCTGAGAGTCCAGCTCACCTCTCTGAAAACCAACGGCCACTGCTATTCTTCTAAATAAAACAAAGGCTGTTTAAACAGCAACTATTTTATTATTTTAAAAAGCCTTAAAAAAAAAAAAAAGCCCTAACCTCTGGATCCAGGCCAGTTTCTGCTGCAAATGATCAGTATAACAGGTTCTTGACATTTGTTGAAAGTACTGTGTCTCTGTGATTGATTTATGACTGTTTCCTTTGCTTTGTGGACTCTAGCAGTTGACAGTTCAAGGTACACAATGTCCAAATATGTCATAACCCAGGCATGAAAAGAAAGGGAATGGAGAGGCCTCCAGTGCCTAGCAACTGGGGGGTTTTTTTCTACAGTGAATCCAGCTTATATAGTTTGGTTTTAATTCAACTCAGGTCCAAATCTAAAAAATCATTCAGAATGAGTGTGATGGGTATTAGCACAGCAGCTTGACTACAAACACTTTGGATAACCACTTTTTCTTCATATAAAATCACTTTGTCCTTGGCTGACCCTCAAACAGTCCACCACGTTTGGTCGAAATGAGATCATAACTCTTCAACAGTGTTGTATAAAGTACCGGAAAATCACACTTAAGTAAAAGTACAGATACTCATTAAAAAATGACTTTGGTAGAAGTTCAAGTAACCGATTGAAATGCTGTTGTGTTTTGTTTCATTAGGTTCTTTTTGTCTTTCTCTAAAATTGTATTGTAACATTATTAGTCTATTATTATTGACTATTATTGTCTATTATGTAGACTATTATTGTTGTTGCTATAATATATGAATAAAAATAAATTACAAAAATTACAATTTGACTCTTTTACGACAACGAACACAAATCAACACAAACATGCTGATGCAAACAGCTTAATGCTTCCTTTAACATTGAAAACGCCATAGACATGCTAACGTGTTAGCATCTGTCCCGTTTTTAAGTTATAAAATACATCTATCAACTGTTTCAGAAGACCATAACAGGTCGGTTTAACATAAAAATATTAAATATTGCTCACAGACATATGCTCTTCAGGGTTTTAGCAGGGAAAAAATTACGATAAAGCGAAATAAAATCCACGAATCGTAGATCGAAGCGCTGCTTCGACCTGTGAATCACTGCTTCGATTGGTTCAAGGTTCAAAGCAAAGCTGCGCTGCAGAAAAGTTGATTACAGACCCGCTGCAGGTCTGTAATCAATGTAGAGAAATGATCATTTTCCTGACAAACACCCCACAAGTGTGCAACTGCAAAAAAGCCTACCGGACATGCCTCATGACAAATCGGCCTGACGTTGTTGCAGTCACTCGTAATCAGTGGTGTCTCTGGGTGAAAACACGTCTTTTTTCGTGTGTGTTTGTGTTTTGTTTTTTTGTAACGAGTAACGGCATGGTGCATAGAAAAAGTATCGGAGTAGAAGTACGCAATTAAGGTTGGAAATGTAGTGAAGTAAAAGTGAAAGTAAGCTGAATTTAAAAAACTCACGGAAAGTACAAAGTCTCCCAAAACGTACTTAAGTACAGTAGTGATGTATTTTTACTTCGTTACTATACAACACTGCTCTTCAAGTTATTTTCCTGAAAGACAGATGGACAGACACACAGGACTGAAAACAATACCTATTTATGTGTTCCCGCTGTACATGGGTATGTAAAAAATAAATTAATTAATTTAAAAAAATCCTCCTTTGACATGAACCATGCATCACTTTTTATGCAAACACCCAGGAGGTTTGGGGTGTTTAGAAACACAAACAGTAGTTAGAATCGGTCCAGAATAAATCACTAGTGGTTAACGTTTGGGCTTCAAACCAGAGGATCCTTGGTTCAAAACCCAGCCATACTGGAAAATTGTTAAGGGCCCCTTGGGCAAAGTCCTTAATCCCCTAGTTGCTCCCAGTGTGTAGTGAGCATTTTGCATGGTAGCACCCTGACATCGGGGTGAGTGTGAGGCATGAATGTAAAGTGCTTTCAGCTTCTGATGCAGATGGAAAAGCGAGAAATAAATGCAGTCCATTTACCATAATTCAACTCATCAAACAGAATGAAAGTACTCAGAAGACAGTGTCACATGGTATAATGTAAATATGTGAGGAAAACCTTTGCAGTTCTGGAACATCATTGAGAACATGCATCATCAGGTCCCTTCTCAGTACGTGACCCTAATCCCCAATGAAGGGTGGCGATGATGTCTCAGTCCTGGAAAGGGCAGGAACAGAGCCATCCTGATGTAATATGATAGCGACTTCCTGTCCGTACATGTCCACCTCAGCCTGACTGCTCATGACTGTGTGTCTGTACCAACACTGAGAGACACAGCGAGAGAAGAAGAGCAATCAAGCTCCTTCAAGACAGGAAAAAAGGAATCCAAGTGTGAGTAACGCTTTCTGGATTTTACTGCTCAAATAATCACACAGGATGACTGGTGTTTCTGTTTAATTTGATTAGAAAAAAGCTACACTGTACATGAAATGACATTGATATGCAGTGTTGCCACAGTTACATTAGTTACATTCAGCAGCTGAATGCAACTATTAATCTAACAGGTCCTTTTACAATCTCATTTCCAATTAAGTTGAGACATTGTGTAAAATGTAAATAAAAACAGAAAACAGTGATTTGCAAATCCTCTTCAACCTATATTGAATTGAATACATCACAAAGACAAGATATTTAATGTTCAAACTGATAAACTTTATTGTTTTTGTGCAAATATTTGCTCATTTTGAAATGGATGCCTGTAACACGTTTCAAAAAAGCTGGGACAGTGGTATGTTTACCACTGTGTTACATCACCTTTACTTCTAACAACACTCAATAAGCATTTGGGAACTGAGGACACTAATTGTGAGTGTCATGATTAGGTATAAAAGGAGCATCCCCAAAAGGCTCAGCCGTTCACAAGCACAGATGGGGCGATCACCACTTTGTGAACAACTGCATGAAAAAATAGTCCAACAGTTTAAGAACAATGTTTCTCAATGTTCAATTGCAAGGAATTTAGGGATTTCATCATCTACAGTCCATAATATAATCAGAAGATTCAGAGAATCTGGAGAACTTTCTACACGTAAGCGGCAAGGCCGAAAACCAACATTGAATGCCCGTGACCTTCGATCCCTCAGGCGGGAATGCATTAAAAACCGACGTCATTGTGTAAAGGATCTTACCGCGTGGGCTCAGGAACACTTCAGAAAACCATTGTCAGTTAACACAGTTCGTCGCTACATTTACAAGTGCAAGTTAAAACTCTAAAATGCAAAGCAAAAGCCATACATCAAAAACATCCAGAAACGCCGACGCCTTCTCTGGGCCCGAGCTCATTTGAAATGGACAGACGCAAAGTGGAAAAGTGTGCTGTGGTCTGATGAGTCCACAATTTCAAAATGTTTTTGGAAATCATGGACGTCATGTCCTTCAGACAAAAGAGGAAAAACACCATCCAGATTGTTACCAGCACAAAGTTTAAAAGCCAACATCTGTGATGGTATGGGGGTGTGTTAGTGCCCATGGCATGGGCAACTTACACATCTGTGATGGCACCATCAGTGCTGAAAGGTACATCCAGGTTTTGGAGCAGCACATGCTGCCATCCAAGCAACGTCTTTTTCAGGGACGTCCCTGATTATTTCAGCAAGACAATGCCAAGCCACATTCTGCACATGTCACAACAGCGTGACTTCGTAGTAAAAGAGTGCAGGTACTACACTGGCCTGCCTGCAGTCCAGACCTGTCGCCCATTGAAAATGTGTGGCGCATTATGAAGCGCAAAATACGACAACGGAGACCCCGGACTGTTGAACAACTGAAGTCGTACATCAAGCAAGACTACCACCTACAAAGCTTCAACAATTATTGTCCTCAGTTCCCAAATGCTTATTAAGTGTTGTTAGAAGGAAAGGTGATGTAACACAGTGGTAAACATACCACTGTCCCAGCTTTTTTGAAATGTGTTGCAGGCATCCATTTCAAAATGAGCAAATATGTGCACAAAAACAATAAAGTTTATCAGTTTGAACATTAAATATCTTGTCTTTATGGTGTATTCAATTGAATATAGGTTGAAGAGGATTTGCAAATCACTGTATTCTGTTTTTATTTACATTTTACACAACGTCCCAACTTCACTGGAATTGGGGTTGTAAAACTGAATTACTCTTTCAAGGAGTAATCAGTAATCGGATTACTTTTCAACGTAACTGTGGAAAAACTGTTGATATGATGCCATTTCGTTGATTTTATCCACAGTTGACAGTTTTGGGATATTAGGATGAAGGGCTGTTTTGAATGTAAAAGTACTGTTATATGGCTGGGGGGGGCCTGGCTGCCGGTTTGTTTGTCTGTTTGTTTTCCTCCCAGGTGGCGTGCATTTGGGACTGAGTGGCTGTGTTGCTGAGGCTGTCAGGACCTCACCCTGATCACCTGCGACTCGTCAGGACTCACAGCTGAGGTGCATCTGGATGGATTGGAGCATGTTGGCATTTAAGACTGGAGTGCACAGTGTGTATTTGCCAGAGACTCGACCTTGTGACCAGACGGGTGAGATCGTCGTCTCGGGAGCCATCTCATCAGCAGCGGACGCTGAGAATGTCCAGGTTTGATGCACGGTCTGTGAAAGAGGAGGGGGTGAGGTCTCACGCTCGTCAGCACACTTCCTGAGGTACGTTGGATTTTGTGACTAACAGTTATACAGTCAGTAAATGTGGTGTCCCTCACACCTTATTGTATTGAGCTGTATGTTAGTCATGTATCAGCTTCCACTGCGGTGGAGTTTTGTGAACTGGATGTTCCATGCCTGCAGGTTGGGAAGCTGATCAGTAATCAAGCCAGGAAGTGTTTGCTGTTTGTACACCTTTAAGTGTTCTGTGTGTAGAGTGTGGACTCACATAATGGTTCCTTCTTTCACAGACTCGGTTGTTGCGGCCACCTGGGGGGTGTCGGCGGGGTCCTTGGGTCCGAAACAGCTTCTGGCTCCGGACCGTTAGCGCTGCTGGGAGCGCACCACGCCAGGCCGCACCTTTCTGTTATTACATTTTCACTGTTATGTATTAAATTCAGTTAGCCTTTGTACCGTGCTCTGCTTATTTCATACTGGGTCCTTCAAACGCTGGTCGGTTCTCCGAGCTGCGTCCGACACATAACAGTAGTCTCTGGCCAAACATCACGGACCCAGCGTTAGCAGAGACGGTAACGCGCCGGGAAGGCGGCAGCAGACGTTCAGTGGTTATCCGGATCAGTTGCGGGGCTCTCCGCCCGGAAGGTGCGTGTTTGAGACCCATTACTGGATACTAATTTGTGCTCTCTTGCAGCCGTGTTCCTGTGTTGTGCCTCATCCGTGGATCGTGGTGGAGTGTGACTGGCGACGGCTTCGCGTCACACTCCGACCGGATAAGAGGTGTAAACGGGAGCTGCAAGAGTGCGTTTGTAATGGGTTCACGCGCACGGCGGAGCTCTGTTAGCACGGGTCGCTGGGCTTCCTGTGTTACAGTCGTAGCCCCGTTTCCCCGGATAAAGGTAACTACTGCGTCTGTTGTATCAGCTCCGGCGTGATTTAGTTGAGCACATTTTGGTTGTGTGTTGCACTCAGCTGCGCACACAAAAGCAGCTCGTTTGTTTTTTTCTGTCGCCCAAGGGGTTTTTTCATTTTTAGCACTCTGGTTCCCCCTTGTGGTGACTGAATCACGGTACCGTCAAGCTCTGGAGTAGGAACAGGTGTGTTCCATTTGGTTGAGCTTGACGGTATAACTCACTGATTTGTTTTGTGTTAGTTCATTTTGTGTGGGTGTTTTTTGAGTTGGTTTTTGTGTGGGCTTTTCTTTTTTGTTGTCCACTATTTGTCTGGGGGTGTGACCCTGTAGCCTTTGCTAACCAAGAACAAAAACAAAAAAAAAGAAAAACGGGGACCCAAACAACTGTGTGTTGGTCTGTTTTTTTTTCTTTTGTTTCTTTTTGTTTCACATCCCCAGGGTTAGATGGAGCGGTCCCCTGGGGGGTGATGGGGTGGTATTTGGGTTGTTTTTTTTCTCTGTTTTTTTTGTTGTGCCCTCTCTTCTCCTCTGACTCCAGCCGGGTGTGCCGTAGTGTCGGCATTGCTGGAGGGGTGCAGTTAGGTTGTGCTGGGCGTTTCCCAGGTGGCCTCTGCACCCGGGAGGGGAGGGGGGGGGGGTTGGGTTTTTTTTTTTGTTTTCCCTCCCCCAGTTTCCGCCCTCAGGGTTTGACTGTGGTGTCCTCTGGGGGGGAAAAGGCGTTGGGTCCATCTAGCCGTGGACGGCCGGGGCTGGGTCCATTGGTCGTGAGGGGAGGCGTCTCCTGGGGTTGACGAGTGGTCCTCTGGGGGGGGCGCTGGTAGTCCCTGTGGGTGACGGTGGATCCCAGAGGGACCTCGGCCGTGGTTATTACTCCTGGAGCTGGCGGGTGGCCCTCTGGGGGGTGTTGGTCCCTGCGTGTCGTTTGGGGGGGAGGAGGGGGGGTATTTTGGCATTTTTGTTTGTGAGTTTACATGTGGGTTGTTTTTCTTTTCTCCCCTTCCCTGGGGTTTGATGGGACGGTCCCCTGGGGCGGGGGGGGGGTGTTTTGGTTGTTTTGTGTTATGACTAATCACATGTTTGGTTAAAGGCTGACCGCACAGGTGTAGGAACTCCTGGCCACACCTGTGCTGAGACTGTCAAACAAGGGCAAAGATGCAGCCAGTTCAACCAGTCTGTTGGAGGACGAACGCAGACGCGGTTTCCAGCCATGGTCCCTGGAGGGGGGTGTTTCTCCTGGGCCAGGTGTGTGTGGTCGCCGGGAGGCTTCCCGTGAGGGTGGGGTACTGTTATATGGCTGGGGGGGGCCTGGCTGCCGGTTTGTTTGTCTGTTTGTTTTCCTCCCAGGTGGCGTGCATTTGGGACTGAGTGGCTGTGTTGCTGAGGTTGTCAGGACCTCACCCTGATCACCTGCGACTCGTCAGGACTCACAGCTGAGGTGCATCTGGATGGATTGGAGCATGTTGGCATTTAAGACTGGAGTGCACAGTGTGTATTTGCCAGAGACTCGACCTTGTGACCAGACGGGTGAGATCGTCGTCTCGGGAGCCATCTCATCAGCAGCGGACGCTGAGAATGTCCAGGTTTGATGCACGGTCTGTGAAAGAGGAGGGGGTGAGGTCTCACGCTCGTCAGCACACTTTCTGAGGTACGTTGGATTTTGTGACTAACAGTTATACAGTCAGTAAATGTGGTGTCCCTCACACCTTATTGTATTGAGCTGTATGTTAGTCATGTATCAGCTTCCACTGCGGTGGAGTTTTGTGAACTGGATGTTCCATGCCTGCAGGTTGGGAAGCTGATCAGTAATCAAGCCAGGAAGTGTTTGCTGTTTGTACACCTTTAAGTGTTCTGTGTGTAGAGTGTGGACTCACATAATGGTTCCTTCTTTCACAGACTCGGTTGTTGCGGCCACCTGGGGGGTGTCGGCGGGGTCCTTGGGTCCGAAACAGCTTCTGGCTCCGGACCGTTAGCGCTGCTGGGAGCGCACCACGCCAGGCCGCACCTTTCTGTTATTACATTTTCACTGTTATGTATTAAATTCAGTTAGCCTTTGTACCGTGCTCTGCTTATTTCATACTGGGTCCTTCAAACGCTGGTCGGTTCTCCGAGCTGCGTCCGACACATAACAAGTACTGTATTTTTTCCTGTCATTTGTTACAATCTCAATGCATAAATTCCAAATCTTGGGGTCACACCTGGAGGTGAGTTCACCTGATGTGGAAATGGCCTCATATGAAAACAAGAGCACTTTGTGATTTCTGAGGTCCACCAATCTGAATCCGGATCACCTCCAAAATTCAGTGGAGTCTTCCATAGCCTAATATCTATCTGTTGTGCAAATTTGTTGAGAATCCGTGAAGGAGTTTTGACATAATCCTTCAAAGCCTATATAAAGGGAAATCTTGATCCAGAATCTGGATCCGGATCACCTCCAAAATTTAATGGAGTCTTCCATGGCTTAATATCTATATGCGGTGCAAATTTTGCCAATACCCATGCAGTAGTTTTGATGTAATCCTGCTAACAGTCAGACAAATAAAAAAAAATAAACACTGATTTGATTACGTCCTTGGCGGACGTAATTACAGTGTCAAATTTAAAGCTATAATATGGAGGATTTATGGATGTGCATTAGCAAAAATAGGATACATCACTCATAACCATCTCTTCATTTGTGTGTAATTACCCGCAACAACTAATGGATGGGCTTTCATCAACCCTTGAATGAGCCATTTCTATCTACATGGGAGTCCCACCCCCTGCCTGCCATAAGAATGGCCATGTTGCTACATTAGCCTAAAAGGGACATACTTACTGCACCTTTCACACCTTGTAGCCCAGCCAGATGACAAGAAAAAAGAAGAGGAATCGATGATTGCTCACCAAAAGACTGTCTACTGGTTGCTTGTGTAGGCTAACCAGTTTGAGAAGCCTCATTTTTATGAAATGGAGGATCATACATATTGCTTATCACAATAAAAGGTAAGTGAGCATGAATCCCTTTTCAAAGGATTCAAAGGATTCAAAAGAATTTTATTGTCATATGTACAGAAGAACATGTTCCCTGAACAATGAAATGTGTCTACCGCATTTAACCCATCCTAATTGCCAGTAGGAGCAGAAGTCGCCATTAGGCGCCCGGGGACCAGCTCCAGATGTACATCCCTGCCTTGGTCAACAGCAGGGCTGAGCAAACCAAGACCGACCCATAACAAACGACACACACATAACACACTACACACATAGGCCGGCCCGGTACATAAACATATAAAAAAGCACACACAAGGTAAGGAAGAGAAAAAAACCCTCAAGGTTGCTGCCTTTGAGAAGCCACAACAATGAGGAAAAAACTCTTATCAGCACAGAGAACAGTAAACACACTGACAAACAAGAACACAGGACGACAGCCAAGATTTGAAAGTCCAGTTTATCAGAACACTCCGGTAGCAGCCCTTTTTGGCGCTAAACAACGGCCATGACTGAATCCTGGAAGGGAGGGGGGTTCAGCTCTGAGCAGTCACTGTTCACAGTCAACGTCAGAGCTGGAGAAGCTGAGGGAGGGGGAGACCGGGGAAGCGAGGCTTGAGTGTTTAATCTTCTTGGAGGTTTTTTATCGCAGCGGCCTTGAAGTGCAGCTGTCTTGGGGAAGCCAAATGAATGTCTGATTAGCAGACGCCTGAAAGATTCCACAGTTCTGAGAACAAAGTGGCTCTCAATGCATCTGAATGTAGAAAGGATGTGGTCATTACTGACGGTCAAGGCGGTTTTCCAGCGCTGCAATCCTCCCAGAGATGGTTTCCAACATATGGTTAACACCCGCCGACTGAGCAGTCACTGTCCTTCCAATCGAATCAATCAAGTGGGGCAATCTGGACGGCCCAATCAAAACAGCCTCCACTTTTTTAATTTTCCAGTAAACCAGTGCTATGCCCGCACCACACAGCAGAAAGCCGGTCACTCCCAAGCCAAATAGATACACATCTTCGACGTCCTACACAGACAGCGTGTAAAGGCACATGACCTGCCATCTCCTCCACGAGTCCATCACGTAGCCCATCACATGCGTCCCGGCAGGACAGGTCGGGTCCTCCGCCCCCGAATGTCTTGTAGAAAAAATAGTGTCAATTGCGTTCAGAAACCACTTTAACAAATCCATTTTTGTCGCTTTTCAGAAGAGCAAAAACTGGAGCCTCACAGACAACATGCCACAGAAGCAGGAAAGATAAGGAGGGAGGGAGAGAAGAGAAAATGCGTCTGTCTCGGCCGAGTGCAAGCTGGCAAAAAAAAGTGCCAAAGAAGTAAAACATGAAGGGAAGCAGAATGCAATCTGCCACCTCACCACTAGATGACAGTAAATCTTGCACACTGTAGCTTATCATAATTTGACATACAGTAGTGTTCAGAATAATAGTAGTGCTATGTGACTAAAGAGATTAATCCAGGTTTTGAGTGTTGTGTGGGCCGCTGAAGAGGAGGTACTGCTGGCCCACCACCACCAGATGGAGCCCTGCTTGAAGTGCGGGCTTCAAGCACGAGAGGGCGTCGGAGCAACCGGGAGTGACAGCTGTCACTCATCATCAGCACCAGCTGTCACTCATCCTCAGTTCATCACCACCACCATAAAGGCCGGACTACAACTGCACCTCCCTGCCGAGAAATCAGCCACTAGAGAGGTAATTTCTCTGCTACACTTAACTCTGACTTAGAGTCTGAACTTCTTTGCAGCCGTTTTCCTGTGGTGTGCCTTATCTGAGGGATTGGCGTTTGGTGTGATCAGCGACGGCTTCGCTTCACACTCCAACCAGATAAGTGGTTAGACAGGAGCTGCACGAGTGTGTGATTGGAGGTGGAGGTGCTCCCTCCCAAAAGAACACAGACTGTGGGATTACTGAGTGTGCGAACTCACACTCATCAATACTGTTTCTGTTCTCTGCTAGCAGTACCAGGTCTGACAGCTGGAGACGGTGGCCACCTGGGGATCCAGGACTTGGCGGCTGCGGTGTTCTTCAGATCCGTTGGTGGTGAAGGCCGTGTGGGATCCGGCTCGGTTCGGCACGGACGTCTCCTATCCTCAAGCCTGCCCACACGTCACGCTACATATAATTGTCTGTGGTACCAAAACTGTTTGTCTGTATTCCGTTGTGCACTTCACAACATTAAATTGTTACTGTTTGACTTATCCATTGTCCGTTCATTTAACGCCCCCTGTTGTGGGTCCGTGTTCCTACACCTTCACAACAGGATTTCTTGGCCAGCGTCATGGATCCCGAGGGGCATCAACCATCGCTTGAACAGCCAATGGAAGAGCGAGGTGCACAGGCGTCAGCAGGAGGCGTGTTAGGTGAGCTGCAGCAAATCTTAACCGCTTTCACTGCTCGGCTGGACTTAGTCACCGAGCAGAATGTGATTCTCAATCGGAGGATGGAGGCTCTCACCGCCAAGGTGGAAGCGCAGGCTCAGGGCGCTGCTGCAGCACCTCCCCCTGCTGACCGGAGGCCTGAAACAGACATTCCGCTGGTCGTTCAACGAACCCCCCCCATCGTCCCCTGAAGCTTACATAAGCCCTCCGGAGCCATACAGAGGCTGTGTCGAGACATGCGCGGACTTCTTAATGCAGTGCTCGCTCGTCTTTTCACAGCGTCCCGTCATGTACGCATCAGACGCCAGCCGGGTGGCTTACGTAATAAATCTGCTTCGAGGAGAGGCACGCGCCTGGGCTACGGCGCTCTGGGAGCAGAATTCACGGCTCCTAACGACGTATACTGGGTTTGTGAGGGAGTTCAAGCAGGTTTTTGATCACCCCCATAGAGGCGAATCTGCTTCGAACTTGCTGCTGTCAATCGGGCAGAGGTGTCGGAGCGCAGCTAAGTATGCAGTCGACTTCCGCATTGCGGCAGCGCGAGCTGGCTGGAATGCTGTTGCGCTCCGCGCCGCCTTTGTAAACGGACTGTCTCTGGTCCTTAAGGAGCACCTGGTGGCGAAGGATGAGCCGTGGGATTTAGACGGGCTTATCGACCTGCTTATACGGTTAGACAACCGATTAACAGAACACCGACAGGAGTGAGACGAAGGGCGTGGTCAGGCACAAGCCATCCCTCTTCCTCCCGGGTCCGGAAGGGAGCCGACTTCCCCACGCTCCACAGCCAGGGCACTCCACGTGACGACAGCTCCCCCTGCTGACGTTGCTATGGAAATGAGCAGGGCCAAAAGGCGATCAGATCAGAGACAAAGGAGGCTGGTCAGTGGGGAGTGTTTTCTCTGCAGCTCAACCGAGCACACACAGAAAAAAATGCCCCAAACGGTCAATACAGCAGCACTCGTCCTTAGAGACTGGGCTAAGGGTGGGTCACAATACCCACGTGGGGAGACCCCGAAAATCTGCATGCATCGCAGTCACAATCCTGAGTGGGGATCTAACCCTTCACGCCCCAGCACTGGTGGACACGGGGTTGGAGGGGAATCTGCTGGACAGCAGATGGGCAAGGGAAGTCGGGCTGCTCTAGTGGCTCTACCTTCATCTTTGAAGGTACGGGCACTAGATGGCACCCTTCTTCCATTAATCACACACCAGACACACCTAGTGACATTGGTGGTATCTGGTAATCACAGGGAGGAGATTGTGTTTTATGTAACACCTTCTACCTCCCGTGTGATATTGGGTTATCCTTGGATGATAAAACACAATCCCTGGATTGATTGGCTGTCTGGGGTTGTGGCTCAGTGGAGCGAAACCTGCCACCGGGAATGTCTCGGATCCTCGGTTCCGCCTGGTGTGACAGCTAGTGAGGAGGTTAAAGTCCCCCCCAATCTGACGGCGGTGCTAAGTGAGTACCACGATCTTGCTGACGTTTTCAGCAAAGATCTGGCGCTCACCCTTCCCCCGCACCATCCGTATGATTGTGCCATTGATTTGATCCCGGGCTTTGAGTACCCGTCCAGCAGGCTGTACAACCTCTCACGTCCTGAGCGAGAATCAATGGAGACCTACAACCGGGACTCATTAGCTGCCAGGCTGATCTGGAATTCCACCTCCCCGATGGGTGCTGGTTTCTTTTTTGTGGGCAAGAAAGATGGGGGACTCTGTCCATGCATTGATTACAGGGGGCTGAACGAAATCACGGTTCGCAACCGATACCCTCTGCCCCTGTTAGATTCAGTGTTCACGCCCCTGCATGGAGCCCAAATATTCACAAAACTGGATCTTAGGAATGCGTACCACCTGGTTCGGATCCGGAAGGGAGACGAATGGAAGACGGCATTTAACACCCCGTTAGGTCACTTTGAGTACCTGGTCATGCCGTTCGGCCTCACTAACGCCCCTGCGACGTTCCAAGCTTTGGTAAACGATGTCTTGCAGGACTTCCTGCATTGGTTTGTCTTCGTATATCTGGACGATATACTCATCTTTTCCCCCGATCCTGAGACTCATGTTACGCATGTACGTCAGGTCCTGCAGTGGTTGTTGGAGAACCGGCTGTTTGTGAAGGGCGAGAAGTGCGAGTTCCACCGTACTTCTTTGTCCTTCCTGGGGTTCATAATCTCCTCCAACTCCGTCGCACCTGATCCGGCCAAGGTAGCGGCGGTGAGAGATTGGCCCCAACCAACAAACCGTAGGAAACTACAACAGTTCCTTGGTTTTGCTCATTTTTACCGGCGGTTCATCAAGGGCTATAGTCAGGTGGTTAGTCCCCTGACAGCCCTGATCTCCACAAAAGTCCCCTTCACCTGGTCGGATCAGTGCGAAGCCGCATTTAGGGAGTTGAAACGCCGGTTCTCAACTGCACCAGTTCTGGTGCAGCCCGATCCAAGTCGCCAGTTTATAGTCGAAGTGGACGCCTCTGACTCAGGGATAGGAGCCGTGCTGTCCCAGAGCAGGGAGTCCGACAAGGTTCTCCACCCATGTGCCTATTTTTCCCGCAGGTTGACCCCGGCTGAAAGGAATTAAGACGTCGGCAATCGGGAACTTCTTGCAGTGAAGGAGGCTCTGGAGGAGTGGAGACACCTGTTGGAGGGAGCTTCGGTACCATTCACGGTTTTCACTGACCATCGGAACCTGGAGTGCATTCGGACCGCCAAGCGTCTGAACCCCAGGAAGCCCGCTGGTCACTGTTCTTCGGGCGTTTTGACTTTCAGATCACATACCGCCCCGGGACAAAGAACCAACGATCTGAGGCCCTGTCCCGGGTGCACGAAGAGGAGGTCAGGACCGAGATGTCAGACCAACCGAAACCATCATCCCCGAGTCCACTGTCGTGGCCACCCTCACCTGGGACGTGGAGAAGACCGTCCGGGAGGCCCTGACATGGAACCCGGACCTGGGGGCCGGCCCAAAGAACAGATTATACGTCCCACCAGAAGCAAGAGCTGCCATCCTGGACTTCTGTCAAGGTTCCAAGCTCTCCTGCCACAGAAGACACCTGTGTGAAGTTAATTTATTTGCAAGAATCCCCCACAAAGTCCCTCTGTTAAATAAAAGACATGAGCAGAAGAGGTTACAATTTGCCAAAGAACACATCAACTGGCCTAAAGAAAAATGGAGGAATATTTTGTGGACTGATGATAGTAAAATTGTTCTTTTTGGGTCCAAGGGCCGCGGACAGTTTGTGAGATGACCCCCAAACTCTGAATTCAAGCCACAGTTCACAGTTCAGACAGTGAAGCATGGTGGTGCAAGCATCATGATATGGGCATGTTTCTCCTACTATGGTGTTGTGCCTATTTATTGCATACCAGGTATCATGGATCAGTTTGGATATGTCAAAATACTTGAAGAGGTCATGTTGCCTTATGCTGAAGAGGACATGCCCTTGAAATGGGTGTTTCAACAAGACAATGACCCCAAGCACACGAATAAACGAGCAAAATCTTGGTTCCAAACAACAAAATTAATACCTCGTAGATGTGAAGAAATCATGAAAAACTGGTTATACAACTAAATACTAGTTTAGTGATTCACAGGATTGCTAAAAAAGCAGTTTGAACATAATAGATTGAGTTTGTAGCATCAACAGCTGATGCTACTACTCAACAAAAATATAAACGCAACACTTTTGGTTTTGCTCCCATTTTGTATGAGATGAACTCAAAGATCTAAAACTTTTTCCACATACACAATATCACCATTTCCCTCAAATATTGTTCACAAACCAGTCTAAATCTGTGATAGTGAGCACTTCTCCTTTGCTGAGATAATCCATCCCACCTCACAGGTGTGCCATATCAAGATGCTGATTAGACACCATGATTAGTGCACAGGTGTGCCTTAGACTGTCCACAATAAAAGGCCACTCTGAAAGGTGCAGTTTTATCACACAGCACAATGCCACAGATGTCGCAAGATTTGAGGGCGCGTGCAATTGGCATGCTGACAGCAGGAATGTCAACCAGAGCTGTTGCTCATGTATTGAATGTTCATTTCTCTACCATAAGCCGTCTCCAAAGGCGTTTCAGAGAATTTGGCAGTACATCCAACCAGCCTCACAACCACAGACCACGTGTAACTACACCAGCCCAGGACCTCCACATCCAGCATGTTCACCTCCAAGATCATCTGAGACCAGCCACTCGGACAGCTGCTGAAACAATTGGTTTGCATAACCAAAGAATTTCTGCACAAACTGTCAGAAACCGTCTCAGGGAAGCTCATCTGCATGCTTGTTGTCCTCATCGGGGTCTCGACCTGACTCCAGTTCGTCGTCATAACCGACTTGAGTGGGCAAATGCTCACATTCGCTGGCATTTGGCACGTTGGAGAGGTGTTCTCTTCATTGATGAATCCCGGTTCACACTGTCCAGGGCAGATGGCAGACAGCGTGTGTGACGTCGTGTGGGTGAGCCGTTTTCTGATGTCAATGTTGTGGATCGAGTGGCCCATGGTGGCGGTGGGGTTATGGTATGGGCAGGCGTCTGTTATGGACGAAGAACACAGGTGCATTTTATTGATGGCATTTTGAATGCACAGAGATACCGTGACGAGATCCTGAGGCCCATTGTTGTGCCATACATCCAAGAACATCACCTCATGTTGCAGCAGGATAATGCACGGCCCCATGTTGCAAGGATCTGTACACAATTCTTGGAAGCTGAAAATGTCCCAGTTCTTGCATGGCCGGCATACTCACCGGACATGTCACCCATTGAGCATGTTTGGGATGCTCTGGACCGGCGTATACGACAGCGTGTACCAGTTCCTGCCAATATCCAGCAACTTCGCACAGCCATTGAAGAAGAGTGGACCAACATTCCACAGGCCACAATTGACAACCTGATCAACTCTATGCAAAGGAGATGTGTTGCACTGCATGAGGCAAATGGTGGTCACACCAGATACTGACTGGTATCCCCCCCCCCCCCCCCCCCCCCAATGAAACAAAACTGCACCTTTCAGAGTGGCCTTTTATTGTGGGCAGTCTAAGGCATACCTGTGCACTAATCATGGTGTCTAATCAGCATCTTGATATGGCACACCTGTGAGGTGGGATGGATTATCTCAGCAAAGGAGAAGTGCTCACTAACACAGATTTAGACTGGTTTGTGAACAATATTTGAGGGAAATGGTGATATTGTGTATGTGGAAAAAGTTTTAGATCTTTGAGTTCATCTCATACAAAATGGGAGCAAAACCAAAAGTGTTGCATTTATGTTTTTGTTGAGTATATTATTGTGAACACCCCCTTTTCTACTTTTTTTTTACTAATAGCCCAATTTCATAGCCTTAAGAGTGTGAGAATCTATTGAATCTACTGGTACCTTGTTTCCCATGTAACAATAAGAAATATACTCAAAACCTGGATTAATCTCTTTAGTCACATAGCACTACTATTATTCTGAACACTACTGTACTTGAAAATAATTTTAAGGGACATTTATATACCATTAGAGAATATTAAATATTAAATCAAATCAAATCAATTTTATTTATATAGCGCCAAATCACAACAAACAGTTGCCCCAAGGCGCTTTATATTGTAAGGCAAAAGCCATACAACAACTACAGAAAAACCCCAACGGTCAAAACGACCCCCTGTGAGCAATCACTTGGCGACAGTGGGAAGGAAAAACTCCCTTTTAACAGGAAGAAACCTCCAGCAGAACCAGGCTCAGGGAGGGGCAGTCTTCTGCTGGGACTGGTTGGGGCTGAGGGGAGAGAATCAGGAAAAAGACATGCTGTGGAAGAGAGCAGAGATCAGTCACTAATGATTAAATGCAGAGTGGTGCATACAGAGCAAAAAGAGAAAGAAACACTCAGTGCATCATGGGAACCCCCCAGCAGTCTAAGTCTATAGCAGCATAACTAATGGATGGTTCAGGGTCACCTGATCCAGCCCTAACTATAAGCTTTAGCAAAAAGTAAAGTTTTAAGCCTAATCCTAAAAGTAAAGAGGGTGTCTGTCTCCCTGATCCGAATTGGGAGCTGGTTCCACAGGAGAGGAGCCTGAAAGCTGAAGGCTCTGCCTCCCATTCTACTCTTACAAACCCTAGGAACTACAAGTAAGCCTGCAGTCTGAGAGCGAAGCGCTCTATTGGGGTGATATGGTACTACGAGGTCCCTAAGATAAGATGGGACCTGATTATTCAAAACCTTATAAGTAAGAAAAAGAATTTTAAATTCTATTCTAGAATTAACAGGAAGCCAATGAAGAGAGGCCAATATGGGTGAAATATGCTCTCTCCTTCTAGTCCCCGTCAGTACTCTAGCTGCAGCATTTTGAATTAACTGAAGGCTTTTCAGGGAACTTTTAGGACAACCTGATAATGAATTACAATAGACCAGCCTAGAGGAAATAAATGCATGAATTAGTTTTTCAGCATAACTCTGAGACAAGACCTTTCGAATTTTAGAGATATTGCGCAAATGCAAAAAAGCAGTCCTACATATTTACTTAATATGCGCATTGAAGGACATATCCTGATCAAAAATGACTCCAAGATTTCTCACAGTATTACTAGAGGTCAGGGTAATGCCATCCAGAGTAAGGATCTGGTTATACACCATGTTTCTAAGATTTGTGGGGCCAAGTACGACTTCAGTTTTATCTGAATTTAAAAGCAGGAAATTAGAGGTCATCCATGTCTTTATTTCTGTAAGACATTCCTGCAGTTTAACTAATTGGTGTGTGTCCTCTGGCTTCATGGATATATAAAGCTGGGTATTATCTGCGTAACAATGAAAATTTAAGCAATGCTTTCTAATAATACTGCCTAAGGCAGGGGTGGGCAACGAGGGCCGAGACAGTGCAGGTTTTCCTTGCAACCAATCCCCTCAGCAGGTGGGTTGCTGATGAGCTTCTCCCCTGAATATAAATACCTGATTGTCAATGAAATCACCTGCTGAGGTGGTTGGTTGTAAGGAAAACCTGCAGTGTCTCAGCCCTTCATGGCACATGATTGCCCACCCCTGGCCTAAGGGAAGCATGTATAAAGTGAATAAAATTGGTCCTAGCACAGAACCTTGTGGAACTCCATAATTAGTCTTAGTCTGTGAAGACGACTCCCCATTTACATGAACAAATTGTAATCTATTAGATAAAAATGATTCAAACCACCGCAGCCCAGTGCCTTTAATACCTATGGCATGCTCTAATCTCTGTAATAAAATTTTATGGTCAACAGTATCAAAAGCAGCACTGAGGTCTAACAGGACAAGCACAGAGATGAGTCCACTGTCTGAGGCCATAAGAAGATCATTTGTAACCTTCACTAATGCTGTTTCTGTACTATGATGAATTCTAAAACCTGACTGAAACTCTTCAAATAGACCATTCCTCTGCAGATGATCAGTTAGCTGAATTTTTGAGAGAAAATAAGACATAATGCAATAAAAATAATAAGAAAATAATGCAAGTTCTGCATTTTGCACCACCAGTTATACAGCTTCATCGTGAAATGTACTGAGAAGGGTTTTCTTAAAAAGATATGAAAATTCAGCTACAGTTTGCCAGAAGGCACATGGATGAATGAGATTTATTGTCATTGTCATTACAAGTGCAACAACAACGAGATTACATCCACACTCACATTTCCACAGACAAGATACAGCAATTAATCCACAATTATTACTTGTTTACCGTAATAGGGTGATTCTTTAACTACGGGCATTATTGGCCTTGTGAACTTGAAGAGGAAAAACTTGTGAAAATATAAATTGTCACATTGTAATAGGTAAGCATAACTAGTCTAGTTTGATGATTCATAAGAGAACACTGATATTTTAAGACAAATTGGTGTTTTTTAACAGATTTCCCAACTCAGCTTGCACAAATGTAATTTCCATCACATGTAAATATTTGTCATTTATTTTAAAATACTATGATACACATAATGTTTTTTCACTGGAAGACCAATTTCATATATAGTTTTACCTGTTTATTCCTATATTGTAAAGCACATACATTTATGGATTAGGTAAATTAATTGTGATAAGGACAAAACGCAAATCTTTCGTCCACCACAACCTGAGATATAGCATTGGAATGGTAAGATACATTTCAAGGTGTAACTACTTGTGTTTTTAATTGAAGTGGAACATTATCTCATAAATTATGCAGAGGTTTTTAATGAGTGATTAGAATTTTGTAACTATTTATTTAAAAACAAATGGGGTGGTGGAAATCACAAGGCTGTGTGTGCATGCGTGTGTTCGTGCTTGCATGCGTGTGAGCGTGGGGGTACACATGCCCTGGTGGTTGGCTCTCTGTCAAAGGGAGACGGAGTGTGTCGGCACCATGAATTGTGTGTGTGTCAGTGAGACGTGAACTATGATTCGGGTGTGTAATGTGAAGGAGCATAAGGTAGTTGGGGTCTATACGTGTATTAGGTGTGAGATGATGAGGATGTGGTGTGGGAGAGCATGGACAGGATGTGATGGGGGAGCATAGACTGAGTGTGTAGAGCAGGGGCGGTTCTAGGGGCGGGCCGACCGGGCAATTGCCCAGGCTGGCACCCGAGAGGGGGTGGCACCACCGCAAAACCCCGACCCCAAATGACATCGCGAAAATTGCTATAAGCATGTTAATTATAGTTATAAACTTGTCAAAAATCGTCTAAAAAAGTGGTATTTTTACACTATTACCACATTGTTGTAATAATAACATTACTATTAGTGGTTTTTATCAGTTATTATAAGCGTTTTTCGCTGGGGACAGGGCTGCCGTGACAGGGGGCAGGGCGCCGGAGAGGGCGTTGTCCGAGGCGCAAATCATTGTAGGACCATCACTGGTGTAGAGTGTGCATAGGCTGAATGTGTGGGGAGACCATGAGATGAGTGTGTGAGAGAGCAAGGGCAGTGCATGGGGATCTATGAATTGCGCCTGCATGCGTAAATGTAATTTCCACCACACCACTGTAATTTCCACCCAAGAATGCAATGTGGTGGAAATTACAATCTGACAGTATTTTGGGGAAAAATCTATGCTAGCATCACATATTAGCTAAGAAGTGGTCTCTAGGATTTTGTGCATGCAAAATACATCTCTGTGCGTTAAAAAAAAAAAACTAATTTACAAGCTGAGTTGATGTTATGGAATGTTTGGAAATTACATACAATAAAAACATTTTCATTTCAAGCGAAATTTACCTTGGCTTTTCTTCAAAAGTTGATGGATGAAGTCAAAATTCCCTCCATGTCAGACATGTGCTCTGATGTCACTGTTCATTTCCATAGAAACTACCCAAACAATGTTTCATACAAACTTTTTTAAGGGACATGACAGTGTTGTGGTGGAAATTACGGCAATAGTGTGGGACAACTACATTTGGTTTAAAAAAAATTACAACAGCTGTATAACATTGAATACCCCAATTATGTTTTGATTATTTTACTAATGTTGGGAAGGTGTCGTGACACGGACCCACAACAGGGGGCGTTAAATGAACGGACAATGGATAAGCCAAAAAGTAACAATTTAATGTTGTGAAGCGCACAGCGAAGTACAGACAATAACAATATTGCGGAATGTCAATCATACACAAGGTGGCGTGTGGCAGGCTCGAAGATAGAAGATGTCTGGTGATAGAAGAGCCGGAACCCACACAGCTTCCACCACCAATGGATCTGAAGAACACCGGAGCCGCCAAGCCCTGCGCCCCAGGTGGCCACTGTCTTCAGCAGTCAGACCCGGTACTGCTGGCAGAGAACAGAAACAGTTTGATGAGTGTGAGTACGCACACTCAGTAATCCCACAGTCAGTGTTCGGTAAGGAGGGAGAACCTCCACCTCCAGATACAGAATCAGTCGCTTCCTTAGGAGGAGTGAGAGGCAAAGACGTCGCTGACTCTCACTGTCAACCACTCCAGCAGGGACTGAGACACAGGAACACGGCTGCAAAGCAGATCAATAATAATACCGTTAGGTAAAGCAGAGAAGATTACCTGTATGGTAGATGATTTCTCGGCGAGGAGGTGGAGTTGCAGTCCGGCCTTTATGGAGATGGTGATGAGTTGACTGAGTGACAGCTGGTGCTGATGAAGAGTGACAGCTGTCACTCCCAGTGGCTCCGGCGCCCTCTCGTGCTTGATGCCCGCACTCCAAGCAGGGCGCCATCTGGTGGTGGTGGGCCAGCAGTACCTCCTCTTCAGCGGCCCACACAACAGCTAATATTTTATTCAGTGATATTTTAAAACATTAGAAAAAATGTTTTTTTACTATTCATTTTTATCATTGAAGATCAAAAGTCTGGGTGTGGGACAAGCACAAAACGGCAATATTTGCATATAATGATGCTGAAAAAAGGTGAAAAAGTCATCATAGACTACTAGAACAAATTTCTTAACACACTTTCATTGTAAAGATAACTATAAAAGTGTGAAATTTCCCCTTTTTTCTTTTTTTCATAAAATATGATCAAAGGACATAAAAGTGCCCGTAGTCTAAGAATTACCCAATAATGGCATCCATCAGAATTAAGACAACACATATACATTTGACATTGTTTATGTGCACTAAACTTGAAACAGTCCGTTTTCCAAATTGAGGCGATGTGAGTGTGTGGTAGCCCCTGCAACAGGAGTCGCGCCGCCGCTAGCTTGGGGGGAAACGGGGACCTGCCGCAGCTAAAACCGCGCAGCCCCTGGAGGGGAGAAGGGGTGGCGTGAGCGGTGGCCGAGATGGGGTGTGTGATGGGGGGCAGGAGGGGAGGTAGAGGGAAAATGGAGCATGCTTCAGTCTTTGTCCATGTGTGAGTCTGTCTGTACTTGTGTACTGGAGTAAGAGAGATAAGGAGGCAGCCAATCTTCCCAAGGCCGTAAAAATTCTTCTGGAGGAAAACAATGGGCATTTTATCCTTGAGAGGCTGATAAGCCTGCCATGTTTGTGGTTGAGCAGTGAAAAACACTTTTCCAGCTTCACATGAACAAACCAGATCCCAATTATGAAAATTCCCCGGGCTCTGAAATCTTCACCTTCTCCTGCAAGGCGCCCATTTGCTCCTTGATGTTATCCAACTTGCGTCTGAGTTCATGGAATGCAAACCTTGGTTTGATCTGGTTTGTTGTATGAAAATCCTTCTCTGTTCAACTCCACTATGAAGCTATGAATGGTGAATTGAAATGCAAAATTTGCATTATGCAATATAAGTTGCTTATGCATATGTATCATGTATTCACAATATAGTTTCTTTTAATGACACAATGGCGTTGTCACATGTGTCCTGTGTTTTTTTTTTTTTTTTTCACGGAGTCCATGTATGCCCTCCAAAACACGTGGCAGTGAGTTGCAATACCCACATCAACCACAGTGGCAGTATCACTGCAGAGACACTATGCTGTGGCACAAGTTTAAGTACTCTGCCTGAACAATAATAAAAGGAAAATGAACAGTTTGAATCGTTTGTGTTTGTCCACAGTTATTGTGGATTTGTTGTGATACATACATGGGAAGAGACTGAAGAGGCTCTCAGCTTTGTTAAACATACTGGAGGAGTGGGGTACAATTAGTTATACCTAAGAGCTAACGTTAGCTTATCTAGCCGGCCTTAGCAACTTTCATCGTAGCTTACAAAATAGTTGGTTCCTTTGTGTTTGATAACAATCTTCTCCTGTGATGTCTTATCCTTCTTCTGTCTTATTACTTATTATAATACATTTAACTCCTTAACGCCTATTGTCGCATATATGCTACAATATTTGACTCAAATATGCAACATACCAAATTGACCAGTATGCCTGTTGTCGCAAATTTGCAACATACCATTATTATTATTATAACAATATAACATAAATTATTACCAAAATACCAAAATTACTATTTATTTTTTTGTGCAAAAGTGAAATTAATAATCTCAACATTATTTACCATATGCTTAAAGGCAAAAACACACACAAAACATTTTTTTATATACAGCTATATAAATTTGGGCGTTAAGGGGATATATACCTTTTTCTTGAGCTGCTTGGGTGGGTAGGGAGAGTTCCCATGGGATAAAAAAGCTTTTTAACCTACCATCCCTGGTTCTCAAGACCAGGCACCTAAGTGGCTCTACTCTACTCTTTTCTACTCTCCTATTTTACTCTTCCTTTTTAGATATTTAGATATACCTTTGTATACTGACATAGTTCCACCTTAGAATTGGAATATAATATATAAAATATACCTTACTGAATTTTCATGTATTTAAATGGGCGGGGGTGGAATCAAAGCACACAGTTTGCTCATTTGACATTAAGCTTTATTACAAATGAGCAACTTTTGTGTCACACAAAGCACAACCTGCTAAAGACATCAGATGTAAGATTAGGGAAGGAGTTCATTCTGTCAGCAGGAAGCAAGAGGTTCACTTTTACCAACAATGTTTACAACTGTAGAACTCTATGAAAAAAAAGAAAGGAAAAAATGAGAACACAAACAAGTCAGACAGGTAATCCACACATTTGTTCACCTGGACAAACACAAAACCTGTCCTCTGCCCATCATTGAGGTCAAACAGGAGGAACCACTAGCCAATCAGAGTGCACCTTTAATGGGTGACAAGAAAACTCATAACATTAATAATATGAAGGTTATGATGATGATGTCGATGAAGGTACCAGTTCTGCTGGTCAGGTTAAACAAACAAGTGTCTTACCTCCCGAGATGGATGTGCAATCATACAGGTTTGAATTCAGAATTTTAATAAAATTTAACAAGGTCGTGTTCAACACATCCCAGATGGGAAGAAACTTGAGACTCGACTTGGACTTGCAAAACATGAACATCTCTGGTCTATCTGGCTGTCATTCTTGCAGGGGTGCTGAAGAGGGAAGAATAAGGAGAAGAATTCTAGGGGCCCATGATTGACAGGGGCCCAGAGAGTCCCCTAATACAATTATAATACTGGCAAAATAATATGGGGAGTGGCCCAGGAAGATTTCTTTCTATGGGGTCCAAAATCCCTCACGGCTACCTTGATTTTGAGTACTCATTTATACAAACAAACAAACATGCAGACAACAGCAGTGATCACAAAACCTCCACCTACTATAGGAGTCTCCATTTTGAACATCCAAGATGACGGCCATATAGGTGTCAAGGCAAATGAAAACATTGGTTTACAGAATAAACTCCGCCCCTCCCCCCAAAGAAATCCTATGAAAATTACAAACCAAATATGGTGAAACTGACAAAAGACAGAAGATGCAGAGTTTTGAAGGCAGTGTCAGAAAATGTTTATTGTTTTTCTTGAATAATGAATGTGTTTTGTGTGCTGCTGTTTCTAATTGTCCTTCATGAAATCACTCCTTGAATTGATTTCCACAGATGAGCTGAATGAGTTGAACTGATTTTGTGCTGTCAATGAATTTTCATTCCTTCAGTCTTGGAGAGTCCTGATGACATCTTGAGCTGCTGTGATTGATTCTTGGTGCTTCTCTCCTACCTCGTGTTGCTGTTCACTCTGCCCCTCTCCATATGGAGGTGCTTTAAGGTCAGTTTTTGATCATTTGCAGCTGATATTTAGATTATTGACAGTCGATAAGCAGTCGTCGGGCTGCATCCGGTCTGATCACGTCAGTTATTGAGGCTGACTTCATGTTTATTCTGTGTTTTTTAATTCTACAGCTCTGCACATTAATCCTCTATAATGTTTCTTTACTTATATGTTTTTGTGTTTGATTAAACGTATTTAAATGATAAATATTTTAAGTGATCAAATCTTGTTTTTAGTGAAAATGAGCTGATTGAACATCTCTCACTATCCACTTCCAGGATAAACGTAGATAAAGAACAGAGTGACTTGTGAGCACTGATGTGGTTTCTCTCTGTCCACAGGTCATTCACACGTATGAGCGGGCCGTGATCTATCGCCTGGGACACATTTGGCAAGGAGGAAACAGGGGACCAGGTTGGAAGTGTTTCTCAAACATTCGTGCAGAAGCTTCATCATGACTGTGTTTGTTTGCGGCGGCTTTAGTTTGTCTTCTTGTGATGTCACAGGGTTGGTCTTTGTCTTGCCGTGGACGGACACTTTGATGAGAGTCGACGTCGGCACCATCACCTTCAACATCCCACCACAGGAGGTACGACACACACGTCCACTTACACTCAACACATCAGTGTGTGTGTCACAGTCTGAGACGTTTAAAGCACATTCAAACTAGAGCGGCACTCAGAGCGCACAGTGCACCTGCACATACAACAGTTCACCGCATCTGGATCTTAGTTGGACGTCTTTACAATTTCTCATGTCAAACACATTTTTCTTTCAAAATATATGCATCAGTTTGTGACTTCTGACAGTAAAGGTCAAAACATTTTGTTTCATATTGTTAAAGAAAATAATTGTTTCCTCGATTCACATCCAGATCATGAAGAAAACAGCTGTTGTTGCTCTGCTGCTTTCAGGCTGTGACTGAAGATCTTGTCCGGGTGTAGGCTGATGGTGTGATCTGCTACCGGGTCCAGAACGCTGCCAAGTGTGTGACCAACGTCAGCGATGTGCACGTGGCGATCCGGCTGTTGGCTCAGACCGCTGTGAGGAAGGTCCTGTGCACAATGAGCCTGCGTGACATCCTGTCAGAGCAGGAAGAGGTCACCTCCATCATACAGGTACACCAGCTTTTAGACTCTCTGATGATGAACCAGTGTGAGGAGGTTCTGCTGTCAGACATCTTGTTCAGGATCTAGTGGTCTAGAATCAGCTCCCCTCTCATTCTTCTCTATACAGTAGTGTTGATAGTACGACTCCATTAGTGGGCGTGTCTCCTGCATGTAAACATGGGCATGTTGAGGTGTCTTCTCCGTCCACTCTGGAAGCCACCATGGAGGACTGGGAGATCCAGATCCAGCAGGTGGAGATCAGGATGTCCAACTGTCCCCAGCAGCTGCACAACTCTGTGTCAGACAAAGTGTTCAAATCCCATCAAATATCACAACATTCCTGAGTGTTGGGGTTTTACGTTTTATTCTTACTCAGTTCTTTTTAGCCACATGTCTGAGATCATTGTCTGAGCAGTGATACCTCACCCTCTGTCCTGTTCTTTCTCCTTTCTTTTCTCTCACTCGCTCCTGCTTCAGGTGGTGGCTGCAGAGGGACACCTGAACTCACCGCTGATGCAGAAGGAGGCGGCTCTGACTGGAGAGTTTGCAGCAGCCCCGAGGCTGCGCTACCTGCAGACCCTCCAAAGCAACAGTTTCTTTGGTGGACTCCTCGCTCGGGGGGAGTGTAGAGGTGCAATGCCCACACATGGCACACCTTATGCTCCCCCACTCGTACCCAGTAACGCCTGCCATGTTAGACTGCCACTCTGACAAAATTATGTTTTGAATAAAAACTATTTTTAAAAACATGTTTTGCATTTGTGTTTAGATTTGAGATTAGACACAAAAAACATGTTTTATTGTGTAATTTAATTGTAATTTTTAGCAACATTATTTAAACAGGAGAGAGTAAACTATCAAATTTCACACACAATGTGAGCTTAAGGGTGGGCTGCGAGGTCAAAGGTTAAATATGACAAGCATTCTGTGAGTTTACAGTAACCGTATTTGAGCCACATACAAGTCTGGCAACACAAGAACAGTGAGGAGCATCTCGTGTTGGTCAGGCTACTGCTATAGAATTATTTGCTCAGGGCTCTCATCCCAAGATCCTAAACTGACAGTGGGGGGGTGCTCCCACTGCAAGACTAATGCTAACATTTGCTTGGTTTTCCACCTAAATTTCCTCCTCTCGTCCTCCTGCTCCAGTATCCTGTCGTTCTTCAAATGTCAAATTCAGTGTTTTCAACTAATATAGTGTAGCGTCTGGTCTGCCTGGAAGTGACACACTGTGGATCTCTACATTCTCTCTCGGTTTGGAGAGATGGATCCTTAATTTAGTCAGTAAGAGATCATGGAGTTGGAAGTTGACATTTTATTGTCCCACAACAATATGACTGCTGAGATAGGCTCCAGCCCCATGCAACCCGATCTTGGATAAGCGGTTGAAGTTGAGTGTGTGTACTGTTTCCCCATAAAGTTTACACTTTAGTTTAAAATCTTGGTGATCACTTTCAGGGGTCTGCACGGTCAAATGTCTCTCTGTATCAGCGCATGTCTGCATCCTTTTTTAATAAGCAGGTCTCTGAGGTTCTCTGACCAAGTTGGCGGTTGCTTGGTCTAGGCTGAGAATCAAAACAGACTGTGTATTCAAGGTTGCGGCTCCCGAAGTGTGGAATGCCCTCCCACTGCAACTGATATCTGGCGACACTGTGGAAACTTCTAAAATGAAGCTTAAGACCCATTTGTACAGGCTTGCTTTTAATTCATCCGACCTTTTGTTCTGTTTTAATCTCTTTATTTTCGAGTTTGTTGTTATTTGTAAAGCACTTTGTGATTTTATTCTTGAAACATGCTGAATACATGAATTTTAATTACATACTTTTCACTATTTTAGGTCACTACAAAAGAATTTCTTTAATCTGTGTAATATTGTAGGCATTATTGACCCATATCTCTGAATAAAAAATGCACACGAGCTGAAATGTGTGTCAAGGACTGTGAGTTTAAACACTGTGAGGCAGCCAAAGACAGGGTGTGTGTGAGAGCGTGCACGCACAGCTGTGTGCTTGTTTGTATGAGATACTGGTGAAGCCGTGTGAGCTGGAGGGATTCAACCTTTGGAAGTGGCAAAGGCAGACATGATGAAGTCATGCTGACAGCATGTGACCTGTGGTCAGACATCTTTTTAACACAATTTGCTTTTTTTTTTCATCTTACTCCCAAGCCCAGCTTCTCAGATACACTGTAGTTCAGCGACAGCAGCTGGAGGAAAAATATGATCATGATACTCGTTCCATTTGGCTCTGCCTGTCACCCACTGGGTACTGGGGTTTATTCCGGTCCCCTATGACCCTCAAAGGGTGAAAACAGATGGAGAAAAGGATAGCTGGGTGGTTTTGTCATATATCAAGGCTTCCTTTATTTTTAATATTTTGGGCAGTGTGATGCAATGTGTAATTCAAATTGCACTGCTGACATATAGTGCATCTGGAAAGTGTTCACAACTCTTCACTTTTTCCACATTTTATGTTGCAGCCTTATTCCAAAATAGTTGAAATTCAATTTTTTCCTCAAAATTCTACACACAATACCCCATAATGACAATGTGAAAAAGTTTTATTTTGAGATTTTTGCAAATTTATTAAAAATAAAAACTAAGAAATCACATGAAAATTCAATAAGGTATGTCTTCTATTATACATTTCAATTCTAAGGTAGAACTCTACTAGTGTATCTAAGGTATATATGTTATGTGTCGGACGCAGCCCAGAGAACCGACCAGCGTTTGAAGGACCCAGTATAAAATAAGCAGAGCACGGTACAAAGGATAACAGAGTTTAATAAACATAACAGTGCTGTGAAAAATATAAAAGTGCGCGGTCTGGCGTGGTGGATTGCGGTGCGCTCCCAGCAGCGCTAACGGTCTGGAGCCAGAACTGGTTCGGACCCAAGGACCCCGCCGACACCCCCCAGGTGGCCGCGACAAACCGAGTCTGTGAAAGAAGGAATCATTATGTGAGTCCACACTCAACACAGAGAGAACGCTCAAAGGTGTACAAACAGCAAACACTTCCTGGCTTAATTACTAATCATCTTCCCACCCTGCAGGCATGGAACATCCAGTTCACAAAACAACCAACATACAGCTCAATATAATAAGGTGTGAGGGACACCACATTTACTGACTGTATAAATGTTAGTCACAAAATCTAACGTACCTCAGGAAGTGTGCTGACGAGCGTGAGACCTCACCCTCTCCTCTTTCATAGACCATGCATCAAACCTGGACGTTCTCTGCATCCACTGATGATGAGATGGCTCCTGAGACGACGATCTCACCCGTCTGGTCACAAGGTCGAGTCTCTGGCAAATACACACTGTGTACTCCAGTCTTAAATGCCACCATGTTCCAATCCATGTAGATGCACCACAGCTGTGAGTCCTGACGAGCCGCAGGTGATCAGCCTCAGGTGATCAGGGTGAGGTCCTGATAAACTCAGCTACACAGCCACTCAGTCCCAAATGCAAGCCACCTGGAAGGAAAAACAAAAGACAGAAACAAAAAGGCAGCCAGGCCCCCCCAGCCATACAACAGTATATCTAATAAAAAGAAGAGTAGAATAGAAGAGCAGAGCCACTTAGGTGCCTGATCTTGAGAACCAGGGATGATAGGTTGAAAAGCTTTTTTATCCCATGGGAACTCTCCTTACCCACCCAAGCGGCTCAAGAAAATGGACATCATGTATATAAGTGATATTTACACAATAAGGGTAATAAACAACATTTATAAGAAATATAGTTACTACATAATATTATAGGAGTTAGCTTCTAAAACCTAAATATTAATACAGAAGATTGTAGTATATACATACCTAGTCTGTAGACTAGCAGTAAAATTAAATTATAGCTAGTAGGCTAAACTATAAATCAGGTTATTTTATTATAGAAACAGAAGCTATGATGTAATATGTTTTATGCATCTAAAGTACACCCTGCTAGCTTACTATAGGAAGACAAAATACATATTCTATATGCTATCTAATGGAAACCCCAAACTTAGATACTATATGTTCTATTAAAGGACCCATAAACTGAAGAATCATTAAAAATCTACACCATATAAGATAAAAATGTAAATAATGAAAATAAGATAACTACAGGTAGATGAGCTACCGTTAAATTAGCCGTTAATAAGCCAACTGTACCTTGCTAGCCAAAAGGTATAAACAAAGCTGGTAACTAGCGTATAAAGTAAGTATTAATGTAAGTATTCACAACCTTTGCCATGAAGCTCAAAATTGAGCTCAGGTGAGATGGTTCTTAGTCTTAATTGGAGTCCATCTGGGCTAAATTCAGTTGACTGGACAAGATTTGGAAGGCACACACCTGTCTACAGATAAGGTCCCACAGTAGACAGTCCATGTCAGAGTACAAACCAAGCATGAAGTCAAAGAAACTGTTTCTTTCATCAAAACATCAAATCTAGGCTTGCATCTCAGATACACCTTCTGGCAAATTGTAGTTGAACTTTCATGTCTTTTTAAAAAAGAAAATCCTCCTCTATACCACTTCATCATGAAGCTGTATAACTGGGGATGCAAAATGCAAAACTTGCACTGTGCCCAGTTTCTTCAATCACAGCCACAGCAACCTGTAACTTCTTCTGGGTTGACTGAGTGTCTTGGTGGCTTTTCTCACTCTTTTCCAACTTGCACAGTCACTCAGTTTTTGAGAACTGTCTGCTCCATACAGATTTACCACAGAGTGCCATACTGTTTGTATTTCTTCATAATTCATGTAAATAAATTCCAAGACATATTCAGTGACTTGGAAATTTTCATGTATCCATCCCCTGACGTGTCTAAAGAAAACTGGCAATAAAGCTGATTGTTTACAGGTATTATGGGGCCCATTACTTATACAACCCATCATCTTGGCTTTTATTTTTTATTATTTCATATCAAATTGCAGAGATTTGCTTTGAGTTTGAGTTTAAGGAAGAAAATGTTAGATTTTTTTTATATTGACAAACTTGATTTACTCTTTGTATTTGAAATGGCATAAACAAATTAAAATGTGTGGAATGCCAAGGGGCCGAATACTTTTGCAAGCCACTGTACAGTATAATAAATAAAGTGCAGTGTGCTTTGTGCATTGAACATCTGAGAAAAAACACTGATAAAAACAGCAAATGCATTATGAACATTTGCGTTAGAGTGCCTTTATTAGAGAGAGTGGCAACATGACGAGTCGAAAAAAATCGGTCACGTAATGCATGGAGCCATCTTGGGGCAAAAATAGCGTTGGCTGTTAATGTCTCTGCATGTAAATCCAGCTATTTTATTTATTTATTTGCTGAAAATGCCAGGTTGCTGTGCATTTGGATGCACAAATAGTCACAGCAAGGGTTTCAAGATGTATAGATTCCCTTCAGATCCGAACAGAAGAAAAATTTGGGAAAATAAAGTCAGCTGTGTGGGATGGACATCATCATCATTGTTCAGTCCCATGTACAACAAAAGTCAACTAAACCGTCGTCGTATAAAGCGTATTTTCGCAGTCACCAGACAAAAAAGTCAAAAAGTTTTTATATTGTTTTCCATGTAATAAACACCGCAAATAACGGATTTTGTACATCGCATTTTTCGCCCCGTCCGATCACAATGAATTTCCATTTAAAAATTCCGAGCAGTCTGGACGTGCAGAGGTACAAATTAAAGTTCAGCTCTGACACTCGCCAATTTGTGGAAAGTGGGAGAGGAATCATTTCTGTGATTAAAAGTCAGACCGGTTAGTTTTTTCAAACGGCGTTCAAACTCGGACCCGCAGCCTGACGTGCACCTGTTAAATCAAACACAAAAGGCTGTGATTTGACAAGTTTTCTACTTTTAATCCTTTCCCTGCCATCATATTATATAACGCGCACGCTGATAAGTGGATCAGAAAAGTCCGCATCACATTTACAGCACGAAGTCGGTAAAAGAGGAAAATGTACAGCTTACCTTTGATTTGAGGTGATGATTGTAGAAAGAAAAGCTTGTTGAGGATCAAATTTGTTGTGTGGGCCGCCAGAAGAGAAGGTACTGCTGGCCCACCACCAGAAGGCGCCCTGCCTGAAGTGCGGGCTTCAGGCACGAGAGGGCGCTGCCGCCTCAGGAACAAGCCGTGGTGACAGCTGTCACCCATCATCTGTGACAGCTGTCACTAATCCATACATCTGGTATAAAAGCAGGAAGACACCTCCACCAAACTGCGGAGATATCATCTTCATTTGGAGGTACTACTCTCAGCCTTTTTTTGAGATTTATAAATCTGTGATTGTGAGTGTTTGCAGGAGAACCGGTCGTTTTGGTGGAGGCTGTGCATGACGGCGCTCCTTTTCCTCTGAGACCACTGCAACGTGTTGAGTGAGAGGTGGAGGTGGTATTCCCACCATTGTTACTGGGTGTTCACACACCCACCCTTTGACTGTCTTTTGCTTTCTGCCAGCAGTACCAGATCCGACACGCCGGAGAGGTGGCCACCTGGGGACTCCGGGACTTGGCGGCTCCAGTATTCCTCGGGTTCAGGTGGCGGTGGAAATCGTGTGGTTCCGGTTCGTTTCCTGACGGGCGTCTCCTATCGTCGAGCCTGCCCACACGACACCTTTATTAATTGACTGTTGCACATTCTGATTCTGCTGTGTTTGGTTGTGACATTCACACCAGTAAAGTGTTATAATTTGACTTCTTCCATTGTCCGTTCATTTACGCCCCCTGTTGTGGGTCCGTGTCACTACACTTTCCCAAAAGGATATCTCGGCCAGCGTCATGGACTCCGAGGGGCGTCACCAGGCTGTTGAACAACCAATGGGAGAGCAGGGAGCGCAGGCATCTGCAGGAGGCGTGATTGGTGAGCTACAGCATATTCTCACCGCCTTTACGGCTCGAATGAATCAAATAGCCGAGCAAAACATCCTCCTGAACCGCAGGGTGGAGGCTCTCTCCGCGCAAGTGGCGGCGAGCGCTCAGGGCGCTGCTGTAGCTCCTCCTCCTGTCGATCCTGTGCTAGATATTAACGTTCCAGTGGTGGTCCAACAACCCCTCCCACCATCCCCTGAAGCATACATAAGCCCTCCTGAGCCATACGGAGGTTGTGTGGAGACGTGCGCGGACTTTCTTATGCAGTGTTCGCTCGTCTTCGCACAACGTCCCGTCATGTACGCGTCAGACGCAAGCAAAATAGCTTATGTGATCACTCTGCTTCGGGGAGAGGCACGCGCTTGGGCTACGGCGCTTTGGGAGCAAAATTCACGGCTCCTTCACACATACACTGGGTTTGTGAGGGAGTTCAGAACTGTGTTTGATCACCCTAACAGGGGAGAGACCGCTTCAACCGTGCTGCTGTCGATGAGACAGGGACGCCGGAGCGCAGCCGCTTATGCAGTCGACTTCCGCATCGCGGCTGCGAGGTCCGGCTGGAATAACGCTGCGCTCCGCGCCGCCTTTGTAAACGGACTGTCGTCAGTCCTAAAGGAGCACCTAGTGGCCAAGGATGAACCGCGGGAATTAGATGGGCTTATTGATCTCGTTATACGGTTAGACAATCGGTTGGAGGAACGCCGTCGGGAACGAGATGAAGGACGTGGCCGGGCGCGCGTCGTCCCTCTTCCTTCCGGGTCCGAGAAAGGGCCGCCCTTCCCACGCTCCCTGGCATCTATGTCCCGTGGGGCGACAGCTCCCCCTGCTGACGAAGCTATGGACACGAGCAGGGCCACATTTAGACCACCTAATAGACAGAGGAGGTTTCCACGCGGGGCGTGTTTTGTTTGTGGCTCAATGGAGCATCAATTGAGCGATTGCCCCGAACGGTTAAACACCAACGCCCGCCCCTAGAGACTGGGCTTAGGGTGGGCCAAAAAATTCACGTGGGACACACACATATTGCTGCACGACTCCCAGTTACAATCCTTAGTGGGGATTTAACCCTTCAGGCCCCAGCACTGGTAGACACAGGGTCAGAAGGGAATCTGTTAGACAGCAGATGGGCCAGGGAGGTAGGGCTCCCTCTGGTGGCGCTACCTACACCATTGCAGGTGCGAGCACTAGATGGCACCCTACTCCCTTTACTCACACACAAGACACCACCAGTAACTCTGGTAGTGTCAGGGAATCATAGGGAGGAGATTGAGTTTTTTGTGACTCCTTCTACCTCCCATGTGATTCTGGGGTTCCCCTGGATGTTGAAACACAATCCCCGGATTGATTGGCCGTCCGGGGTGGTGGTACAGTGGAGTGAAACCTGCCATCGGAGGTGTTTGGGATCCTCGGTTCCCAGGCTAAGGAGCAGGTCCAAGTACCCCCCAATCTGTCGGCGGTGCCGGTTGAGTACCACGATCTTGCTGACGTTTTTAGCAAGGATCGGGCACTCACTCTTCCCCCGCACCGTCCATATGATTGTGCCATCGATTTGTTGCCAGGTGTGGAGTTCCCGTCCAGCAGGCTGTACAACCTCTCCCGACCTGAGCGCGAATCGATGGAGACCTACATCCGGGACTCCTTAGCTGCCGGGCTGATCCGTAACTCCACCTCTCCGATGGGAGCGGGTTTCTTTTTTGTGGGAAAAAAAGATGGCCGTCTTTGTCCATGCATTGATTATCGGGGGCTGAACGAGATCACGGTTTGCAACCGATACCCGTTGCCTTTGTTGGATTCAGTGTTCACCCCCCTGCATGGAGCCAAAATCTTCACAAAGTTGGATCTTAGGAACGCATACCACCTAGTTCGGATCCAGAAGGGAGACGAATGGAAGACGGCATTTAACACCCCGTTAGGTCATTTTGAGTACCTGGTCATGCCGTTCGGCCTCACTAACGCCCCCGCGACGTTCCAAGCTTTGGTTAATGACGTCTTGCGGGACTTCCTGCACCGATTCGTCTTCGTATATCTGGATGATATACTCTCCGGACCCTGAGACCCATGCACGGCATGTACGTCAGGTCCTGCAGCGGTTGTTGGAGAACCGGTTGTTTGTGAAGGGCGAGAAGTGTGAGTTTCACCGCACTTCTTTGTCCTTCCTGGGGTTTATCATCTCCTCCGACTCCGTCGCCCCGGATCCGGCCAAGGTCGCAGCGGTGAGAGACTGGCCCCAACCTACAAGCCGTAGGAAGCTGCAACAGTTCCTCGGCTTCGCAAATTTCTACAGGAGGTTCATTAAGGGGTTTAGTCAGGTTGTTAACCCCCTGACGGCCCTGACCTCACCAAAAGTTCCCTTCACCTGGTCGGATCGGTGTGAAGCCGCGTTTAGGGAGTTGAAACGCCGGTTCTCGACTGCACCGGTCTTGGTGCAGCCCGATCCTGGTCGCCAGTTTGTGGTTGAAGTGGACGCCTCTGACTCAGGGATAGGAGCCGTGCTATCCCAGAGCGGAGAAACCGATAAGGTTCTTCACCCGTGTGCCTATTTTTCCCGCAGGTTGACCCCAGCAGAGCGGAACTATGACGTGGGCAATCGAGAGCTCCTTGCGGTGAAAGAGGCCCTTGAGGAGTGGAGACACCTGCTGGAGGGAGCGTCTGTGCCTTTCACGGTTTTCACTGACCACCGGAACCTGGAGTATATCAGGACCGCCAAGCGACTGAACCCCAGGCAAGCCCGCTGGTCACTGTTTTTCGGCTGTTTTGACTTCCGGATCACCTACCGCCCCGGGACCAAAAACCAAAGATCGGATGCCCTGTCCCGGGTGCATGAACAGGAAGTCAAGACCGAGCTGTCGGATCCACCGGAACCCATTCTCCCGGAGTCCACTATCGTGGCTGCTCTGACCTGGGACGTGGAGAAGACCGTCCGGGAGGCCCTGGCACGGAGCCCGGATCCCGGAACAGGACCAAAGAACAGACTATACGTCCCACCAGAGGCCAGGGCTGCCGTCCTGGACTTCTGTCACGGGTCCAAACTCTCCTGCCACCCAGGGGTGCGTAGGACCGTGGCAGTAGTCCGGCAGCGCTTCTGGTGGGCGTCCCTGGAGACTGATGTCCGGGCTTACATCCAGGCCTGCACCACCTGCGCCAGGGGCAAGGCTGACCACCAGAAGGCACAGGGACACAAAATTAGTCCATAATAAAACATAATCCAGAGACAGAGAACTTTAAAACTGTCACGCACCTCATTGCATGACACGGAGTTAAAGAGCAGCAGCTGCATAAATCAGGCTTTAAATTTATTAAATAAATCATCATAAATTGTAAATTTATGTAAATTTGATAGCTTAACTATTTTTATATTTTTCTGATAGCACCTGTACGTGGATCTGTTGCTGTATGTGGTTAAATGATTTAAAAAATGTTGAAAACATAAACGATCCATTCAGTAGTTCAGCGCAGTTAGACCCAAAATGGCGCCATGTTGACGCAGCTCTCCAATCAAGGCATAGCTCCCCCCAACCAGGATATTTTTTCCGCCAGCGCCGCCCTTGTTAAAGATTCTTTTCCAAAGAGAAATTTATGTTTTAACTTTTTTTTTTTTTTTTTTAACACAAGGTGGTGTGGCGACAATGTGGGTGGAGCCTCTTTTAAAATTTCAGAAATCTGTGAACCAGGCCGGTTTTTTTTTTTTTTTTTTTTTTTGCTGTCTGTCAGTGGTGATATTTTTCTTCCTGACTTTAAATTTTTAAGTGCAGTGCCCTTGGTACTCTGTTTTTGTCCAAGATCAGATCTGTGTCTAACTGTACATTTTTTTTTTCCCTATCGCGTGTTCAGCTTTATCTTGTCCACACATATGGGGGCGTGGCCGAGGCGGTGCTTGTCGGGCGCGTCATCTAATCAGGAAGAGACGCGCCGCAAACCGTAAACAGCTTTTGGTTTTTACCGTAGCGACATGAGTCGGTAACTTTAAGTCGACATTCTACTTTATGCTAGCAGCGGCTAAGTGATATCAAAGAAGCTGTCGTTCTAACAAGGTTAGTGTTAGTATTTGGATGTATGTTTACAAAAGTTACGTTGTTCGTTGTTAAACTTGCCGCGAGTTCGGCCAAGGAGGACGACAGTGTTTCTTCACACTGTTTTTGTATTTATTTTAAGAAAATTTAACTAACGGCGAGTTCATAAAACAGCTAAACGTTCCGTGGGGCACTGTCTGTATGATTTCAGATTTCTGCTCATTTCGGCTTTCTACTTAACTTCCAAGACGAGATTTTTCAAAAATACTTTGACACTTTATTCTCAAGTTTAACTGCAACGCGCCCTCGAGTTGGAATTTGTAGGTTAAATATCAGTAATATACGAAATGCTGACACACTGTTTTAGTAATTTTTGTGTTTGGTGATTTCTTGCTTGAGTAAAATGAATGATATTCTCGAACCAAATATTTATTATCTACTGGATTTAAAGTGTTTAATATCCAGTAATAAATTGTATTTTTTAGATGATTGCTCCTCATTGCTTTCACTGATCTAATGTAGGTCACGTCATTAGAGACAAGGAAATAATAGGAATCCTAATTAATATTTTACAAAAGGACAGTAATGCTCAGATAGACTGATCCCCATAGTTTAAAAATGGAGGCTTTAATCTGAATTTGATTGTTTTCCCCTTAGGATATATATTCTAACAAGCTTTGAGAAAGTAGGAAATGTAAAAAAAAAAAAAGAGAGAGAGAATTGCAATTTTGGAGCATGCACTGGTGTTCAGTTTGGATTTTGCAAACACAACTTTATTTTTGCATAATTTTCTTCATTTCAGGTCTCATGCTGGCTTAAAGAGGAAGCCTGTACTTTTGCCACAAATAACTATTAAAACAAATTACCTCCTTGTGCTGGTTGGATGGGTAAATCAAGCCCAGTGTTGTGTAAGCAATAACATGATAAATCAATAAAATATCGCATCTTCTAACTTATATTGAAAGCATATTGAAAGAGTACATAATAATGATGAAGTGATTAGACAGTGGTTAAACTTGATACACCAGATCATTGAAATAGGAATTTTGTTTTGCCAATTTAGTATCCTGTAGACATATCTGATACTTGCTGGAGAGATAGAGGAGGTCTGATGGGTTATGGTAAATTTGGAACAGCAGTATTTGAATTTACATATAAATTGTTTACCTGCTGAACAGGGGTGCAGATAAGGAGAGAATAAAGGTGCTCTGACACTTGCATAACTTTCATCTGCGGACTTGCACGCATGTCGTCGTGACGATCCCACCCGCTGTGTTCCCAGCTGGATGCAGCGCTTTGTTTCACTGGCTGCCACGTGCTCTGCGCTGGATGCTGTGTATATAAAATAATTATTTCATAGCGGATTAGTCATTTTCTCTGCAAGTTGGCTGCTGAAAACAGCTCTGATTGCTTCCTGAATCACAGAGGACTGCTCCAACCAGAGCCGTTCGCACACACGCACTGAACGAGCTGGAGAAAGCCTTTGGGGCTGTCTAAAAGGTAATTATTTGTCATGTTTACATTGTCGTGGCTTGATAAAACAGTTGCATGTTCTTTCCTTCTTGTGTGCAGCTGTAAAAGTATGTTTATCATAGATTCAACACCTCGTTACAGTCGTTGCACGACAGTTATGTGTGAAATTTTTTTTTAACATTTCAAAAGTCTCTTCGTGCAGTTGCGCACGCCAGCGCCCCTCTCACGTTTAGACGAGTTTACTCTCCTGCACAACACAGGGTATGCAGGTGTGTGAATCGGGATTGTGCAAGTGTCAGGGCACCTTAAGGAGAAAGATTGTAGGGGCCCATGCTTGACAGTGTCCCATGCTTGACAGTGTCCCGTAGAGGCCCCTAATACAATTATAATAGTGACAAAATAATATGGAGGTGGCCCAGGAAGATTTCTTTTTGGGGCCCAAAATCCCTGGCGGCACCTCTTCTGCTGAATACTGGGCATGCTGTGTGCTCGCTGGTGTGTCCCCCTACCGGTGTCCAACTTTGTGTGAGCGTTGGCTAACAAGTTAACTTATAACCACGGCAAGTGATATGTCTGCTTTGTGGCCAGTTACTGGATTATATATGCAACAGAACAAGATGGTAAAACTAGAAGTAAAGAATTAATACAGTAGAACGGGTGGCTGGGGATATACATAAACTTTTTGTCTGCAATGCACATTAGTGATGGCAAACTCAAAACACTTTTCTTGAACTTTTCCAAGCCTTTGCAATGCCTGTGTTTTGAAATGTTGTTTTTAAGACTTAGTCTTAAATGGTACCTCATTATCGTTCCCTTTTCAAAATGAATGTCTTGCAGCATTCATGGCTACAGTCAGTGCAGGGTATAGTCTGTACAAATTTGAGGGGAAAAAATGAATATACTCTATTTTGGAATAAAGCTGTAACATAACAAAATGTGGAAAACTACCTGCTTATTCCAATTAGCCTAAGGGTCATGGGGGATGGAGTGTGTGTCTGCAGGCTATATATATATATATATATATATATATATATATATATATATATATATATATATATATATATATATATATATATATATATAATATGATATGAAAAATTGCAGATAAGCTGAAGCGAAGGACAGTGATAACAGTCATAGTCAACCCACAGACCTGCTCCAAAGACCTATAGCATGATCTTGCTGCAGAGAATGTCTCTGTTCATCGTTCAACACAGCACACTTTGCACAAAGAGATGCTGTAATGCAGAGGAAGCCTTTTCTGCGTACATGCCACAAACAGAGTCACTTGAGGTATGCTAAAGCATATTTGGACAAGCCAGCTTCATTTTGGAATAAGGTGCTGTGGACCGAAGAAACTAAAACTGAGTTATTTGGACATAACAAGGGACAGTATGCATAGCTGAAAAAGAACACAACATTTTAAGAAAATCGCTTGCTGCCTACAGTAAAATTTGGAGGTGGTTCCATCATGCTGTGTGGCCAGTGCAGGTACTAGGAATCTTGTTAAAGTTGAGGGTCAATGGATTCCAGTCAATATCAGCAGATTCTTGAGAACAGTGTTCATGAATCAGTGACAAAGTTGAAGTTGCGCCGGGGGTGGATCTTTCAACAAGACAACGACCCTAAACACTGCTCAAAATCTACTAAGGCATTCATGCAGAGGAACAAGTACAGTGTTCTGGAATGGCCATCTCAGTCCCCAGACCTGAATATTGTTGAAAATCTGTGGTGTGATTTTAAGCGGGCTGTCCATGCTCAGAAATCAACAAACTTGAGATGTTTTGTGCAGAAGAATGGTTCAAAATACCTTCGACCAGAATCCAGACTTTCACTTGAAGCTATAGGAAGCATTTAGAGGCTGTTATTTCTGCAAAAGGAGGATCTACTAAATATTGATGTTTTTTTTTTTTCTGTTGAGGTGCCCAAATATATGCACCTGCCTAATTTTGGTTAAAGAATTATTGCACACTTTCTGTAAATCCTATAAACTTTATTTCACTTCTCAAATGTCACTGTTTGTCTGCTATATGATATATTTAACTGAAATTTCTGATCCAGACAACCAATGATTGATCAAGGAAAACCATGGAAATCATCAGGCGTGCCCAAACGTCTACATACGTGTGTGTGTGTGTGTGTGTGTGTGTGTGTGTGTGTGTATATATATATATATATATATGTATATATATATATGTATATATATATATATATACGAGGTCTGTCCGTAAAGTATAGGTCCTTTTTATTTTTTTCAAAAACTATATGGATTTCATTCATATGTTTTTACGTCAGACATGCTTGAACCCTCGTGCGCATGCGTGAGTTTTTCCACGCCTGTCGGTGACGTCATTCGCCTGTGAGCACTCCTTGTGGGAGGAGTCGTCCAGCCCCTCGTCGGAATTCCTTTGTCTGAGAAGTTGCTGAGAGACTGGCGCTTTGTTTGATCAAAATTTTTTCTAAACCTGAGAGACACATCGAAGTGGACATGGTTCGAAAAATTAAGCTGGTCTTCAGTGAAAATTTTAACAGCTGATGAGAGATTTTGAGGTGATACTGTCGCTTTAAGGACTTTTCACGGTGCGAGACGTCGCGCAGCACTCTCAGGCGGCGTCATCAGCCTGTTTCAAGCTTAAAACCTCCACATTTCAGGCTCTATTGATCCAGGACGTCGTGAGAGAACAGAGAAGTTTCAGAAGAAGTCGGTTTCAGCATTTTATCCGTATATTCCACTGTTAAAGGAGATTTTTTTAATGAAAGACGTGCGGGCGGATTGCAGCGTCGGCTCGCAGCCGCCGCGACGCTCCGCCACAGGAAAAACACCTCTGTTGGAAGCCTTGAGGACACGTTGGAACATCTCCAGCTGATAAATAATTTCTCATATACTCACTCCACTGAAAGCCATCAAAAGCCAACTGGATTTTAACAAATGGTTACCAACACGGAGGTGTTTTTCCTGTGCCGCCGCACCGCGTCGGCTGCGTCCCGACGCGCGGACCCGTCCGCACGTCTTTCATTAAAAAAATCTCCTTTAACAGTGGAATATCCGGATAAAATGCTGAAACCGATTTCTTCTGAAACTTCTCTGTTCTCTCACGACGTCCTGGATCAATAGAGCCTGAAATGTGGAGGTTTTAAGCTTGAAACAGGCTGATGACGCTGCCTGAGAGCGCTGCACGACGTCTCGCACCGTGAAAAGTCCTTAAAGCGACAGAATCACCTCAAAATCTCTCATCAGCTGTTAAAATTTTCACTGAAAACCAGCTTAATTTTTCGAACCATGTCCACTTCGATGTGTCTCACAGGTTTAGAAAAAAATTTGATCAAACAAAGCGCCAGTCTCTCAGCAACTTCTCAGACAAAGGAATTCCGACGAGGGGCTGGACGACTCCTCCCACAAGGAGTGCTCACAGGCGAATGACGTCACCGACAGGCATGGAAAAACTCACGCATGCGCACGAGGGTGCAAGCATGTCTGACGTAAAAACATATGAATGAAATCCATATAGTTTTTGAAAAAAATAAAAAGGACCTATACTTTACGGACAGCCCTCGTGTGTGTGTGTGTGTGTGTATATATATATATATATATATATATATACACTCAACAAAAATATAAACGCAACACTTTTGGTTTTGCTCCCATTTTGTATGAGATGAACTAAAAAATCTAAAACTTATTCCACTTACACAATATCACCATTTCCCTCAAATATTGTTCACAAACCAGTCTAAATCTGTGATAGTGAGCACTTCTCCTTTGCTGA
This sequence comes from Thalassophryne amazonica, assembly GCF_902500255.1. Classification (NCBI taxonomy): domain Eukaryota; kingdom Metazoa; phylum Chordata; class Actinopteri; order Batrachoidiformes; family Batrachoididae; genus Thalassophryne; species Thalassophryne amazonica. The sequence goes on along the minus strand of NC_047103.1, from coordinate 148,019,103 downwards.
GATAATCCATCCCACCTCACAGGTGTGCCATACCAAGATGCTGATTAGACACCATGATTAGTGCACAGGTGTGCCTTAGACTGTCCACAATAAAAGGCCACTCTGAAAGGTGCAGTTTTGTGTTATTGGGGGGGGGGGGGGATACCAGTCAGTATCTGGTGTGACCACCATTTGCCTCATGCAGTGCAACACATCTCCTTTGCATAGAGTTGAAGAGAACACCTCTCCAACGTGCCAAACGCCAGCGAATGTGAGCATTTGCCTACTCAAGTCGGTTACGACGACGAACTGGAGTCAGGTCGAGACCCCGATGAGGACGACGAGCTTCCCTGAGACGGTTGCTGACAGTTTGTGCAGAAATTCTTTGGTTATGCAAACCGATTGTTTCAGCAGCTGTCCGAGTGGCTGGTCTCAGACGATCTTGAAGGTGAACATGCTGGATGTGGAGGTCCTGGGCTGGTGTGGTTACACGTGGTCTGCGGTTGTGAGGCTGGTTGGATGTACTGCCAAATTCTCTGAAACGCCTTTGGAGACGGCTTATGGTAGAGACATGAACATTCAATACACGAGCAACAGCTCTGGTTGACATTCCTGCTGTCAGCATGCCAATTGCACGCTCCCTCAAATCTTGCGACATCTGTGGCATTGTGCTGTGTGATAAAACTGCACCTTTCAGAGTGGCCTTTTATTGTGGGCAGTCTAAGGCACACCTGTACACTAATCATGGTGTCTAATCAGCATCTTGATATGGCACACCTGTGAGGTGGGATGGATTATCTCAGCAAAGGAGAAGTGCTCACTATCACAGATTTAGACTGGTTTGTGAACAATATTTGAGGGAAATGGTGATATTGTGTATGTGGAAAAAGTTTTAGATCTTTGAGTTCATCTCATACAAAATGGGAGCAAAACCAAAAGTGTTGCGTTTATATTTTTGTTGAGTGTGTGTGTGTGTGTGTATGTGTATGTGTATATATATATATATATATATATATATATATATATATATATATATATATATATATCCCTGTCACTTAGTCATAGCAGCATGAATTCAGCAGTGATGATTACATGGTGATACAAGTGAACATAGTCTGTATTTTCTCACTGTGGAATGAAAATGGGAACTATTGGGATGGGTTCTAGTTGTACCATTCAAAAGTTTGGACAGAGTTTCTAATGGGAAGTAGTGTACATCAGTGTGGGTTCTAGAGTGTAAGGTACTGTAATGTGTTCCTGTGGAGTATTTGTTGCATTTGACCAAGTTTTATGCTGGATACCCCTCCTGATGGAATGCTACATTACATCAGAAATTTGGCACAGGCAGTCTTGAACCAAGAACTTTCTTTTTTGGAAGCATGTGCATTGATGATTTGGCCACCATCATTTTAAAACTTGTATACACTTTTTTTTTTTTTTTTTACATTGTAATTAGCCATACCTTAGCCTCAGTATTGGCAGGCGTGTTGGCCAAGCTGGGAAGCACACTTGTTTCCAGTGTAGAATGTTCTTATTTTAAGGCCACCCCTTTCCATTCTCCATCTGATGTGGTTTTGCATCAGGAAGGGCATCCTAGCTAAAATTTGTGCCAACTCAGCATGCAGATCCGCCTCTGATTCGGTGTGGCAACCACAAGTGAAACGAGGGAGAAACCGAAGGGACTTGCTTACATTAGCCTGGCTGTCCCACAAATTCTAGACAAGTAGAGTGCCCAGTAGTGTGACAGTTCTGGTTCCTCTTTGTATTTAAGAACATTGTCTTTGTTTGACAGCATTATTATTAATGTCACAGTTTTTCTAAGATCCAGCACATCCTTCTTATTCAGATCTCCCATTACTCCCACCTTCTTCTCTCAGTGTGAATCACAGTACTTCTTTCACATCAGTATACAGGAGCAGCTGGTGCCTGTGACATCTTGTGGCCATAGATGATAATCCAGTAATGTTTTATAGAGAAGATGCTTTGAAATGCCTTGTTTATTCTCCTTTGTGTGTGTGTGTGTTTTCTTTTTTTATGATTATTATTATTATATTTTAAGAGAGATTTTATTTTTTTCTTGTGGACCAAGCCCAGTGTCTCCTTCTTTCTGTAGGTTTGTCCATGCATTATGCCTGATGAGATGGTGCAGCCTTTAATCTTAGACAGAAGGGAAAGGCCAGGCTCAAGACACCTGGAAGCATGTGTGTCAGAGTCTGGTACTACAATGATCGGCATCCTGGGAACAGGCGACTTCTCCCGCTCACTCGCCACCAGGCTGGTGGCGTCTGGTTATCAAGTGGTGGTGGGGAGTCGAACTCCCAAACGATACGTGGCTCTGTTCCCTGATGATGTTGAGGTAATGCCGTTTCTTATGTGCGTTGTTGTTGTTAACACACTCATTCACCGACTAATTGACGTTTTGGTTTCTCTGCAGATAGCTACATTATGTATTTACATTCACTTTCCCACCGGGGATAATAACCGTTATTTTTTTGGTAAATATTTACACAATGCGAAACAAGGCTGTGGCAAATTTCAGTCTTCTGCACCCTGTCTCTGTTCATCTTCTTCTACCTGTACAAAAACCTGTTATGGTTGCACTGAATGACCTTGTTTGTGTTCCAGCTGAGACAGTCTCTCTGCGTGGTATAATTTAAGGCCTTGTTGTGCTTCTACAACTCTCTAACTCCTGTCCACACAATTAGTTGTCATGGGCGTTGACCCTTTCGAAGTTCCCCGTTGCATTGGTGGGTATTGCAATGCAATTTACCGCCAGAACAGTAAGGGGTGTGTCATGAAGAATGTAGGGACTTTGTTGTGGCCTACATCACCACCACTGCTGCTGGTTGATTTTTTTTAACACAAGCAAATCTGTCCCTCAACATCCTCCACTTCTTTATGGAATCACCAACCTCCAAACCAGCATTGCATGCAGTTTCCCTCCATGAATTGCGGGTCGTTTGCGTATCTTTGTAGTTTTTCGGCGCTGTCAAGGTGGTCTTATTTGCGGACTCTTCTGCCAAACTTTCCTCTATTTGATCCATGATCGGAATGTAATCACCAGGTGCACTGAAAACATTTTTAAGATATGACTGTAGACACAGGAGTGAAACTGGAAAAGTGACCAATCACAGCCTGTGCAGTCTCTGTCATTTTGATGTGTAGTTACAATTTTTGAGAAGTTCACGTCAGGCTACAGAGAGGTGCTCGGAGAGGCTTCACAACGCTACAGAGCTGTGGATACGGAGTAACATAAATTGGGCTTTAGGGTTATCATACCAGTTTGGTTCAGATGAAGTCGCTTGATTGAGTTGTGAAATGTCTTTGAGAATAAACAGCAAGTTCGGCTTTGTTATGAAAAAGTGTACTTATTCAGTTTAAATTGTAAATTTCTGAAGCAATTTTTGTAAGCAGTCCTAATGTTCTGCCTTTTTTTTTCTTTCTCCACATCTTTCTCATGGAATTCCCATGGGGTCAAGGTACTCTAAAGCTGAGTGTTCTGAGGGTTCAGTATCTTGTTGAAGGACACTTGAACTCTTAGCTGCAATCAAGAATTGAACCACCTGAACCTTCAGTTAACGGTCAACCCGCTCTACCAGTTGAGCTATAGTCATTCCAGTATTTAGTTTCAAAACTGTCACTGCCAATAGATAGAATATATTATTTTATAAAGTATAGAAAGTTATCCACATTTTTTGATGAACACCTAGTATTAAATGGGATTTATAAGGTATCATAAACACATTATAAACAGCATGTTTGTCAGACTTGCAGTATTATGTTTTTTAAAGGAAGGCGAGATGAAATTTTAAAATAAAATTACCATGGGCGCAATTTGGTGGGGGATGGGGGACATGTCCCCCCCACCTTTTCAACAAGGGGGGACAGAATATGGTACGTGTCTCCCCCCTCCCCCCCCCCCCCACCTTCTGACGTGTGTGTACTTGAAACATGCCATCCCAGTCTTATGTGTAAAACCATGTCAGAATAGTATCTTTGTTTCTGCAAGTTTGTATTTTTAGCAGCATTGACTTGTTTACAACACCTGTTTCTTGTTTGTCACATTCAGAATTTTCTGGGACTGCATTTGCCCAGATTTGAAATCAGAAAAGCTATCTGGGACCTCAGAAAGCCCATCTGCAATTATTGCTTGATCTCCAAAATCAGTCTATGCAAGCGAAATTATGTTCAGTATGAGTGTTGTCATTAGTGCCACTTTGAAAATTAAATTCATAAGTAATTTATCCTAAACTTATGATCTGTTGTTTTTTCAAACTTGTGTAAAAACAAATCTTGAGAAAAAAAAAATAGTATGCAATAGTTAATCATTATTAAGAGCCTGTTCTTTCATATTTATGAATGCATTTTACCACATTGCAGTTGTTTTTTTTAATGAAAACTCAACCTATCATTCTTTTTGAGTTCTACACATGTGGTGATACCTTATTTACACCAGGATGTTAATAAAATCAATGCTGGCTATTCTCAGAATAAAGTACTTATATCCACAGTTTCAAATTGCATAAGTCAAATGGTGTCCACTTTATGGTCTTCTCAAAACATTAAAATTACTGTTCTGGATGCTCAGAATGCATCTGAGCTTACACCCTTGAAAATGACCAGATTACAGACTTGGCACCTACTGCTATTTTATTCATTCATTTATTTTCTACTGCTTATCTGGGTTGAGGTGGCAGCAGACCAAGCAGCTCATCCAGCACATCCCTATCCATAACCAAGTCCTGAGGTGTCCCAAACCAGTTGGGGAATATAGTCCCTCCAGCGTGTCCTGCACCTTCCCTAAGGCCTCCTCCCAGTTGGACTTGCCTAGAAAATCTCCCTCGGGAGATGACCAGGGGGCTTTTCTCACCAGATGCCTGAACCACCTCAGCTGGCTCCTTCCAATGCGAAAAAGCAGTGGCTCTACTTTGAGTCCCTTCTGGATAGTCCAGCTTCAGACACCAAATGGAGGAATGTCATTTCTGATGGTTGTATCTGCAACCTCATTCTTTTGGGCATTACCCAAAGTTCATGACCATAGGTAAGGATGGGAGTGTAAATAAACTGGTAAATTAAGTCTCTCCTTCTGACTCGGCTTCACTACGACTGTCTGGTACAGCGCCCTTAAAACATCATACACTGCCCCAATCCATCTATCTGTCTCATGTTCTAACTTGCCCCAGTTGTGAACAAGACCCTGTGATGTTTAAACTCCACATGACTCTCTCAAGTAACTCTCCTCTGACCCATTGTGGACAGTACTGGCAGGGATCTCTCCAGAAATTTTGAGCATGGTGGTGCTACAGATGCGGGAAGCTACCCCCTCCCCATCATCAGGGAGAAGCAAATAACAATTACATACTATGCCCTTGTCCACATGAAAATGGATAACAGCCATTTTTGCCAGAAATTGTTACGTTGATGAGGAATATTTAACGATTGGAGGGTCATATTAAAGTGTAACTGCGGTTATCATCTGTGATTAGCCTCAGCCGTGCTTAATCAAATTCCCCATGTTGATGCAAGAATGTCTGGAATAAATAGCTACAAATCTGTACTATCTGGAGAACTTTAAGATTGGCAGAAGTTACAACAAACCAGGCTGTACTAAGTACAGGTAGCCTTATAGTACGCCATACGATACTAAATAGCTTCTACACTCGGGACCATAGCTAGTTGGACAGTGACACAATTTTTGTGGGATTTTTTTGCTTCTGTGCACCACCACAATGGGAGTTCAGCAGAAATAATCAAGCTGTGTTTGTTGTACACTTTTTACTGTAATTCAAGTGATTTAACAAAAATATTGCATTAGCCATTTTGGAAACAAAACCAAAAACTTGAGTTTTGGAGAACTGCCTCCTAACGTATTTATAATTCTGTACCATATTGTTTGTATGTCTTAATAATAAGTGTCAAGTAATGACGTCCAAATTATGTTTAACGACCTGCCAATGTTCATGTATCCATCACCTGAGTTGTCAAAAGAAAACTAGCTGTAAAAGTGATTTGTATTAACAGTTAGGTTTAATATGGCCTCAAAAATGTTGTCTATAAAAATGGCTGTAATTCCTAAATGTTTTATGTGATGTCTTTAATAACTGGTTGAATTGAAGCTAAATGTTTAGACTACAAGCACATCTTGACTTTTTCATTTTGTCACCATTGTGGTAGTTTAGCAGTTAAGCCCATATATAGAAGGTATTGTGCATTTTGTGATTTTTTTAAAAACACCAAATTTTTAGGTGTATTAGTATATGGCATTAAGTTTATTTTCAGCTGTGGATGTATCATGGAGCTGACCTGTAATGACCTACAGGGGTCAATGCATAATAATTACATAGGGGACAAAATTGAAAAATGACCCTACACCTTTTAGGAATATTTATGATCAGACAAATAATTTGCTTTCCAAATTTGATTGGAGAACTTTTCAGTTTTGACCCCTGTGCAAGTAAGTCTTCATTGACCCCTGTAGGTCATTAGGAGCCAGCTCCAGGATACTTCATGTCTGAAAATAAACTTTGATTTAGAATGTGTGTGCCAAATTTCATGCCTTTGTCACAAATTTGCACAATTAATTTGCTTATCTGCTGCACTAGAGATGCAAAATTGCAAAAATTGTCACTGTCCAAATACTTACTGACCAGCCTCACTGCTTTGAATTGTAATGATTACTGATTATTTTAAACCATGTATGTGGCTAATGTTATAGTCCTCTTTCTATAAAGCAGGCATCTCAAACTTAAGTGAACTTGTTCTCTCATAAATACGCCATAGGGGGGAAAAGGGTTAATTAAAAATGTTTTAACTTCAAAGTGATTCAATTCTGTAATTAATGTGAAAAGTGGTGAACAAGGATGTGAAGCCTTGAGATGAATCTTAACCATAGCCAGCATTTTGAAACCCCTGGTTTAAATTGTGGCTGTCTTGCAGGTCACATCTCAGATGGAGGCAGCCAGTCAGGCAGATGTGATCTTTGTTGCTGTGCACCCCGAACACTACTCCACGTTGGTAGATCTGAAACAGGCGCTAGCTGGAAAAACACTGGTGGACGTGAGCAACGGATTACGGCTCAACCGTGACGGGCCATCAAATGCGGAACAGCTGGCAGACTGGTTTCCGGAGAGCGTTGTGGTCAAAGGATTTAACACGATATCAGCCTGGACGCTCCAGGCTGGACCTCGCGATGGAAGCAGACAGGTAGGATACATCAACATCCGAGTAGGACAGTGCATGTTTGTTCCTGAGTTCATTTGCTGTTAACATCAGGGAAATCTGAACAAAAACAGCTGGTAGGAAAGTGGAAGAGAGAAAACTAGAGTAGGGATGCTCTTGAAATGGAATCTAGACTGTTTTCCCAACACCACTGAATTGATTTATGTCATCATTCCTCCAGGTATTTGTGTGCAGCAACAACAGCAAAGCAAAGAGTTTTGTTGTGCAACTGTGCCACACCATGGGCTTCATTCCTGTTGATATGGGCCTGCTCTCCTCCTCATTGGAGGTGGAGAACCTTCCGCTATATCTCTTTCCATCCTGGCGAGTCCCTATCCTTTGCACTGTGGTCCTGTTTCTTTTCTTCTACCTGTACAACTTTGTACATGAAGTCTTGCACCCCTATGTCATGACACAGAAGAACGTCTTCTACAAAATGCCCATCGAGGTCGTCAACGTCACTCTCCCTTGTGTAGCCCTTGTGATGCTCGGGCTCGTCTACGTGCCCGGTTTGTGCGCCGCTTACCTCCAGCTGTGGCAGGGCACGAAGTACAAACGCTTCCCAGCTTGGTTGGACCAGTGGTTGACCAGGAGAAAGCAATTAGGACTGTGCAGCTTCTTTTGTGCAGTGCTACACACCCTCTACAGTCTGTGCCTTCCCCTGCGGAAGTCGGCCCGCTTCAAACTACTCAACGCTGCTTTTAAACAGGTGAGACAATCAGATGATGGATGTGTGCTTGGTAGATCTTGTAAATATTCTCCAGTTGAGTGCTATGTTACCTCTTTAAATTTCTTGGCTGATAATCATACCCATCTTCCATTTGGGGGCATCAGCATTGCATCCCACAGATGAATTAATTTATTTGGCACACACAGATCCAAGACAACAACAACAAAAAAAAAAACACACAAAGAAAGAAAGAAAATAATCCGACAATGCACCCATGCGCCCGAAAGGGTGTAAGCAGAAGTAAAAGCTTGTGAACACCTAGCGCTTTAACAAAAAATAAAAATTATACATATACATATAGCCATGATAACTAATGCAAAGTATAAATTGAGCCCTGAACTAAAATTTCAAAAACACAAACATGCAAGCAGCAGTGTGCCAAAAAACAAAACAAAATCAAGAAACCTAATTTACACTCAACAAAAATATAAATGCAACACTTTTGATTTTGCTCCCATTTTGTATGAGATGAACTCAAAGATCTAAAACTTTTTCCACATACACAATATCACCGTTTCCCTCAAATATTGTTCACAAACCAGTCTAAATCTGTGATAGTGAGCACTTCTCCTTTGCTGAGATAATCCATCCCACCTCACAGGTGTGCCATATCAAGATGCTGATTAGACACCATGATTAGTGCACGTGTGCCTTAGACTGCCCACAATAAAAGGCCACTCTGAAAGGTGCAGTTTTATCACACAGCACAATGCCACAGATGTCGCAAGATTTGAGGGAGCATGCAATTGGCATGCTGACAGCAGGAATGTCAACCAGAGCTGTTGTTCGTGTATTGAATGTTCATTTCTCTACCATAAGCCGTCTCCAAAGGCGTTTCAGAGAATTTGGCAGTACATCCAACCAGCCTCACAACCGCAGACCACGTGTAACCACACCAGCCCAGGACCTCCACATCCAGCATGTTCACCTCCAAGATCGTCTGAGACCAGCCACTCAAACAGCTGCTGAAACAATCGGTTTGCATAACCAAAGAATTTCTGCACAAACTGTCAGAAACCATCTCAGGGAAGCTCATCTGCATGCTCGTCGTCCTCATCGGGGTCTCGACCTGACTCCAGTTCGTCATCGTAACCGACTTGAGTGGGCAAATGCTCACATTCGCTGGCGTTTGGCACATTGGAGAGGTGTTCTCTTCACGGATGAATCCCGGTTCACACTGTTCAGGGCAGATGGCAGACAGCGTGTGTGACGTCGTGTGGGTGAGCGGTTTTCTGATGTCAATGTTGTGGATCGAGTGGCCCATGGTGGCGGTGGGGTTATGGTATGGGCAGGCGTCTGTTATGGACGAAGAAGGTGCATTTTATTGATGGCATTTTGAATGCACAGAGATACCGTGATGAGATCCTGAGGCCTATTGTTGTGCCATACATCCAAGAACATCACCTCATGTTGCAGCAGGATAATGCAAGACCCCATGTTGCAAGGATCTGTACACAATTCTTGGAAGCTGAAAATGTCCCAGTTCTTGCATGGCCGGCATACTCACCAGACATGTCACCCATTGAGCATGTTTGGGATGCTCTGGACCGGCGTATACGACAGCGTGTACCAGTTCCTGCCAATATCCAGCAACTTCGCACAGCCATTGAAGAGGAGTGGACCAACATTCCACAGGCCACAATTGACAACCTGATCAACTCTATGCGAAGGAGATGTGTTGCACTGCATGAGGCAAATGGTGGTCACACCAGATACTGACTGGTATCCCCCTCCAATAAAACAAAACTGTACCTTTCAGAGTGGCCTTTTATTGTGGACAGTCTAAGGCACACCTGTGCACTAATCATGGTGTCTAATCAGCATCTTGATATGGCACACCTGTGAGGTGGGATGGATTATCTCAGCAAAGGAGAAGTGCTCACTATCACAGATTTAGACTGGTTTATGAACAATATTTGAGGGAAATGGTGATATTGTGTATGTGGAAAAAGTTTTAGATCTTTGAGTTCATCTCATACAAAATGGGAGCAAAACCAAATGTGTTGCGTTTATATTTTTGTTGAGTGTAACATACTATAGCAAGTAATCAAATAGTTTTTGTAAATGTAGATAAATATCGTGTCACATTCCTGCACACTGTAATGGACTCTGCAAATGGGAAGCAACTGCAGCAAAAGAGGTCAAATTTAAGGCAACTTTGAGTCACACCCATTCCAGGGAAGCAAATTTAAAAACACACACACACATCCCCAGCAGTGACTTGTCAGATACATTTGAGCAGCAGAAATTAGCATCATCTTATAGTTTCTCATATTTATTAATTTCACAGTACATGTGCACCAGCTCATCTGTATAATCTCAAGTGCTGCTGTCTCAACTTGTAGCTGTAGCTACATTCAGTGTGTAACTGACCTCTGTGAGGTAGGAATGCAGGTTCATGTTTGGAAAAAGTCTGTAGTTTTTTGTAGTTCCTCAGAGGAAGTATGAGAGAACAAAACCCAGAAAATGTGAGGATTCAGTGAAATGGTCAAGTATGAACAGTTTGGGTCATTTACTTTGTTTTAAACTGAATTCATCAGAGAAATATGATTTAAAGTTAACATATGTTATGGCATTCCAATAGAGTGTGAATACAATTTTTAATCTTAAAGGACCTTTCACATCATGTTTGCAAATGTGGCATGCATCGCTTTAAAATCCATTATTATCAATGAGAAGCGCTGAGCAAATGAACACAAAACTAAGCTTGTGTGACTCCGTCGGGATTGTGCACCGCTGCTTCATGTCAACTCACCGTGATAAAAGTTCAGCTCAATCCAGCAGCTCAAACGGGTAGTCTATGCCTAGTAGTACAGCAGATAAATGTAAGAATCATTCACATTTGGTTACAAGCACCAAAATTTGACTGTGTATACCTTTTGGGACATACTGTAGAAAAATAACATTAGCCATTTGAATTTTCAATAGGGGGCCAAGTAGGGGTCAATTGAAGAATTGCACAGGGTCAAAATAAAAAAAAATAAAAAAAATGTTCCAATCATATTGAAAGTGATACCACATTATGTATCTGATGACAATGATTCCAAAAAGGTATAGTTTGGACTATCTATAACTGAATGTTATGGGGTAAAAATGGCAAGAATGGTGACAAAGGTCAGTTTCAGTTTGTACAGGGGTCAAAAGTTAAAGTTGCTGCAGTTTTGGTAAAATGTGATGCAAATTATTGATTGAACTAATAGGATTAACAAATGGAATAGTTCTGACTGTGTTGAATGTTTGGTCTCCAAAGTAAAGGTCAAACAATGTTGACGTCCATTGGATTTTATGACATGTGACATATGTTACCCCTTAACGTGATAACTACGTATGACACATGGCGCAAACTATTCCTTTTTTAAAATCCTACTAACTCAACCAATAATTTGCATCATGTTTTACCACAATTGGGGCAACTTTTGACCCCTGTACAAACTGAAAGTGATCTTTGTCGCCATGCATGCTGTTTTTACCCCATAACTCCAGAACATTCAGTCACAGATAGTCCAAACTATACCTTTTTGGAATCTTTGTGATCAGACACATAATGTGGTATAGCTTTCAATTTGATTGGAACATTTTTTTGACCCCTACTTGGCCCCCTGAAAACTGAAAATTCACATGGCTAACGTTATTTTTCTAAAATACGAGGTCTATTAGAAAAGTATCCGACCTTATTATTTTATAATATAATATATATATATATATAATATAATATATTATATTATATAATATTATTTTATACATTTTTCTAATGGTTTCCAGCTGCCAGTCTCTAACAGTTTCTGAAAAAATTCTGATGGAAAAAAAAAAGCCCAAATCATTCCGCCATTTCCTGACAATGAAAATCCGCCGAGGGGGTGGACCACTCCTCACTCAAAGCCTGCTCACAGGCGAATGACGCAACCGACAGGCGTGGAAAAACTCACTCATGCACACGAGGGTTCAAGCTTGTCTGACGCAATCACAAATCCATATGGTTTTTGAAAAAAATAAGGTTGGCTACTTTTCTAATAGACCTTGTATGTACCAAAATATATACACAGTCAAACTTTGGTGCTTGTAACTGGATTTGAAGGATTCCTCTGTGAATATTCTGTTATCTGCTGCACTATAGTAAATGAAGGCAGGTATTGTCCTCATGCCAGTGCTGTTTTGTATTTATGATTTTGTGCTTATTTGTTAAAATAAATGTCACATTTGAGTTTCATCATGAACATTCAAATTTGGCTTAATTCACTCAATGTCAAATTTAGTTGTCAACTAGTCTGATTAATGGTACCCGACTCGTTGACTTATGATTTTCATTAGTCATCCCAACCCTATTTTGCAGAGTATCACTGTAGGCTTCTTCCAAAGTTGAAGACAAAGGACTTTTCTTTGAAAAATAAGCAGTTCGATATTGTTGGACTCATCTGACAGGTGAAGGACAAGGTGGAGAACTCGTGGATTGACGAGGAGGTTTGGAGGATGGAGCTGTACGTATCTGTGGGCATCATGGCCCTCGGGCTGCTCTCTCTGCTGGCTGTCACCTCACTGCCATCAGTAGCCAACAACATCAACTGGAGAGAATTCAGCTTTGTACAGGTACGAGATGATAGATTAAAAAAAAAATGTTAGAAAAATGATATGGGATACTGTATCAAGATAGGCAAAAACAAAAAATCAGCAAAAACAAATCTGACCCTGCTTAATGATGTATTTCTTGAAGCTACAGTGTGTGTGTGTGTGTGTGATTTGGTGTCACGTAGTGGTGATGTTGCAAATTGCATTATGCTGTTGCCGGTCTGATTTTTTTTTTTTTTTCTTCTTCTTACTTCCATCAACACAGCAAAATGTGAAAAGTGGAGTATGTATGTCCCTTTTGGGTTACTGTAACTATTACTGTACTGTAAATTGATGCATATTCACGTGCATGTCACACACTGTACATGCTCAGCTGGGGTTGCAGTCCCCCAAATACACTGTTTGTGCTCCTGCAAGCTGCCTTATATTTTTATCATTATCAGGAGTGCTGTGACTCAGTAAACACTCATCTCACCTGCTCCACTTCCCCATCATCGTGTCTGTTTTTCCAGACTTGAAGTCTGAGCTGCTGGAACTGCCATCCCCCATTCTTATTCTTTCCTTGAAATGAATTCAGTGGCCATGAGATTAGTCACGTGTTTGTCCCGATCTGTGTGCTTGTTTATACCCATATGTTGAAGCATCATGCTTCTCTTCCTTGTCAAATATGTGCTGTGCATGCTGCATGGCATAAATTCCACTTAGACCCATTTGAAGTACCTGAAGCTAACTGTAGCGCTTAGGCTAGGTCCAAACGTTTTGCAACGTTTACAATCACTGTGTGTGTCTCAGGAAAGGGGTTGGGTGTGGGTGGGAAGGTGGAATGGAATCACTGATTACATTTCAGGAACAAGTTTGAAAATGAGAACTTTTTTTATTAACAGTTGTGGAAACTACAGCGTTGTTTTTGCTAGTTAATGATGTTCGCTTTATGCTGTCAGAGCTACCCAGCTTCACCCCAGTGAAGAATAAATAAGCCAGTATGTGGACATCTCGCTGGCTAATTTTGCAGAACCTCAGGATAAACAAAGTTCTTAGTTTTCATCACAGCAGAGTACATGGACTTAATGGATTTCCTCCTCTCGAGCAACCAACCTGTAACATGGGACTAAACCTGTGGGCCATGGCTGATCACGGGTTCAGTCCCACAACCTTGAACCTTTGATCATGTGGCTTTTTGATGAACATTGCAAAACATCATCAAGAACTGTAATGTTAAACTTAAAGGGCAGCCTGGTGGTAGAGGGTGCTAACCCTGTTTTTTTTTTTTGTTTTTTTTCCCTCTGCCTTTTACCACCATGTACTTTGATCCCCCCGAACCTGTAGTTGCCAAGTTTTAAGTGTTTTCATAGAAACAATTTAAGTATACTGTTGGAATCAGGGCATCAACATGGTGGTTTTAGATTATTAATAAACTATAGCACTCACAGAGTGGGTACCCCTGCCAGGGAAAACATAACTCTGGAACTACAGGGTGCAGAAAAAAAAACTTTAAATCACACCGTTGGAATCAGTACATCAACATGGTTATTCTTTGTCTATACCCACTTACTGTGGGGGGGGGGGGGGGGGGGGGGCTGTTGCCTATCCCAGTAGTCATAAGGTGTGAGGCCAGGTACACCCTGGACAGGATGCCTGTGTATCGCAGGGCCACGTGTGTGTGTGTGTGTGTGTGTGTGTGTGTGTGTGTGTGTGTGTGTGTGTGTGTGTGTGTGTGTGTGTGTGTGTGTGATATATATAAACGCAACACTTTTGGTTTTGCTCCCATTTTGTATGAGATGAACTCAAAGATCTAAAACTTTTTCCACATACACAATATCACCATTTCCCTCAAATATTGTTCACAAACCAGTCGAAATCTGTGATAGTGAGCACTTCTCCTTTGCTGAGATAATCCATCCCACCTCACAGGTGTGCCATACCAAGATGCTGATTAGACACCATGATTAGTGCACAGGTGTGCCTTAGACTGCCCACAATAAAAGGCCACTTTTTGTTGAGTGTGTGTGTGTGTGTATATATATATATATATATATACACAAGATACTGATAAACTTTTTTTTGTGCAAATATTTGCTCATTTTGCATGTTAGACAACTAATCATTCTTTGGTCCTGGTACAAACCTGCTTAAATGGGCTCACAGATGCTGAACTTGGCTTGGCTATTGAAAATTGGTATCAAGTGAGGAGTTTTTTTGATACTTGATGGATGGATGGATGGATGGATACGAAAATTTGTTTATTCATTGTAAACTAAGCCAGGCTTTTATGTAAGACAGATTATTCATTCATTCATCTTCTTACTGCTTAGTCCAATTAATTTAATTTAATTAGCTTATAATGCACCAAATCACAGCAAAAGCCGTCTCCAGGCGCCTTACATAAAACAAGTCAACATAAAATTGAATAAATAATTAGAAATGAATAAAAAAAAATTCAAATACATAAATAAAAACAGAAGTAAAAGAATAAAACAAAAATAAAAACTATCCATAAGAAAGAGAATAAAAATAGGTTTTGAGTGTTGACTTAAAAATGTCCACGGACTCAGACTGCCTCACGGTCGCAGGAAGACAATTAAGGGTTGCAGGGGGCTGGAGCCTATCCCAGCAGTCATAGAGTGCGAGGCGGGGTACACCCAGGACAGGACGCCAGTCTGTCGCAGGGCCACAAATAGACACACAAACACAGACACACCCACACACACACCTACGGACAATTTTAAAGATTCCAATCCACCTAACCCGCATGTCTTTGGATGTGGGAGGAAAACGGAGCACCCGGAGGAAACCCACGCAAACACGGGGAGAACATGCAAACTCCACACAGAAAGGCCACGGGAATTGAACCCACGACCTTCGTGCTGTGAGGCAACAGTGCTAACCACTAAGCCACGTGCTGCCAAAAGACAGATTATGAAAATCATTATTTGCTGTTTGAACTTAAACTGTTCAAATAGTTCACAGGTACTTTGTGTATGTGTGCAGGATTTTGTGTATGTGTGCAGGATGCTTTTGAATTTTTTGAAGGGAAGGTTGTTTGTTGCTGGTTGTTTACTGTGATGTCCTCCTGTCCCGTTGTATGGTTTCTGTTCATTTTCAGTCAGTAAAAATACTTGTGTAAAAGTGAATAGCGGTTCATTTAAATAGTTCGCAAGCACGGGGATAAGAAGTTGTCATAATTAACGTCCACTGGTCCCAGCTGCTCTGTTGCCTAGAAGAGAAGAGACTATTTATAACTCCTGGCCCTGACCCAGATCACCTCTAGGATGTTTTATGTAATTAGAGGGCCCTGTAGTTATATGACATCCACATGCACAGAATGCACCAGTGTGGTTCATTCAGGTCACGAGTCAGGCCAGTGTGCCTCCTCGGGGTCTTCAGTAGCCTGTAACACTGAGAGCTAATGAGCACTGAGCTGGACTGGCCGAAGTGCCATCATCTCAAGAAGAGTCACTTAAATGGAAAATTAAATTCCTGCAAAAAAAAAAACAAAAAAAAAACAAACATTTTTAGAGTTTGCATGACTATTACTTTTGGTTATATTAATATTTTGTTGAACACGTTCACTGTTTAGCTGTAGATGTGAGGGTATGCAGGTCACAAAGAAGCTATGAAAGTCCATAGCACTTCTCAAGCTGTATCAGATTGGATGGGGAGCATTGGTGCACAGCCATTTTCAGATCTCTCCAAAGATGTTCAGTCAAATTCAGGTTTGGGCTTTGGCTGGGCCACTCAAGGACATTCACAGAGTTGTTCTGAAGCCATCATTCAGTTTAGACAGGTGGCCAGCTCTAGGAAGAGTCCGGCTGGATCCAAATTTCTTGATGATGGAGGCCACTGTGCTCATTGGGACCTTCAAAGCAGCAAAAATGTTTCTGTACCCTTCCCCAGATTTGTGCCACAAGACAATTCTGTCAGAGGTCTACAGACAATTCCTTTGACTTCATGCTTGGTTTGTACTCTGACATGCACTGTTAGCTGTGGGACTTTATATGTAGACAGGTGTCTTTTCAAATCATGTCCAATCAACTGAATTTACTCCAGGTGAACTCCAATTAAGCTGTAGAAACATCTCAAGGATGATCAGTGGAAACATGATGCACCTGAGCTCAATTTTGAGCCTCATAGTAAAGGCTGTGAATACTTACAGTAGTGTTCAGAATAATAGTAGTGCTATGTGACTAAAAGGATTAATCCAGGTTTTGAGTATATTTCTTATTGTTACATGGGAAACAAGGTACCAGTAGATTCAGTAGATTCTCACAAATCCAACAAGACCAAGCATTCATGATATGCACACTCTTAAGGCTATGAAATTGGGCTATTAGTAAAAAAAAAAAAAAAAGTAGAAAAGGGGGTGTTCACAATAATAGTAGCATCTGCTGTTGACGCTACAAACTCAAACTATTATGATTTTGCTCATTTACTAGTGTGCTTGGGGTCATTGTCTTGTTGAAACACCCATTTGAAGGGCATGTCCTCTTCAGCATTAGGCAACATGACCTCTTCAAGTATTTTGACATATCCAAACTGATCCATGATACCTGGTATGTGATATATAGGCCCAACGCTATAGTAGGAGAAACATGCCCATATCATGATTCTTGCACCACCATGCTTCACTGTGAACTGTGGCTTGAATTCAGAGTTTGGGGGTCGTCTCACAAACTGTCTGCGGCCCTTGGACCCAAAAAGAACAATTTTACTCTCATCAGTCCACAAAATATTCCTCCATTTCTCTTTAGGCCAGTTGATGTTCTTTGGCAGATTGTAACCTCTTCTGCATGTCTTTTATTTAACAGAGGGACTTTGCGGGGGATTCTTGCAAATAAATTAGCTTCACACAGGCGTCTTCTAACTGTCACAGCACTTACAGGTAACTCCAGATTGTCTTTGATCAATGGGTGAGCCTTTGCCATTCTGGTTATTCTTCTATCCATTTTGATGGTTGTTTTCCGTTTTCTTCCACGCGTCTGTTTTTTTTTTTTTTGGTCCATTTTAAAGCATTGGAGATCATTGTAGATGAACAGCCTATAATTTTTTTGCACCTGCGTATTTTTCCCCTCTCCAATCAACTTTTTAATCAAACTACGCTGTTCTTCTGAACAATGTCTTGAACGTCCCATTTTCCTTAGGCTTTCAAAGAGAAAAGCATGTTCAACAGGTGCTGGCTTCATCCTTAAATAGGGGACACCTGATTCACACCAGTTTGTTCCACAAAATTGACGAACTCACTGACTGAATGCCACACTATTATTACTGTGAACAACCCCTTTTCTACTTTTTTTTTTTTTTAACTAATAGCCCAATTTCATAGCCTTAAGAGTGTGCATATCATGAATGCTTGGTCTTGTTGGATTTGTGAGAATCTACTGAATCTACTGGTACCTTGTTTCCCATGTAACAATAAGAAATATACTCAAAACCTGGATTAATCTTTTTAGTCACATAGCACTACTATTATTCTGAACACTACTGTATGTATATGTGATTGCATAGTTTTTTTCTTTTTAATATATTTGCAAATGTCTCAAGCTTTTTTTTTTGTTTGTTTTTTTTTTCTTTTCACATTGTCATTATGGGATATTATGTGTAGAATTTTGAGGGGGAAAAAATTAATTTCATCCATTTTGGAATGAAGCTGTAACATGACAAAATGTGGACAAAGTGAAGTGCTGTGAATACTTACTGGATGCACAGTAATTCAACTTTTTTCATATTTTCTATTGTAAGAGCCACAACGTGAGCCATTTAAAGTTAAATATGATGGGAATTTGGTATTTTATTATTTTGTTATTTTATGTTTGATGTTATGCATCACTCAGATGGTTAAAAGGTTCAAAGCACGTTAGTCGTGGATGGACTTGGAAATGCTTCCATCTTCAAAATATACATACACTGATGAAAATAATTATTTGAACACCCTGCGATTTTACAAGTTCTCCCACTTAGAAATCATGGAGGGGTCTGAAATTTTCATCTTAGGTACATGTCCACTGTGAGACATAATCTAAAAAAAATCCGGAAATCACAATGTATGTGTTTTTTTTTTTATGGTTTTTTTTATATATAATTTATTTGTATGTTACTGCTGCAAATAAGTATTTGAACACCTGTGAAAATCAATGTTAATATTTGGTACAGTAGCCTTTGTTTGCAATTAAAGAGGTTTCCTGTAGTTTTTCACCAGGTTTTCACACACTGCAGCAGGGGTCCACTCCCCCATACAGATCTTCTCCAGATCTTTCAGGTTTGGAGTTTCAGCTCCCTCCAAAGATTTTCTATTGAGTTCAGGTCTGGAGACTGGCTAGGCCACTCCAGGACCTTGAAATGCTTTTTATGGAGCTCCTCCTTAGTTGCCCTGGCTGTGTGTTTGGGGTCATTGTCATGCTAGAAGACCCAGCCATGACCCATCTTCACTGCTCTTACTGAGGGAAGGAGGTTGTTTGCCAAAATCTCACAATACATGACCCCATCCATCCTCCCTTCAATATGGTGCAGTCGTCCTGTCCCCTTTGCAGAAGAGTACCCCCAGAGTATGATGTTTCCACCCCCATGCTTCACGGTTGGGATGGTTTTCTTGGGGTTCTCATCCTCTAAACATGGTAAGTGGAATTGATTCCAAAAAGCTCTATTCTGGTCTCATCTGACCACATGACCTTCTCCCATGCCTCATCTGGATCATCCAGATGGTCACTGGTGAACTTCAAACGGGCGTGGACATGTGCTGCCTTGAGCAGGGGGACCTTGCTGCCCTGCAGGATTTTAAACCATGACAGCATCATGTGTTACTCATGTAATCTTTGTGACTGTGGTCCCAGCTCTCTTCGGGTCATTGACCAGGTCCTCCTGTGTAGTTCTGAGCTTTCTCAGAGTCATCCTTACCCCATAAAGTGAGATCTTGCATGGAATCCCAGACCGAGGGAGATTGACAGTCATCTTGTGTTTCTTCCACTTTCTAATAAATAATCAGAACAGTTGTTGTTTTCTACCAAGCTGCTTGTCTGTTGTCCGGTAGTTCATCCCAGCCTTGTGCAGGTCTGCAGTTTTGTCCCTGGTGTCCTTAGACAGCTCTTAGGTCTTGGCTATGGTGGACAGGTTGGAGTGTGATTGATTGTGTGTGTGAACAGGTGTCTTTTATACAGGTAACAAGTTCAAACAGGTGCAGTTAATACAGTTAAAGAGTGCAGAATAAGAGGGCTTCTTAAAGAAAAATTAACAGGTCTGTGTGAGCCAGAATTCTTGCTGGTTGGTAGTATGTTACTGCTGCAAATAATTATTTGAACACCTAATAAATAAAAAATCAGACATTGTAATTTCCGGATTTTTTTTTTTTTTTTTTTTTTTTTTATAAGATTGTCTCTCACAGTGGACATGCACTGATGAAAATTTCAGACCCCTCCATGATTTCTAAGTGGGAGAACTTGCAAAATCGTAGGGTGTTCAAATACTTACTTTCCTCACAGTATCTAGTGAGGCACAGAGCTGCATCATCGGGTGCAGGTGATTTTCTCTACCATGTGATTAGTGTAAATGTCAACATTTGTTTTTGAATTTAATCACATCTCTTGCCCTTCTCATTGGGTGGCTATGCCAAACAGCCTTCAATATTTTCTCTCTTTCGCTTTCTTTTCTTTTCTTCTTTCTTTTGCTGTGTACAGATTTAACATCATCATAAGCAGCGTCATTCAGCGAACATTCCATTCATGACATCTTACACCAACTCACATAAAACAACTTTTGTAATTAGCTCGGTGGTGTCATGCTGCTGCTTGTGGTAGGAAGGTGGAGTGAATGTATACAAATGTGGATTTGCAAATGTTTAGGTTAGTCTTTAGGAGGAAAAAATAAGTTCAGTGGGAGCTTTTCAATGCGTTCTTTTAAAAATTACAGTCAGTGACGAGGGCCACGCTGAACGATGAATGATTCCATGACATCATTGATCTTCCATCTATTTCTTGTTAATGGCCTTATCGGCAGTTATAAATGATGATACCAATTTATCTGCAAGTACCTCATAACGGCCAATAAATCAGCAAACCGATGTAATTGTTTGGGCTCTATTCTCAACACGGTGACCTCCATGTGGGAGGCCCACTCCCATGTAGATATAAAGGGCTCATTCTAAGCTTATTAAAACAGTCATTGTTGCAGGTAATACAGGAAAACTTGCATATAATGGATTCAGGTGGACCAGTGAATTTTGTCCATTACAATTGAAATCTGTTATCTGTCTAAAATGGACAAAATCTGCTGTAGTCAAGGATTCAAGGACTCAAAAGTTTGTCATATGCACATAGGAACATGTTCCCTGCACAATGAAACGTGTTTACTGCATTTTTACCCATCCTAATTGCCAGTTAGGAGCAGAGGTCGCCTTTTTTGGCGCCTGGGGACCCAGCTCCAGATGTATAGCCCCTGCCCTAGGTCACGAGCAGGGCTGAGCAAACCTTGACCGGCCTCATGACACACTTAACAAACAACAACACACGTAAGCCGGTCCGGTACATGAACACATATAAAAGCACACACAAGGAAAGACTTGGGAAAAGAAAAACCTCCATTGCTGCTAGCGTTGAACTCCCGCAGCACCACTGGAGAGCAAAAAAAAAAAAAACCATAGCACAGAAAAACAGTCATTACAAAAACAAAAAACAATCACGACAGCCGAGACTTGGATGTGTCCAGACAGACTTTTTTTTTTTTTTTTTTTAAGTCCGCTGCGGAGTGGTACTTTAAAATCCTGAAGCCTGATTTATGCTTCTGTAACTGTGTAAGTAACTCCATGGCCATGCAATGACGTCGACATACGTGTGACCCTTTTAAAGTTCTCCATCGCATCTTTGTGCAATTTGTCGCAGGAACAGCAGCTTTTCTGGATTAATTTGTCCGTCAACGAGCTCCACTTCTTTATACAATCATCAACCTCCAAACCAACAATACGAGGTCTGTTAGAAAAGTATCCAACCTTATTATTTTTTTCAAAAACCATATGGATTTGAATCACGTGTGATTGCGTCAGACAAGCTTGAACCCTTGTGCGCATGCGTGAGTTTTTTCATGCCTGTCGGTTGCGTCATTCGCCTGTGAGCAGGCTTTGAGTGAGGTGTGGTCCACCCCTCTCGTCTATTTTTTATTGCGAATAAATGTCTGAAGGATTTGGAGCTTTTCTGCATCAATTTTTTTTCCAGAAACTGTGAGAGACCTCCAGGTGGACACCGTTCGACAAATTAATATGGCTTTCAGGGACGATTTTATGGGGATTAAACAGATTACAGGGTGTTACTGCCGCTTTAAGGACAGCCCACAACTGCTGAGAGCGCAGCGCGCTCCCAGCCCCCATCGACAGGCTCAGACCCCGCTGGAACAACCAGATCATTTCCAGCGTGAAGGCTTTGTTGATCCGGGACTTTCGTCTGACTTTCACAAAAAAGGCAGAAGATGTGGACATCAGCACTTTTTCCGGCACATTCCATCGTTACAGGAGTTTTTTTCATGGAAAAGAAAAGCGAGGGACGCGCCACGGCTCCGTTCATTATGCGGGACAAAACCACCTCGGTGTTGGTCTCACAAGACGGTTTTTCAGGTGGATTTCAGACGGATTCCGTTTGCTTTCCAGTCGGGTGAATATTCAGATTGTGATTGTGCATGAGCTGGACATGCGAGAACATGTCCCGTGAGGCTTCATCACGGCGTTGCTTTGCGCCGAGCGGCTGCACCGCGACGCGCGGTGGAGCAGCTTCTCTTTCCATGACAAAAACTCCTGTAACAGTGAAATGTGCCGTTCATTTTTAAACTGGACGCTGTCTTGATCCAGTATGTCATCTGACTAGCACAGGAATTGTGAAAAGACGTGGACATCAGCATTTTTCCGGCACATTAAGACAGACGTGCGGAGGAGTTCCGCGTGTCACAGTGCAGCCGCTCGGCGCAAAGCAACGCTGTGATGAAGCCTCACGGGACATGTTCTGGCATGTTCAGCTCATGCACAATCACAATCGGATATTCACACGACTGGAAAGCAACCGGAATCCGTCTGAAATCCACCTGAAAGCCGTCCTGAGAGACCAACACCGAGGTGGTTTTGTCCCGCGTAATGAACGGCTCCGTGGCGCATCCCTCCGCTTTTCTTTCCATGAAAAAAAACTCCTGTAACGGTGGAATGTGCCGGAAAAAAGTGCTGATGTCCACATCTTCTGCCTTTTTGTGAAAGTCAGACAAGGTCCCGGATCAACAAAGTCTTCACGTTGGAAATGATCTGGTTGTTCCAGCGGGGTGTCAGCCTGTCAATGGGGCTGGCAGCGCGCCGCGCTCTCAGCAGTTGTGGGCCGTCCTTAAAGCGGCAGTAACACCCCCGTAATCTGTTTAATCCCCATAAAATCGTCCCTGAAAGCCATATTCATTTTTCGAACGGTGTCCACCTGGAGGTCTCTCACAGTTTCTGGAAAAAAACTTGATGCAGCAAAGCTCCAAATCGTTCAGAGATTTATTTGCAATAAAAAAATAGACGAGAGGGCTGCACCACACCTCACTCAAAGCCTGCTCACAGGCGAATGATGCAACCGACAGGCGTGAAAAAAACTCACGCATGCGCACGAGGGTTCAAGCTTGTCTGACGCAATCACACGTGATTCAAATCCATATGGTTTTTGAAAAAAAATTAAAAGGTCTGATACTTTTCTAACAGACCTAGTACGTTACGTACAATTTTCCTCCATGAACTGTGGGTCATTTGAGCATCTTTTTCAGACTCTGTGTTGTAAAGTTGTTCATATTTGTGGACTTTTCTGCCAAACATATTTGATCCATGATTGAAATGTAATTGGGCAGCCACAGTGCAACAACTTTTAAAATATGATGGGAGAGGAAGGAGTGAAAATGTAAAAGTGACATATCACAGCCGCCTGTGATTTGTGACAAATCACAGTCTGTTGTTTAGCAGGTGTATGTCAGGCTCCGGGGAGGGTTCGCAGCCACGCAGAGGGCTGTGATCTAAACCGGTTTGGTTTGTCACACCCAGGGATATGTTTGTAACTTAACACCATATTACAGTGCAGGCAACAAACAGCATTTTGTAAATAATCACCGGACTTTAATTACACCCTGCTTTGTTTAAGTTTGAAAAAAATAATGGCCATCATCAGGTCTTTTAATCACGGAAATACAGTACCCACTTTCCTGGAATTGACAAGTGTCAGTGCTGATCATTTCGTATCTCTGTTCCTGGGCACGTCCAGACTGTTATGTCCTATATATGTGAAGGGCTTTAATGGAAATGCATTGCGATCGGACCGGACGTTTTGTCCGATGTGAGGAAAAAAAATCCATAATAGCGGTGTTTGTTACATGGAAAACCATACAAAAGCATTGGGACTTTGCACTTGTCCAGTGCATGCGAATGTTCAGTTTATATGATGACTGTTTAGGCGACTTTTGCTACATACACTAATGAACAGATGGTTATGAATACTGTATTCCATTTTTGCTTATAAACACCCTGAAAATCCGACACACTGCAGCTTTAAAAGAATGTCCCTTTTTTCTAAAGTGTATTAAAATGCAGATACATTTACACGAGGAGGCACTGTTGCAGACTGCAACCCTGCCAGTAATTTGGTCAATTAAATTAGATTATTTACTGAAGTGCGTCTTTTACCTTCTGAAACTGTATTTGAAAGGAAAAATGGGCCGTGTTGCGGAGCGAGCCACACTACCACTTTTGGTTTGAAATGCTAGTAATTTAGAGTATGTCAACCTGCTGTTATTTTTTTCTTGTTTGGTTATCGTAGGGATATGAAAATGAGCCAGATGTTGATGATTAAGGAACTTATGGCTGCTAGTGGATAATAGTCAATCCTCTTAAAAATCAATCCTGTGTTTAGTTACAGTGGTTCTGCAAAGGCTTTTGGAGAAATGTGACCATGCTGAAATTGGAACTTTTCTGAGATACCCCTTTTAGATCTTTTAGCTAAAATTGGTGAAAATCAATTAAATATTGTGCATTATCTTGCACAAAACACGTGAACGATGGACACAAGATCCCTCCTGTGGCTTTATGCCTGGCGGGGGATAAACATGATGTTTCAGTGGACAGAAATGTTGTCAGCCAGTGTTTGTCTCCCCTCCTACAGGCCACACTGGGTTACTGCGCCTTGTCCATGGCCACGTTCCACACACTGCTGTTCGGGTGGGACCGCGCCTTTAATTCTGCCCAGTACCACTTCCACCTGCCGCCCACTTTTGTCCTGGCCTTGCTCCTCCCATTGGTGGTTCTGATGGGCCGCCTGGTTCTTCTCTTACCCTGCATGTCCCGACGCCTCAGGCAGATCCGCCGTGGCTGGGAGAAAAGTCGCCACGTCCACTTCACCCTGCTAGCTGACGAGACACGAGAGGACGTCAGCAATGTGTGAGACGCGTGCTGATGGTGTGAACAGTACAGTTTGAACAAAAGTGTAGATGTCCTGTTGTTTCTTTTATTTTGCACTATTAATGTATGATGGCAGTTTTTCTGTGTAAAATATTTATTGTTACTTTTCACACTGTCAAGCCAGAGCTAAAGCAGCCATTAACGGATAGATTTATTTTTATAAGCTACTGTTACAATAATTACTGTCACATTTCCTACAAAGTCTACACACACGTCATGATGTACATTTGGTCAAAACAGTGATGTAACAGTTTATGTGGGTGTTATCTGCACGTTTCTCTGCTGCCATTATCTCAACCGACGGAAGAGGGTGGAGCTTGTGTGATCATCTGTCAATATGAAATAACTCTGAAATCACTTTTTTTTTCTCTTAAAAAAAAAAAATACAAAGGAAGAGCCAAGTTAAAAATTCTTATGCAAACTTCTCTCATGAGCTTTTCTTTGAAACTTATTTTTTTGAAAATTTTTGAGCGCTTCTATGATGTCACAAACACCAACAGATGCCAGCTTGAAGCCGCTCCCTCTGTCAGTTGGGTGTTATCATGTGTAGATTATGACTTCTGTGAAATGATTTGTGTAAAGGATGAGCTGCGGTCACACCAGAGACTGACTACAGGGAACTTGAATATGTATAAGTAACAGTTGAGCTCTGAAGGCCTTTGATTGAGCCATTAAAAAAAAATAATCCTATGATTTCTGGTTGTTAAAATGTGAGTGTTTTCTGTCTTAACGTGGTCTTTGGACAGTTGCAGATGGGTGATTCTTTAACTACGGGCACTATTGGCCTTGTAAATGTAATTTCCACCACACCATTGCCTTACAATATAAAGCCCTTGGGGCAAACTGTTGTTGTGATTGGCGCTATATACACTCAACAAAATATAAATGCAACACTTTTGGTTTTGCTCCCATTTTGTATGAGATTAACTCAAAGATCTAAAACTTTTTCCACATACACAATATCACCATTTCCCTCAAATATTGTTCACAAACCAGTCTAAATCTGTGATAGTGAGCACTTCTCCTTTGCTGAGATAATCCATCCCACCTCACAGGTCTGCCATAATCAAGATGCTGATTAGACACCATGATTAGTGCACAGGTGTGCCTTAGACTGCCCACAATAAAAGGCCACTCTGAAAGGTGCAGTTTTGTTTATTGGGGGGGGGGGGGGGGGGGATACCAGTCAGTATCTGGTGTGACCACCATTTGCCTCATGCAGTGCAACACATCTCCTTCGCATAGAGTTGATCAAGTTGTCAATTGTGGCCTGTGGAATGTTGGTCCACTCCTCTTCAATGGCTGTGCGAAGTTGCGACAATGACTGGAGTCAGGTCGAGACCCTGATGAGGACGACGAGCATGCAGATGAGCTTCCCTGAGACGGTTTCTGACAGTTTGGTGCGGAAATTCCTTTGGTTATGCAAACCGATGGTTTCAGCAGCTGTCCGAGTGGCTGGTCTCAGATGATCTTGGAGGTGAACATGCTGGATGTGGAGGTCCTGGGCTGGTGTGGTTACACGTGGTCTGTGGTTGTGAGGCTGGTTGGATGTACTAGCCAAATTCTCTGAAACGCCTTTGGAGACGGCTTATGGTAGAGAAATGAACATTCAATACATGAGCAACAGCTCTGTTTGACATTCCTGCTGTCAGCATGCCAATTGCACGCTCCCTCAAATCTTGCGACAGCTGTGGCATTGTGCTGTGTGATAAAACTGCACCTTTCAGAGTGGCCTTTTATTGTGGACAGTCTAAGGCACACCTGTGCACTAATCATGGTGTCTAATCAGCATCTTGATATGGCACACCTGTGAGGTGGAATGGATTATCTCAGCAAAGGAGAAGTGCTCACTATCACAGATTTAGACTGGTTTGTGAACAATATTTGAGGGAAATGGTGATATTGTGTATGTGGAGAAAGTGTTAGGTCTTTCAGTTCATCTCATACAAAATGGGAGCAAAACCAAAAGTGTTGCATTTATATTTTTGTTGAGTATACATGTGCTCTGATGTTACTGTTTATCTCCACTACCCACACAACCTTTCATACAAACTTTTTAAAGGGACATTATTGTTGTGGTGGAAATTACGGCAATAGTGTGGGACAACTACAATTTCGTTTTAAAAAATCACAACGGTTGTATGACATTGAATACCCCAATTATGTTTTGATTATTTTACTGATATTTTATTCAGAGAGATTTTAAAACATTAGAAAAAATGTTTGTTTGCTATTCATTTTTATCATTGAAGATCATAAGTCTGGGCGTGGGACAAGCACAAAACGGCAATATTTGCATATAATGATGCTGAAAAAAGGTGAAAAAGTCATCATAGGCTACTAGGACAAATTTCTTAACACTTTCATTGTAAAGATAACTATAAAAGTGTGAAATTTCCCCTTTTTTCTTTTTTTTCATAAAATATGATCAAGGGACATAAAAGTGCCCGTAGTCTAAGAATCACCCAGATATTTTTTCCACTGCTGACATTTCATGGATGTAACAACTAATCCATTAATTAATTGAGAAACTAAGTCTGTTAATCAAATATACAAATAATTGTTAGTTGCAGCAAAGAACATTTAGTGACTGATGACCAGTGTGTTTTGGTTAAAAAAACAAAACAAAAAAAGTGTAAGAATTTTGTGTAATGTGGAACTAGTCAGGACTGCATTTTTAACTGGACAATTTTTTTTATTATTTTTTTGGGGGGGGGGGTGTCTTATAACATAATTTACAAAGAGAACTTGTGTCTAGAAAATGTAAACTAAATGAAAAAGCCTAAAGGTGTTACTGTAGAGCGTTTGTTGCTCCCGTGTGACCATGAGCACATTTGCTGTCATTTCAACAAATTCATGTTTTATTTGAGTTTGTATTTTCTCAGTTTGTGTTCTTGCCAAAGATTTTAGTCATTTGATACAGTTCTGAATATGAATTAAGCCTTTTGAAGTGAAGTTGTTTCTCACTATGCAGATAAAGGGACAATTTGAACAATTTATTTAGAATAAGGGTTTTTTTTTTTGTTTTGTTTTTTTTTT
The DNA here is from genome assembly GCF_902500255.1 of Thalassophryne amazonica. Classification (NCBI taxonomy): domain Eukaryota; kingdom Metazoa; phylum Chordata; class Actinopteri; order Batrachoidiformes; family Batrachoididae; genus Thalassophryne; species Thalassophryne amazonica. The sequence goes on along the minus strand of NC_047103.1, from coordinate 147,991,144 downwards.
CCTTTCTTCCCCTCCTCCTTCTCTTTCCGTTTTCTCAACTGGCCTCTCATTATGTTTATTCTATGGACTTGAGACTCCACCCTCATTCTGGAACGTCAGTTACAGTCATTGACTTTGGCAATGCTGCCATCTCGTGGTGGATGTTAAGTTTACCCCTTTTTCTTGTGCTGGACAGCGTGTCTCAGACTGATTATGTGTGTGTGTGTTGTGTGTATATATATACTTCTCCATGGTGGTTCCTCAGTTTTGAGAAACAGAGTGGTTGAGGAAGGCCAAGGATATGCCTACAGTCCACCTGGCTGCATCACACAGGTGGTTGACCAGCTGTCTGGTCCTGACTTCCAGGACCAGGCACAGTTCCATAGTGGTGGACGCAGGGTCACACTCCACCCACATACTCCCAGGCATGAGCTTGGAAACTCATTTACAACTGAATGAGATTTTCTTCACCAAGGAAAGATTTCTGCCATCAGCCACTTTAGTTGTTTTACATAGTTTTCAGGATTTTTGGTCTTAACTTGCAGGTTTTTTTAAGAATGTACAAAAATGTTGATATGGCCACTCCTAAAGTTTCTGGTATGTATCTAATAATTGTATTTTTATTTGTATTGCTTTTACAGCCCTCCTTGCCTCCTTCACTTGGATCAGCACCTTTTTGGACCTTATTCTGACCGTTAACAGTGAACTGCTAAAAAAGAAAAGAAAATCCAAACTCAGTATTTGAAATCAGCTTTGGACACTTAATTTCCTTAAATTGGCCTTGAATAATGCAAGCACCACCTGGCCATAAAACGGCTTCTCACTTAATTTTCCAATGTATTATGTACAGGGGTGCCGAAAAGAGAATGAGAAGAATTCTAGGGCCCATGATTGACAGGGGCCCAGAGAAGCCCCTAATACAACTATAATCCTGACAAAATAATATGGGCGTGGCTCAGTAAGATTTCTTTTCATGGGGCCCAAAATCCCTGCTGGCGCCCCTGAAAATGCAAAGCATATAACTAGTTTTGTAGTACTCAAGTCTGGCCTTGGTCTCAGACTTTTTCACTCCTCCTCGTCTCAGAATTGACAGCAGTTCTACTCATCTTGACTTGCTCTTGGACTACATAATTCAAATTTGCAATGACAAAATTAAATGAATTCACATTGTGTTGACTGAGGAAATACAGAAGACTCCATAGTGCAATGCTCTCTTGAATCCGCTGTCTTTACATTTAGTTTCATCAATCACAAAAGATGCACAGTGCAGAATGTAAGTTCTGTCATGTATTAATCACAGACACGTGTGTGTGGGGCAGATGAGCACTGCACAGTATGTCCCTTTCTGGCTACTCTTAACATGGGGACCTCATTTCTATACAGATACAAAGGCCTCGTACTAAGTTTATGAAAATTCATTGTTGGTAATTTACACTAATGGATAGATGGTTATGAAGGCTATATTTTATATCTGTTGATAAACACCCCTAAATCCTACACTCAAAAAATAATTCCTCAGTGAACATAATAAAATTATCTAAAGTATTTCCACCCAAGTAAAATGCATGAATGTAGCCAGAAACAATGTTGCTGAGTGACCTAAATGTAAACTTGTTGGGTCAACATTATGAATTTGCGTTCCTATTACTTAATTACCATGGTGCAGGCCAACTAGATTTGTAAGGATAAATGTAACAACAACAACAAAAAAAGTCCCTTCGGCTGCTCGCTTTGCACTCAGGGATCACCATGGCAAATCCAAGGTGGATCTGCATGTTGAATTGGCACAGGTTTTACGCCGGATGCCCTTCCTGACACAACTCTACATTACGTGGAGAAATGTGGCAGGGGTGGGGTTTGAATCTCGAACCTTCTGCACTGAAACCAAGTGCACTAGCCACCCCCCACCCCTCGCCTCGCCCTGCCCTTTCAGGGTAAATGTAACACACTGATGTAATTTTCTTGGGCCATTTAAACTTGTTTGATATGAATTACTTTTTTTTTTAGGGTAGTTACAACTACTTTTTAAAAAGTACAGTTGTAATTTTCTTGGGCCATTTAAACTTGTTTGATATGAATTACTTTTTTTTTTAGGGTAGTTACAACTACTTTTTAAAAAGTACAGTTGCATGTCAACTTAACTTTGCTTTGTCAACACAATTTTTGCAGATCTACCTTGGATTTGCTGTGGAGACCTCTGAGCGCAAACAAGCGAGCAGCCAGAGGGACTTTTTTTGGGGGGTTACATTTACACTTACAAATCTTGTTGACCTGAACCATGATCATTAAGTAACAGTAACACAATTTCATCATGTTGACCCAAAAAATTTACAGTAGTGTTCAGAATAATAGTAGTGCTATGTGACTAAAAAGATTAATCCAGGTTTTGAGTATATTTCTTATTGTTACATGGGAAACAAGGTACCAGTAGATTCAGTAGATTCTCACAAATCCAACAACACCAAGCATTCATGATATGCACACTCTTAAGGCTATGAAATTGGGCTATTAGTAAAAAAAAAGTAGAAAAGGGGGTGTTCACAATAATAGTAGTGTGGCATTCAGTCAGTGAGTTCGTCAATTTTGTGGAACAAACAGGTGTGAATCAGGTGTCCCCTATTTAAGGATGAAGCCAGCACCTGTTGAACATGCTTTTCTCTTTGAAAGCCTGAGGAAAATGGGACGTTCAAGACATTGTTAAGAAGAACAGCGTAGTTTGAATAAAAAGTTGATTGGAGAGGGGTAAACTTACACGCAGGTGCAAAAAATTATAGGCTGTTCATCTACAATGATCTCCAATGCTTTAAAATGGACAAAAAAAAACAAAAAAAAAACGCGTGGAATAAAACGGAAAACAACCATCAAAATGGATAGAAGAATAACCAGAATGGCAAAGGCTCACCCATTGATCAGCTCCAGGATGATCAAAGACAGTCTGGAGTTACCTTTAAGTGCTGTGACAGTTAGAAGACGCCTGTGTGAAGCTAATTTATTTGCAAGAATCCCCCGCAATGTCCCTCTGTTAAATAAAAGACGTGCAGAAGAGTTACAATTTGCCAAAGAACACATCAACTGGCCTAAAGAAAAATGGAGGAATATTTTGTGGATGAGAGTAAATTGTTCTTTTTGGGTCGAAGGGTCACAGACAGTTTGTGAGACGACCCCCAAACTCTGAATTCAAGCCACAGTTCACAGTGAAGACAGTGAAGCATGGTGGTGCAAGCATCATGATATGGGCATGTTTCTCCTACTATGGTGTTGGGCCTATATATCATACCAGGTATCATGGATCAGTTTGGATATGTCACAATACTTGAAGAGGTCATGTTGCCTTATACTGAAGAGGACATGCCCTTGAAATGGGTGTTTCAACAAGACAATGACCCCAAGCACACTAGTAAACAAGCAAATCTTGGTTCCAAACCAACAAAATTAGTGCTCGCAGATGTGAAGAAATCATGAAAAACTGTGGTTATACAACACTAAATACTAGTTTAGTGATTCACAGGATTGCTAAAAAAGCAGTTTGAACATAATAGTTTTGAGTTTGTAGCATCAACAGCAGATGCTACTATTTGTGAACACCCCCTTTTCTACTTTTTTACTAATAGCCCAATTTCATAGCCTTAACAGTGTGCATATCATGAATGCTTGGTCTTGTTGGATTTGTGAGAATCTACTGAATCTACTGGTACCTTGTTTCCCATGTAACAATAAGAAATAACTCAAAACCTGGATTATGCTTTTTAGTCACATAGCACTACTATTATTCTGAACACTACTGTACATTTGTGTCACTCAGCAAAACAGTTTCTGGCTATATTAACGCATTTTATTTTGGTGGAAATACTTTACATAACTTTATTATGTTCACTGATCAAGTTAAATTTCAAGTGTTTGCATCTTACATTAAAACTACATGATTTGAAAGTGTTCAACCATAAAAACTGGTTTTATATTGTAGAAGCTACATGTTAGAAACTTTGGTTCATGTAACTGACACCAGTATATGCTATAGTACTTCTGTACACCCCCCTCCCACCCAATAATTGAATTTATTCCTTAATTATTCAGTTTGTGAGTTGTGCAGTTTCTTTGCTCTGCAGGCAGAGAGAGAGTAACCATGTTAAAAAAAATTTGACGCGGTGGAGCAACACTAAAAATCTGTTATTTGCGCACTCTGTTATCTGATCTGGTTGTAATAACACACAGCTTTAACTGCCTCCCACTGTTTTGTCCACAGTGAATAAATAGCAGCATGAACAAAGACTGCTGTCGCTGAACAAGTTTGACAAGCAACAACTGAAATCTTAGTCTGGAGCTGAGCAGCAGTGAAGTGCGTCTCGTGTACCGGCAGACATGAATGTAAGTACAAAGTGTGAGATTTACGATGTGTGTGTGTTTCAGGTGTACTGATGAATCAATTTGCATAGTTCTGCTTATCTGTGTTATCTGTGGAAAGTTTCATGTCATGAATGTGAGTGAGCAGCCTGTTTGTAATTATGTGGCCAGGTTTGAAAACGAACTCAAGAAAGTCCATTTTGATGCGATATTTGCCATTTTCTAGATTGTCATAACCACATTACATTTATTCTTCCAGGAGTCATTTTCTAAAGCAGCAAAGGAAGCGGTGAGGTTGAAGCAGATGCCAGACAGAGGCGAAATGTCTGAGCTGTACGGCTTGTATAAGCAAGCCACATGTGGCAATAATACAACAGGTGAGTCCGTGTTACACAGCTGTGGTCCTCAGCAATTTTAATTTGGTAAGATGTCTGCTTCTTTTACAGGAAACAGACACAAGAAGTAGGGTGAGATCATGAATGAGGCCTGACAAGTTTGGTTTCATTCATTCAAGAAAATTCTTCCAGCACTATAGCCTCAAATGTTTGGCTGCACAATTGAAAAAAAAATAAGGTAAAATACCAAATAAAAATTCTGCCATCAACATTAATTCAGATTTGATTTTTTTTTTTCCAAAGACAACTAATCAGTGTATCATAAACTGATCAACATAAAACTGTAAGAGAGTTCAATGAATAAAACTATGTTTTAAACCTCAAGTGTAGTTACACCAGATAATGGTGCAGTTTAGCTAGAATTTCCATAAAAATTATTCATTTTGTGATAAAAGCATGGATTTTGGCACACATTCTAAATTAATATTTATTTTCAGATATCCTTCCTGGAGCTGACCTCTAATGAGCTGCAGGGGTCAAAATTTAAAAATGCTCCAATCATGTTGAAAGCTACACCACATTATTTGTCTGATCATAACGATTCCAAAAAGGTATAGTTTGGACTATCTCTGACTGAATTCCATGGAGTTATGGGGTAGAAACAGCAGAAATGGTGACAAAGGTCAGTTTCAGTTTGTACAGGGGTCAAAGTTAAAATTGCTCCAATTTGAGTAAAAAATTATGCAAATTATTGGTTAATAGAATTTTAAAAAGAAATAGTTTGCACCATGTGTCATGCTTAGTTATCATGTTATGGGGTAACATATGTCACATGTCATTCATTTATTACTCCTTTTCTTTCAACTAATAATTTGCATAATTTTTTTACCAAAATTTGAGCAACTTTATCTTTTGTCCCCTGTACAAACTGAAACTGACCTTTGTCACCATTTTTGCCGTCTTTACCCCATAACTCCAGAATATTCAGTCACAGATAGTCCAAACCATACCTTTTCGGAATTCTTATGATCAGACAAATCATGTGGTATAGTTGTCAACATGATTGGAGCATTTTTATATTTTGACCCCTGTGTAATTCATTATTGACCCCTGTAGTTAATTAGAGGTCAATCAGCTCCAGGATGGCTCCATATCTGAAAAAAAAACATTAGTTTGTTTAGAATATGTGTGCCAAATTCCATGCTTTTATCACAAAATGAACAATTGTTTTGCTATACAGCCCCATTCAGAGATCTATTTTGTTTAATGATGAGGACTCTTTATTAAAATAATTAGATTAGTAATTTTAACTTTTCCAGCATCTTTGTTTCTTTTTAAGATTTTTGCACCACACCATGTACACACACACACACACACACATGAATATTTAACAGCAGAACAGACGTACATTTTGATTGTTCACAGAATACCCAGGATTCTTTGACTTCAAAGGCAAAGCGAAATGGGATGCGTGGAATTCACGAAAAGGTCAGAATGATTTCTGTTTTTCTGTAAGATATCTTAGATATCTTTAGATATCTTATCTAGAGATATCTTATCATAAGATATCAACTGCGGAGACAGCAGAGCATCCAGTACAAACACCAACTGTCTGTGTTTCAGGTCTGTCCAGAGAAGAGGCAATGAACAAATACGTTGACTTGGTGGAGAGCCTGAAAAACAAATACGGCTTAGATTCTGATTAGGAATGATTTAGTGTTTTAACTTTCGGCTGTCAGGAGAAACTGAGATAGAATTTGTAAGTATAAGCCACAGTGGGCTCAGAGGACGACGTGCTTTCTGGAGGTCAAACTGAGCAAAAACATAAAAAGCTGAATAAAGTGAGACACAACACATGCTGCATAGACATGGAGATTAAAGGTAAAGACTTTGGGCATATCTTGCTCTATAGTGCATTCGGGCCGTGTCCAAAGCCACCTCACCATTTACAAAGTGAATAATCTGAATGCAGAGTCAGTCACAGTGCAGAGGGGTTGTATTTAATTGTGTAAATAATGGTGGGTTGGTTTGATACACAAAATGCACAAATCAGTGTCATCTGTCTTTCAAGTGACAAAGTGACAAAGTTTTTATTCGGCACACAAAATAGAAAAAGAAAAAAGAACAATTCCACAAACAAACACAGACAAAACTAGTGAGTCCGAAAGGGTGTGGGCTGAAGCTTCCCTTTAAAGGGGGACCTATACTTTCTTTTAACTGCGTTTCGGTGTACACATGATGGCTGCCTCACATGGTCTGTGTCCATATGTTGCGTTGGTTATGTACGTCCTCTGATATACTCATAAACAGTGCGGCGGTGTCAGGATGATCAGCAGAAACAAACAAAAAATCGCATCCTTGATTTTGGAGCCTAATGTACCATCTACGAAGGTGCTGCCACCACTGCCGTCACTTTTTTTGACGTGACCTCAGAATGACCAAAATACTAACCTCTTTGAGTAGTGCCATGTTTATTGTTTACATCATGCAAATCCAAAAGATCAATACAGTGTAATTACACTAGTGTACATGACAAATTCAATTCCCATTTGCTTTTTTTTTTTTTTTAGATAATTTTAGTACAAACCTACCAAATAAACCTTACATGATGCATATTCATTACTGTAATAAATCCTACTCATTTGAAATGCATAATCCTTAGCTTTATGTATTTAGTGTTAAAAAATATAATTACTCTAAATCAATAATAATGACAGTATTTATTTAAAATACATAACGTATATTGTTTGAATTGCATAATAATTATGTTACCTATACAAGATAATTGGCATCAGTAACATAATTATTATGCAATTTTAACAATATACTTTATGTATTTTAAATAAATACTGTCATTATTATTGATTTGGACCCAGAAACGAGTGAGACACCAAAAGAGGTTTATTTCACAGTGCATCTCCTCCCTGTATCTTTGGTGACAAGCTTCATCAGTGCACTGAATTTCTGCAGCATGTCTACATCTGAGGCAGAAGCTCAAAGCACTTAAATATTTCCCACATGCACACAAACTAGCATATACAATAATGAATGTTTATGAATTCAATAGTACAAATATTTCATGAGGTGATTGATTCGATCTGTTGTTGTAAATGGAAAAAGGAGCCGTTAACCACTCCCCCTTTCACCTGAGGGAGGGGGCATTATGTCATCTTTCTGACAGACCGTGTGGGCGTGTCTCAGAGAAAGCAGGAGTCCAAATATGGACTAAAACAAATTGGTCCACTCATGGTTTTTTAAAATTCGCTGAAAAGCTAATCCGCGAATGAAAACGTTAACTTTGCAAATGAGCTATTAGCTGAACTAAAACCACTGGTGATGGGTATTTTGATTCATTCCTGTTAAGAAACAGATGTGATCAGGTTCTCTGCTCTTATTGTCCTTTTGCAACTTTATTATCAATATATTAAAAGCCAAGTGGCCTCTGTGTGCATGTGTATGTGTGTGCGTGTGTATGACTTCCATCACAGAGCAACTGGGGAGAGCTGACATTTGCTGTTTGCGGTATGTATGTAAGTTGAACAAAGGAAATATCTCAACTTTGCCAGTTATAAATGATGACATCAACTAAATGCACAAAACAATAAATACAATTATCCATAAAACTTTATCATTTTAATTTTCTGCACTTTCAGTTAAAATCATTATAGAAACTTTGCATAATTTGTTACCACCCCTGAAAAATGTCAGCTACCTATTTTATAAACACTACCCAATCTAGAGCCCATGGATCCCCACGGGCAACACGTTCGTAATATTTATTATTATATAAAATACACATGAATCAGATCTGGAGCCACTTATGCAACAGGTTCATATTTGCTGTGGATGAACAAGTTTTGCACTCAAGCAAGATCAGATCTGAGTTGGTACAAACATGAGAGACATTGGGAGCCGCGATGCATACTCTGCATGTGCGCGTAACACTGCACTGTAAGAGTATGATGGTCAATTCAAGATCTAGCCGGAGTAATCATAGCAAAACCAACATATCAGACATCATTAATCTACAGTGTTAGTTGCTCATATCCAGGAAATACGTTTTTCGTAGAAGAGTGGCATCACTTATACCATGTGAAGACAAATTATTGTCTGATTGAGATGAACTTTGGATCACCTCTCTGGCCTGTTTGGTTACAGAGATATCCTGGAAAATGTGACTCGATTTTTGAAGACCTTGACCTTTGACCACTCTGCTCCACACATTTATCATCTTCAGACACTTGTTCGAAAAATATTCTGAACAAATTTGGTGACAGTCAGAAGTTGTTTGGGTTATTTTCAAGAAAATTATTTAATTGAAGCAAATCTGCTCTTTAGCCTCAGTGATAACTGAGCTCTCATTTTTGGATATTACTACGGTAATGTTTAATTTTTTGACAAAGTGTTCCATTTTACCTGATAGAATTAATACACTCAACAAAAATATAAACACAACACTTTTGGTTTTGCTCCCATTTTGAATGAGATGAACTCAAAGATCTAAAACTTTTTCCACATAAACAATATCACCATTTCCCTCAAATATTGTTCACAAACCAGTCTAAATCTGTGATAGTGAGCACTTCTCCTTTGCTGAGATAATCCATCCCACCTCACAGGTGTGCCATATCAAGATGCTGATTAGACACCATGATTAGTGCACAAGTGTGCCTTAGACTGCCCACAATAAAAGGCCACTCTGAAAGCTGCAGTTTTATCACACAGCACAATGCCACAGATGTCGCAAGATTTGAGGGAGCGTGCAGTTGGCATGCTGACAGCAGGAATGTCAACCAGAGCTGTTGCTCGTGTACTGAATGTTCATTTCTCTACCATAAGCCGTCTCCAAAGACGTGTCAGAGAATTTGGCAGATTTCTGCACAAACTGTCAGAAACCGTCTCAGGGAAGCTCATCTGCATGCTTGTCGTCCTCATCGGGGTCTCGACCTGACTCCAGTTCGTCGTTGTAACCGACTTGAGTGGGCAAATGCTCACATTCACTGGCGTTTGGCATGTTGGAGAGGTGTTCTCACCTCATGTTGCAGCAGGATAATGCACGGCCCCATGTTGCAAGGATCTGTATACAATTCTTGCAAGCTGAAAATGTCCCAGTTCTTGCATGGCCGGCATACTCACCGGACATGTCACCCATTGAGCATGTTTGGGATGCTCTGGACCGGCGTATACGACAGCGTGTACCAGTTCCTGCCAATATCCAGCAACTTCGCACAGCCACTGAAGAGGAGTGGACCAACATTCCACAGGCCACAATTGACAATCTGATCAACTCTATGTGAACGAGATGTGTTGCACTGCATGAGGCAAATGGTGGTCACACCAGATACTGACTGGTATCCCCCCCAATAAAACAAAACTGCACCTTTCAGAGTGGCCTTTTATTGTGGACAGTCTAAGGCACACCTGTGCACTAATCATGGTGTCTAATCAGCATCTTGATATGGCACACCTGTGAGGTGGGATGGATTATCTTAGCAAAGGAGAAGTGCTCACTATCACAGATTTAGACTGGTTTGTGAACAATATTTGAGGGAAATGGTGATATTGTGTATGTGGAAAAAGTTTTAGATCTTTGAGTTCATCTCATACAAAATGGGAGCAAAACCAAAAGTGTTGCATTTATATTTTTGTTGAGTGTATCTTGTGAATACAGTAATGCCAAAATTACAACAGTTCCTGAGATGCTACATAACGTCTGCCAAAGTACGCACAGCTGGTCAGATGGACTAAAGTCACGGCCTGTCATTTTTTCCCCTTTAAAACACAGGTCGTGTAGGTGCAACTGTCCATTGGCACTGATCAGTCTCCATTCATGAGTCAGTCAGGAGAATACAGCCGTCACACCTCCACGGTGTCTACAGGGAGCCCGGCTGTGGCTGGGCTGAGTGGCAAGCATGGTAGCAGGGAGACCTGAGTGGGAGGAGATCCACTGTGGCTGATGGAGCCATGGTGCTGCCTGGTCTGACCAGGGAGGTGCCGCATCAGTCTCCACCTCCTCCACCGCCTCTGGATCTCATTCTGTACCTGGATCAGTAAGAAGTGGGAGTGGTCACACAGTTGGAACCGTCACTGAATAATTCCTTCAAAAATGTGCAAAAACACATTTGATTTTGCAACTAAAATTTTTGGCTGTAGCTGGTTCCAGTAGGGAGTTTACATCTGCTGGGTTTATTTCATTTTTATTTTTAGAAGGATCACTCAAAGATAAAACCATATTTTCATTAAAAAATTGAACTGCAGAATGAATTGCAAAGACAACTTTTTGACTTTTCAACTTGGACTATTTTTGATGTGCTGGGGCGGGGGTCATCTTTTCACTCAGGACAAAAGCAAAATGAAACTAGAAGCACGCGGAGAGCACAAACCTCCGTCAAGGCCATAGGGTCACTGACATCACATGGAATACCCTTTGGCAAAGATACTTATTCCATGTCGTTTCACACATCTACCATCATGTTTCAGATTCAGTGGTTAAACCCTTAGATCTTCAGCAAATGTATTTATAAAGAGAAACTGCATGAACGACACAAGTTTTTTATTTTCAATAAGTTTATTCAATAATGAGAAACAAATGCTAAATTATTGTTGTGTGTCATAACTTAATTTTTGTTCAGCCTTTGTGACCCGTCTTCATGAAGTTAGATGCAAAAATGTTGAAATTGGCCCTATCCTGCAATGATAATGAATCCTTAAATTAAAAAATTACTGGATCCGGATTGTGTTCCAGATCATTACCAGAATTTAATGACTTCGTTAGGCCAAGCTACACCCTGGTAAAAATTTCATTGAAATCCATTGAGGATTTTTGAGTAATCCTGCTAACAACCAACCAACCAACCAACAAACAGACGCGACCGAAAACATAACCTCCTTGGCGGAGGTAATTAGGGCTGTGTCTCAACTCTCGCAAAACAAACTCATCAGCAATCGACTTGTAATGCCTCAGTGGACAGCAGTGACACCAGACTGCTAAGAAAAGTAGAGGTGGGCGATACTGAGAATTTTGGTATTGATCCAATACCAAGTAAATACAGGCCCAGTATCGCCGATATCGATACTGATACTTTTTCATATTTAAGCTTCATAGATCCAAAGGATCCAAAAGACCTACGATAGAATTTCGCCAAACATTGTACGTGACAACAAAATACTTTATTATCACAATCAACATTTTTGTTAAAAAAATATCACTCAACACAACTTAAAACAAAATCTCCTGAGGTAGAGGGCTGACAAACCACAATACAAGGGTGCACTGCTCTGTGTTGTGTAACACAGCGGCGCTGCTCTACAGAGAGTAGACTTTGATGAATCTGCGTGTGCAGCAGTCAGTGCGTGCAAGAGAGAAAGAAGATTGAGTATCAATCTTTTACACGAGGATCGTTCAATATCAGTACCAGCATTGGTATCAATATTATCAATATTAGGATCAATCAGCCCAGCTCTAATATGGCCTTTTGAATTAAAAGGTTTTCATGGGTAAAACTGTGCACAAAAAAGTTCACGCTGATTTACTAGCAGCGCATTGAGGATTGTATCTTTGCAATGTGCAAAATGTGTGTGTGTGTTGTCCATTTAGCATATTTGTCTTTGTGTGTGTCTACCAGAGTGTTGGACATGCATAAATGCATACAGTTCTGTGCATTCCCCTGGCAAATGCAGCATAAATTAGTTACCAGTTTGCTTCAATACTGTTGATCAAACAATCATTAAATGTCTGAAACAACAGATTGTTGTTTGTGTTTTTAACTTGCCCCATCCAGTAATATTATATAGCGGGTGGTGTTTGCATTCTAAATCAATGTACTGATTATTTCATATTTTTTCGTCAAGAATCAAAAAGATAACATGCAGAAAAATTAAAAATAGAGCCCAGGTTGATTCTCCTTCAACACTGTTAGACAAACAGTATTATAGAAGAGGCTGGGCCACATTAAAGTTTGCAACAGTGCATTTTTTATTCCAGTTTTAACATTTCAAGATATATGTTGACTCTTGGCAAATGCATTTTTTTGCAACTTAGCTGTACGGCCTTTCAATTTTCACAGAATGACAAAATTTAGTTCTACCAAAATCCAAGCATTATAATGTAGGTTTATTTTTGTAACATGCTGCAATATTACAGCTCGTTTTAATAAAGAGGACATATTTATTTGGGAGAATTCCATGACGTATATCGTCTTTTCTTTCTAACCATCGTGCAGATGAACTACGGAGGAAGCGTGTGTGCATGTGCTTTACGTTTTGAGATTACCTTTGTCCTGACCCACTCACTTAATGTGCATTCCCAGGGTGTGCACGCTAACATCCGTAGGATGTCTTTTCAATTATGTCAGACATCTGGCTTCAAAAATAGCGCTTTTAGATTTAGAAGTGTTTATTCTCACTAGCGTTTAGAAAATATGAGAAACAGATTTAACAGAAATAAATGTTTTGGAGCATTTTCCGCCATCTTGTTTTTTGTTTGATGCCAGCTGACATCACAATGCCTTTCTTGATTCTGACTGGCAGTCACCATGTCCTTCCCAGCATTCGACGAGCAGCGGGGGAAGTCCCACGTGATCTATGATGTCGCTACCAAATGGAGGTCATGGTGTCCAGTCGCTTGAATTTCTACCCATCAGGGGTTGAAATTCTAAATTGTTTACAGGAAGTGCAAATATTGATCATATTAGCAATATCATATTATGATCCCTTATGTAAAGGCTAAGGAATAAAATTATAGTGGTGCAAGGATAAGCCTTTTTATGACTTAAATATAAAAACAAAAAACAAACAAAAAACAAAAAAAAAGGCCTACAGCTTTAAATTTATAGTAGGATACACATTCACAATTGTTTACTGGCAAACTGTGCCCTTATGAAATAGTTTTTAAATGTAATCTTTTTAAACCAGTGCTTGTCCATATTGGTGTGGGGAAGTGGGATTCCATGGCGAGTTTAAAAATGATTTGGGGCACTGCTAACCATTTAAAGTCACATAAAGACCCTGTGATGTTTAAACTCCACATGACTCTCTCAAGTAACTCTCCTCTGACCCATTGTGGACAGTACTGGCAGGGATCTCTCCAGAAATTTGAGCATGGTGGTGCTACAGATGCGGGAAGCTACCCCCTCCCCATCATCAGGGAGAAGCAAATAACAATTACATACTATGCCCTTGTCCACATGAAAATGGATAACAGCCATTTTTGCCAGAAATTGTTACGTTGATGAGGAATATTTAACGATTGGAGGGTCATATTAAAGTGTAACTGCGGTTATCATCTGTGATTAGCCTCAGCCGTGCTTAATCAAATTCCCCATGTTGATGCAAGAATGTCTGGAATAAATAGCTACAAATCTGTACTATCTGGAGAACTTAAGATTGGCAGAAGTTACAACAAACCAGGCTGTACTAAGTACAGGTAGCCTTATAGTACGCCATACGATACTAAATAGCTTCTACACTCGGGACCATAGCTAGTTGGACAGTGACACAATTTTTGTGGGATTTTTTTGCTTCTGTGCACCACCACAATGGGAGTTCAGCAGAAATAATCAAGCTGTGTTTGTTGTACACTTTTTACTGTAATTCAAGTGATTTAACAAAAATATTGCATTAGCCATTTTGGAAACAAAACCAAAAACTTGAGTTTTGGAGAACTGCCTCCTAACGTATTTATAATTCTGTACCATATTGTTTGTATGTCTTAATAATAAGTGTCAAGTAATGACGTCCAAATTATGTTTAACGACCTGCCAATGTTCATGTATCCATCACCTGAGTTGTCAAAAGAAAACTAGCTGTAAAAGTGATTTGTATTAACAGTTAGGTTTAATATGGCCTCAAAAATGTTGTCTATAAAAATGGCTGTAATTCCTAAATGTTTTATGTGATGTCTTTAATAACTGGTTGAATTGAAGCTAAATGTTTAGACTACAAGCACATCTTGACTTTTTCATTTTGTCACCATTGTGGTAGTTTAGCAGTTAAGCCCATATATAGAAGGTATTGTGCATTTTGTGATTTTTTTAAAAACACCAAATTTTTAGGTGTATTAGTATATGGCATTAAGTTTATTTTCAGCTGTGGATGTATCATGGAGCTGACCTGTAATGACCTACAGGGGTCAATGCATAATAATTATAGGGGACAAAATTGAAAAATGACCCTACACCTTTTAGGAATATTTATGATCAGACAAATAATTTGCTTTCCAAATTTGATTGGAGAACTTTTCAGTTTTGACCCCTGTGCAAGTAAGTCTTCATTGACCCCTGTAGGTCATTAGGAGCCAGCTCCAGGATACTTCATGTCTGAAAATAAACTTTGATTTAGAATGTGTGTGCCAAATTTCATGCCTTTGTCACAAATTTGCACAATTAATTTGCTTATCTGCTGCACTAGAGATGCAAAATTGCAAAAATTGTCACTGTCCAAATACTTACTGACCAGCCTCACTGCTTTGAATTGTAATGATTACTGATTATTTTAAACCATGTATGTGGCTAATGTTATAGTCCTCTTTCTATAAAGCAGGCATCTCAAACTTAAGTGAACTTGTTCTCTCATAAATACGCCATAGGGGGGAAAAGGGTTAATTAAAAATGTTTTAACTTCAAAGTGATTCAATTCTGTAATTAATGTGAAAAGTGGTGAACAAGGATGTGAAGCCTTGAGATGAATCTTAACCATAGCCAGCATTTTGAAACCCCTGGTTTAAATGTGGCTGTCTTGCAGGTCACATCTCAGATGGAGGCAGCCAGTCAGGCAGATGTGATCTTTGTTGCTGTGCACCCCGAACACTACTCCACGTTGGTAGATCTGAAACAGGCGCTAGCTGGAAAAACACTGGTGGACGTGAGCAACGGATTACGGCTCAACCGTGACGGGCCATCAAATGCGGAACAGCTGGCAGACTGGTTTCCGGAGAGCGTTGTGGTCAAAGGATTTAACACGATATCAGCCTGGACGCTCCAGGCTGGACCTCGCGATGGAAGCAGACAGGTAGGATACATCAACATCCGAGTAGGACAGTGCATGTTTGTTCCTGAGTTCATTTGCTGTTAACATCAGGGAAATCTGAACAAAAACAGCTGGTAGGAAAGTGGAAGAGAGAAAACTAGAGTAGGGATGCTCTTGAAATGGAATCTAGACTGTTTTCCCAACACCACTGAATTGATTTATGTCATCATTCCTCCAGGTATTTGTGTGCAGCAACAACAGCAAAGCAAAGAGTTTTGTTGTGCAACTGTGCCACACCATGGGCTTCATTCCTGTTGATATGGGCCTGCTCTCCTCCTCATTGGAGGTGGAGAACCTTCCGCTATATCTCTTTCCATCCTGGCGAGTCCCTATCCTTTGCACTGTGGTCCTGTTTCTTTTCTTCTACCTGTACAACTTTGTACATGAAGTCTTGCACCCCTATGTCATGACACAGAAGAACGTCTTCTACAAAATGCCCATCGAGGTCGTCAACGTCACTCTCCCTTGTGTAGCCCTTGTGATGCTCGGGCTCGTCTACGTGCCCGGTTTGTGCGCCGCTTACCTCCAGCTGTGGCAGGGCACGAAGTACAAACGCTTCCCAGCTTGGTTGGACCAGTGGTTGACCAGGAGAAAGCAATTAGGACTGTGCAGCTTCTTTTGTGCAGTGCTACACACCCTCTACAGTCTGTGCCTTCCCCTGCGGAAGTCGGCCCGCTTCAAACTACTCAACGCTGCTTTTAAACAGGTGAGACAATCAGATGATGGATGTGTGCTTGGTAGATCTTGTAATATTCTCCAGTTGAGTGCTATGTTACCTCTTTAAATTTCTTGGCTGATAATCATACCCATCTTCCATTTGGGGGCATCAGCATTGCATCCCACAGATGAATTAATTTATTTGGCACACACAGATCCAAGACAACAACAACAAAAAAAAAAACACACAAAGAAAGAAAGAAAATAATCCGACAATGCACCCATGCGCCCGAAAGGGTGTAAGCAGAAGTAAAAGCTTGTGAACACCTAGCGCTTTAACAAAAAAAAAATTATACATATACATATAGCCATGATAACTAATGCAAAGTATAAATTGAGCCCTGAACTAAAATTTCAAAAACACAAACATGCAAGCAGCAGTGTGCCAAAAAACAAAACAAAATCAAGAAACCTAATTTACACTCAACAAAAATATAAATGCAACACTTTTGATTTTGCTCCCATTTTGTATGAGATGAACTCAAAGATCTAAAACTTTTTCCACATACACAATATCACCGTTTCCCTCAAATATTGTTCACAAACCAGTCTAAATCTGTGATAGTGAGCACTTCTCCTTTGCTGAGATAATCCATCCCACCTCACAGGTGTGCCATATCAAGATGCTGATTAGACACCATGATTAGTGCACGTGTGCCTTAGACTGCCCACAATAAAAGGCCACTCTGAAAGGTGCAGTTTTATCACACAGCACAATGCCACAGATGTCGCAAGATTTGAGGGAGCATGCAATTGGCATGCTGACAGCAGGAATGTCAACCAGAGCTGTTGTTCGTGTATTGAATGTTCATTTCTCTACCATAAGCCGTCTCCAAAGGCGTTTCAGAGAATTTGGCAGTACATCCAACCAGCCTCACAACCGCAGACCACGTGTAACCACACCAGCCCAGGACCTCCACATCCAGCATGTTCACCTCCAAGATCGTCTGAGACCAGCCACTCAAACAGCTGCTGAAACAATCGGTTTGCATAACCAAAGAATTTCTGCACAAACTGTCAGAAACCATCTCAGGGAAGCTCATCTGCATGCTCGTCCTCATCGGGGTCTCGACCTGACCCCAGTTCGTCATCGTAACCGACTTGAGTGGGCAAATGCTCACATTCGCTGGCGTTTGGCACATTGGAGAGGTGTTCTCTTCACGGATGAATCCCGGTTCACACTGTTCAGGGCAGATGGCAGACAGCGTGTGTGACGTCGTGTGGGTGAGCGGTTTTCTGATGTCAATGTTGTGGATCGAGTGGCCATGGTGGCGGTGGGGTTATGGTATGGGCAGGCGTCTGTTATGGACGAAGAAGGTGCATTTTATTGATGGCATTTTGAATGCACAGAGATACCGTGATGAGATCCTGAGGCCTATTGTTGTGCCATACATCCAAGAACATCACCTCATGTTGCAGCAGGATAATGCAAGACCCCATGTTGCAAGGATCTGTACACAATTCTTGGAAGCTGAAAATGTCCCAGTTCTTGCATGGCCGGCATACTCACCAGACATGTCACCCATTGAGCATGTTTGGGATGCTCTGGACCGGCGTATACGACAGCGTGTACCAGTTCCTGCCAATATCCAGCAACTTCGCACAGCCATTGAAGAGGAGTGGACCAACATTCCACAGGCCACAATTGACAACCTGATCAACTCTATGCGAAGGAGATGTGTTGCACTGCATGAGGCAAATGGTGGTCACACCAGATACTGACTGGTATCCCCCTCCAATAAAACAAAACTGTACCTTTCAGAGTGGCCTTTTATTGTGGACAGTCTAAGGCACACCTGTGCACTAATCATGGTGTCTAATCAGCATCTTGATATGGCACACCTGTGAGGTGGGATGGATTATCTCAGCAAAGGAGAAGTGCTCACTATCACAGATTTAGACTGGTTTATGAACAATATTTGAGGGAAATGGTGATATTGTGTATGTGGAAAAAGTTTTAGATCTTTGAGTTCATCTCATACAAAATGGGAGCAAAACCAAATGTGTTGCGTTTATATTTTTGTTGAGTGTAACATACTATAGCAAGTAATCAAATAGTTTTTGTAAATGTAGATAAATATCGTGTCACATTCCTGCACACTGTAATGGACTCTGCAAATGGGAAGCAACTGCAGCAAAAGAGGTCAAATTTAAGGCAACTTTGAGTCACACCCATTCCAGGGAAGCAAATTTAAAAACACACACACATCCCCAGCAGTGACTTGTCAGATACATTTGAGCAGCAGAAATTAGCATCATCTATAGTTTCTCATATTTATTAATTTCACAGTACATGTGCACCAGCTCATCTGTATAATCTCAAGTGCTGCTGTCTCAACTTGTAGCTGTAGCTACATTCAGTGTGTAACTGACCTCTGTGAGGTAGGAATGCAGGTTCATGTTTGGAAAAAGTCTGTAGTTTTTTGTAGTTCCTCAGAGGAAGTATGAGAGAACAAAACCCAGAAAATGTGAGGATTCAGTGAATGGTCAAGTATGAACAGTTTGGGTCATTTACTTTGTTTTAAACTGAATTCATCAGAGAAATATGATTTAAAGTTAACATATGTTATGGCATTCCAATAGAGTGTGAATACAATTTTTAATCTTAAAGGACCTTTCACATCATGTTTGCAAATGTGGCATGCATCGCTTTAAAATCCATTATTATCAATGAGAAGCGCTGAGCAAATGAACACAAAACTAAGCTTGTGTGACTCCGTCGGGATTGTGCACCGCTGCTTCATGTCAACTCACCGTGATAAAAGTTCAGCTCAATCCAGCAGCTCAAACGGGTAGTCTATGCCTAGTAGTACAGCAGATAAATGTAAGAATCATTCACATTTGGTTACAAGCACCAAAATTTGACTGTGTATACCTTTTGGGACATACTGTAGAAAAATAACATTAGCCATTTGAATTTTCAATAGGGGGCCAAGTAGGGGTCAATTGAAGAATTGCACAGGGTCAAAATAAAAAAAATAAAAAAAATGTTCCAATCATATTGAAAGTGATACCACATTATGTATCTGATGACAATGATTCCAAAAAGGTATAGTTTGGACTATCTATAACTGAATGTTATGGGGTAAAATGGCAAGAATGGTGACAAAGGTCAGTTTCAGTTTGTACAGGGGTCAAAAGTTAAAGTTGCTGCAGTTTTGGTAAAATGTGATGCAAATTATTGATTGAACTAATAGGATTAACAAATGGAATAGTTCTGACTGTGTTGAATGTTTGGTCTCCAAAGTAAAGGTCAAACAATGTTGACGTCCATTGGATTTTATGACATGTGACATATGTTACCCCTTAACGTGATAACTACGTATGACACATGGCGCAAACTATTCCTTTTTAAAATCCTACTAACTCAACCAATAATTTGCATCATGTTTTACCACAATTGGGGCAACTTTTGACCCCTGTACAAACTGAAAGTGATCTTTGTCGCCATGCATGCTGTTTTACCCATAACTCCAGAACATTCAGTCACAGATAGTCCAAACTATACCTTTTTGGAATCTTTGTGATCAGACACATAATGTGGTATAGCTTTCAATTTGATTGGAACATTTTTTGACCCTACTTGGCCCCCTGAAACTGAAAATTCACATGGCTAACGTTATTTTTCTAAAATACGAGGTCTATTAGAAAAGTATCCGACCTTATTATTTTATAATATAATATATATATATATAATATAATATATTATATTATAATATTATTTATACATTTTTCTAATGGTTTCCAGCTGCCAGTCTCTAACAGTTTCTGAAAAAATTCTGATGGAAAAAAAAAAGCCCAAATCATTCCGCCATTTCCTGACAATGAAAATCCGCCGAGGGGGTGACCACTCCTCACTCAAAGCCTGCTCACAGGCGAATGAACGCAACCGACAGGCGTGGAAAAACTCACTCATGCACACGAGGGTTCAAGCTTGTCTGACGCAATCACAAATCCATATGGTTTTTGAAAAAAATAAGGTTGGCTACTTTTCTAATAGACCTTGTATGTACCAAAATATATACACAGTCAAACTTTGGTGCTTGTAACTGGATTTGAAGGATTCCTCTGTGAATATTCTGTTATCTGCTGCACTATAGTAAATGAAGGCAGGTATTGTCCTCATGCCAGTGCTGTTTGTATTTATGATTTTGTGCTTATTTGTTAAAATAAATGTCACATTTGAGTTTCATCATGAACATTCAAATTTGGCTTAATTCACTCAATGTCAAATTTAGTTGTCAACTAGTCTGATTAATGGTACCCGACTCGTTGACTTATGATTTTCATTAGTCATCCCAACCCTATTTTGCAGAGTATCACTGTAGGCTTCTTCCAAAGTTGAAGACAAAGGACTTTTCTTTGAAAAATAAGCAGTTCGATATTGTTGGACTCATCTGACAGGTGAAGGACAAGGTGGAGAACTCGTGGATTGACGAGGAGGTTTGGAGGATGGAGCTGTACGTATCTGTGGGCATCATGGCCCTCGGGCTGCTCTCTCTGCTGGCTGTCACCTCACTGCCATCAGTAGCCAACAACATCAACTGGAGAGAATTCAGCTTTGTACAGGTACGAGATGATAGATTAAAAAAAAAAATGTTAGAAAAATGATATGGGATACTGTATCAAGATAGGCAAAAACAAAAAATCAGCAAAAACAAATCTGACCCTGCTTAATGATGTATTTCTTGAAGCTACAGTGTGTGTGTGTGTGTGTGATTTGGTGTCACGTAGTGGTGATGTTGCAAATTGCATTATGCTGTTGCCGGTCTGATTTTTTTTTTTTTTTTTCTTCTTCTTACTTCCATCAACACAGCAAAATGTGAAAAGTGGAGTATGTATGTCCCTTTTGGGTTACTGTAACTATTACTGTACTGTAAATTGATGCATATTCACGTGCATGTCACACACTGTACATGCTCAGCTGGGGTTGCAGTCCCCCAATACACTGTTTGTGCTCCTGCAAGCTGCCTTATATTTTTATCATTATCAGGAGTGCTGTGACTCAGTAAACACTCATCTCACCTGCTCCACTTCCCCATCATCGTGTCTGTTTTTCCAGACTTGAAGTCTGAGCTGCTGGAACTGCCATCCCCCATTCTTATTTCTTTCCTTGAAATGAATTCAGTGGCCATGAGATTAGTCACGTGTTTGTCCCGATCTGTGTGCTTGTTTATACCCATATGTTGAAGCATCATGCTTCTCTTCCTTGTCAAATATGTGCTGGGCATGCTGCATGGCATAATTCCACTTAGACCCATTTGAAGTACCTGAAGCTAACTGTAGCGCTTAGGCTAGGTCCAAACGTTTTGCAACGTTTACAATCACTGTGTGTGTCTCAGGAAAGGGGTTGGGTGTGGGTGGGAAGGTGGAATGGAATCACTGATTACATTTCAGGAACAAGTTTGAAAATGAGAACTTTTTTTATTAACAGTTGTGGAAACTACAGCGTTGTTTTTGCTAGTTAATGATGTTCGCTTTATGCTGTCAGAGCTACCCAGCTTCACCCCAGTGAAGAATAATAAGCCAGTATGTGGACATCTCGCTGGCTAATTTTGCAGAACCTCAGGATAAACAAAGTTCTTAGTTTTCATCACAGCAGAGTACATGGACTTAATGGATTTCCTCCTCTCGAGCAACCAACCTGTAACATGGGACTAAACCTGTGGGCCATGGCTGATTCACGGGTTCAGTCCCACAACCTTGAACCTTTGATCATGTGGCTTTTGATGAACATTGCAAAAATCATCAAGAACTGTAATGTTAAACTTAAAGGGCAGCCTGGTGGTAGAGGGTGCTAACCCTGTTTTTTTTTTTTGTTTTTTTTTCCCTCTGCTGCCTTTTACCACCATGTACTTTGATCCCCCGAACCTGTAGTTGCCAAGTTTTAAGTGTTTTCATAGAAACAATTTAAGTATACTGTTGGAATCAGGGCATCAACATGGTGGTTTAGATTATTAATAAACTATAGCACTCACAGAGTGGGTACCCCTGCAGGGAAAACATAACTCTGGAACTACAGGGTGCAGAAAAAAAAACTTTAAATCACACCGTTGGAATCCAGTACATCAACATGGTTATTCTTTGTCTATAACCCACTTACTGTGGGGGGGGGGGGGGGGGGGGGCTGTTGCCTATCCCAGTAGTCATAAGGTGTGAGGCCAGGTACACCCTGGACAGGATGCCTGTGTATCGCAGGGCCACGTGTGTGGTGTGTGTGTGGTGTGTGTGTGTGTGTGTGTGTGTGGTGTGTGTGTGTGTGTGTGTGTGTTGTGTGTGTGATATATATAAACGCAACACTTTTGGTTTTGCTCCCATTTTGTATGAGATGAACTCAAAGATCTAAAACTTTTTCCACATACACAATATCACCATTTCCCTCAAATATTGTTCACAAACCAGTCGAAATCTGTGATAGTGAGCACTTCTCCTTTGCTGAGATAATCCATCCCACCTCACAGGTGTGCCATACCAAGATGCTGATTAGACACCATGATTAGTGCACAGGTGTGCCTTAGACTGCCCACAATAAAAGGCCACTTTTTGTTGAGTGTGTGTGTGTGTGTATATATATATATATATATACACAAGATACTGATAAACTTTTTTTTGTGCAAATATTTGCTCATTTTGCATGTTAGACAACTAATCATTCTTTGGTCCTGGTACAAACCTGCTTAAATGGGCTCACAGATGCTGAACTTGGCTTGGCTATTGAAAATTGGTATCAAGTGAGGAGTTTTTTTGATACTTGATGGATGGATGGATGGATGGATACGAAAATTTGTTTATTCATTGTAAACTAAGCCAGGCTTTTATGTAAGACAGATTATTCATTCATTCATCTTCTTACTGCTTAGTCCAATTAATTTAATTTAATTAGCTTATAATGCACCAAATCACAGCAAAAGCCGTCTCCAGGCGCCTTACATAAAACAAGTCAACATAAAATTGAATAAATAATTAGAAATGAATAAAAAAAAATTCAAATACATAAATAAAACAGAAGTAAAAGATAAACAAAAAATAAAAACTATCCATAAGAAAGAGAATAAAAATAGGTTTTGAGTGTTGACTTAAAAATGTCCACGGACTCAGACTGCCTCACGGTCGCAGGAAGACAATTAAGGGTTGCAGGGGGCTGGAGCCTATCCCAGCAGTCATAGAGTGCGAGGCGGGGTACACCCAGGACAGGACGCCAGTCTGTCGCAGGGCCACAAATAGACACACAACACAGACACACCCACACACACACCTACGGACAATTTTAAAGATTCCAATCCACCTAACCCCGCATGTCTTTGGATGTGGGAGGAAAACGGAGCACCCGGAGGAAACCCACGCAAACACGGGGAGAACATGCAAACTCCACACAGAAAGGCCACGGGAATTGAACCCACGACCTTCGTGCTGTGAGGCAACAGTGCTAACCACTAAGCCACGTGCTGCCAAAAGACAGATTATGAAAATCATTATTTGCTGTTTGAACTTAAACTGTTCAAATAGTTCACAGGTACTTTGTGTATGTGTGCAGGATTTTGTGTATGTGTGCAGGATGCTTTTGAATTTTTTGAAGGGAAGGTTGTTTGTTGCTGGTTGTTTTACTGTGATGTCCTCCTGTCCCGTTGTATGGTTTCTGTTCATTTTCAGTCAGTAAAAATACTTGTGTAAAAGTGAATAGCGGTTCATTTAAATAGTTCGCAAGCACGGGGATAAGAAGTTGTCATAATTAACGTCCACTGGTCCCAGCTGCTCTGTTGCCTAGAAGAGAAGAGACTATTTATAACTCCTGGCCCTGACCCAGATCACCTCTAGGATGTTTATGTAATTAGAGGGCCCTGTAGTTATATGACATCCACATGCACAGAATGCACCAGTGTGGTTCATTCAGGTCACGAGTCAGGCCAGTGTGCCTCCTCGGGGTCTTCAGTAGCCTGTAACACTGAGAGCTAATGAGCACTGAGCTGGACTGGCCGAAGTGCCATCATCTCAAGAAGAGTCACTTAAATGGAAAATTAAATTCCTGCAAAAAAAAAACAAAAAAAAAACAAACATTTTTAGAGTTTGCATGACTATTACTTTTGGTTATATTAATATTTTGTTGAACACGTTCACTGTTTAGCTGTAGATGTGAGGGTATGCAGGTCACAAAGAAGCTATGAAAGTCCATAGCACTTCTCAAGCTGTATCAGATTGGATGGGGAGCATTGGTGCACAGCCATTTTCAGATCTCTCCAAAGATGTTCAGTCAAATTCAGGTTTGGGCTTTGGCTGGGCCACTCAAGGACATTCACAGAGTTGTTCTGAAGCCATCATTCAGTTTAGACAGGTGGCCAGCTCTAGGAAGAGTCCGGCTGGATCCAAATTTCTTGATGATGGAGGCCACTGTGCTCATTGGGACCTTCAAAGCAGCAAAAATGTTTCTGTACCCTTCCCCAGATTTGTGCCACAAGACAATTCTGTCAGAGGTCTACAGACAATTCCTTTGACTTCATGCTTGGTTTGTACTCTGACATGCACTGTTAGCTGTGGGACTTTATATGTAGACAGGTGTCTTTTCAAATCATGTCCAATCAACTGAATTTACTCCAGGTGAACTCCAATTAAGCTGTAGAAACATCTCAAGGATGATCAGTGGAAACATGATGCACCTGAGCTCAATTTTGAGCCTCATAGTAAAGGCTGTGAATACTTACAGTAGTGTTCAGAATAATAGTAGTGCTATGTGACTAAAAGGATTAATCCAGGTTTTGAGTATATTTCTTATTGTTACATGGGAAACAAGGTACCAGTAGATTCAGTAGATTCTCACAAATCCAACAAGACCAAGCATTCATGATATGCACACTCTTAAGGCTATGAAATTGGGCTATTAGTAAAAAAAAAAAAAAGTAGAAAAGGGGGTGTTCACAATAATAGTAGCATCTGCTGTTGACGCTACAAACTCAAACTATTATGATTTTGCTCATTTACTAGTGTGCTTGGGGTCATTGTCTTGTTGAAACACCCATTTGAAGGGCATGTCCTCTTCAGCATTAGGCAACATGACCTCTTCAAGTATTTTGACATATCCAAACTGATCCATGATACCTGGTATGTGATATATAGGCCCAACACTATAGTAGGAGAAACATGCCCATATCATGATTCTTGCACCACCATGCTTCACTGTGAACTGTGGCTTGAATTCAGAGTTTGGGGGTCGTCTCACAAACTGTCTGCGGCCCTTGGACCCAAAAAGAACAATTTTACTCTCATCAGTCCACAAAATATTCCTCCATTTCTCTTTAGGCCAGTTGATGTGTTCTTTGGCAGATTGTAACCTCTTCTGCATGTCTTTTATTTAACAGAGGGACTTTGCGGGGGATTCTTGCAAATAAATTAGCTTCACACAGGCGTCTTCTAACTGTCACAGCACTTACAGGTAACTCCAGATTGTCTTTGATCAATGGGTGAGCCTTTGCCATTCTGGTTATTCTTCTATCCATTTTGATGGTTGTTTTCCGTTTTCTTCCACGCGTCTGTTTTTTTTTTTTTTGGTCCATTTTAAAGCATTGGAGATCATTGTAGATGAACAGCCTATAATTTTTTTGCACCTGCGTATTTTTCCCCTCTCCAATCAACTTTTTAATCAAACTACGCTGTTCTTCTGAACAATGTCTTGAACGTCCCATTTTCCTTAGGCTTTCAAAGAGAAAAGCATGTTCAACAGGTGCTGGCTTCATCCTTAAATAGGGGACACCTGATTCACACCAGTTTGTTCCACAAAATTGACGAACTCACTGACTGAATGCCACACTATTATTACTGTGAACAACCCCTTTTCTACTTTTTTTTTTTTTTTAACTAATAGCCCAATTCATAGCCTTAAGAGTGTGCATATCATGAATGCTTGGTCTTGTTGGATTGTGAGAATCTACTGAATCTACTGGTACCTTGTTTCCCATGTAACAATAAGAAATATACTCAAAACCTGGATTAATCTTTTTAGTCACATAGCACTACTATTATTCTGAACACTACTGTATGTATATGTGATTGCATAGTTTTTTTCTTTTTAATATATTTGCAAATGTCTCAAGCTTTTTTTTTTGTTTGTTTTTTTTTTTCTTTTCACATTGTCATTATGGGATATTTTGTGTAGAATTTTGAGGGGGAAAAAATTAATTTCATCCATTTGGAATGAAGCTGTAACATGACAAAATGTGGACAAAGTGAAGTGCTGTGAATACTTACTGGATGCACAGTAATTCAACTTTTTTCATATTTTCTATTGTAAGAGCCACAACGTGAGCCATTTAAAGTTAAATATGATGGGAATTTGGTATTTTATTATTTTGTTATTTTATGTTTGATGTTATGCATCACTCAGATGGTTAAAAGGTTCAAAGCACGTTAGTCGTGGATGGACTTGGAAATGCTTCCATCTTCAAAATATACATACACTGATGAAAATAATTATTTGAACACCCTGCGATTTTACAAGTTCTCCCACTTAGAAATCATGGAGGGGTCTGAAATTTTCATCTTAGGTACATGTCCACTGTGAGACATAATCTAAAAAAAATCCGGAAATCACAATGTATGTGTGTTTTTTTTTTATGTTTTTTTTTATATATAATTTATTTGTATGTTACTGCTGCAAATAAGTATTTGAACACCTGTGAAAATCAATGTTAATATTTGGTACAGTAGCCTTTGTTTGCAATTAAAGAGGTTTCCTGTAGTTTTTCACCAGGTTTTCACACACTGCAGCAGGGGTCCACTCCCCCATACAGATCTTCTCCAGATCTTTCAGGTTTGGAGTTTCAGCTCCCTCCAAAGATTTTCTATTGAGTTCAGGTCTGGAGACTGGCTAGGCCACTCCAGGACCTTGAAATGCTTTTTATGGAGCTCCTCCTTAGTTGCCCTGGCTGTGTGTTTGGGGTCATTGTCATGCTAGAAGACCCAGCCATGACCCATCTTCACTGCTCTTACTGAGGGAAGGAGGTTGTTTGCCAAAATCTCACAATACATGACCCCATCCATCCTCCCTTCAATATGGTGCAGTCGTCCTGTCCCCTTTGCAGAAGAGTACCCCCAGAGTATGATGTTTCCACCCCCATGCTTCACGGTTGGGATGGTTTTCTTGGGGTTCTCATCCTCTAAACATGGTAAGTGGAATTGATTCCAAAAAGCTCTATTCTGGTCTCATCTGACCACATGACCTTCTCCCATGCCTCATCTGGATCATCCAGATGGTCACTGGTGAACTTCAAACGGGCGTGGACATGTGCTGGCTTGAGCAGGGGGACCTTGCTGCCCTGCAGGATTTTAAACCATGACAGCATCATGTGTTACTCATGTAATCTTTGTGACTGTGGTCCCAGCTCTCTTCGGGTCATTGACCAGGTCCTCCTGTGTAGTTCTGAGCTTTCTCAGAGTCATCCTTACCCCATAAAGTGAGATCTTGCATGGAATCCCAGACCGAGGGAGATTGACAGTCATCTTGTGTTTCTTCCACTTTCTAATAAATAATCAGAACAGTTGTTGTTTTCTACCAAGCTGCTTGTCTGTTGTCCGGTAGTTCATCCCAGCCTTGTGCAGGTCTGCAGTTTTGTCCCTGGTGTCCTTAGACAGCTCTTAGGTCTTGGCTATGGTGGACAGGTTGGAGTGTGATTGTGTGTGTGAACAGGTGTCTTTTATACAGGTAACAAGTTCAAACAGGTGCAGTTAATACAGTTAAAGAGTGCAGAATAAGAGGGCTTCTTAAAGAAAAATTAACAGGTCTGTGTGAGCCAGAATTCTTGCTGGTTGGTAGTATGTTACTGCTGCAAATAATTATTTGAACACCTAATAAATAAATAAAAAAATCAGACATTGTAATTTCCGGATTTTTTTTTTTTTTTTTTTTTTTTTTTTTTTATAAGATTGTCTCTCACAGTGGACATGCACTGATGAAAATTTCAGACCCCTCCATGATTTCTAAGTGGGAGAACTTGCAAAATCGTAGGGTGTTCAAATACTTACTTTCCTCACAGTATCTAGTGAGGCACAGAGCTGCATCATCGGGTGCAGGTGATTTTCTCTACCATGTGATTAGTGTAAATGTCAACATTTGTTTTTGAATTTAATCACATCTCTTGCCCTTCTCATTGGGTGGCTATGCCAAACAGCCTTCAATATTTTCTCTCTTTCGCTTTCTTTTCTTTTCTTCTTTCTTTTGCTGTGTACAGATTTAACATCATCATAAGCAGCGTCATTCAGCGAACATTCCATTCATGACATCTTACACCAACTCACATAAAACAACTTTTGTAATTAGCTCGGTGGTGTCATGCTGCTGCTTGTGGTAGGAAGGTGGAGTGAATGTATACAAATGTGGATTTGCAAATGTTTAGGTTAGTCTTTAGGAGGAAAAAATAAGTTCAGTGGGAGCTTTTCAATGCGTTCTTTTAAAAATTACAGTCAGTGACGAGGGCCACGCTGAACGATGAATGATTCCATGACATCATTGATCTTCCATCTATTTCTTGTTAATGGCCTTATCGGCAGTTATAAATGATGATACCAATTTATCTGCAAGTACCTCATAACGGCCAATAAATCAGCAAACCGATGTAATTGTTTGGGCTCTATTCTCAACACGGTGACCTCCATGTGGGAGGCCCACTCCCATGTAGATATAAAGGGCTCATTCTAAGCTTATTAAAACAGTCATTGTTGCAGGTAATACAGGAAAACTTGCATATAATGGATTCAGGTGGACCAGTGAATTTTGTCCATTACAATTGAAATCTGTTATCTGTCTAAAATGGACAAAATCTGCTGTAGTCAAGGATTCAAGGACTCAAACGTTTGTCATATGCACATAGGAACATGTTCCCTGCACAATGAAACGTGTTTACTGCATTTTTACCCATCCTAATTGCCAGTTAGGAGCAAAGGTCGCCTTTTTTGGCGCCTGGGGACCCAGCTCCAGATGTATAGCCCTGCCCTAGGTCACGAGCAGGGCTGAGCAAACCTTGACCGGCCTCATGACACACTTAACAAACAACAACACACGTAAGCCGGTCCGGTACATGAACACATATAAAAGCACACACAAGGAAAGACTTGGGAAAAGAAAAACCTCCATTGCTGCTGCGTTGAACTCCCGCAGCACCACTGGAGAGCAAAAAAAAAAAAACCATAGCACAGAAAAACAGTCATTACAAAAACAAAAAACAATCACGACAGCCGAGACTTGGATGTGTCCAGACAGACTTTTTTTTTTTTTTTTTTTTAAGTCCGCTGCGGAGTGGTACTTTAAAATCCTGAAGCCTGATTTATGCTTCTGTAACTGTGTAAGTAACTCCATGGCCATGCAATGACGTCGACATACGTGTGACCCTTTTAAAGTTCTCCATCGCATCTTTGTGCAATTTGTCGCAGGAACAGCAGCTTTTCTGGATTAATTTGTCCGTCAACGAGCTCCACTTCTTTATACAATCATCAACCTCCAAACCAACAATACGAGGTCTGTTAGAAAAGTATCCAACCTTATTATTTTTTTCAAAAACCATATGGATTTGAATCACGTGTGATTGCGTCAGACAAGCTTGAACCCTTGTGCGCATGCGTGAGTTTTTTCATGCCTGTCGGTTGCGTCATTCGCCTGTGAGCAGGCTTTGAGTGAGGTGTGGTCCACCCCTCTCGTCTATTTTTTATTGCGAATAAATGTCTGAAGGATTTGGAGCTTTTCTGCATCAATTTTTTTTCCAGAAACTGTGAGAGACCTCCAGGTGGACACCGTTCGACAAATTAATATGGCTTTCAGGGACGATTTTATGGGGATTAAACAGATTACAGGGTGTTACTGCCGCTTTAAGGACAGCCCACAACTGCTGAGAGCGCAGCGCGCTCCCAGCCCCCATCGACAGGCTCAGACCCCGCTGGAACAACCAGATCATTTCCAGCGTGAAGGCTTTGTTGATCCGGGACTTCGTCTGACTTTCACAAAAAGGCAGAAGATGTGGACATCAGCACTTTTTCCGGCACATTCCATCGTTACAGGAGTTTTTTTCATGGAAAGAAAAGCGGAGGGACGCGCCACGGCTCCGTTCATTATGCGGGACAAAACCACCTCGGTGTTGGTCTCACAAGACGGTTTTCAGGTGGATTTCAGACGGATTCCGTTTGCTTTCCAGTCGTGTGAATATTCGATTGTGATTGTGCATGAGCTGGACATGCGAGAACATGTCCCGTGAGGCTTCATCACGGCGTTGCTTTGCGCCGAGCGGCTGCACCGCGACGCGCGGTGGAGCAGCTTCTCTTTCCATGACAAAAACTCCTGTAACAGTGAAATGTGCCGTTCATTTTTAAACTGGACGCTGTCTTGATCCAGTATGTCATCTGACTAGCACAGGAATTGTGAAAAGACGTGGACATCAGCATTTTTCCGGCACATTAAGACAGACGTGCGGAGGAGTTCCGCGTGTCACAGTGCAGCCGCTCGGCGCAAAGCAACGCTGTGATGAAGCCTCACGGGACATGTTCTGGCATGTTCAGCTCATGCACAATCACAATCGGATATTCACACGACTGGAAAGCAACCGGAATCCGTCTGAAATCCACCTGAAAGCCGTCCTGAGAGACCAACACCGAGGTGGTTTTGTCCCGCGTAATGAACGGCTCCGTGGCGCATCCCTCCGCTTTTCTTTCCATGAAAAAAACTCCTGTAACGGTGGAATGTGCCGGAAAAAGTGCTGATGTCCACATCTTCTGCCTTTTTGTGAAAGTCAGACAAGGTCCCGGATCAACAAAGTCTTCACGTTGGAAATGATCTGGTTGTTCCAGCGGGGTGTCAGCCTGTCAATGGGGCTGGCAGCGCGCCGCGCTCTCAGCAGTTGTGGGCCGTCCTTAAAGCGGCAGTAACACCCCGTAATCTGTTTAATCCCCATAAAATCGTCCCTGAAAGCCATATTCATTTTTCGAACGGTGTCCACCTGGAGGTCTCTCACAGTTTCTGGAAAAAAACTTGATGCAGCAAAGCTCCAAATCGTTCAGAGATTTATTGCAATAAAAAATAGACGAGAGGGCTGCACCACACCTCACTCAAAGCCTGCTCACAGGCGAATGATGCAACCGACAGGCGTGAAAAAACTCACGCATGCGCACGAGGGTTCAAGCTTGTCTGACGCAATCACACGTGATTCAAATCCATATGGTTTTTGAAAAAAAATTAAAAGGTCGGATACTTTTCTAACAGACCTAGTACGTTACGTACAATTTTCCTCCATGAACTGTGGGTCATTTGAGCATCTTTTTCAGACTCTGTGTTGTAAAGTTGTTCATATTTGTGGACTTTTCTGCCAAACATATTTGATCCATGATTGAAATGTAATTGGGCAGCCACAGTGCAACAACTTTTAAAATATGATGGGAGAGGAAGGAGTGAAAATGTAAAAGTGACATATCACAGCCGCCTGTGATTTGTGACAAATCACAGTCTGTTGTTTAGCAGGTGTATGTCAGGCTCCGGGGAGGGTTCGCAGCCACGCAGAGGGCTGTGATCTAAACCGGTTTGGTTTGTCACACCCAGGGATATGTTTGTAACTTAACACCATATTACAGTGCAGGCAACAAACAGCATTTTGTAAATAATCACCGGACTTGAATTACACCCTGCTTTGTTTAAGTTTGAAAAAAATAATGGCCATCATCAGGTCTTTTAATCACGGAAATACAGTACCCACTTTCCTGGAATTGACAAGTGTCAGTGCTGATCATTTCGTATCTCTGTTCCTGGGCACGTCCAGACTGTTATGTCCTATATATGTGAAGGGCTTTTAATGGAAATGCATTGCGATCGGACCGGACGTTTTGTCCGATGTGAGGAAAAAAATCCATAATATACGGTGTTTGTTACATGGAAAACCATACAAAAGCATTGGGACTTTTGCACTTGTCCAGTGCATGCGAATGTTCAGTTTATATGATGACTGTTTAGGCGACTTTTGCTACATACACTAATGAACAGATGGTTATGAATACTGTATTCCATTTTTGCTTATAAACACCCTGAAATCCTACACACTGCAGCTTTAAAAGAATGTCCCTTTTTTCTAAAGTGTATTAAAATGCAGATACATTTACACGAGGAGGCACTGTTGCAGACTGCAACCCTGCCAGTAATTTGGTCAATTAAATTAGATTATTTACTGAAGTGCGTCTTTTACCTTCTGAAACTGTATTTGAAAGGAAAAATGGGCCGTGTTGCGGGAGCGAGCCACACTACCACTTTTGGTTTGAAATGCTAGTAATTTAGAGTATGTCAACCTGCTGTTATTTTTTTCTTGTTTGGTTATCGTAGGGATATGAAAATGAGCCAGATGTTGATGATTAAGGAACTTATGGCTGCTAGTGGATAATAGTCAATCCTCTTAAAAATCAATCCTGTGTTTAGTTACAGTGGTTCTGCAAAGGCTTTTGGAGAAATGTGACCATGCTGAAATTGGAACTTTTCTGAGATACCCCTTTTAGATCTTTTTAGCTAAAATTGGTGAAAATCAATTAAATATTGTGCATTATCTTGCACAAAACACGTGAACGATGGACACAAGATCCCTCCTGTGGCTTTATGCCTGGCGGGGGATAAACATGATGTTTCAGTGGACAGAAATGTTGTCAGCCAGTGTTTGTCTCCCCTCCTACAGGCCACACTGGGTTACTGCGCCTTGTCCATGGCCACGTTCCACACACTGCTGTTCGGGTGGGACCGCGCCTTTAATTCTGCCCAGTACCACTTCCACCTGCCGCCCACTTTTGTCCTGGCCTTGCTCCTCCCATTGGTGGTTCTGATGGGCCGCCTGGTTCTTCTCTTACCCTGCATGTCCCGACGCCTCAGGCAGATCCGCCGTGGCTGGGAGAAAAGTCGCCACGTCCACTTCACCCTGCTAGCTGACGAGACACGAGAGGACGTCAGCAATGTGTGAGACGCGTGCTGATGGTGTGAACAGTACAGTTTGAACAAAAGTGTAGATGTCCTGTGTTTTTCTTTTATTTTTGCACTATTAATGTATGATGGCAGTTTTTCTGTGTAAAATATTTATTGTTACTTTTCACCTGTCAAGCCAGAGCTAAAGCAGCCATTAACGGATAGATTTATTTTTATAAGCTACTGTTACAATAATTACTGTCACATTTCCTACAAAGTCTACACACACGTCATGATGTACATTTGGTCAAAACAGTGATGTAACAGTTTATGTGGGTGTTATCTGCACGTTTCTCTGCTGCCATTATCTCAACCGACGGAAGAGGGTGGAGCTTGTGTGATCATCTGTCAATATGAAATAACTCTGAAATCACTTTTTTTTTCTCTTAAAAAAAAAAATACAAAGGAAGAGCCAAGTTAAAAATTCTTATGCAAACTTCTCTCATGAGCTTTTCTTTGAAACTTATTTTTTTGAAAATTTTTGAGCGCTTCTATGATGTCACAAACACCAACAGATGCCAGCTTGAAGCCGCTCCCTCTGTCAGTTGGGTGTTATCATGTGTAGATTATGACTTCTGTGAAATGATTTGTGTAAAGGATGAGCTGCGGTCACACCAGAGACTGACTACAGGGAACTTGAATATGTATAAGTAACAGTTGAGCTCTGAAGGCCTTTGATTGAGCCATTAAAAAAAATAATCCTATGATTTCTGGTTGTTAAAATGTGAGTGTTTTCTGTCTTAACGTGGTCTTTGGACAGTTGCAGATGGGTGATTCTTTAACTACGGGCACTATTGGCCTTGTAAATGTAATTTCCACCACACCATTGCCTTACAATATAAAGCGCCTTGGGGCAACTGTTTGTTGTGATTTGGCGCTATATACACTCAACAAAAATATAAATGCAACACTTTTGGTTTTGCTCCCATTTTGTATGAGATTAACTCAAAGATCTAAAACTTTTTCCACATACACAATATCACCATTTCCCTCAAATATTGTTCACAAACCAGTCTAAATCTGTGATAGTGAGCACTTCTCCTTTGCTGAGATAATCCATCCCACCTCACAGGTCTGCCATATCAAGATGCTGATTAGACACCATGATTAGTGCACAGGTGTGCCTTAGACTGCCCACAATAAAAGGCCACTCTGAAAGGTGCAGTTTTGTTTTATTGGGGGGGGGGGGGGGGGATACCAGTCAGTATCTGGTGTGACCACCATTTGCCTCATGCAGTGCAACACATCTCCTTCGCATAGAGTTGATCAAGTTGTCAATTGTGGCCTGTGGAATGTTGGTCCACTCCTCTTCAATGGCTGTGCGAAGTTGCGACAATGAACTGGAGTCAGGTCGAGACCCTGATGAGGACGACGAGCATGCAGATGAGCTTCCCTGAGACGGTTTCTGACAGTTTGTGCGGAAATTCTTTGGTTATGCAAACCGATTGTTTCAGCAGCTGTCCGAGTGGCTGGTCTCAGATGATCTTGGAGGTGAACATGCTGGATGTGGAGGTCCTGGGCTGGTGTGGTTACACGTGGTCTGTGGTTGTGAGGCTGGTTGGATGTACTGCCAAATTCTCTGAAACGCCTTTGGAGACGGCTTATGGTAGAGAAATGAACATTCAATACATGAGCAACAGCTCTGTTTGACATTCCTGCTGTCAGCATGCCAATTGCACGCTCCCTCAAATCTTGCGACAGCTGTGGCATTGTGCTGTGTGATAAAACTGCACCTTTCAGAGTGGCCTTTTATTGTGGACAGTCTAAGGCCCACCTGTGCACTAATCATGGTGTCTAATCAGCATCTTGATATGGCACACCTGTGAGGTGGAATGGATTATCTCAGCAAAGGAGAAGTGCTCACTATCACAGATTTAGACTGGTTTGTGAACAATATTTGAGGGAAATGGTGATATTGTGTATGTGGAGAAAGTGTTAGGTCTTTCAGTTCATCTCATACAAAATGGGAGCAAAACCAAAAGTGTTGCATTTATATTTTTGTTGAGTATACATGTGCTCTGATGTTACTGTTTATCTCCACTACCCACACAACCTTTCATACAAACTTTTTAAAGGGACATTATTGTTGTGGTGGAAATTACGGCAATAGTGTGGGACAACTACATTTCGTTTAAAAAATCACAACGGTTGTATGACATTGAATACCCAATTATGTTTTGATTATTTTACTGATATTTATTCAGAGAGATTTTAAAACATTAGAAAAAATGTTTGTTTGCTATTCATTTTTATCATTGAAGATCATAAGTCTGGGCGTGGGACAAGCACAAAACGGCAATATTTGCATATAATGATGCTGAAAAAAGGTGAAAAAGTCATCATAGACTACTAGGACAAATTTCTTAACACTTTCATTGTAAAGATAACTATAAAAGTGTGAAATTTCCCCTTTTTTCTTTTTTTTCATAAAATATGATCAAGGGACATAAAAGTGCCCGTAGTCTAAGAATCACCCAGATATTTTTTCCACTGCTGACATTTCATGGATGTAACAACTAATCCATTAATTAATTGAGAAACTAAGTCTGTTAATCAAATATACAAATAATTGTTAGTTGCAGCAAAGAACATTTAGTGACTGATGACCAGTGTGTTTTGGTTAAAAAAACAAAACAAAAAAAGTGTAAGAATTTTGTGTAATGTGGAAACTAGTCAGGACTGCATTTTTAACTGGACAATTTTTTTTATTATTTTTTTTGGGGGGGGGGGGTGTCTTTAACATAATTTACAAAGAGAACTTGTGTCTAGAAAATGTAAACTAAATGAAAAAGCCTAAAGGTGTTACTGTAGAGCGTTTTGTTGCTCCCGTGTGACCATGAGCAACATTTGCTGTCATTTCAACAAATTCATGTTTTATTTGAGTTTGTATTTTCTCAGTTTGTGTTCTTGCCAAAGATTTAGTCATTTGATACAGTTCTGAATATGAATTAAAGCCTTTTGAAGTGAAGTTGTTTCTCACTATGCAGACATAAAGGGACAATTTGAACAATTTATTTAGAATAAAGGGTTTTTTTTTTTTTGTTTTGTTTTTTTTTTCCTTTCTTCCCCTCCTCCTTCTCTTCCGTTTTCTCAACTGGCCTCTCATTATGTTTATTCTATGGACTTGAGACTCCACCCTCATTCTGGAACGTCAGTTACAGTCATTGACTTTGGCAATGCTGCCATCTCGTGGTGGATGTTAAGTTTACCCCTTTTTCTTGTGCTGGACAGCGTGTCTCAGACTGATTATGTGGTGTGTGTGTGTGTGTGTGTATATATATACTTCTCCATGGTGGTTCCTCAGTTTTGAGAAACAGAGTGGTTGAGGAAGGCCAAGGATATGCCTACAGTCCACCTGGCTGCATCACACAGGTGGTTGACCAGCTGTCTGGTCCTGACTTCCAGGACCAGGCACAGTTCCATAGTGGTGGACGCAGGGTCACACTCCACCCACATACTCCCAGGCATGAGCTTGGAAACTCATTTACAACTGAATGAGATTTTCTTCACCAAGGAAAGATTTCTGCCATCAGCCACTTTAGTTGTTTTACATAGTTTTCAGGATTTTTGGTCTTAACTTGCAGGTTTTTTTAAGAATGTACAAAAATGTTGATATGGCCACTCCTAAAGTTTCTGGTATGTATCTAATAATTGTATTTTTATTTGTATTGCTTTTACAGCCCTCCTTGCCTCCTTCACTTGGATCAGCACCTTTTTGGACCTTATTCTGACCGTTAACAGTGAACTGCTAAAAAAGAAAAGAAAATCCAAACTCAGTATTTGAAATCAGCTTTGGACACTTAATTTCCTTAAATTGGCCTTGAATAATGCAAGCACCACCTGGCCATAAAACGGCTTCTCACTTAATTTTCCAATGTATTATGTACAGGGGTGCCGAAAAGAGAATGAGAAGAATTCTAGGGCCCATGATTGACAGGGGCCCAGAGAAGCCCCTAATACAACTATAATCCTGACAAAATAATATGGGCGTGGCTCAGTAAGATTTCTTTTCATGGGGCCCAAAATCCCTGCTGGCGCCCCTGAAAATGCAAAGCATATAACTAGTTTTGTAGTACTCAAGTCTGGCCTTGGTCTCAGACTTTTTCACTCCTCCTCGTCTCAGAATTGACAGCAGTTCTACTCATCTTGACTTGCTCTTGGACTACATAAATTCAAATTTGCAATGACAAAATTAAATGAATTCACATTGTGTTGACTGAGGAAATACAGAAGACTCCATAGTGCAATGCTCTCTTGAATCCGCTGTCTTTACATTTAGTTTCATCAATCACAAAAGATGCACAGTGCAGAATGTAAGTTCTGTCATGTATTAATCACAGACACGTGTGTGTGGGGCAGATGAGCACTGCACAGTATGTCCCTTTCTGGCTACTCTTAACATGGGGACCTCATTTCTATACAGATACAAAGGCCTCGTACTAAGTTTATGAAAATTCATTGTTGGTAATTTACACTAATGGATAGATGGTTATGAAGGCTATATTTTATATCTGTTGATAAACACCCCTAAATCCTACACTCAAAAAATAATTTCCTCAGTGAACATAATAAAATTATCTAAAGTATTTCCACCCAAGTAAAATGCATGAATGTAGCCAGAAACAATGTTGCTGAGTGACCTAAATGTAAACTTGTTGGGTCAACATTATGAATTTGCGTTCCTATTACTTAATTACCATGGTGCAGGCCAACTAGATTTGTAAGGATAAATGTAACAACAACAACAAAAAAAGTCCCTTCGGCTGCTCGCTTTGCACTCAGGGATCACCATGGCAAATCCAAGGTGGATCTGCATGTTGAATTGGCACAGGTTTTACGCCGGATGCCCTTCCTGACACAACTCTACATTACGTGGAGAAATGTGGCAGGGGTGGGGTTTGAATCTCGAACCTTCTGCACTGAAACCAAGTGCACTAGCCACCCCCCACCCCTCGCCTCGCCCTGCCCTTTCAGGGTAAATGTAACACACTGATGTAATTTTCTTGGGCCATTTAAACTTGTTTGATATGAATTACTTTTTTTTTTAGGGTAGTTACAACTACTTTTTAAAAAGTACAGTTGTAATTTTCTTGGGCCATTTAAACTTGTTTGATATGAATTACTTTTTTTTTTAGGGTAGTTACAACTACTTTTTAAAAAGTACAGTTGCATGTCAACTTAACTTTGCTTTGTCAACACAATTTTTGCAGATCTACCTTGGATTTGCTGTGGAGACCTCTGAGCGCAAACAAGCGAGCAGCCAGAGGGACTTTTTTTGGGGGGTTACATTTACACTTACAAATCTTGTTGACCTGAACCATGATCATTAAGTAACAGTAACACAATTTCATCATGTTGACCCAAAAAATTTACAGTAGTGTTCAGAATAATAGTAGTGCTATGTGACTAAAAAGATTAATCCAGGTTTTGAGTATATTTCTTATTGTTACATGGGAAACAAGGTACCAGTAGATTCAGTAGATTCTCACAAATCCAACAACACCAAGCATTCATGATATGCACACTCTTAAGGCTATGAAATTGGGCTATTAGTAAAAAAAAAAGTAGAAAAGGGGGTGTTCACAATAATAGTAGTGTGGCATTCAGTCAGTGAGTTCGTCAATTTTGTGGAACAAACAGGTGTGAATCAGGTGTCCCCTATTTAAGGATGAAGCCAGCACCTGTTGAACATGCTTTTCTCTTTGAAAGCCTGAGGAAAATGGGACGTTCAAGACATTGTTAAGAAGAACAGCGTAGTTTGAATAAAAAGTTGATTGGAGAGGGGTAAACTTACACGCAGGTGCAAAAAATTATAGGCTGTTCATCTACAATGATCTCCAATGCTTTAAAATGGACAAAAAAAAACAAAAAAAAAACGCGTGGAATAAAACGGAAAACAACCATCAAAATGGATAGAAGAATAACCAGAATGGCAAAGGCTCACCCATTGATCAGCTCCAGGATGATCAAAGACAGTCTGGAGTTACCTTTAAGTGCTGTGACAGTTAGAAGACGCCTGTGTGAAGCTAATTTATTTGCAAGAATCCCCCGCAATGTCCCTCTGTTAAATAAAAGACGTGCAGAAGAGGTTACAATTTGCCAAAGAACACATCAACTGGCCTAAAGAAAAATGGAGGAATATTTTGTGGACTGATGAGAGTAAAATTGTTCTTTTTGGGTCGAAGGGTCACAGACAGTTTGTGAGACGACCCCCAAACTCTGAATTCAAGCCACAGTTCACAGTGAAGACAGTGAAGCATGGTGGTGCAAGCATCATGATATGGGCATGTTTCTCCTACTATGGTGTTGGGCCTATATATCACATACCAGGTATCATGGATCAGTTTGGATATGTCACAATACTTGAAGAGGTCATGTTGCCTTATACTGAAGAGGACATGCCCTTGAAATGGGTGTTTCAACAAGACAATGACCCCAAGCACACTAGTAAACAAGCAAAATCTTGGTTCCAAACCAACAAAATTAGTGCTCGCAGATGTGAAGAAATCATGAAAAACTGTGGTTATACAACTAAATACTAGTTTAGTGATTCACAGGATTGCTAAAAAAGCAGTTTGAACATAATAGTTTTGAGTTTGTAGCATCAACAGCAGATGCTACTATTATTGTGAACACCCCCTTTTCTACTTTTTTACTAATAGCCCAATTTCATAGCCTTAACAGTGTGCATATCATGAATGCTTGGTCTTGTTGGATTTGTGAGAATCTACTGAATCTACTGGTACCTTGTTTCCCATGTAACAATAAGAAATAAACTCAAAACCTGGATTATGCTTTTTAGTCACATAGCACTACTATTATTCTGAACACTACTGTACATTTGTGTCACTCAGCAAAACAGTTTCTGGCTATATTAACGCATTTTATTTTGGTGGAAATACTTTACATAACTTTATTATGTTCACTGATCAAGTTAAATTTCAAGTGTTTGCATCTTACATTAAAACTACATGATTTGAAAGTGTTCAACCATAAAAACTGGTTTTATATTGTAGAAGCTACATGTTAGAAACTTTGGTTCATGTAACTGACACCAGTATATGCTATAGTACTTCTGTACACCCGCCCTCCCACCCAATAATTGAATTTATTCCTTAATTATTCAGTTTGTGAGTTGTGCAGTTTCTTTGCTCTGCAGGCAGAGAGAGAGTAACCATGTTAAAAAAAATTTGACGCGGTGGAGCAACACTAAAAATCTGTTATTTGCGCACTCTGTTATCTGATCTGGTTGTAATAACACACAGCTTTAACTGCCTCCCACTGTTTTGTCCACAGTGAATAAATAGCAGCATGAACAAAGACTGCTGTCGCTGAACAAGTTTGACAAGCAACAACTGAAATCTTAGTCTGGAGCTGAGCAGCAGTGAAGTGCGTCTCGTGTACCGGCAGACATGAATGTAAGTACAAAGTGTGAGATTTACGATGTGTGTGTGTTTCAGGTGTACTGATGAATCAATTTGCATAGTTCTGCTTATCTGTGTTATCTGTGGAAAGTTTCATGTCATGAATGTGAGTGAGCAGCCTGTTTGTAATTATGTGGCCAGGTTTGAAAACGAACTCAAGAAAGTCCATTTTGATGCGATATTTGCCATTTTCTAGATTGTCATAACCACATTACATTTATTATCTTCCAGGAGTCATTTTCTAAAGCAGCAAAGGAAGCGGTGAGGTTGAAGCAGATGCCAGACAGAGGCGAAATGTCTGAGCTGTACGGCTTGTATAAGCAAGCCACATGTGGCAATAATACAACAGGTGAGTCCGTGTTTACACAGCTGTGGTCCTCAGCAATTTTAATTTGGTAAGATGTCTGCTTCTTTTACAGGAAACAGACACAAGAAGTAGGGTGAGATCATGAATGAGGCCTGACAAGTTTGGTTTCATTCATTCAAGAAAATTCTTCCAGCACTATAGCCTCAAATGTTTGGCTGCACAATTGAAAAAAAATAAGGTAAAATACCAAATAAAAATTCTGCCATCAACATTAATTCAGATTTGATTTTTTTTTTTTCCAAAGACAACTAATCAGTGTATCATAAACTGATCAACATAAAACTGTAAGAGAGTTCAATGAATAAAACTATGTTTTAAACCTCAAGTGTAGTTACACCAGATAATGGTGCAGTTTAGCTAGAATTTCCATAAAAATTATTCATTTTGTGATAAAAGCATGGATTTTGGCACACATTCTAAATTAATATTTATTTTCAGATATCCTTCCTGGAGCTGACCTCTAATGAGCTGCAGGGGTCAAAATTTAAAAATGCTCCAATCATGTTGAAAGCTACACCACATTATTTGTCTGATCATAACGATTCCAAAAAGGTATAGTTTGGACTATCTCTGACTGAATTCCATGGAGTTATGGGGTAGAAACAGCAGAAATGGTGACAAAGGTCAGTTTCAGTTTGTACAGGGGTCAAAGTTAAAATTGCTCCAATTTGAGTAAAAAATTATGCAAATTATTGGTTAATAGAATTTTAAAAAGAAATAGTTTGCACCATGTGTCATGCTTAGTTATCATGTTATGGGGTAACATATGTCACATGTCATTCATTTATTACTCCTTTTCTTTCAACTAATAATTTGCATAATTTTTTTTACCAAAATTTGAGCAACTTTATCTTTTGTCCCCTGTACAAACTGAAACTGACCTTTGTCACCATTTTTGCCGTCTTTACCCCATAACTCCAGAATATTCAGTCACAGATAGTCCAAACCATACCTTTTCGGAATTCTTATGATCAGACAAATCATGTGGTATAGTTGTCAACATGATTGGAGCATTTTTATATTTTGACCCCTGTGTAATTCATTATTGACCCCTGTAGTTAATTAGAGGTCAATCAGCTCCAGGATGGCTCCATATCTGAAAAAAAAAACATTAGTTTGTTTAGAATATGTGTGCCAAATTCCATGCTTTTATCACAAAATGAACAATTGTTTTGCTATACAGCCCCATTCAGAGATCTATTTTGTTTAATGATGAGGACTCTTTATTAAAAATAATTAGATTAGTAATTTTAACTTTTCCAGCATCTTTGTTTCTTTTTAAGATTTTTGCACCACACCATGTACACACACACACACACACACACATGAATATTTAACAGCAGAACAGACGTACATTTTGATTGTTCACAGAATACCCAGGATTCTTTGACTTCAAAGGCAAAGCGAAATGGGATGCGTGGAATTCACGAAAAGGTCAGAATGATTTCTGTTTTTCTGTAAGATATCTTAGATATCTTTAGATATCTTATCTAGAGATATCTTTATCATAAGATATCAACTGCGGAGACAGCAGAGCATCCAGTACAAACACCAACTGTCTGTGTTTCAGGTCTGTCCAGAGAAGAGGCAATGAACAAATACGTTGACTTGGTGGAGAGCCTGAAAAACAAATACGGCTTAGATTCTGATTAGGAATGATTTAGTGTTTTAACTTTCGGCTGTCAGGAGAAACTGAGATAGAATTTGTAAGTATAAGCCACAGTGGGCTCAGAGGACGACGTGCTTTCTGGAGGTCAAACTGAGCAAAAACATAAAAAGTAACTGAATAAAGTGAGACACAACACATGCTGCATAGACATGGAGATTAAAGGTAAAGACTTTGGGCATATCTTGCTCTATAGTGCATTCGGGCCGTGTCCAAAGCCACCTCACCATTTACAAAGTGAATAATCTGAATGCAGAGTCAGTCACAGTGCAGAGGGGTTGTATTTAATTGTGTAAATAATGGTGGGTTGGTTTGATACACAAAATGCACAAATCAGTGTCATCTGTCTTTCAAGTGACAAAGTGACAAAGTTTTTTATTCGGCACACAAAATATTCAAATAGAAAAAAGAACAATTCCACAAACAAACACAGACAAAACTAGTGAGTCCGAAAGGGTGTGGGCTGAAGCTTCCCTTTAAAGGGGGACCTATACTTTCTTTTAACTGCGTTTCGGTGTACACATGATGGCTGCCTCACATGGTCTGTGTCCATATGTTGCGTTGGTTATGTACGTCCTCTGATATACTCATAAACAGTGCGGCGGTGTCAGGATGATCAGCAGAAACAAACAAAAAATCGCATCCTTGATTTTGGAGCCTAATGTACCATCTACGAAGGTGCTGCCACCACTGCCGTCACTTTTTTTGACGTGACCTCAGAATGACCAAAATACTAACCTCTTTGAGTAGTGCCATGTTTATTGTTTACATCATGCAAATCCAAAAGATCAATACAGTGTAATTACACTAGTGTACATGACAAATTCAATTCCCATTTGCTTTTTTTTTTTTTTTAGATAATTTTAGTACAAACCTACCAAATAAACCTTACATGATGCATATTCATTACTGTAATAAATCCTACTCATTTGAAATGCATAATCCTTAGCTTTATGTATTTAGTGTTAATAAAATATAATTACTCTAAATCAATAATAATGACAGTATTTATTTAAAATACATAACGTATATTGTTTGAATTGCATAATAATTATGTTACCTATACAAGATAATTGGCATCAGTAACATAATTATTATGCAATTTTAACAATATACTTTATGTATTTTAAATAAATACTGTCATTATTATTGATTTGGACCCAGAAACGAGTGAGACACCAAAAGAGGTTTATTTCACAGTGCATCTCCTCCCTGTATCTTTGGTGACAAGCTTCATCAGTGCACTGAATTTCTGCAGCATGTCTACATCTGAGGCAGAAGCTCAAAGCACTTACAAATATTTCCCACATGCACACAAACTAGCATATACAATAATGAATGTTTATGAATTCAATAGTACAAATATTTCATGAGGTGATTGATTCGATCTGTTGTTGTAAATGGAAAAAGGAGCCGTTAACCACTCCCCCTTTCACCTGAGGGAGGGGGCATTATGTCATCTTTCTGACAGACCGTGTGGGCGTGTCTCAGAGAAAGCAGGAGTCCAAATATGGACTAAAACAAATTGGTCCACTCATGGTTTTTTAAAATTCGCTGAAAAGCTAATCCGCGAATGAAAACGTTAACTTTGCAAATGAGCTATTAGCTGAACTAAAACCACTGGTGATGGGTATTTTGATTCATTCCTGTTAAGAAACAGATGTGATCAGGTTCTCTGCTCTTATTGTCCTTTTGCAACTTTATTATCAATATATTAAAAGCCAAGTGGCCTCTGTGTGCATGTGTATGTGTGTGCGTGTGTATGACTTCCATCACAGAGCAACTGGGGAGAGCTGACATTTGCTGTTTGCGGTATGTATGTAAGTTGAACAAAGGAAATATCTCAACTTTGCCAGTTATAAATGATGACATCAACTAAATGCACAAAACAATAAATACAATTATCCATAAAACTTTATCATTTTAATTTTCTGCACTTTCAGTTAAAATCATTATAGAAACTTTGCATAATTTGTTACCACCCCT
Organism: Thalassophryne amazonica; assembly: GCF_902500255.1. Classification (NCBI taxonomy): domain Eukaryota; kingdom Metazoa; phylum Chordata; class Actinopteri; order Batrachoidiformes; family Batrachoididae; genus Thalassophryne; species Thalassophryne amazonica. The sequence goes on along the minus strand of NC_047103.1, from coordinate 147,946,347 downwards.
GAAAAATGTCAGCTACCTATTTTATAAACACTACCCAATCTAGAGCCCATGGATCCCCACGGGCAACACGTTCGTAATATTTATTATTATATAAAATACACATGAATCAGATCTGGAGCCACTTATGCAACAGGTTCATATTTGCTGTGGATGAACAAGTTTTGCACTCAAGCAAGATCAGATCTGAGTTGGTACAAACATGAGAGACATTGGGAGCCGCGATGCATACTCTGCATGTGCGCGTAACACTGCACTGTAAGAGTATGATGGTCAATTCAAGATCTAGCCGGAGTAATCATAGCAAAACCAACATATCAGACATCATTAATCTACAGTGTTAGTTGCTCATATCCAGGAAATACGTTTTTCGTAGAAGAGTGGCATCACTTATACCATGTGAAGACAAATTATTGTCTGATTGAGATGAACTTTGGATCACCTCTCTGGCCTGTTTGGTTACAGAGATATCCTGGAAAATGTGACTCGATTTTTGAAGACCTTGACCTTTGACCACTCTGCTCCACACATTTATCATCTTCAGACACTTGTTCGAAAAATATTCTGAACAAATTTGGTGACAGTCAGAAGTTGTTTGCTGGTTATTTTCAAGAAAATTATTTAATTGAAGCAAATCTGCTCTTTAGCCTCAGTGATAACTGAGCTCTCATTTTTGGATATTACTACGGTAATGTTTAATTTTTTGACAAAGTGTTCCATTTTACCTGATAGAATTAATACACTCAACAAAAATATAAACACAACACTTTTGGTTTTGCTCCCATTTTGAATGAGATGAACTCAAAGATCTAAAACTTTTTCCACATAAACAATATCACCATTTCCCTCAAATATTGTTCACAAACTAGTCTAAATCTGTGATAGTGAGCACTTCTCCTTTGCTGAGATAATCCATCCCACCTCACAGGTGTGCCATATCAAGATGCTGATTAGACACCATGATTAGTGCACAAGTGTGCCTTAGACTGCCCACAATAAAAGGCCACTCTGAAAGCTGCAGTTTTATCACACAGCACAATGCCACAGATGTCGCAAGATTTGAGGGAGCGTGCAGTTGGCATGCTGACAGCAGGAATGTCAACCAGAGCTGTTGCTCGTGTACTGAATGTTCATTTCTCTACCATAAGCCGTCTCCAAAGACGTGTCAGAGAATTTGGCAGATTTCTGCACAAACTGTCAGAAACCGTCTCAGGGAAGCTCATCTGCATGCTTGTCGTCCTCATCGGGGTCTCGACCTGACTCCAGTTCGTCGTTGTAACCGACTTGAGTGGGCAAATGCTCACATTCACTGGCGTTTGGCATGTTGGAGAGGTGTTCTCACCTCATGTTGCAGCAGGATAATGCACGGCCCCATGTTGCAAGGATCTGTATACAATTCTTGCAAGCTGAAAATGTCCCAGTTCTTGCATGGCCGGCATACTCACCGGACATGTCACCCATTGAGCATGTTTGGGATGCTCTGGACCGGCGTATACGACAGCGTGTACCAGTTCCTGCCAATATCCAGCAACTTCGCACAGCCACTGAAGAGGAGTGGACCAACATTCCACAGGCCACAATTGACAATCTGATCAACTCTATGTGAACGAGATGTGTTGCACTGCATGAGGCAAATGGTGGTCACACCAGATACTGACTGGTATCCCCCCCAATAAAACAAAACTGCACCTTTCAGAGTGGCCTTTTATTGTGGACAGTCTAAGGCACACCTGTGCACTAATCATGGTGTCTAATCAGCATCTTGATATGGCACACCTGTGAGGTGGGATGGATTATCTTAGCAAAGGAGAAGTGCTCACTATCACAGATTTAGACTGGTTTGTGAACAATATTTGAGGGAAATGGTGATATTGTGTATGTGGAAAAAGTTTTAGATCTTTGAGTTCATCTCATACAAAATGGGAGCAAAACCAAAAGTGTTGCATTTATATTTTTGTTGAGTGTATCTTGTGAATACAGTAATGCCAAAATTACAACAGTTCCTGAGATGCTACATAACGTCTGCCAAAGTACGCACAGCTGGTCAGATGGACTAAAGTCACGGCCTGTCATTTTTTCCCCTTTAAAACACAGGTCGTGTAGGTGCAACTGTCCATTGGCACTGATCAGTCTCCATTCATGAGTCAGTCAGGAGAATACAGCCGTCACACCTCCACGGTGTCTACAGGGAGCCCGGCTGTGGCTGGGCTGAGTGGCAAGCATGGTAGCAGGGAGACCTGAGTGGGAGGAGATCCACTGTGGCTGATGGAGCCATGGTGCTGCCTGGTCTGACCAGGGAGGTGCCGCATCAGTCTCCACCTCCTCCACCGCCTCTGGATCTCATTCTGTACCTGGATCAGTAAGAAGTGGGAGTGGTCACACAGTTGGAACCGTCACTGAATAATTCCTTCAAAAATGTGCAAAAACACATTTGATTTTGCAACTAAAATTTTTGGCTGTAGCTGGTTCCAGTAGGGAGTTTACATCTGCTGGGTTTATTTCATTTTTATTTTTAGAAGGATCACTCAAAGATAAAAACCATATTTTCATTAAAAAATTGAACTGCAGAATGAATTGCAAAGACAACTTTTTGACTTTTCAACTTGGACTCTATTTTTTGATGTGCTGGGGCGGGGGTCATCTTTTCACTCAGGACAAAAGCAAAATGAAACTAGAAGCACGCGGAGAGCACAAACCTCCGTCAAGGCCATAGGGTCACTGACATCACATGGAATACCCTTTGGCAAAGATACTTATTCCATGTCGTTTCACACATCTACCATCATGTTTCAGATTCAGTGGTTAAACCCTTAGATCTTCAGCAAATGTATTTATAAAGAGAAACTGCATGAACGACACAAGTTTTTTTATTTTCTAATAAGTTTATTCAATAATGAGAAACAAATGCTAAATTATTGTTGTGTCATAACTTAATTTTTGTTCAGCCTTTGTGACCCGTCTTCATGAAGTTAGATGCAAAAATGTTGAAATTGGCCCTATCCTGCAATGATAATGAATCCTTAAATTAAAAAATTACTGGATCCGGATTGTGTTCCAGATCATTACCAGAATTTAATGACTTCTACGTTAGGCCAAGCTACACCCCTGGTAAAAATTTCATTGAAATCCATTGAGGATTTTTTGAGTAATCCTGCTAACAAACCAACCAACCAACCAACAAACAGACGCGACCGAAAACATAACCTCCTTGGCGGAGGTAATTAGGGCTGTGTCTCAACTCTCGCAAAACAAACTCATCAGCAATCGACTTGTAATGCCTCAGTGGACAGCAGTGACACCAGACTGCTAAGAAAAGTAGAGGTGGGCGATACTGAGAATTTTGGTATTGATCCAATACCAAGTAAATACAGGCCCAGTATCGCCGATATCGATACTGATACTTTTTCATATTTAAGCTTCATAGATCCAAAGGATCCAAAAGACCTATGATAGAATTTCGCCAAACATTGTACGTGACAACAAAATACTTTATTATCACAATCAACATTTTTGTTTAAAAAAATATCACTCAACACAACTTAAAACAAAATCTCCTGAGGTAGAGGGCTGACAAACCACAATACAAGGGTGCACTGCTCTGTGTTGTGTAACACAGCGCAGCGCTGCTCTTACAGAGAGTAGACTTTGATGAATCTGCGTGTGCAGCAGTCAGTGCGTGCAAGAGAGAAAGAAGATTGAGTATCAATCTTTTTACACGAGGATCGTTCAATATCAGTACCAGCATTGGTATCAATATTATCAATATTAGGATCAATCAGCCCAGCTCTAATATGGCCTTTTGAATTAAAAGGTTTTCATGGGTAAAACTGTGCACAAAAAAGTTCACGCTGATTTACTAGCAGCGCATTGAGGATTGTATCTTTGCAATGTGCAAAATGTGTGTGTGTGTTGTCCATTTAGCATATTTGTCTTTGTGTGTGTCTACCAGAGTGTTGGACATGCATAAATGCATACAGTTCTCTGTGCATTCCCCTGGCAAATGCAGCATAATTAGTTACCAGTTTGCTTCAATACTGTTGATCAAACAATCATTAAATGTCTGAAACAACAGATTGTTGTTTGTGTTTTTAACTTGCCCCATCCAGTAATATTATATAGCGGGTGGTGTTTGCATTCTAAATCAATGTACTGATTATTTCATATTTTTTCGTCAAGAATCAAAAAGATAACATGCAGAAAAATTAAAAATAGAGCCCAGGTTGATTCTCCTTCAACACTGTTAGACAAACAGTATTATAGAAGAGGCTGGGCCACATTAAAGTTTGCAACAGTGCATTTTTTATTCCAGTTTTAACATTTCAAGATATATGTTGACTCTTGGCAAATGCATTTTTTTGCAACTTAGCTGTACGGCCTTTCAATTTTCACAGAATGACAAAATTTAGTTTCTACCAAAATCCAAGCATTATAATGTAGGTTTATTTTTGTAACATGCTGCAATATTACAGCTCGTTTTAATAAAGAGGACATATTTATTTGGGAGAATTCCATGACGTATATCGTCTTTTCTTTCTAATACCATCGTGCAGATGAACTACAGGAGGAAGCGTGTGTGCATGTGCTTTACGTTTTGAGATTACCTTTGTCCTGACCCACTCACTTAATGTGCATTCCCAGGGTGTGCACGCTAACATCCGTAGGATGTCTTTTCAATTATGTCAGACATCTGGCTTCAAAAATAGCGCTTTTAGATTTAGAAGTGTTTATTTCTCACTAGCGTTTAGAAAATATATGAGAAACAGATTTAACAGAAATAAATTGTTTTGGAGCATTTTCCGCCATCTTGTTTTTTGTTTGATGCCAGCTGACATCACAATGCCTTTCTTGATTCTGACTGGCAGTCACCATGTCCTTCCCAGCATTCTCGAGCAGATCGGGGGAAGTCCCCACGTGATCTATGATGTCGCTACCAAATGGAGGTCATGGTGTCCAGTCGCTTGAATTTCTACCCATCAGGGGTTGAAATTCTAAATTGTTTACAGACAGTGCAAATATTGATCATATTAGCAATATCATATTATGAATCCCTTATGTAAAGGCTAAGGAATAAAATTATAGTGGTGCCAAGGATAAGCCTTTTTATGACTTAAATATAAAAACAAAAAACAAACAAACAAACAAAAAAAAAGGCCCTACAGCTTTAAATTTAATAGTAGGATACACATTCACAATTGTTTACTGGCAAAACTGTGCCCTTATGAAATAGTTTTTAAATGTAATCTTTTTAAACCAGTGCTTGTCCATATTGGTGTGGGGAAGTGGGATTCCATGGAGTTTACAAAATGATTTGGGGCACTGCTTAACCATTTAAAGTCACATAACATAACTGCTGCTGTTGGCAAAAACCTGAAAGTGTTGTTGTGACCCTTATTATCACTGTCAACTATAATTGGCAGTTGATTAGCTGCTACTGGTGTAAGTTCTCACCTCTCCGTTCAGGAAACAGTAGAGAACAGCAACCACAAAGCCCTTCCAGATGTGAGTAGACAAATGCACAGGTTAGTGTGACAAGCTGCCATCATTTCATTTGGACTGGATATGTTTTAAACGGTCCAGTATTTACCTGTGTTGACGACAGCGCCAGCTCTGTGAGGTTCCATATCTTAAACATCAAGCTGCTGACTTCAACAGGGAAGAAAGCAAACAAGATGTACTGCAGACCAAAAAGAGCCACCAGAAAAAAGGTGGATTTGATCAACCTCCTGGTAAAAGAAAGAATATTTTCAGTGGTGGGCACAGCTAACCAAAAACTTAGCTTCGATAACAGCTTATCAGCTAACTGAAAAGTTATCTTTTATAAAGCTAAACCTATAAACCGGTCGGAAGCTACAACAAACCAATAACTTTCAAAATTGAGTTTTAACACCACGATCACAAACCCAATGAATCACTACTTCTGTCTTTGTGTGCTCTGCCTCCTGCTGGAAGCTCCTGTTTACGACATATTTTGTAGCAGTGAAGCAGTTGAGAGGCATTAAGCTCACCTCTACCGCAGCAAAAGGAGCCTGACCGGCAGGTTGTCACAAGAAAAAAGTCATTATTCCTTAACAGCATACACCAGTTCTGATGTGAGGCAGATGTCTTGGAAAATAAAGCAGTTTGACCTATGGTTTTGATTTAAAAATCAAATTAATCCGGATGAATGACTACATTAATGACAATTCTGTAATTTGTACAAAGTTAAAATATAACATATATCTTTTAATTTTAAATAATGCACTAATTCTGAAGTTTTGTAACAAACACACACAGGGATTATGGGTAAAATGAGCCTCTGCTAACAATGATTGGTTGACTCATTCATTCTATGTAAAAACAAACACGTTAATGTGACGTGTGTGTTGGTTTACATATAAATGTGCTTTTGTAAAATATGCCATTTTTTTCATATGTAAAAAAAAAAGCCATTTGCAAAAGCCAAAAGTCAAGTTGTGATTAGAAAATCGTCTGATATAACCGGGGTCAAAATGCATAGAACACACTGCCATCTACTGGCGCCCAGACGCTCAGACCGTAACCCATAATCCTTTGAACATCAGAGAGTTGCTGTGGTTTAAACACAGAGAGAAAACACATGATGACAATTATAAATGAACATTATACAACCAAAATGTACATTTTTATTTCTTTTCATCAGCTGCAGCAAGAGGCTGCAGCAACTCTGGTGCGCAAAGGATTATGGAATATCGTAATACTTAGGGTGAATACTACCATGAACACTACTGGCCAGTGGATGGCAGTAGAGACGGTGAAAACTTGCCAAAACACATATTCCAAATAATCCATGTGCTACGTTTAATCTGCGTGGAATTTAATAAACGTAAACCGAATTTCAGACATCTTATACGAGGTCTGTGATAAAAGTAACGGACCTTATTATTTTTTTCAAAAACCATATGGATTTGAATCACGTGTGATTACATCAGACATGCTTGAACCCTCGTGGGCATGTGAGAGTTTTTTCACGCCTGTCGGTTACGTCATTTGCCTGTGGGCAGTCTTTGAGTGAGGAGTCGCCCACTCTCTCGTCGTTTTTTTCATTGTTTAGGAATGGCTCAGAGACTGCTGCTTTGTTTGATAAAAAATTTTTCAAAACCTGTAAGGCACAACTGAGTGGACACCATTCGATAAATTCAGCTGGTTTTCGGTAAAAATTTTAACGGTTGATGAGAGATTTTGGTCTGGTAGTGTCGCTTTAAGGACGGCCCACGGCGCCTGACGGCGATCTGCGCTTCGAGGCGGCAGCGTCTCTCCGTTTCAAGTTGAAAACTTCCACATTTCAAGCTCTGTTGGCCCAGTAAGTCGTCAGAGAACAGAGAACTTTCAGAAGAAGTCGGCATGAGGAGTTTATTCGGACATTCCATTGTTAACGGACATTTTGTAATGAAAGAATGTGTGGGCAGAGTCGCATGTCGGGCCGGACCCGACCGCGGGGGGTCGCGACAGGAAAAACACCTCTGTTGGAAACCTTAACGGGCAAGTTGGAACATGCACAAGCTGTTAAACAATTTCTCAGTTACTCACTTGTTGAAAGCCATCAAAAGCCGCCTGAATTTTACAAATGGTTTTCAACACGGAGGTGTTTTTCCTGTCGCAGTGCACACAGATTCGCCGAGTCGTCACGGAAACGACTCGGCAAATTTTCGCGCACGTCTTTCATTAAAAAATGTCCTTAAACAGTGGAATGTCCGCATAAAGTCCTCATGCCGGCCTCTTCTGAATCTTCTCTGTTCTCTCACAATGTCCTGGGTGAATTAAGCCTTAAATTAGGATGTTTTCAGGTCGAAACAGGCCGACGACCCGCTCCGTGGGAAGTCCTTACAGCGACAGAAACACCCCATAATCTCTCATCAGCCGTTAAACTTTTCACCGAAAACCATCTTAATTTCTCGAATAGTGTCCACTCGGATATTCCTCACAGGTCCAGAAAAAATGTTGATAAAGCAATGCGCGCCATCCGCAGCGGCTATTCAGACAAAGAGATTCCGACGGGCGGGGTGGAGCACTCCTCACTCAAGGCCTGCCCACAGGCGAATGACGTCACCGACACGCGTGAAAAAACTCACGCATGCGCACGAGGGTTCAAGCTTGTCTGACGTAAAAACATATTAATCAAATCCATTTATTTTTTGAAAAAAATAAAAAGGACCGCTTTTTTCATCACAGACCTCGTATATATATTACTCTGGAACAAAGAACTGGAACTGTATTGCCAGGCTATGACAAGATTATTAAACATAAAACTCACCTCCAGCATGGAACCAGGACAGTGAAGAGGATCCAAACCACAGCCTGTGGTGAAAAGCCTTTCACCAGGCTGTTGTGTGCTGCACATAACCACGTGAAAATTAAATTCCATGTGATAATCCAACTGACATCATGGTGTACAGAGTTGCATTGTGCTCCTGAAGTGAGCAAAAAAGAAAAAAGAAATTAAAGATTGCTGGAAAGCCTGCATCTGACGCATGGTATGACACTGCTGCAAACTTTCAGCAAAGGTGTCCAGTGGCATGTGTGCACCTGTGCCCTGCACACAAGCGCAGGGCTGGAATGATCACTCAGCTGTGTGAGCGTGTGTGTGTTCATAACGACTGCATGCTTCCAGGCTTGACTTTTTGTCATCTCGCCTTTTTCCTTTCGCTCTCATATAATGTGCTTTTATTTGTATTATTTTCAAGCAAAAGAATTTTATTTTACAAGAACAAGCTTAGGTCAACAGAAAGTATTTTTTCCAAAAATGTCTTTAAAAAAGATGGCATCTTAAAATCAGGGCCATCTTATATGCAGGACAGTGTAGTAAAAGGCCTATTCTGAAAAGCTATCATTAGATGCCTTTAAAAACCCTCTTGAGATCATCTTTACATAGCAGAAATATGTACCATATACATGATTTGAACAATACTACAGTGTGATCACTCACTTATATTGGCTGAATTCATTCCTCTGTGCATCTGGCATTCTGAGTTTGCTCACCAGTACCCTCAAAATGCCCAGGAAAAACAAGAGATTCATCTGAAATGATGAGAATTTCATTATTCTGATCATACAGCTCTTGAAATATATACAGTATACTCACAGCTATGGTCAACAGGACTGGTACTCGAAGTATCCACCAAATCCATTCATGTTTCCTGGTTTCCCAGCAGCTTCAGTAATGAAATGGGAAATAACTGATTCAATTTTAACCAGTGGTCAATACGTTTCAGCTAATCATATAACCACTAACTTACATTTTCTGTTTTATTGTTACAATGGGTTTTACTGTTTTATATTGCACTTTTCTGATTTATATTGTTTGTAATTATGTGTAACTGTATATGTTAAAGTATTTGGAATTACAACTTGGTCCTAAAAAGTGCAAAAGAAATAAAGTTACCATTATTATTATTAAAGCTATAGGGCCTTTCACATTTCACAAAACTGAGAAAATATAGTTTGTACCAAAATCCAAGCATAATAATTTAGGTTTATTTTTGAACATGTTGCAAAATTACAGCTCATTTTAATAAAGAGGACATATTTATCTGGGAGGAAATTCCATTGTGTGTTCACATGCCTGAGCTTTTGGGATCACCTGTGACCCATTTTACATTAACATCCAGAAGATTTCTTATAAATCACTTACAAATCTACCAAATGTTGGTCATAGCATATGATCCTTTGAATTTGTCCCCCTCAGGGGTTGAAATTCTATATTGTTTCCAGACAGCATGGATTTTGAGCATATTGGCAATATCATATAATGAATCCCTTATCTAAATGCTAAGGAATAAAATTATAGTTGAGCCAAAGACAAGTATTTTTATGACTTAAATCTTCAAAAACCTAAAGTAGCACTATACCTTTAAAGCTAACATTTTTGGTAACAGATTAGCTATCCAGCTAACTTTGAAAACCATTAGTGGCAGACTAATCAGCTTCCACTAAATTTAATTCTGATAACATTTTTCTGTTTGAAGTTTAATGGTAAACATTTGTAAATCTTAAAATCATTCATTTATTCCCATTGGAGCTTATACACTTATTGCATAAAAGCAACAAGCATCACCGGAACAGGAGGTTAAGCAGAGTAAACGCATTAATTAAATAAATTATTTTCAATATTTTTATTTCTTATATTTCTTATTTGTTTCATACTTTCTATACTGTGTATACACTCTGTGTTGAATGAAAATTACTGTTTAATTTCATTTGTTTATATCATCATCTGATGTTGTTATGCGAAATCTTTTTGGGAAACCCCATGTTTATACTACAGCATATTAAAATATCAGCTTTTTAGAGAATAAAAGAAAAGAATAAGATGAAGTTAAAATCTTATAATAAAAGTTAACCACATTTATTGGTAGCTTCAGCTAAATGTTTCAGTGGTTTTTCAGTTTGTGGATTAGTGTTTAGTAAAGAGAACTGTATCCAAGTTTACTAGCAGTATAACTCTTTTAAACTAAAGACAAGCAGGTCTACTTTATATTTACCTGGTCAATATATACTAAACAAATTATATTTAAAGTATACTTTATTTATATTGACAAATATACAAACAAAATCTCAATATTTGGCGTATACTGGCAAGTAAACAGAATAACCTAGATATAATTGGTGTATACAAACAAGTATACTTTTACACTGGATTTCATGGTTTCGGGATTTGGGAAGAGGGTTTGCAACCGAAGGGTCCTTGACTCATATCCAATTCAGACTGGACCTTGGGTATAGTGTGCATACTTTCATAAATGAGAAAGTAGGCTACACATATATAACTACAATAGTACCTGTAAGGTCACTTCCACTGTAGAAATAAAACTAGTTGTATACTCAAAGTTTAATACACTTCCATTTAAAGTATTCTTCCAAGTATACTTTGATATCCCAAGTATTCAGAAATAGTATACTTAAAAAGAATGCTCTCACTGAGGACAATACAATCAACGATACAAGATCACTCCACTTGCGTTTAGCCATTTGCTTTTTAATATGACACTGTAATTATTATAAATATTACTCTCTTTTCTGGCGGTTTAACTTGTTTTATAACTGTATAATCTATTTTTTATGTTTTTCTTTATGTCCTTACTGTTTTGTATTCGCCTCTGATGCTGCCTCTTGGCCAGGTCGTCATTGTAAATGAGAACCAGTTCTCAATTGAACTACTTGGTTAAATAAATAAATAAAATGCTATAAATTGTACTTAGGAATTAAATGTGAGATATACTTAAGTTTATTTAATCAAATAAACATTAAATATACTTTCTTCTTTTTGGTAAGGGTAATGTTTATATCACCCGCCACTGATCTTAACTTCATATGAATTGTTTTCATATTACTTACCCTTCATCCTCATAAAAATACTTCACACATCCCCAGAAGATAATGACAATAAGTGGTAATCCTGTGAAATGAAATACACATTTTCTTTAAATAAATAGCATAAAAAGGCAGTGAAACAGTATTTGATTTGAATAGGTTTTGTCGCAGTCATTTTACTGCAATGAGATCTTCCTACCCCAGGTGAGGATGATGTACCAGGCCAGGTGTTTCCTCAGCGAGAAGAAGGAGCGGCTCACCAGAGTGAACAGGAAGTGGCCCTCCACCAGCAGCCAGCTGTAGTTGGCCAAGATGGAGTAGTTGGAAAACACCAGCACAACCTTACACGCCACCTGACAAAGATAACGAACACAGAACAGTTACACCAATTTCAGTTTGGTGTATGATATTTTGAGGTCTGGAAAATGAAATAATGCAAACTGTTGATGCATGTTTGAATCAAAGAATAATTTACCTATTGATAAAATGCAGAATGTATGTCATTTTATTTTATAAAGTTCTGACTTATTGAAATATAAACTGACTAAAGACACGTTGTTGGAATTTCTCACTAGGTGCAAGATGATGCCAGATGGCCTAAGTAACCGTTAGTATTGGTAGCAGCCAAGCTGCTAGCATGAGAGTAGCTGTGACCTACTCGCAGTGTTCCAATACTGGTTTATGATCTATGCTTGAGGTACTGTGAGTGCATGGTGGAACAGGGGCAGAGTCTCTGACTTCTAGAATTTGTCATAGATTTGTCCGATCTGCTACATTGTTCAGTGGTTCCTGGACTGGGGTAGGGTTAGGGTTTTGAAGACCGGTGGCTTAATTTTTTCCTTACTATTGTCACCAAAGCGCATACTCATGAGGGGGATAAGGGCAAGACGTTGCTCTTGTTTAGCACACCGACTACTGTAAATTCTTGCTGTATAAACAGTTTTACTTGAATTAGGATGATGTGTTGTTAGACAGTTTACTGACCTCAATTCAGGATAGATCCTGAGATCTTGCCAGAATCAATGCATATCCCAACTACAGCACTTGAGAAGCTACACTCAACAAAAATATAAATGCAACACTTTTGGTTTTGCTCCCATTTTGTATGAGATGAACTCAAAGATCTAAAACTTTTTCCACATACACAATATCACCATTTCCCTCAAATATTGTTCACAAACCAGTCTAAATCTGTGATAGTGAGCACTTCTCCTTTGCTGAGATAATCCATCCCACCTCACAGGTGTGCTATACCAAGATGCTGATTAGACACCATGATTAGTGCACAGGTGTGCCTTAGACTGCCCACAATAAAAGGCCTCTCTGAAAGGTGCAGTTTTATCACACAGCACAATGCCACAGATGTTGCAAGATTTGAGGGAGCGTGCAATTGGCATGCTGACAGCAGGAATGTCAACCAGAGCTGTTGCTCGTGTATTGAATGTTCATTTCTCTACCATAAGCCGTCTCCAAAGGCGTTTCAGAGAATCTGGCAGTACATCCAACCAGCCTCACAACCGCAGACCATGTGTAACCACACCAGCCCAGGACCTCCACATCCAGCATGTTCACCTCCAAGATCGTCTGAGACAGCCACTTGGACAGCTGCTGAAACAATCGGTTTGCATAACCAAAGAATTTCTGCACAAACTGTCAGAAACCATCTCAGGGAAGCTCATCTGCATGCTCGTCGTCCTCATCGGGGTCTCGACCTGACTCCAGTTCGTCGTCGTAACCGACTTGAGTGGGCAAATGCTCACATTCGCTGGCGTTTGGCACATTGGAGAGGTGTTCTCTTCACGGATGAATCCTGGTTCACACTGTTCAGGGCAGATGGCAGACAGCGTGTGTGGCGTCGTGTGGGTGAGCAGTTTTCTGATGTCAATATTGTGGATCGAGTGGCCCATGGTGGCGGTGGGGTTATGGTATGGGCAGGCGTCTGTTATGGACGAAGAACACAGGTGCATTTTATTAATGGCATTTTGAATGCACAGAGATACCGTGACGAGATCCTGAGGCCCATTGTTGTGCCATACATCCAAGAACATCACCTCATGTTGCAGCAGGATAATGCACGGCCCCATGTTGCAAGGATCTGTACACAATTCTTGGAAGCTGAAAATGTCCCAGTTCTTGCATGGCCAGCATACTCACCGGACATGTCACCCATTGAGCATGTTTGGGATGCTCTGGACCGGCGTATACGACAGCGTGTACCAGTTCCTGCCAATATCCAGCAACTTCGCACAGTCATTGAAGAGGAGTGGACCAACATTCCACAGGCCACAATTGACAACCTGATCAACTCTATGCGAAGGAGATGTGTTGCACTGCATGAGGCAAATGGTGTTCACACCAGATACTGACTGGTATCCCCCCCAATAAAACAAAACTGCACCTTTCAGAGTGGCCTTTTATTGTGGGCAGTCTAAGGCACACCTGTGCACTAATCATGGTGTCTAATCAGCATCTTGGTATGGCACACCTGTGAGGTGGGATGGATTATCTCAGCAAAGGAGAAGTGCTCACTATCACAGATTTAGACTGGTTTGTGAACAATATTTGAGGGAAATGGTGATATTGTGTATGTGGAAAAAGTTTTAGATCTTTGAGTTCATCTCATACAAAATGGGAGCAAAACCAAAAGTGTTGCATTTATATTTTTGTTGAGTGTATGTGAGGGGTCTCAGTTGTTGATTGTATTGGGTTAAGACCAAGATCCAAGTTTTTGATGACTTCCTGCACTAGGCCAACAGAACTCTATCTGTATGTGGTAAAAGTGTCAAATTTGTAGAGCAATTCACTCTTATCTTTGAGTTGTCGGCCTTGGTGATCAGGAGATGCATGGGAACAGCTCATGGAGTTATGAGGTCCCTGGACAGAGGTGTTTGATGATGCTTATACCTTGCTTACAATCTTCTTGGCCTATGACAGAAATTGAAAATTGGATAGCCTTAGTACTAGGGAACATTGGAGAATTCATGGCTACTGCTGGAATGACTGAGCATCAAATGAGCATTTATTTAGAGAGACTCCAATGTAGACAATTCCATGAGGCTGTCACATCCTTTACTGATTTCAATGGACCTGCTGTGATCTCCCCAGCTTAAAGAATTATGGTTTCTCAATTATTTTTACATCCCGTTGAGAATAAGAAGTCTCTGGGATGGCTAAATCACAGCAGAACTATTGAAAGCAGTCATGAACATGAAGGTCTCATGGAACTGCCCAGGAGTGTTGTCACTTGCGTTGTGAGAGAATGTCAGTTATGACATTTTGGCCATGTGGTGCGTTTCTCTGGGAATCATCCAGCACATAGGTGCTTCTGTTTTGACGACCCCAATGGATGAAGAAGGCAGAAGAGGCATTTCATGTCTCTGTAAAACACAGATGGTCACTTTCAAGAGCTCGAGAAGGACCAGTTGTCTGCCTGGGTGGATACCATCCAGGTCCCAAGGGAATTCTGTAGTGCAGTGAGCATGGTGACTCCCAGACTTGACCTGGCTGCTGTGTCTGATTTGTTTGTGTAATAGAACACGTGTTTAATAAAAAACCTACAGTGATCATCCATACCGTGTAGTATTCACAGTGGTAGAACTCCTCATTGGCAAAAAGCAGAGAGTCTCTGATGAATATGAAGATGGCCTTCAGGATGAAGGACACAAACAGCTGGATGTGAATATAATTTCTTGTGCAGTGCAGCTTTCTGGATACAGTTGAAGAAACATTACAAGTCATGGTTTTAGTTCACTGCGTGATTCTATATTTGGTATGTAAAAGCACGGGTCGGTTTGCGCCTCACCGAAACACGCAAAGAATGGTGATGGCGATGGTGAGCGAGATCAGAGAGACTGCATATCCTACTGTGTACATGGTCTTCACGTAGGAGAAGTACAAATGGGAATGTGATGACTGAGAAGAAAGAAAAGATCAACAGTATCATTGCATTAACACCAAATAAAAATTGACAGTCTGTGATATTTCAACAAATGAGACAGCAGAGTCTGGACGGGACTCAAACTTATGCCAGTGGTAGTACATATTTAAGAATGACTTGGTTGCCTTCTTGGCTTTCTAGCCCAAACAAGTTCATTACTTGAACTGTACAAGTTATGAATGCAAATACGAGTGCAACAGTACTTCAAACTTTAGATTTCTAGCGGATATTCTTACAAGAATATTGAGATAACCACCACCGTCTTCAATAAAGCGGAGAGTTTCATTGAAAGTATCTCCACAAGCATCTTCATAAGGAACAAGCAGGTCCGTCCAACCTTCAGCAGTGCAGTTACGATGAACTTTACCTGCAAATTTATAAATAAATAAATAAGCATCAAGACCGTTTGACAGATTCAGGCAAATACATACAGTAGTGTTCAGAATAATAGTAGTGCTATGTGACTTCTTCTTTGTCTTTCGGCTATGTGACTAAAAAGATTAATCCAGGTTTTGAGTATATTTCTTATTGTTACATGGGAAAGAAGGTACCAGTAGATTCAGTAGATTCTCACAAATCCAACAAGACCAAGTATTCATGATATGCACACTCTTAAGGCTATGAAATTGGGCTATTATTAAAAATAAGTAGAAAAGAGGGTGTTCAAAATAATAGTAGTGTGGCATTCAGTCAGTGAGTTCATCACTTTTGTGGAACAAACAGATGTGAATCAGGTGTCCCCTATTTAAGGATGAAGCCAGCACCTGTTGAACATGTTTTTCTCTTTGAAAGCCTGAGGAAAATGGGACGTTCAAGACATTGTTCAGAAGAATAGCATAGTTTGATTAAAAAGTTGATTGGAGAGGGGAAAACTTATACGCAGGTGCAAAAACGTATAGGCTGTTCATCTACAATGATCTCCAATGCTTTAAAATGGACAAAAAAAAAAACAAACGCGTGGAAGAAAACAGAAAACAACCATCAAAATGGATATAAGAATAACCTTAATGACAAAGGCTCACCCATTGATCAGCTCCAGGATGATCAAAGACAGTCTGGAGTTACCTGTAAGTGCTGTGACAGTTAGAAGACGCCTGTGTGAAGCTAATTTATTTGCAAGAATCCCCCACAAAGTCCTTCTGTTAAATAAAAGACATGTGCAGAAGAGGTTACAATTTGCCAAAGAACACATCAACTGGCCTAAAGAGAAATAGAGGAATATTTTGTGGACTGATGAGAGTAAAATTGTTCTTTTTGGGTCCAAGGGCCGCAGACAGTTTGTGAGACGACCCCCAAACTCTGAATTCAAGCCACAGTTCACAGTGAAGACAGTGAAGCATGGTGGTGCAAGCATCATGATATGGGCATGTTTCTCCTACTATGGTGTTGGGCCTATATATCACATACCAGATGTCATAGATCAGTTTGGATATGTCAAAATACTTGAAGAGGTCATGTTGCCTTATGCTGAAGAGGACATGCCCTTGAAATGGGTGTTTCAACAAGACAGTGACCCCAAGCACACTAGTAAAGGAGCAAAATCTTGGTTCCAAACCAACAAAATTAATGCCTCGCAGATGTGAAGAAATTATGAAAAACTGTGGTTATACAACTAAATACTAGTTTAGTGATTCACAGGATTGCTAAAAAAGCAGTTTGAACATAACAGTTTTGAGTTTGTAGCGTCAACAGCAGATGCTACTATTATTGTGAACACCTTTTCTAGTTTTTTTAGTAATAACCCAATTTCATAGCCTTAAGAGTGTGCATATCATGAATACTTGGTCTTGTTGGATTTGTGAGAATCTACTGAATCTACTGGTACCTTGTTTCCCATGTAACAATAAGAAATATACTGAAAACCTGGATTAATCTTTTTAGTCACATAGCACTACTATTATTCTGAACACTACTGTATGTATATATACATTTTTGTGATTCAGTGATACTAATAATATATATTTCTGTGTGGCCTTGAAATTTCAATCACTGCATTCAAAACTGAACCACTTTATCCTGAACTAACACACAATACTTCCACCATGTTTAATACATATCGGCTCTAGTTGAGTTAAAGTCACCCAAGGTCAAATGTTCATGTGACTATACAGAGGTGATATATGCCTTCATATTAGTGTTAAACAGTAACCAGTTTTATCCTTCACTAATTCTTTGAAATTGCCATTCTAAAAGGGCATTCTTCCAAGGTCATGTGACCAGTAGAAAGGTGATGTATTAAAGGATTATTAACCTCGCTTTCTCGGTCTGTATGGGAGAAAAAAGACAGAGGTCTGATATTTTCCTGTCCAGACCGAGCAAGCGAGGTTAATATATAGTTTATTATATGGCTGTTTTTTTTTTTAGCTCTGTCTGCAAAATTAAATAGATATTTATGGAGTATGTTTATGTCCGACTTGGTTTTTCTAATTGTGTTTTTAGCTTTCTGGTTTGTAATGAAGTTTTCAATCTGTTCTTGACCGTTCGGAGCTGTGTTTTCATCTTGTTGGTCTTCATTTTGCATGTCCACTTCGAGCTCTTTTGCTGTTAATTCCTCAAATTCAAACTTGTCAGTGTAATAAAATTTGCTTGAAGAATGGTTCTCTTTGTCACTCATAATTTCTTTGTTTGCTTTTTATTTTATTTTACTTTTAAATTTCTTGTTTAACAAGGGAAAATGTCAAATTTCACTGTGTGAAAATTGTAAACAAAGCCGCACATCTGATGTGGACCAATTGTCATGGTTACAGTCTGAGATGGGAAAATCTCAGACCGGACATCAGCCAATCAGAATACACATATATTATCGTAGCGATATAATAAAACATATTTGTGGTAAATGATAACCATAGATGTATTTTATTCAATTTCTTGAAATAGCTACTCTGAAAGAGGCCATCCAAGCTCAAAGGTCATGTGACCAATATAAAGGGGATATATGACTACGTGTTAGTATTAAATAGTAGTTATCAGTGTATCTTTAAGGAATTCCACAAAGTGTACATTTTAGTATCCTCAGACATTCCACCAAGTTTCGTCCAAATGGGATCAAAATTCCCAGTGTTATTTTGTTCATCGAAAGATGGATAGTCAGGGCTGAAAACAATACCACAAAATGCACTGCCACTGTGTGCAGGTGGAATAAAAACTTACAAATCTCTGATTTTGAATTGATTTCTTTTACTCACGTCAAGTCTTTCCAGTATATCAATCTATAGTCACATATACTCTGATTTACTGACTTCAAATGCTGACGAGGTTTTACACTCCCCTCTTTAGGTGCTTCAATAAACCTGTCATACTTGAAATAAATTACTGTGAAATCTATCTTCCTCTTCTCAGCCATAAAGAAGCATTTTCTTTGTGTTTCCATGTATGCAAACATTTTATAGCTGTACATTTGGATGGCAGCTGTGTGAGCGAGAAGCTCTGTTGGATCCTTATGAAAACAAATGATTTTACTTGCAAATAATTAACCAGCGTAATAATGGCTCTCTGTTTGCATGCGGGTGCAAGTGTTGGTGTGCAGACCATCTCACCTTCTGAACTGAAAAACTCTGGACATGGCTGGGAAACGCTTTCTCCAACAGCAGCAGAGGGCCAGCAGTTCAAGGTATCCCACATTCCCATACAGTCTGCAATCATATTAGTTTTAGTGCACAGAACACAAATCATTTTATTTCAACTGTTGTGATTCCATATAAAACCAACAACACCACCAATAATGTTAATATTTTAACTGCAGTAAAAGCATTTTAAACTAAAATTTGAGTTATAATCTTGATTCTGTACCTTTTCTCCTGTGCTATTCCATGTTTTAACCACTAGGTGTCACCGAATATCATAGTTTTGTTTGTGAGAAAGCCTTGATATTTACAGTCAGGACCATAAGTAATTGGACATTTTTTGTAACTTTAGCCTTTGCCCGCCACCAGAATGGAGTTGACATGAAACAGTAAAGATGTACTTATCATGTAATTTCACACTAACCAGTTCACAGTGTCTCTATTTTCAGTAAGTAATGAGGCAAACTAAAAGTGAGGATTATTGTTAACACAAATCATCACTTTGGATAAGTTGGGGTTTGAAACATGAACTTTTACAGGTTACTAAATATGTCTTAGACTGCATTTCCATCAATTATTAAGAAATACTTGCAGCAGTGTATATACGTCTGTAATTTGAACCATGTACTGCTCATGGTTCAAATTACAGGAGGTACTGGAGGGTCTGACCCCCTCAGTCACAGGCAATTAAGTCTTGGTCCCCCATAAACAAAACAAAACATTTATATATCTTTCCTAACTGTAACTCTGAACATTACAATATAGAGTGCAACTGGTAAATATTCACAGCACCTCATGTTCTCCACATTTTATGTCACAGCCTTATTCCAAAATGGAAGAAATTATTTTTTTTTTTCCTCAAAATTCTACATAATGACAATGTGAAAAAGTTTTTTTTTTTTTTTTAGATTTTTGTAAATTTATTACAAATAAAAAACTAAGAAATCACACATACGTAAGTATTCACAGCCTTTACCATCAAGCTCAAAACTGAGCTCAGGTGCATCCTGTTTCTACTGATCATCCTTGAGATGTTTCTACAGCTTAACTGGAGTCCACCTGGAGTAAATTCAGTTGATTGGACATGATTTGGAAAAACACACACACCTGTCTACATATAAGGTTCCACAGTTGACAGTGCATGTCAGAGCACAAACCAAACATAAACCAAACATGAAGTCAAAGGAATTGTCTGTAGACCTCCGAGACAGGACTGTCTTGAGGCACAAATCTGGGAAAGGGTACAGAAACATTTCTGCTGCTTTGAAGGTCCCAATGAGCACAGTGGCCTCCATAATGTGTAAATGGCTGCCCGTCTAAACTGAGCTATCAGAGGAGAAGGACCTTAGTCAAGGAGGTGACCAAGAATTCGATGGCCACTCTGTCAGAGCTTCAGCGTTCCTCTGTGGAGAGAGGAGAACCTTCCAGAAGGACAACCATCTCTGTAGCAATCCACCAATCAGGTCAGAATGGTAGAGTGTAAGTAAGTAAGTAAGTAAGCTTTATTTATAAAGCGCCTTTCACAGACCAGGGTCACAAAGCGCTGCACATGGCATACAAAAATAATCTAAAAATAACATACGAAAACAATAAAATACAATATTAGGCTAAAAAGCTAACTTAAAGAAATGCGTCTTTAGTTGCCTTCTAAAAGTATCTATACAATCCAGAATGGCAGCCCACCTGGAGTTTGCCAAAAGGCACCTGAAGGACTCTCAGACCAGGAAAAACAAAATTCTCTGGTCTGATGAGACAAGCATCTCTGGAGAGATCTGAAAATGGCTGTGCAACAATGCTCCCCATCCAACCTGATGGAGCTTGAGAGGTGCTGCAAAGAAGAATGTGTAAAAGCTTGTGGCATCATATTCAAGAAGACTTGAGGCTGTAATTGCTGCCAAAGGTGAACCAACAAAGTATTGAGCAAGGGGTGGAATACTTAAGTACATGTGGCTTCATACTTTTTTTATTTTTATTAATAAATTTGCAAAAAAAAAAAAAAAAAAAACTTTTTTCATGTTGTCATTATGGGATATTGTGAATAGAATTTTGAGGGGAAAAAATAAATTTACTCCATTTTGGAATAAGGCTGTAACATAACAAAATGTGGAAAACACACTGTGCATACTTTCCGGATGCACTGTATTTCCCACATCCATGGACCATACCATTTCTTAATGCTGAACCTGTTATCTACTTGCCTCTCTCCCATTCGGTGTTTTGTCATTGCCCATAAAGCCGTTTATCAGTAATCAATGGCGTATGCATGCAAACTCATTGGAAGAGTTCCAGTTTGCCACTGTGTACTTTGAGTTATTTCTGTTTGTTCTATGAGTATTCAAGCAAAAAATGCACTGAAAAAAAAAAAAAAGTTACTGGCAGATGCAATTTACCTTGCTGACAGTCCCCCTGAGTTTAGCAATCTTACAGTAGCTATACTCCTGAATAATCTGACATATTGTCATTAATAATGTTAATCCATGTACAGAGAAATACAAACTGGAACTCTTCTAATGATTTTGTGTGCATGCACTGTTGCGTAGCAATGTGCTGCATTATGAGTAAGGACAAAAACAATCACTGCAATGGCTTATTTAAGCCTATATTCCACTGTGTGGCGTAAACTAAAGGAGACTTTGGTAGGTTAATGTAAGCAGCTAGCTAGTTTGTTTAATACATTTGACTGACTTACATTCAGAGGTTCTAAAACAGATTGTGTCAAGTGTTTGTGGATGAATGCTAACATAAGGTAGTTTCTAAGTTTTGCCTTAAGTTACAGTGTTAACTAACACTGTTAAGTAGCTAATGCTAACATTAGTCTTACCTAACATAAGTTAACGTCATGTCAGGAACCCCCAAATGTCATTGTACAATTCACACTCTGCTGTAATATGTCTGAATCATTGTAGCAATCCCTCAGTGTTGAAGGAAGCTGGTCTCTTGGTCGATTACCAATGGGATGCTGGACATGGAGATGACTGCATGGGAACTTCCCACTAGTTCTAGGGTCCACTCGTCCTAGGGTCCACTATCTAGTCCTAGTATTAAAGAGAGCATGTCGAAGTTGTTTTTACATTTATGGTAGGCTATGTGTCACACTAAAGTAGGTTAAGTAATGTTACAAAGGTGTGGCAATTAAAAAGAAAGCAATTTAATTATGGTGAATTACCATTATTTGTTTACAACCCCAATTCCAATGAAGTTGGGACGTTGTGTGAAATGTAAATAAAAACTGAATACAATGATTTGCAAATCCTCTTCAACCTATATTCAATTGAATACAGCACAAAGAAAAGATATTTAATGTTCAAACTGATAAACTTTATTGTTTTTATGCAAATACGTATTTGCTCATTTAGAAATGGATGCCAGTAACACATTTCAAAAAAGCTCAGATAGTGGTATGTTTAAAACTGTGTTACATCACCTTTCCTTCTAACAACACTCAATAAGCATTTGGGAACTGAGGACACTAATTGTGAGTGTCATGACTGGGTATAAAAGGAGCATCCCCAAAAGGCTCAGCCATTCACAAGCAAAGATGGGGCAAGGATCACCACTTTGTGAACAACTGCGTGAAAAAATAGTCCAACAGTTTAAGAACAATGTTTCTCAACATTTAATTGCAAGGAATTTAAGGACTCCATCATCTACAGTCCATAATATAATCAGAAGACACAGAGAATCTGGAGAACGTTCTACACGTAAGCAGCAAGGCCAAAAGCCAACACTGAATGCCCATGACGTTCAATCCCTCAGGCGGCACTACATTAAAAACCAACATCATTGTGTAAAGGATCTTACCATGTGGCCTCAGAAACACTTCAGAAAACCATTGTCAGTTCGTTGCTACATCTACAAGTGCAAGTTAAAACTCTACCATGCAAAGTGAAAGCCATACATCAACAACATCCAGAAACGCCGCTGCCTTCTCTGGGCCCGAGCTCATTTGAAATGGACAGACCCAAAGTGGAAAAGTGTGCTGTGGTCTGATGAGTCCACATTTCAAACTGTTTTTGGAAATCATGGACATTGTGTCCTCTGAAGAACAGAGGAAATAGACTATCCAGATTGTTACCAGCTCAAAGTTCAAAAGCCAGCATCTGTGATGGTATGGTGGTGTGTTAGTGCCCATGACATGGGCAACTGACACATCTGTGATGCACCATCAATGCTGAAAGGTACATCCAAGTTTTGGAGCAACACATGCTGCCATCCAAGCAACGTCTTTTTCAGGGACGTCCCTGCTTATTTCAGCAAGACAATGCCAAGCCACATTCTGCACGTGTTACAACAGCGTGGCTTCATAGTTAGAGTAAACATACCACTGTCCCAGCTTTTTTGAAATGTGTTGCAGGCATCCATTTCAAAATGATCAAATATTTGGACAAAAACAATAAAGTTTATCAGTTTGAACATTAAATATCTTGTCTTTGTGGTGTATTCAATTGAATATAGGTTAAAGAGGATTTGCAAATCATTGTATTCTGTTTTTATTTACATTTACACAATGTCCCAACTTCATTGGAATTGGGGTTGTAGTTTCAAAGCTTTGCTGTGATTTGGCACTATATAAATAAAATAAATTGAAATTGAATTTTCAGTTCTAAAGTTTTATAGACAACAGTACAATTAATGGTGTATGTCAATAGAAACATGTTTTATTTGTAAATTCAACAAAACTGGATCTGGTTTGTTATCTTTTTTGAAAGTATTACATTGATTTGTGAACTTTAAAGTCAGTTTGGGGTTATAATATACATCATCAAATAATATAAAGGGGTTTGGACCAGTGAAACCTCCTCGACTGAAAGGGTAGATGTGGAGATGCCTGTGCATATGGGTTTGTTTAATGTGGGAATGTCGTTGCACGCCGACAAACACATGGTCCATGACAGATCCTTAGCCAGTACTCGAAAACACAATAAAGAAAAGTTGCAAGCAGATTTCTGAATGTCAGTGAACTTTATAAGCAAACTCAATGAATTTGAGTCTAAGTAAACTCCTTATAACTTCTTACTTGTCTTTTCTACTCTGATTGCTGCATACAGCAAAAATTCCAAACACCTGCGTTGCTTCGGAAAGCTTTAAAAGAGCATTTGTCCACAGCTACATTAATGCAGGCTGAGACAGCAACTCCTCCCCGTGTGGTGAGGGAAGCCACCAAGACACCCACAGCTATAGGCTTCTGTGGCTGTGACTGGAGAAGCTTTTGTCTGTTGCTTTCCCACGCAGCTTCATGGTGGAGTTTAACACAAAAGGATTTTTGTCAAATTTTAGCTTCTGTTTGCCAGAAGGTACGTGGGAGACTCTATTTTCCAAGTTGCAATTTTAAATAAGAAAAAGGGTTAAAACAACTACAACTAAAACGTATAACATATGAAGCACCAACTCACCTGTTATTCTGTCTGCATTAAAAAACAGATCTTTCATACATTTTTCTTTCTCTTTCTCAAAATTTAATCGAGGCTGACATCCGGATGAGAGTTTTATCTGGAATAAACAGACAAATAAATATTAAAAGTTTACATCTGTGTCAATAAAAATAAAATGCACCTCTTTTCTCACCTGTGGTAACATTAAAACTCCAATAATTCCAACTTTTTTCATTTTGTAGATCCATCCAAACACCAAACCTGAAATCTAGTGGAAAAGAAAACAGAACCCTCTGCCAAAGACCTCATCACCTATAGTAAGTTAGCTAGAATAAATTCTGTATTTGCTCTAATGACTTTCAGCGTTAAAGCATAAAGTCGTCGTGTAATTTCAGTTAATTTGGAGAAGAAACATCTGTATTTACTCAGGAGTGTGCTGTAAATTGTAATATTTCTGTTAGTTTATTTAAATTACATACATTCAAATAATTTTTGGCTCATATTTTGAAAATACCACAACTAATTTCTGTCTTTTGGCTGTTCTGACGCACTTGCAGCCACCCAATAGTTTTTGCAAAATAGTCGTAAGTCCCGCCTCTTCAGAGCGTCCTTATGCTTCTATGGTAACGACAGTGTTTGAGGCTTTCTCCTCAGCAAAAGCAGGTGTTAAAATTAAAAATGGCACTGTTGTAGAGAGTTGAAGGAAAACCGACCTTATAAACAGTCAAAACAACCAAATACAGCCGCTTATATGAAACACAATTAGTCCAGCGATGAAAAAAGCGAAGCTTACTGAAGCGCTGAACCTTTGTGAACCACTGCATCGGAAATTGCTTCTTCCTCAATTATTTCTTCATTGACGCTGAGGGCCTCTGCAGGAGACATGGGTGTAGTGCAGGGGAATTGTCTGCAAACACAGTTTATTTTGATTTATTAACATTATTATCTCATGTCTTTTGCAGTGCCTTCATAAATAAAAGACCAATTTCTTAAACTTATGCACTTTATTATTTGTTTCTTTTGCTGACTACTTTCCCATCAAAAGTACATACTGGGAACTATGCTATTATTGTGAGATATAAAAAGGTCAGTTCCAAAGAAATGCCTCTTTTGTGTCTTTTTAAATACTGTAAAGCCAAATCAATGATCCACGAGTCAAAAGAAACTAGTCATATAAACCTCCTTTTAAAAATTAATTTCATTTGAAGCAACAACAAAAACAAATTACGTGGATAAAATAATAAATGTAGAGTTTTGAACAGTTTTCAGTAATATTAAGTTTTTCAAGATTAAGTTTGGTTAATTTAAGGATCAATATAAGGGAAATACAGTCAATAGAAAAACAGACAAAGAAAAAATGTGAATGAGGTAAAAATACACACTTTAATCATATTTAGAAAATCATTAAAAATAAATTACCTGAATGTACGCCTATTGAAAAGTCACAGACAATAAGTGATAATGTCGTTTATTCATTCTTTCAAAAAGAAAGGTAAAAACAAAAACTAAACAGAAAACAAACCAAAACACAATTTTGACTTGTAAATGTGAAATTTATCTACAAGAATGATTAAATTAAAATATGAGCTTGAAGAGTTGGTGGATGTAATAAAGTTTTCTTGCTTTTGTTTTCATAACAAGTCATCCATCCATACATCCATCAATATAACCACGGGATTGTTTTTTTTTAAAGTTATTAAAAATAACATGCAAATATTTTATAAATGCGTGTTATTATAGTTAATGTCTGGAGTTTTGCCAGAAAAATCAGCGTTTCTTTAATATCACGTGGTCTATCCCGAATGAATCAAGTCTCGATACATTGGTTTCGACACATGTTTTGCAGCGTCGGTGTCGGACCTGCAGCTTTGTCGCTCCAAAGGTTTTCTTTGAAAAACAGGTAAAAAGTCTGACAACGAGGTCCTTACTTTAAGATATTTGAGTGAGGTAATTGGGGTTTTAGTCACCCTTTTTTTTTGTTATAAAAAGTAAATTAAGTAAAAATGACATTCGATGCTTTTCATAATGATTCGAAAAACTAAACTTGTCCTGGAAATATGTCTCATTTTCACCAAATAGCAGTTCAGTCTCCACAAATAATTTATTTTCTTTTTTTTTTTACACATTTTATTTCAGGTTGTATCAGTTTAAACCAGTTTAACACGGGTTACACGCCTTCTTAAACCAACTGAAAATCGTTATCTGCGTGAAACATTTTGATTACACTTTAAATTAGCCTCTGCTCGATGTGAAGCTATTTTAAATACATATAACTGTTTTCAATCAAATCTGGTTCAATCAGTTACATTCTACTGCTCTATTTAAATAGTGTAAAAACCAGCTCATCTTAAATATAATAGAAAAGGAGCAAATGTTTAACATTTGTAAAGCTGTATCAAGTCAAAATGGTCGTTTTCTTTTTGGTAAATTATTAAAATGCTTTATTGGCTAATGTCAGTCTGGTCACAACAAATGTTCAAAGTGAAACCATCTTGGCTTTTGCATTCTGTTTTTCTGTCCTCCAGCCGTCTGCCGTTGCTCTTATGTGGAACCGGACCTGACTCTTTGCTCCAATGGCAGCGGCCCTCTCTGCCCCGCAGATGCTCTCGGAGCCCCTCAGGCGGATTCCTCTGCCTCTGAGCCAGCTGGTGGAAGACACCAGGATCAGCATTCCTAATCATCTACTGGATTCAAGTAGCTATCAGCAGTCAGAACTCACTCACTGCTTCCTGCCTCAGAGGGCTCAGCTTTTATGAGAGGAACAATCCTAAAGTCCTCTCATACTTTAACACTTTTAGAAAGTGGTTTTGTTTCAACTGGGGTTAACTGCATCCAACCTCCCCTCCCCCTCCCAAAAAAGCTCCAAGTCTCTTTCAAAAGTATACCAATTGGTTAATTTCAAATTCCTCCAAAAATATATAGTTTGCCACATGTCTAACTTTCTACACACTCAGAGGTCAAATTTCCCAATACTGTGAAAATAATCTGGTTTGGATAATTTTGTTTAATCATGTTTTCTGACATTACAGCTTCTTTTGAGCTACTTTTAAAAATCAAAACAGCAGTTTTAAAGCTACAGTGTGTAGGAGTTAGTGTTACCTAGTGGTGAGGTTGCCCATTGCATTATTCAATTGCTGGTCACAAATTTGTTTCCCTTCCTGCTTTTGTTTCTTTGGTGACAGGGATTCATACTCCCTTATATGTGTGGTCATCCATTTCACAATAATCCAGATTCCCAAACTTATTAGCCTGCACTTAGCAACCAGTATAGAGAGTGTAGGGGAGCAACCACTGGCTCCTCTTCTTTTTTCCATCAGTCTTGTGCTGCAAAATGCAGAATTTATATGGTATGTCCATTTGGGCTACTGTGTCAACATGCCGGCCTCCATGAGGGCGCCTGCTCCCATATCCTCCTGAGTACCAGGAAGGTAGTCAGGAGGATATAGACATGAAGTGCTCATTCTTCTCACTCACTCATATTCAACCGTTTACTCCAATTAAGGGTAAGAAAGTTGATTCATTGTTGCTGGTAATTATACACTAATGTTCAAATGGGCAGGAATGCTATATTCCATTTCTGCTGATAAACACCCAGAAATCCTTCACACTGTAGCTTTATACTTGAAAAATGCTCCAAAAAATTAATGATCTGAAATTGGTGAAAGTGAGGGTGATTTTGATCCCTACAAAAAAACACCCTACACTTTGAAGGTCATCCAAGCCAAATTTGTTTAGTATCCTTCAGGGATTTTAGAACACTTTCAAACCTTTGTCCCAGTGAAACTGTCTAACTACCACTAAGATTCATTGTAAAGCTAAACGTGTGTTAAAGGCATCAGTGGATAGATAAACATCACAGCTTTCTGAAATAATTGGTGACAGGCCGTCCTTCAGTAGGATGAAGCTGTTGCTTTACATGTGATATATCCAAAGTGCTGCTTTCATAAAGTCACCGACAAAGGTGATTTACACAACTGATCCCATTCTCAAGAAAGAAAGCAATTTAAATGAGAACGAGGCACTGTCAGACTTTGTAGCACTGCACATGCTGAGCAATCTGCATTTTACATTGAGATGAACAAAATGATTTAGTTATCGTCATTACGATTATTATTTCTCAGTTATTACTTGAGATGCACTTGTCATGTCAGCCTGGTGTCAAAATGTTCATTTTTCTTTGGTTGTTTCAAGAAGTCAAGAAAAAAAATTGAGTTCTAGGAGTGCCCAGATCAGGTGTGTAATCACATTATCTGTAAAATATCAAAAATCTATTAGGAACCAAATTTTGGTGAACTGTTCAAAAGGTGCATGATTTTTTTTCTTTATCTGTCTCTGGTGGACATTTAAAAATGTACTACTGTGCACAAGGGTGCACAAATATTTGCATACACGTGTATGTTTAAGCTTTTTCCAGAGTATACCTCCAATTAAAATTTTGCAATGTGTTTATTATTTTTGAACTGTTGTCCCCCATGTAGAAATCTACACCAAACTGAAAAGCAATGGTTTGATTGAAGCAGATCCCCCAGAGATCCACTTCAGTGGCTTTAAACTCGGCAAGGATTACCTTAAGAGCCTGGTGAGGAATACACTGGAGATGTTTACTAAGCCCACAGACAGCCGTCGTAGGGCTTATT
The DNA here is from genome assembly GCF_902500255.1 of Thalassophryne amazonica. NCBI lineage: Eukaryota > Metazoa > Chordata > Actinopteri > Batrachoidiformes > Batrachoididae > Thalassophryne > Thalassophryne amazonica. Next base: position 147,917,516 of record NC_047103.1, on the reverse strand, counting down.
GTTTTTATATGTGTGTTTGCCTGTTTGTCTGTAAAGACAATATCTCAAGAACCAATGGATGGATTTTAACCAACATTGTGTATATTGGTTTCTTTCTACCCAAGGATGATCCCATTATTGTTTGAGGTTTGGGAGTCAAAGGTCAAATTTTGGCAAATGTGTACAAAGGCTTGTAACTCCTACATCAGAACTGTTAAACCCATAGTTAGTCCTGTATATGCTGGATTTCACAATATACCACTGGATTTGAGCTTGAGTAACCTTGAAGGTCAAAAGCAAGGTCACCCATAATTTGATTGTTTATAGTCGCTAAACAGTGTCAGGTGGCCCTAGAATTCCCATGAGACAGAAATTGTAAGTCATATGTTGGTTTTCACAGTATACCACTGGATTTGACCTTGAGTGACCTTGAAGGTTAAGTTCAAGGTCACCCAATATTTGATCGTTTATAGTCGCCAAACGGTGTCAGATAGCCCTAGAGTTACTATGAGACACGAATAAGAAGTCATATGCTGGATTTCACAGAATACCACTAGATTTGACCTTGTGTGACCTTGAAAGTCAAAATCAAGGTCACTCATATTTTGATTGTTAATAGTGGCTAAATGGTGCCAGATAGACCAGTTGTTCCTAGTACACTTGAATGCGAAATCATAAGTTGACTTTGAAAATACAACATTAGATTTGACCTTCAGGGAACTGGAAGTTGAAATTCAAGGTCACTCAAACTTTGATTATTTATAATGGCTAAATGGCTAAACTGTCGGCCAATATCAAATCTATCATTTTTCTCTAAAATTCTGGAAAAAGTGGTCTCACGGCAGCTCGTAGATTATCTTACTGAGAATAATCTCTTTGAGCCACTGCAGTCTGCTTTTAGAAAATATCATTCCACAGAGACGGCTCTCACTAAAGTGGTGAATGATCTGCTTACAATGAATTTGGACACCACTACGGTTCTGTTGCTGTTAGATCTCAGTGCTGCATTTGATACAGTGGATCATCATATTCTACTTGATAGGCTGGAAAATCATTTTGGGATTACTGGGAGCGCCCTTGCATGGCTGACGTCATACTTGACCAGTCGTTCTCACTGTGTTTTGTACAGTAACACTACCTCTAACCTTAGTGACATGAAATTTGGGGTTCCACAGGGGTCTGTCTTAGGCTCCCTGCTTTTCTCCCTTTATATAGCACCCCTTGGGCATATATTGCGGCTTTTTGGGATTACCACACTGCTATGCAGATGATACTCAGTTATACATGCCGATAACTGATGGTAATCTCATTCACATGAAATCCTTAGAAGATTGCCTTGCAGCAGTGAGAAGTTGGATGTCTAGAAATTTCCTGCTTCCTTCCTACTTTTAAACTCTGATAAGACTGAAATGATGGCTCTTGGTCCAGTGAGACATCGGCATCAATTTGACCAGTTAACGCTCAGCCTCGGCTCGTGTGTCATACATCACACTGACAAAGTGAGGAACCTTGGGGTAATTTTTGATCCCCTGTTGTCCTTTGGCCTCCCTCCACATTAGAAATATTACTAGGACTCCATCTGCGAAATATAGCGAAGATTTGTCCCATCCTGTCTATGGTTGATGCTGAGATCCTGATCCATGCATTCATCTCTTCTAGATTGGACTACTGCAATGTTCTATTTTCTGGTTTACCACAGTCTAGCATTAGGGGTCTCCAGTTGGTTCAAAATGCTGCAGCCAGACTTTTGACACGAAGCAGAAAGTTCGACCACATTACAACCATTTTGACATCCCTTCACTGGCTTCCTGTCCAGTGAGATCAGATTTTAAGGTTCTGCTACTAACCTATAAAATTATTCATGGACTGGCACCTCCCTACCTAGCTGACCTAATTAAACCTTACGTACCGGCCCGGGCTTTACATTCTCAGGGTGCAGGACTACGTTGTGTCCCTAAGGTGAATAAGACGTCTGCGGGTCACAGAGCTTTCTCTTATCGTGCCCCTGTTCTGTGGAATGATCTCCCTGCGTCAATAAAACAGTCAGATTCTGTGGAGACTTTCAAGTCTAGACTTAAGACGCACTTATTTTCCCTTACATATGGCTAGCATACTGGTACAGTTTTGTTTTACGCTTTTTACTCTTTTAATTCATTTATTAGTAATTGGAGCAGGCTGCGGCCTCAACTTTACCTAAATTCTGGGCCTTTTAGTGAAGTTTAGGGCTAGTGGCTGGCAATCACCTTAGTATTTCTCTGTTTTTCTTGTTGTTTAATGCTGGCAAATTATACAGTATTTTTTGTCTTTCTGATGCCTGATTCTGTTTTTTTCTCTCTGTTTAAGGTGCAGCTCCATCCAGAGATGGGAGATGTATTCGTGCTGGCGATCCTCCTGTCCTGTGCGCCAATAGCATTTCTTGTATGTTCGTCCGTGAATTGTTCTGTAATTTATGTTTGTAGCATGGCCCAAGCAGAAAGTCACCCCTTTGAGTCTGGTCTGCTTGAGGTTTCTTCCTCAGAGGGAGTTTTTCCTTACCACTGTTGCTCTGGGGGTTGGTAAGATTAGACCTTACTTGTGTGAAGCAATTTGAGGCAACTCTGTTGTGATTTGGCGCTATATAAATGAAAATAAACTGAAACTGAAAAAATTGAAATTGAAATGGTGCCGGATAGGTTCACAAGTTTCTATTAGACATGAGTAGGAAGTCAAATGTGGGCTTATAATATGCACCTTCTAATTTGACCTTGAACATATTCAAGGTCAGGCACAGGTTGCTGTAATGAAACCGAATATTCTTTCCCCACTGACACAGTATCCCTATGGCAGCCGGCTTTGTACTTGATGTTCACAACTCGGTGTTACATTTTGTTAATGACAATAATACTTTTTTAAGCCTTACGGACAGAAAGCTAGTGCTCAATAAAATGTCTACACTAATCACAATAAACCTAAAACTGGAATTTTTGAAAAAAAAAAAAAAATAGCACAGTTAATAATAATAATGCAATTGTACATATTTTCCATGATTAATTCCCCTCATTGGCATTCTATTAAGGTGATACTTTGCTCCTTTGAGAGTGCATGATGTCACCCACTGTACGCCCAGTGAAGTGTTGCAGGCTGACTGTAATCATACATGAGTGACACTTTCCCTGATTCAATGTAAAACAGTCCTTTCTGTCCTTTTACTCTCCCTCAGAAACTAATCAACATCTCATCTGAAGTCATTAATATTCATATCATCCCCACCCAGACGAAGCCCTTTCAAACAATTTACACCAAAAAGGTAACACCCCTCCCCCCCCAACACACAAACGTGTCAGTTTTCTAACCTGAGTGCATGATTGACTCCACTTATCTGCGGTGCAATCAGTGTTCCTGATGACTTGACGCTGTTCTCTCTATTTTGTCGCAAGTATCGACTCGTTCCTGGCCTCTCCTACACGCTAAACGTCCAATTCCATCCCGATGAGTGGCGTTACTTCTATGACTGTATTCGAGTTCACTGCAAGGTTAGATTCCACTATTTAACACCACCCACTACATTTGCTGTGCTCCCATTTGATTTGAATCTAGTTGTGACATGCAGACTTTGATTTAGAATTCAATGTATGTTTTTGTGATTTAGCTAATGAAGACAAGTGCAACAGATTGTCAAATGGCTCGACATACAGTAAATATTAATGCAGACGATCTTGCCTAGTTTGGCTTGCTCTAGCTACCATATCTTATGATATAATATTATTAGAATTTTCACATTCACACTGAATGTGGGTAGGTATTGTTTCAAAACAAAACAATGCTGTGGGGATGAAAAAAAAGTGACGTTGATGTTGTCATGTTTTACAGTTGAATGATTATGAAGGCAAACCTTCTTAGGCCCGGAAGTTTTTCATGTGTACATACATACTGCAGGTTCTCAGCCACTTTGATGCTCTTCATTTGAAAAACATCCACGTAAAATTAGTACAGTGGAGAAAGTTCCATGTGAGAAGAGTACCATGACTGATACTGACGTTGCACTGACATTGCGCTTTTGGTTATTGGTGGGCCGCATTAAACAAAAAACACACATGGTTAATGGTAACAGTTGGTATCATGTGCGGTTAGCTTCATTCATGGTTAATGTAAGCTATGGTGAGTGTCTTCTTTGGTGAGCATAACTATTTGTGCCAATGCTAACCTCAATTAGAATGATCTTCAGTTTAGCCTTTCATTAGGCAAATGCAGAATATCAGCATGAGAATGTTTGGTATGAACATTGCTTTGCTCCACATGTGAAATTTAAACTTCATTTGTCTTAGTTTATGTAGAAGCCCTCATTGTTTTAAAATCTGGAAAGATCTACTTGCACATACTGTTTGATGTATTTTCATGTGCATTTGGAATCCTCTGTAATAGTTTATCTCTGTCTTTTCACACTTTCTATCTTCTCTTTATTACTTTCTAAGGGTGATGAGAACATTTTAATTCCAGTTCATGCTTACCCCATCATCGATGACTTGTGCTTCCCTCCGCGTATTGATCTTCCAGCCACGCCCCTTGGGCAGAGGTGGGTGCATGTGCTTCTAGTCAGTTGGGATCTATTATGGACTGACCTTGAGTGCTTGTGGCATAAAATGTGCAAATTACCAGTCATTCACCTGCTTTTATAAAACCATGAAAGGAAAATCTGCTTTTGTCTTGTCTCCAGTGTTAGCCGCACTATTCCTCTGCGATGCAGCTGCCCCGTTGACTTTGAGTTTCAGGTGGACATTATTGAGACCCATAAGGCTTTCTCCATCCATCCTCTCACAGGTAAAAGGCAGCAAAATATTAAGGCTTGCTTCTTCATGGCATTGCATGTTTTTACACTGATTGTGCGAGAAGTATCATGCATTAACCCTCTGGGGTCCGAGAGCATTTTTTGGACAGTTCACTTGCCTGGCATAAATGTTTTATTATTGCTGTTAGCAGCTCTCCCTGCATCCCACAATCAAGTCTTATGTCTCCTTTTTTCAGGACAACCTGTGCTTTCAGAATATACTCGTATATGTTTTTGTTGTGTTTTATAAGTAATAAAGGTTTACAATCAAAAATAGGTAAGGAAAAAAATAAAGCGAAAAATAATTTTCCACACACATTTATTCAAAACACACAGCAAACTATAATAAACAACTGCTTTGACACTTTATAAAGGTAATTTGAGGTCTTGTGTGAAAGGCTGTACAACAATAAGGTTCAAACAATAAACACAAATGCACATTTTGAACAATATATACAAAATGGTCTATGCATTTTGTTGTCCATTGATATAGTAAACAGTGCTTTACGCAGAGAAAGCAACAGAGTTATCCAGTAACATTCACATGCAAACTAGTGGAGCAATCCTGATACACTCAACAAAAATATAAACGCAACACTTCTGGTTTTGCTCCCATTTTGTATGAGATGAACTCAAAGATCTAAAACTTTTTCCACATACACAATAATTTCCCTCAAATATTGTTCACAAACCAGTCGAAATCTGTGATAGTGAGCACTTCTCCTTTGCTGAGATAATCCATCCCACCTCACAGGTGTGCCATATCAAGATGCTGATTAGACACCATGATTAGTGCACAGGTGTGCCTTAGACTGCCCACAATAAAAGGCCACTCTGAAAGGTGCAGTTTTATCACACAGCACAATGCCACAGATGTCGCAAGATTTGAGGGAGTGTGCAGTTGGCATGCTGACAGCAGGAATGTCAACCAGAGTTGTTGCTCGTGTCTTGAATGTTCATTTCTCTACCATAAGCCGTCTCCAAAGGCGTTTCAGAGAATTTGGCAGTACATCCAACCAGCCTCACAACCGCAGACCACGTGTAACCACACCAGCCCAGGACCTCCACATCCAGCAGGTTCACCTCCAAGATTGTCTGAGACCAGCCACTCGGACAGCTGCTGAAACAATCGGTTTGCATAACCAAGGAATTTCTGCACAAACTGTCAGAAACCGTCTCAGGGAAGCTCATCCGCCTGCTCGTCGTCCTCATCGGGGTCTCGACCTGACTCCAGTTCGTCGTCGTAACTGACTTGAGTGGGCAAATGCTCACATTTGCTGGCGTTTGGCACGTTGGAGAGGTGTTCTCTTCACGGATGAATCCCGGTTCACACTGTCCAGGGCAGATGGCAGACAGCGTGTGTGGCGTCGTGTGGGTGAGCGGTTTTCTGATGTCAATGTTGTGGATCGAGTGGCCCATGGTGGTGGTGGGGTTATGGTATGGGCAGGCGTCTGTTATGGACGAAGAACACAGGTGCATTTTATTGATGGCATTTTGAATGCACAGAGATACCGTGATGAGATCCTGAGGCCCATTGTTGTGTCATACATCCAAGAACATCACCTCATGTTGCAGCAGGATAATGCACGGCCCCATGTTGCAAGGATCTGTACACAATTCTTGGAAGCTGAAAATGTCCCAGTTCTTGCATGGCCGGCATACTCACCGGACATGTCACCCATTGAGCATGTTTGGGATGCTCTGGACCGGCGTATACGACAGCGTGTACCAGTTCCTGCCAATATCCAGCAACTTCGCACAGTCATTGAAGAGGAGTGGACCAACATTCCACAGGCCACAATTGACAACCTGATCAACTCTATGCGAAGGAGATGTGTTGCACTGCATGAGGCAAATGGTGGTCACACCAGATACTGACTGGTATCCCCCCCCAATAAAACAAAACTGCACCTTTCAGAGTGGCCTTTTATTGTGGGCAGTCTAAGGCACACCTGTGCACTAATCATGGTGTCTAATCAGCATCTTGGTATAGCACACCTGTGAGGTGGGATGGATTATCTCAGCAAAGGAGAAGTGCTCACTATCACAGATTTAGACTGGTTTGTGTACAATATTTGAGGGAAATGGTAATATTTTGTATGTGGAAAAAGTTTTAGATCTTTGAGTTCATCTCATACAAAATGGGAGCAAAACCAAAAGTGTTGCCTTCATATTTTTGTTGAGTGTAGTTACACACTTTGTTTGACCATGTGAGATTGTCATCAGAGGCTCTCCCTCTGCTCCTGGTTTCACTGATCGCTGTGCGTAATGGCGCAGGGCACACTGAGTATGTACTAATAGTATGTACTCATTGGAGCACCCAGGGGGCTATTCAAACGGGCCAACTAGTAACATATCACTCCTGAAAACGATCTTTGGTTTTTCACATGAGATAAATCTGCCCTATGATTAGATTTTGGAAAAACATGTGATGGTGAATCAATTCCAATTGGACACTCACATTGCGCACATCATCACACAGCTTCTATGAGGAGTACAAAGATGGCCGATGGCTGGCTCAAAAGTCTACTGAGTTAATTTTTCAGCAAAAAAGTAAGTTTCTATCGCATATCATTAAAAAGTTATTTATAATTTAGTAAAGCTTGGCCTTAGCCGTTGTATACGGGGGTTAAACTACATGCATATTCATGATTTATTCATCCTTTTTTGTCATTACAGGGCAGCAGTTATTATTGAAGATTTAAATATATTTATTTATTTATTTATTTTATAACCTAGGCTCTATTGTGTGACAATTGGGGGGGGGGGGGGGCATATCCTTTCACTCAAAAACGAAATTAATTGATGCGTTATTGTTTTAAAGTGCAGCTAGTCTACTCTGTGTGAGCCTGATTCCATCAGATTTCAGAAGCTAAGCAGAGTGGGTCGTGGTGTGTACTTGGATGGGTTGACCTTTTTGGAAGACCAGGAGCTGTGTCTGTTCCTCCAGATAACACTGCAGTTGCATCAGGAAGGGCATGTGGTGTAAATCTTGTGCCAAATCCCAATGCGGATCTGTGCTGGATCCACTGTGGTGACTGAAAAAACGGGAGCAGACACACATTGAATCAGAATGCAAACACTGCTGCAAGCTAATGGCTAATTAATGTATTGGCACAGGGCAAGCAAACAACACTCAGAGTATCTTTTAATATAAGCAAAAGGTTGGTTGTTGTCATGTCCCACAGCAGCCTGTACCTAAGGTTCTTGAAATTAAGCAATATTGCCACTTGGTGGACATTTACCATTAATGCAGGTACAATAGAATTTCAGCTAGTGCACTGGTTGCATGTTTATGCACTGGTTGTAACATATGCAACATATGAGTGTTTCACAGCGTAAACCACATCTTATCACTGAGCAGGTGAAAATGCCATTAGAAGTATCTTGTAGCACGGAGATAACCCCTACGAAAGTAAACGTAAATTTTTACCTCACTGAATGCAAAGAAAGTTTTTAAAATGACTGATTGTATAGTTCCCCTTCAACCCCTTCAATTGGATTAAGCAGGTATAGAAAATGGATGGATGGATGATTATATAGTTAACCATTTCCCTTAGCCTATCTACCATACCCCTGTGCTGCTCTCCACTGAGTGATTACAAGTTGACTGCAGATGAGGGGCTTGTTCTGCAAAACACAACAAAATGGCTGATAAAGAAGCTAATGATATTGGTGTTTGGTCGGTGAGTCACATTGGTCAAATTGGCTAAAACAACAAAGATAAGCATCCTAAACGTGGGTTCTGTGTGTCACTTTGGTCTGCGCAGATCACTACAACCCTAGTGCTCCGGGTGGTGCGATACAGCATTTCTGCTATGCATCCATTGTCAGGAGTAGCATTAGCCATTTCATCACCTTGTCATTAGATGCACTTAGGTCAGGCTTCAATCTGTTTTATAACACACCAGACACATTTGAAAGCATACTTTTCTTCATGCAGCATTAAAGAACTTGTTTCAATAGGAAACTAATTCTGGAATTTAAAAGTGAATGTTATTAGCATTAGCTTCTCCTCCATTGTAAACACATCCACGAGTCCTTACTCGTCTCCACATTGATTAGCTGTGCATGTAAATCTCAGTGAGTTAAGAAACCAAAGTTCAACAAATTTGCAATTTCAATGCATCGCACCTCCACAGTGTACATCACTTTTCTCTGTGCAATACTGTCACTACATACACAATAATGGAGAAAGCATGAATAAATTTCTTTTTACTGCAATAATGTGATGATAGTTTCAATCTGAAAACCTGCATCTTGGAGCCAAAAGGGCAGAATGTGGGCACGGTGTCCTGACTCCATTCTTTGGGCAGCGTCCTGATATGTAAATGTAAAAAATACAGAAATAGTAACCCATTTTAAACACAACCCCATTAAAACGTTGGCATTTGCACCTCTCCTTTTGCCACTTGAGCGCATCGTGCACCCACTCTGAGCGGTGGAAGTTGTTTGGCAGAATTAGCTCATACAAAGGAGTGACAGAAACTCTCTCTGCCTGTCAGAGCCTTTTGTGACTGTTTGACAGTATCCAAAGCAAATTCAACTGTTTGACAGTGTCCAAAGCAAATATGTGCCTCAGTATCCTCTTGCCAGTAAAGTGAATTACAGCAGCTGTTGCCCAGCAACAGAGCCTTCACGGGCAACAACAACAAAAAAAACACATATATCTATGAGTTTAGAGCAGATTAGCAAAAATTCAAAGGACTCGAGATACATTTTTGTCAACCAAACTGGTCCCCTCCTCTCGCCTACCTCAACAAGAACATGGAGAGCATTTGCAACTGCATTGTTTTCATCAATGCTTTGGACCTGTACCCGTTGTGCATTTGGAAATTCACAAAAAGAAAACAAAACAAAAAAACATGAAGGATGGCTCCCATTTCCGCAGCTTCCTCACAGTGACACTGAGCAGTATTCATGGTGCAGGAAGCATCATTATGCCTGGTGGCACTTGCACTCGACAGAACTCATGAATGATACAGGGAATATGAGTCACGAACATCAAACACTGGCCATGCTGCAAGAATTATAGGGCACAGTGTAAAAAAAAATGTTGTGCTGAGACATTCCATATTTATGTTATTAAAACTGTATTCACATCTTGCGCAGGGCATTTGAACGATTGACGAGATGTAACAACTATAATATACATAACTGTATAGATACATCTAACTCATAACAAGGAATGAAAATGCAACAGTTTTACCAATCCATTATCAATCAAACATCATCAGACATCTCTGTCTACTAACATCATGACTTGTAGGCTCGTCCCAGTCATCTTTCAGTCTCTGAGAGTAAAATCCCACAGACATGATACTGTATGCACTTTTGTGGGCCAAGTCCAGGAAGTCATTGAAAACCTTGATCTGAGTGTTTAGATCTTACTCTTGATCCAGGACAATTGCAAAGGTAACTAATCAGTGATGGTAGGTTTCTCATGATCCCATAATGAAAGAGAATTGAAATGCTTTTTTTTTTGGGGGGGGGGGGGGGGGGGTCTACTTGAAAACTATCTGCTTATCAAAAGAATCTAATAGATGAGACTGGCAATTCATTTCAAAGAGAATGCAGAAGACAAAATAGGAAAAAAACTATATTATGATGTTTTTGTTTTTATTTATATATGTTTTTATTTGTTTAGTAATTAATTTTTGTTTGCTCTGTATTTTACGGATCTACATTCTGGGATGTTGTTCTCTATGTCAGGACTGAAGGTTGTCCTCCAGGTAGCCTGTTTTTGTAGGGGTTGGTGGTGGGGTTGCCTCTTCAGTAGCCGTAAAACTTTGCAAACTTTGGCACAGGACAAGAAGATCTCCTGGTTTCACACTTCATTGAAGTAAGACTACTGATGCTTTACATCAGTAGGTAGCACATGTCATGAAGAGGGTAGAGGGTGGGAGAAAGCCATTTGGAGCCTTATCTCTGTAAAAGACTTTGGTGAGTGGCAAATAGTGCGATGCTGAGGGCCATCCAGTACATGACAGCATACAGGTCCAAATCTGATGCAGTTCAAGCAGATGGGCAGTTGGAACATGCTTTTTCCCAGCAAGGATGACCATCTTCCACTGCTGTCCAGGGAGCTTGGAAAGCTCCAATTTGAAGTGGCTGCACTATCTAAGGGTTGAAGATGGAGACCTGGAAGTGGCCAGATTTCAGTGGCCACTATCATTTAATTTTTATCTGGATGGCCAAAATTATGGCTGGTGTACCAAGGAAGTGGCTGTTGCTGTGGCAAACAGGCTCCTTCCAGTGATATCAGATATCACCCCTGTCAGTGAAGGTATTTTGAGGCTGAGATTTAAACATTCTTTCTCTGTCGTCTGTTGTCTCAGTGTAACCTGCAGACGCAGTGAGTGATAGCTCAGTGAGGGAGACTTTTTTGTTTGTTTGCTGTTATACCTTGTTTGACATGATCAAAATACTATGTGGTCAGCATGATGTTGTATTTGGTCAGTCAGTTGATTCTTTCAGTAGAAACCTTTTATTTTATCGTTGCTATTCCAGGTGTAATACCAGCTAATGGTGAGGTGAAGATCACTGTGACCTTCAGTCCATTCCAGTATGAGACTTGTCAGATCACCATCCAGCTTGTCATTTCACAATTTAACACCAAACCCCACCTCTGTACCATCACCGGTAGCTCCGCCCCTCACCTAGCATCCAGGTAAAAACTTGATCCTTGTAAAAACAACATATGATAGAAAACCCATTTTTCTGCCATTTAAGTTCAATCAAATTTAACAAATTGAACAAAATGACAGGATGACATTGAAATTTATATTTATTGTTACCTTTATTTATTCACCTTTACCTGTGTTTTTAACATAATGTGATCAGTTAACATGAGCCATTAACATTGTTGCTGTGTTCTTATGAGAGTGACAAAGCTAAAAATCTCAATGATCTTTAATCCCAAATTGTCCTTTGGTCCAAATAATAAAGAGATTACCAAGAATGCTTTTTTCCATTTACACATTATACGATCTGCCTATTCTGAAGAAGAATCATGCACACACGCTTTTAATGTGTAGATGATTTCTGATTTAAAAAGAGCAAACACAGTTGTTTGACAAAATAGTTTCACCCAACCACTAACTTTGAGTAAAAACAGCATGATGTAATGGCTTTTGTAATTAATTTGGTTGTCTGACAACAAGCCATGGTGTTGTATATTGGACACTGACAAGGTTTTGTTATTTTAGCTATTTCAACATTGTAGTGCAGACTGAATTACTTTAATTTGAATTCACATCCCAAATTGTGCTGGAAAGTTCAGGACTGTTTGTCTGTGGGCAACCATTTCTATGACACCAAAAATACTATAACCCCAATTTCCAATGAAGTTGGGACATTGTGTAAAATGAAAATAAAAACAGAATACAATGATTTGCAAATCCTCTTCAACATATATTCAATTGAATACACCACAAAGACAAGATATTTAATGTTTAAACTGATAAACTTTGTTTTTGTGCAAATATTTGCTCATTTTGAAATGGATGCCTGCAACACGTTTCAAAAAGCTGGGACAGTGGTATCTCTATCAGCCGAAATTTTGCCGATAGAACGCCGATAATTTCTCAAAAATAGAACAGTTACTGAAATAATGTTTCTGTCAGAAATGTAAAATGTCCTTGCACCATTTGTCCAGTAGATGGAGCTCTGACTCCATTCAACTGAGAGCTGCTTACACCCCTGCTTAAATGTGTTCATCACCGGCCCCCGTAGTTCGCCGTCACACTGCACTGATCGGCTGACAAAAGCATTCAAGTAAGTTTATAAGGATGTTGTTTGTAATAACCTTGTGATTACATTCACCCTACATTTCTCCTGTTTCAGTTCAACTCAGTTTGATTAACTCAGTTTATGTAGTAATGTGTCAAATGTGCTTCATTGCGTCGGCCACGCTTTTTATTAAGCCCACCTTGTGTAGACCTTATTTCTAGCATGAAAAACTTTCATTTACTGCTAAGAGGTTGAAACATTCAGATTCACTGGTCATCCAGAAGGGTTCTGGGAATTACTGCCGTTCGCCATTAACCCACTGGGACCAAGCTTTATTAAATTGTAAATAAGTTTCTAATGATATGAGACAGAAACTTACTTTTTTTTTTTGCTGAAAAGTTAACTCCGTGGAGTTTCGATCCACCGTCGGCCATCTTGGTACTCCTCATAGAAGATGTGCGATGATGTGCGCAATGTGAGTGTCCAATCGGAATTGGTTCTCCGTCACATGGGTTTCCAAAATCCAATCATAGGGCAGATTTACCTCACGTGATATGGCAAAGATTGTTTTCAGGAGTGATATCTTACTACACTCAACAAAAATATAAACGCAACACTTTTGGTTTTGCTCCCATTTTGTATGAGATGAGCTCAAAGATCTAAAACTTTTTCTACATACACAATATTACCATTTCCCTCAAATATTGTTCACAAACCAGTCTAAATCTGTGATAGTGAGCAATTCTCCTTTGCTGAGATAATCCATCCCACCTCACAGGTGTGCCATATCAAGATGCTGATTAGACACCATGATTAGTGCACAGGTGTGCCTTAGACTGTCCACAATAAAAGGTCACTCTGAAAGGTGCAGTTTTGTTTTATTGGGGGGATACCAGTCAGTATCTGGTGTGACCACCATTTGCCTCATGCAGTGCAACACATCTCCTTCGCATAGAGTTGATCAGGTTGTCAATTGTGGCCTGTGGAATGTTGGTCCACTCCTCTTCAATGACTGTGCGAAGTTGCTGGATATTGGCAGGAACTGGTACACGCTGTCGTATACGCCGGTCCAGAGCATCCCAAACATGCTCAATGGGTGACATGTCCGGTGAGTATGCCGGCCATGCAAGAACTGCGACATTTTCAGCTTCCAAGAATTGTGTACAGATCCTTGCAACATGGGGCCGTGCATTATCCTGCTGCAACATGAGGTGATGTTCTTGGATGTATGGCACAACAATGGGCCTCAGGATCTCATCACGGTATCTCTGTGCATTCAAAATGCCATCAATAAAATGCACCTGTGTTCTTCATCCATAACAGACGCCTGCCCATACCATAACCCCACCGCCACCATGAGCCACTCGATCCACAACATTGACATCAGAAAACCGCTCACCCACACGACGCCACACATGCTGTCTGCTGTCTGCCCTGAACAGTGTGAACCGGGATTCATCCGTGAAGAGAACACCTCTCCAACGTGACAAATGCCAGCGAATGTGAGCATTTGCCCACTCAAGTCGGTTACGACGGCGAACTGGAGTCAGGTCGAGACCCCGATGAGGACGACGAGCATGCAGATGAGCTTCCCTGAGATGGTTTCTGACAGTTTGTGCATAAATTCTTTGGTTATGCAAACCGATTGTTTCAGCAGCTGTCCGAGTGGCTGGTCTCAGACGATCTTGGAGGTGAACATGCTGGATGTGGAGGTCCTGGGCTGGTGTGGTTACACGTGGTCTGCGGTTGTGAGGCTGGTTGGATGTACTGCCAAATTCTCTGAAACGCCTTTGGAGACGGCTTATGGTAGAGAAATGAACATTCAATACACGAGCAACAGCTCTGGTTGACATTCCTGCTGTCAGCATGCCAATTGCGCGCTCCCGCAAATCTTACGACATCTGTGGCATTGTGCTGTGTGATAAAACTGCACCTTTCAGAGTGGCCTTTTATTGTGGGCAGTCTAAGGCACACCTGTGCACTAATCAGCATCTTGATATGGCACACCTGTGAGGTGGGATGGATTATCTCAGCAAAGGAGAAGTGCTCACTATCACAGATTTAGACTGGTTTGTGAACAATATTTGAGGGAAATGGTGATATTGTGTATGTGGAAAAAGTTTTAGATCTTTGAGTTCATCTCATACAAAATGGGAGCAAAACCAAAAGTGTTGCATTTATATTTTTGTTGAGTGTAGTTGGCCCATTTAAATAGCCCCCTAACTGCTCCAATTGCATTTCTGCATTTTTTGAACTTGAAAATTCTTCTCTGTTATAAACTTAATCAATATGATGTCAAAGCTTCAGCTTTTAGCTCATACCTTTTTGTCAAGGGTCCAAAAAAGAACATTTTTTTCATTTAAAAAAAAAAAAAAGTAATATCGGCTGATTTATCGGCTATCGGCAAATTAGCCGATTTATCCATTGTCAGCATTTTTTTCATCCAAATATTGTTATCGGCATCTGCCTCAAAAAATCCATATCAGTCAGGCTCTAGTTTTCTGAAGTGTTCCTGAGCCCATGCAGTAAGATCCTTTGCACATTGATGTCGGTTTTTAATGCAGTGCCGCCTGAGGGATCAAAGGTCACGGGCATTCAGTGTTGGTTTTCGGCCTTGTCGCTTGCGTGTAAAAAGTTCTCCAGATTCTCTGAATCTTCTGATTATATTATGGACTGTAGATGATGAAACCCCAAAATCCCTTCAAATTGAACGTTGAGAAACATTGTTCCTTAACTGTTGGACTGTTTTTTTTCATGCAGTTGTTAATAAAGTGGTGATCCTCGCCCCATCTTTGCTTGTGAACAGCTGAGCCTTTTGGGGATGCTCCTTTTATACCCAGTCATGATACTCACAATTAGTGTCCTCAGTTCCCAAATGCTTATTGAGTGTTGTTAGAAGGAAAGGTGATGTAACACAGTGGTAAATATAACACTGTCCCAGCTTTTTTGAAACGTGTTGCAGGCATCCATTTCAAAATGAGCAAATATTTGCATAAAAACAATAAAGTTTATCAGTTTATCTTGTCTTTGTGGTGCATTCTGTTGAATATAGATTGAAGTGGATTTGCAAGTTATTGTATTCTGCTTTTATTTACATTTCACACAATGTCCCAACTTCATTGGAACTGGGGTTGTAGTACTTATGACTGCTGGGATGTTTTGATATCCACCTGTGTGCTATTCCCTGATTATTTCATTGTTAAGGCAGTACGCAAATGCATTAGAGCTGGTTTATCTTGTTCCATTTCCCTTGGAGTGCAGATAAAGGGGAAGTTCGTCATTGTATAATCTAGGCTCTATTTTTAGAAGTTTGGATGTGTGTGTGTGTGTGTGTGTGTGTGTGTGTGTGTGTGTGTGTGTGTGTGTGTGTGTGTGTGTGTGTGTGTGTGTGTGTGTGTGTGTGTGTGTGTGTGTGTGTGTGTGTGTGTGTATCTTTTCACTCTGTACCAAAACAAAATTAATCAGCGCATTATTTAGAATGCAAGCACCATCACAGGCTAACTGGCTAATTAATGTAATAGCACGTAGCAAACACACACTCTGTAAACTGTTTCTTGTCACCACTGAACAGCTGAAAATGTCATTAGAAGTGTCCAAAAGCAAGGAGTGGGTCCCTGCAGAGAAACATAAATAAACTTTTTAAAATGACTAATTATTCAGGTTGCAGCTTACCTTAGCCCCTTTGCCGTCTCGGTGATAACTGTATAATCGAGGTCGCACAGCACGAGTGCCTCATTAGCAGTTCTAATGATATTTTTGCACATTCGGTGGTGACAAGAAGCAGTTTCTTGAAGGTTTTTTTTCTTGCCACGTGCCATTACATTAATTGTCCAATTAGCCTGTGATAGTGTTTGAGGTTTGCCTTTAAAACAACTGTGAAGGAATAGATAGAGTAGTGTGGTAAATCTGTATAGAATACAAGTGAGGGAAACTGTCATGATTGGGGGTTTGTGGGGATGTTTGTTGTTGTCGTGTTTATTTCATGTGTTGGGTTTTCTTTGTCTGGTCGGTATTCTATGTCTGCTCATTCTTGTTTTGCTGTTGGAATTTGGTGGGTGTGTCTGGTCCTGTTTGTGTGCCACGCCCTTTTCCTGCTTGTTTCCCTGCACCTGTGTCTGATTATCTCTCATTACACCTGTTACTTAATCAGCATTACGCACTGTGAACCTCATTTTGACGTTTTGAACTCAGCCTTTCCGTCAGCTTGATCTACAGTCGCCTTTATGATTTCACATTTGACATAGTCAATAACCCTGTCTCCGTTCACCTCATGCTCCCATGGGCTATGAGGATTCATCCCACATTCCACTTCAGCCACATCAAACCTGTCTCGTCCATTCCTCTTTGCCCTTCTGCCAGTATCCCTCCTCCTGCCCGGTTTGTGGACGGTTGTCCTGTGTTCGCTGTGCGGTGGCTCCTGTCTTCTCATCGGCGGGGTTGGGGTGTCCAGTACCTCATGGATTGGGAGGGCTACAGGCCGGAGGAGCACTGCTGGGTGCCGTCCCGCTTTGTTTTGGACCCTGCCCTGGCTCGTGACTTCCGTGCCGCTCACCTGATTATCTGATTATCCCTCATCACACCTGTTATTTAAGCAGCATGTTTCCCTCTTGTCACTGCCAGATTGTTTGTGCTCCATGCCAACGTTTCCAACCTTTTTTCACAGTGTCCTAGTCTCCTTGTTCATGTCCTTCCGTGTACTGTTTATTCGCTTGTGCTTTGACCTCACCTATTGCCTCATGTTTTGGACACTGTTGCTTATCTTGATTTGCTATCCTGTGAACCAAACCCTGCCAGTTAAACAAGTAAAGCCTTTTGAACTTACCTTTTTGTGTCTGAGTACTGCATTTGTGTCCAGCCGGTTCTTGTCTGAGACTCTGACAGAAACCACCTTGACAACTCTAAAGTGTGTGTCATTGCAGATTAAAACTTTGGTCTGTTGTTTCACCAGTGACAACTTCATCTTAGACAGAGGAAAAAAGAAAATATGAAGACTTGGGTTTTGTTGACTGTAGAACATTTATTTGCAGTCTTCACTAAAACTTGTAACTCCTTCAGTGGCACATCAGTCTCGCTCCATGAAAATTTTTTGCAACTTTTTATTGTGTGGCAAGTACATCACCACACATGTATTAACTGCAGAGTGGAGACATTTAAACTCTTAAGTCCTGGATGTTGGGGTTGACTTCTGAAATTCCTTTCTCATCTTGCCATTGTGTCATGATAATTGCTTCTCAGGCTAAGAGCAAACTACTATACCAAAGCACAGCTGACAATATTTACCCTGTAGAGTCGGTGCAAATGTCCTCAACTGCTGATCGAAAAATCCCATTTTTTCTTCAACCAGTGTAAAACCTGATGTTTAATTCTTTTCCCATAAGAACGAGGGTCCTATCCATCACACAGCAGGAAGCTTCATCCACTGCATGGTGTTGGCGTTATCACTGCCAAAAGTTAATAATTCATGAACATAGCTTGGTAGCTGGTGCAGTGATATCAAGATGGATGTGCTTCCTGATGGCTGTGTGGTTCATAAATCATATCTCGCTATTTGTTGTGCTTTAAGTGGAGCCAAATTATAGATCTGTATGTGCAGATACACACTCAGGTCAGTATTTTCTAGGTTGAACTAAAACCTGACTTTTAGTCTTTTTTGCTGAGTGCCCCTCTTGTGGCTTAGTGGTTAGCACTGTTGCCTTACAGCCAGAAGGTTCTGAGAGCACTTCCCACTTGGGCCTTTCTGTATGGAATTGGTATGCCCCCCACTTGTCCGTGTGGGCTTCCTGCATGTGCTCTGGCTTCCTCCCTCTTCCAGAGAAATGCAGTTTAGGTGAACTGGTAACTTTAAATTGACTGTAGGTGTGCGGGTATGGATAAGTTTGTCTGTCTGCATGTGGCCCTGCTTTAGACTGGTGTCCTGTTCAGGACCACATCTCTCCCCATACGTCTGCTGGCATAGTTTTCAGCTCCCCCCGTAACCCTTGATTGGAATAAACTGGTGTAGAAAAGTAATGAGTGAGGTTTGCAGGGTGTTCCATCAATTACATAATAGGTGGCAATTTGAAAGGAATAGGTGGTGGCAGGTGTGCTGAAGCAAATTTAGGGGAATCTGGGGGCCTGCAACGGCAAAGTTTTGAAAAGAAAATGCTCTGAGGTGGCTTCTGGTGCATTTTGAGTGTATTCTTTGTTTATGTGCAAAGTATTTTAGAAGCACTTGTGCTATAACCAATAATAATAAGCTTGTAACTGGGTTTCAGTTCAGTGCTGTTCACTCCTCTCTCTCACTCTCACGCTTGCACTCGCACACACTGTGACTCTCATCTGTTGGATGAGATTAATAATCAGTGTATTTACAGATCATGGACATATAACCACTGTTTGTTTTTCAGGCTGCCCTTCAGCATATTATTATTAGTTTCTGAGGCTAATGTATATCAACCGCAGAACCATCGACATGATTCTTGTTGCCTTCATGTAATGTGTCAATTTCACTTATTGGATTAGTTCATCAACTCCAATAGGAACAAACATATATGACTGCATGTTTAACTATTAAATTATTCATAAAAAATGCTAGCTGACTTAAAGTTAGCAGAGCTTAAATTTGTGGAGGCTCACTGGTCCACAAATGGTTTTCAACGTTTGTTGAAGAGATAGTATGCTAATGAAAAAGTTACCTTCACTAATTAGCTGATTAGTTAAACTGTGCCCACCACTGTGGGGAAGTGATTAAACCAGGGAGCTTATAATCAGAGTATCGTCAGTTTAAATCCAGCAGACCACCCAGAGTTTTCACATCTGCAGTCATCCACATAACATTCTTGCACCGCTTGCAAAATTTAGCCTGGAATTGACAAGTAGATTTCACAAGAGATAGTAATCAGTTCTTCTGCCATCTACCCAACTGCCAGCAAAAGCTGAACATTCTTTCTTTTCTGTTGAGTGTCCCCCCCCCCCCCCCCCCCCCCCACACTTTTATTCTGCCAAGTTTCCTCTTTTGGTCAAAATGTTCTCAGTTTGTCCATAATTATAAATGTAACACAATTTGTTTAATGCTAGTTTGATGGAGAAAGGCTTTGGTTATGACTTGGAAGTATCCAAAGGACCTTCACCTGCCTCCAAACGGTTTCTCAGAAATAAAGCCAACTACAGGTCAACCAAGGAGGCTGACAAATCAAAGGTAATGTCTGTGGCTGTCTTCGGGTTCAACAACAAGACCCTGATATTCAGTGTTTATGAATTTAGGTTGCATTTTATCCCTTGTTTTATTAAAGTGGGTTTACATTAATCAGTAATTTTAAATGAGTTACACAAAATGTTTTTTCTCTGCATGTGGCATCAGGGTGGAATTTAAGTTTTTTTTAAATAAATAAATAAATAAAATTTATTTGGGCTGTTAGTGATAAACTGGAAGAGATGAGCCATTAAATGTTTGTGTCTGGTCTTTCATCTTTTCATGTGTTTGAAATTGTTGAACAAGATCCTGTGCACTTTTGCATTTTTGTGACGCTGTTGGATTCATGATGTAATGGACAAGATGCCTGTTAATGGCCTTATTTGAATTGCTGTTCAGCGTGTCAGAGAGAGAGAGACAGAGAGAGAAAGGTTAATGTGTTCATTCAAGTGATAAAAATAGTTATGAAAACCTCTGATTGTTATTCATGAAAATGGCTTCAATTTTTATATAAATACAGCATCAGATGTGCTTAATTGGCTGTTTTTTTAAATGAGGGATTTTATATTATTCTTTTTTTTTCACTTTTTAATGTTGATGAAATGGACCAGTGTGTTGACCAAGTGCTTAAGTGTGCTTGTTTCTCAAGCAGAATGTTCTGGGTTCAAGACCACCCCTGCCCATTCTCCATGTAATGTTGCATTAAGTGCATATGGTGTAAAAACATGTGCCAAATCAACATGCAGGTCCATTTTCGATCTGCTGTGACGTCCTCATGTGAAAGAAGAAGACGAATTTTGATGAAATGGAGAGTCTGAAAAAATAAAGCCTGTACCCCAAAACACTCCCTTTCCTCCCAGATTCCTTTCATAGGCCTTTGTAGTTTCGGCCCCATCCTTTCCATCTCATTTCTGTACCAGTTACAAAGGATTTGAGAGTTTGTTTGACATCATAACTGTACTCTGATGTTTTTGCATGTTGGCCTTTCAAATGCTGTTCATTTCTTACAGTCATGTGTAATGTTTCTGTGCTGTTACCTTTTCTGTAGACACTGAGAGCTCACGTTGAGGTTAAACCTGCCCTTCAGCTGTTGGAAGATGTGTGTAGCCCTGGAGGGGTGGCAAAGATGCTGATCAAAGATGGAAATAAATTCAGCTCTCAAGACCTGAGAGACGGTAGATACCAAACGTGTTGTTGTAGAGACTTGCATTTCGCTTTATTTTCAAAATCAAAGCACATGAGTTAGCTAAGATGGTAATTTTCAACTTTCAGCACAGTGCCTGTTTGAGTAGATATAGTACACTATTAAGGGAGAAAAGGATGCTATGATTGGATACACACAGTGGTTATAAGTTTAATCCCCAATGACAAATTTCACAATGTCAGAGTATTTTTTTTACAGCTGGATGTTTATTATGTAAAAATGTCTGTGGGTTACAGCTGTTGTCATATTGGTTATTTTTGTTGTGGATGATATTATTTTAGCCATGTCATGTGGCAGCATGGCAGGCCTGCAAAACAGACAGCTGAAGGAGGCTCACTTCCTAAAAAAGATCCAGCAAAATATGAGGGAAGAGCGAGACCGTCGCCACAAATGGTAGGTGACCATATTTCACTCACGAATTACCTGCCTTTCTTCTCTGATGGTTTTTATCCCCAGCTAGCCGAATGCCTGAAGGGGGATTATGTCGTGGCGATGTCTGTCTGTCTGTCCGCCCGTCCCACCCAAAAAGGGTATAACCGTTCTGAAATCAACTCCTCTCACACTTTTTGGAGAAATTTCCTGAAACAAGGTTCAAGCCCTTGTTATAGTTTGGTAATATGCATGTTTTCATATCATTTCAGTTGGGCTCAATTCACCAGAGTTATGGACCTTTATAACAAAGCTAGACTCCAACAATTTCATGCTTGGATGCCTGCATTCTGAAATCAAATCCTCTCACATTTTTAGTAGAAATTTCAGATAACATGGTACAAATCCTTGTTATCGGTTGGTAATACACATATTTTCATATTTTTCCATTTGGGCTCCTTTTACCAGAGTTATGCCCCTTAAGCCGTGGTCACAACCCGCCGTACTTGCATGTGCGTGCAGTCTACTTGCAAAAACGTGGGCTAAATTTGGAGATCCGTATGTCATAAGTACTGCCTCAGTACGAATTTAGGAGCACGCAGACACGCCGTAGAGGTTTTAGTGCATGCAGAACTTTCGCTGCGGTCAGGCTGCAGATTCACCAGCAGTACAGATGACGCACGTTGTGAGTACTGCCTCAGTACGGATTCAAAGCAGCACATTTTCATTCAGTTACTATTGAATTAACCAAATCTGTACATAGGGAGTACGGATTACGGCACTCACCACATACTATGGAGGCCGACAGACTTGCATGCACAACGCAGCTTCTCACTTGAACTTGGACTTTATTTCCAAATGTCAGCAACACACACGCCACAGCTTCAGTCTGTTAACTAGCTGTAACTTTTCGAGGCAAGTAAACACTCCTACAACTGACCGCTGCAGGCTGGACATGCTCATGCATCGCCGACGCCGAAAAACACCTGCCGCTCCGGTTCCGCTCATGAAAAAGAAAAGCGACCTCCCCCCCACACACACACACTGCTTTATTGTCAACTCTCTTTATCATTACACTCCTAGAGACGTGCGTTGAACGTACTCCCTCCCTCCTCTTGCTACTGCCTCCGTACGTTTTCACAAAAACGTAGTGGCCGTGGCATCTGCAGAAAACGTACGGTGAAAAAAAAACGCACGGTGGGTTGTGACCGGGGCTGTAATTAACAAACATAGATACTGCCAGTTTCATGATGGTGCCTGTATTCTGAAATCAACTCCTCTCTCATTTTTAGGAGGAATTTGGGGAAACTTAGTACTTAGTCTTGAAATGTTATCGTAATATAGCAAGCGCTTGTACCAAAGCAGCATTTACAAGTGGGGGGGATATTGTGTTCTCAGAGCACTCTTATTGTCCTGTGAAAACCATTGGTTACATCTACAAATTTTATTGTGTTTTTATTAATTCATCTATTTGGCAAGTTGCATGTTTTTGTGTTTAAATTTGAATTTCATTTAGGCAAGTTCATCTGGGTAATGACCCTGTGCCAGAACAAATGAGGAGGACGATATTGGAGGAAAGAGAGATTGCGCTACGTGAATACATGGTAAGCTGAGTATGTGTCAGTGACAACACATTAAAACTTGGACTCCAGAAACAGAACTCTGTATTGAAAATATGAGATACATGTACTTATGTAGGATACAAAACATATAGGGGTGCGTACTTCTCCCTTATAAAATGATCTGGTGCATATCTCGATACATAGGCTATGGTATGATTCAGGGATTTTTATTGTGGAATGATTTGATTTGGTGTAATGCAATCTGATACAATGTTTAACACATCAAAATAAGTCCAAAGATGCATATTTCTTCAGGGTTTTACTACTGTGCTGCAGCACATTAACGCTGCCTCTGCTCTCATTTTGTTTAACACTGGGGGTAGCTCCATGTGCATTAGCAGAAAGTGCAACATAGAAGAAGCCTAGACGAAGACAGCTGTTGTTAGTGTTTCTTAGAATAACTTTCTGGTTCTAAACTAGTATGACAGTATTAACAAATTGTGAGCTGAGCATCAAGTTCAAATTGGTATATTTATCTGTTATACTGCTTACTGCTATCTGTCATGTTGATTTTTTATTTTCATCCATTTTGTGCTGCTTGTCCGGGTCGTGGTGGCAGCAGACTTAGCAGCTCACTCCAATCTTCCCTATCTTTGGTCAAGTCCTCGAACTCTTTCCGGGGGATCCCGCGGTGTTGCCAAGCCAGCTATGAAATATAATCCCTCCAGCATGTCCCGGGTTTTTCCAGGGGCAAATGCCCCCACGGATTGACACTCTGTCATATTGAGTTTGTTGAGTTAATTATTAGAACCCTAAAAATATGTATTTGAAAAATGACATCATTCATCCCACAGTGTATGCAGGTCAAATTTTCATTCCTATAATTTTTACTGTGGAGGGAATGGAATTTTTTTATTTTTTAAGCTATTGTTGCAGCAGTGTTTTTCATGCATGGCCTTTTGTATGTATTCCCATTTAATTAAATGTGACCTTTATTGAAAGTCTTCATAACTAATCATGTATTCTGCACTTCACTGTGACACTGTTTGCATGCTAATGAACAGTGTGATTCCACTGCAACACTGGAACTCATGCTCCATATACAATTGATAGTATCATGATTCTCAATAATATAATAATAATAATAATATTATGTAGTCTTTGCCAAACTGACGTCATTTTTGAAATATGAATCTCACTCTGTGCATGTTTTCTAAAAAAAAAAAAAAACAGTTAACAGGATTCTTTTAGACACTTAAGAGTACTTCCTCTCCATCTGCACTGTTTATACAACACATGCATCGACTCTCCATTTACAGCTTCATATCACCACCGTATAATGTTTTATGAGTCCTCTGCTGTTTTTATGATAGGAAGAGCTGTTATCTCGGTTTGTTTTGTCTACATTTGGTTCTTATATAGAACTGTTGTGGAGTTCCTCATTGAAATCTTGAGTGCAGGCTATAACCCAACAGATGCCTTTTCTGTGCACATCACATTAATATAGAGTGGCTTACAGCAGTGTGACATGGTCTCTGCACCACTCAGATTATATAGTTTAATTAATTACGATATAGTCAGCAGGACTGGGAAAGTGAAGTCACTTTCTGTAGCATTTTATTGAACAACTGAGCCAGTCTTTTGGCTGAATTGAGTAGGAAGTGAGTTCTCTTTTTCTACAGATTTAAAGCCACATAAGCCATCAACCTTATTCTAGTAGATCCCAGAGGCCACTACTACACCAATGACCCCAGTGATTCAACAGGAGTATTAGGAGGATATGAAAGAAATGGGGAATTTTGAAAATGAAATTCAAAATGCTGCAGTTTGGTGCATTCTGAGAGAAAGACATCACTGTTGTCGTTTGGATGTTTATATATTTAAAGCCAATAGGCCTCCGTGTGTGTGTGTGTATGCATGTGCAGGCTTTGATCATGGAGAAACTGGGGAGAGCTGACATTTGCCGGTTGCTTCTGCGAGGGCTCTCCGTCTGTGTTTTCCACCATTTGACCCCTCTGACCCTTGTTCCTTGTCCTGCAGTGTTTCATAAATTTGATCCAGTGTCTTTGTTGTACTTACAGAATGTGACTGACTATATTTAGTGCGCAGGTTCCCCATGTGATGTTGTCCTTCCTCACTTCCTTAAAGAGGTTCTTCCTAGTACAGGACAGTCCATTCTTGCCATTATCAATAGCAGTTTGTTATCTGGTAATGTCCCCCTTAGTTTTGAACATGCTGTTGTGCAACCCTTTAAAAAAACTTGCACTCGATCGTAATGTGCTCTCCATTTTTAGATCCATCTCTAAACTGCCTTTTATTTTGAAAATCTTGTAAAAAGTTGTTTACACTCAGCTAAAGACATTTCTGGACAAGCACAAGCGCCTTGAGGTCTTTCAGTCAGGTTTTAAAACTTTGCACAGCACAGAGTCAGCTGTACTAAGTTTTTAACAACATTCTCATCACTAACAACATCAGTGATTATATGATCCTTATCTTAATGCACCTAACAGCAGCATTTGATACTGTGGATCACAACATTTCACTCAAATGCTTACAGCACCTAGTTGGCATTCATGGTAGTGCTCTGGACTGGTTTAGGTCTTATCTGGCAGATAGGACTAGTTGTGTGAAACTAGGTGATTTCCAATCTTGCTATGCTCCTCTGTCTCAAAGGGTCCCACAAGGGTCAGTTCTAGGGCCCCTTCGGTTTTCTCTCTACCTACACCCTCTGGGCTCTATTATGAGAAAACACAGCACCTTCCACTTTTATGCGGATGACAGCCAGACTTATGTGCCCCTTAGGAAGATGGATGTTTACTTTTTCCTTAAGCCTCTTATGCTGTGTCTCGATGACATTAAATCCTGGATGGCCTTGAACGTTTTGAATTTTAATGAGAATAAACCAGAAGTGATAGTCTTTGGCCCCAGTGGTTCTACTGATCACCCTCCTGTTGACTTGGCTCCTTTGGATTTTTATACAAAGCCAAAGGTTTCTAACTTGGGTTTCAATATGGACAGTGTTTTTAAACTGGATTGACAGATTAGTACAGTTGTAAAGTCCAGTTTTTATCGTCTTAGGTGGTTGGCAAAGATCAAGCCATCTCTTACACATCAGCACTTTGAGACAGTAATCCATGCCTTTGTCACAACTTGGCTGGATTACTGTAATACACTTTATTTTGGAGTAAGCCAGTCTTCCATCTCACGTCTCCAGTTGGTTCAAAATGTGGCTGCTCGCCTCCTAACTGTAGCACGTAAGAGGGAGCACATCACTCCGAATCTGGCCTCTCTCCATTGACTGCCTGTGCACTTTAGAGTTCATTTTAAGATTCTATGTGCATTTAAAACTCTTAACGGTCTTGCTTCGCCTTACCTCTTGAAGCTACTCCACTCTTATGCCCCTGCTCGGTGCATTAGGTCAGCTGATCAGCTGCTCCTGGAGGTGCTGAGGTCGAAGCGGAAGCTCAGAAGTGACCGAGCCTTCTCTGTCACTGCCACTGCTCTTTGGAATGAGCTTCCACTTCACATCAGAGAAGCCTCCTTACTGTCCACTTTTAAAACTTGTCTTAAAACCCATTTCTACTCTCTGGTTTTTAACCCAGCATGAGACTCTATTCTTATTCTTAACTGCATTTATTTTTTTGGTTCCTCTTCTTGTTTTAGTGGGTTTCTTTTAACTTGTTTTATTGTCTCATAAATGTTTCTTATTTCTTAGTATTTTATGTGTCATGTACAGCACTTTGTGACAACTGTAGTTGTTTTAAAGCACTGTATAAATAAAGTTGAGTTGAGTTTGGTAAATATAATATATAAATACATTAAAACAGTAAATTAATATAAAACATTATGTAATTAACAGGAAATTAAAGGGTTGAGTTCTTCGTCTAAAACCTTTTGAGGTCGAACGTTCTAAAAACATTCTGGACTCACACGCCATTCTAACTCATAATAGAAACTTTGCATAATTTATTTCTACTCTTGAAAAGTGTCAGCTACCTGTTTTATAAACACTAAATCCAATCTAGAACTCATGGATCCCCGTGGGCAACACACTAGTTAATAATATAATAATAGTCAAACAGACCACCTGTGTTTCCATCTCTGATCATCACAGCCACAGCGTTGCAGGGCTGGTCAAAGCTGCACCAAAATGAATATTAATTTAGAAATTACAGTAGTATTCAGAATTAGTTTTCATTATTTTGTCTGTGAAATAAAGATACATTTCTGGCCTGGTGGGTCTTCTATTCTATTAGAAGGAAAAACTAATTTCTCACAGTATTGAAGGCATTGCACAATACATATTGTGGCATGCTATCACACTGGAGATGACTAAAGGTGCCTTGACATGAACTTTATCTCTGCACTGCCGTGCAATTTGTCGTGCCAATGCGTCCCGCTGGACACCGCGCTTTGTCCCGCTGTGTATTTCTTAGCCGATGACTCATTTGCTCTCAGAATTTGGCTGATGAAACCATTGTCTCATTGTACCCAGAATCATAGAGAAATTCTCTGCAGCTGCAGGTTGGCTCATGTGTGCCGTGCGGTGGAGAAGCGCATTTAGAATCTTGACTTAAAGGTAATTTTGATAATATTTATATTGTGATAGCTTGGTAAAACAGTTCCATTGTCTTTCCTACTTGTAAGTCAGATAATGTATCTGTAAAATTATGTTTATTATTATATTATTGTAACATCATGTCATAATCATTCAGATGCCCTGTGCGCGATGAAACGCATTGAAACGCAGTTGTTTGGAATAGGTTGTGCAGTGTTAATGATTAATTCACAAAATTAATGCATGCCAGAAGTTTTGAACATTTCAAAATTTTCTTTGCACACTAGCACGCAGCATCGCACAGTTCACGGCGAGTTTACTTGCTGACACTCAGGATTGCGTGCCAGTGCGGGAATCAAAATCGTGCAAGTGTCAAGGTACCTTAAGACACTGGTGTATGACCCACTCCTACTCCAAAGCATTTACAAATTGTAATAATTGCCTTTTTGTTAAACCTGCATTTTCACTCCTTTTCT
Source organism: Thalassophryne amazonica (assembly GCF_902500255.1). Classification (NCBI taxonomy): domain Eukaryota; kingdom Metazoa; phylum Chordata; class Actinopteri; order Batrachoidiformes; family Batrachoididae; genus Thalassophryne; species Thalassophryne amazonica. The sequence goes on along the minus strand of NC_047103.1, from coordinate 147,889,662 downwards.
GAGTTTAGAATGTACTTTGTAATTTCTTGTAGTGTGAAATGTGAAAAATTCACCTTATTATGATTTCCGATAACAGATGTGTGAAGATATTTTGTTGACTTTTAAGATTCGATAGTTATTGAATGTGTTTTGAAGGTAAAAAAGGGAGGCTTGTGGCAGGATGAAGAATTTACTGCTGGACCACCTAAACTATTCTCCCAACGGGTGCTTTGTGAAGTAGGACAGGTAAAGTAATAAATAAATAAATCAAAATTTCAGAAATTCAATGAATGCAAACCTGAGCATGAGAAGGCTGTTAATGTTTTTAACACTCTGTAGGTACCCGATGAAGTCCCATCCTTTGAGTTTCACCCAAGTTGTCCAAAGGAGCTGAAAGACAGAGCCCGCCGAATGTTCCAGCAGGCAGCACGCAAGGTACATACTGCAATACGGTAAAGTCTTTAACGTACTACTGCCTGTGTGCAAATGCGCACATGCTTTGTGATTTGCTTACATAAAGAGGCTTAATCTGTGTGTGAATGGTTAGCGGTTGTTGTGTTAGCTCTGCAGTAATATGGCGAGTTGTCACAGGTGGGCCCCTGCCTCTCACCTAACAGATGCTGGGATATGCTCCCACACCACTGCAACCTGCAATGGAATAAACAGTACAAAATGGATTGGAAATGATGAATTGGTGGCCTAAAAGTTAGGGAAGCAGGTTTATGACCAGAGGATCCTTGGTTCAGTTTGTGTTTGTAGGTGAGAATCTGGCACCACGACATTAGCTTGTGTGTGAGTGAGGGAATGTGAGGCATTATTGTAGTGTTTTGAGTATTTGTATCAGGTGGAAATACAATAAAGAACGTTGTGCTGAACAGATTTAACACACACATAAACACTGACTGAGTTCCCTCTGGGGAAATAGCCTAGTGCCTGTGCAGACCCCTTGCTATAGCCATGAAATTCCAACATTAAATGCACCATATTCTTTACAGCATTGTCATGTTTCCTGTGCATTCCAGTCAAAGCAGAGTTATTTCAGATTTTGGACATAATAATTATGTTTATGTCCCACTACTGTGAATGTATTGATTACTCAATAACAGTACACACTAGACACTTAAAATATAGGTATACCCTGGTTGGTAATTGACCTAATTAGATTATGGGGTCCCTTGGTCTATAGTTTCATATTAATGAGGATGAATCTGTTTTTTTTCTAGTGAATTTGTAAAGTATACAAATTCAATGAATTTCAGGCTTGTTTTGTGTATATATTTGCTTATTAATCCATCCATTCAGGGTCACAGTGGGGGGCTGGAGCCTATCCCAACAGTCATAGGGCATGAAGCAGGGTACACCCTGGACAGGGCTTTTGCTAGAGATTCAATGGGAAGACCATTGCAGGTCACAGCAAACTCATTTGTACTTAAACTAAATTCATTCATGGGTTTAAGATTCAAAATGGCATCCAAAATAGCCACCAGTAGACACTTATTGAATCTCTGTGATATTTAAGTTATTTATATGTTGTTTAAAGGTGTATTAGTGAAAAACCCTATTTTGGCGGCTATCTTGGACGCCATCTTGGATAACTGGCTTGAGGTCAGTTTTTATTTTTTGGAACATCCTGATTGTGTATTGGGGTCATCCAAGGAACCTAAAAAAGTTGGTTTGGTTTAGTCCTGGGGGGGTGCAAAGGTAGTGGTCATAGCTCCCCTAGTATATTAATGTGGTTGAAATATTTTTTATTTTTTTTCAAACAACTACTGACAGTTTTTTGAGACTTTAAAAATATGTCTGGATGTCTTGGTGACATTAATACATTGGTATATAAAATATGCTAATTAGCGACGAAGGCTTGATAAGGAACATATTCATTATGTTTACATATGAAATTGTGTTGATAAAACATTTGATCTGATGACATGTATGTGTGGAGGGTGCTTATTTGCATATGTACATATTTGTAACTGTCATTATTTCAGAACACTTTATGACAGAGATTTCATATTCACTATGTATATACAGTAGTGTTCAGAATAATAGTAGTGCTATGTGACTAAAAAGATTAATCCAGGTTTTGAGTATATTTCTTATTGTTACATGGGAAACAAGGTATCAGTAGATCCTCACAAATCCAACAAGACCAAGCATTCATGATATGCACACTCTTAAGGCTATGAAATTTGGCTATTAGTAAAAAAAAAGTAGAAAAGGGGGTGTTCACAATAATGACGCTACAAACTCAAATCTATTATGTTCAAACTGCTTTTTTAGCAATCCTGTGAATCACTAAACTAGTATTTAGTTGTATAACCACAGTTTTTCATGATTTCTTCACGTCTGCGAGGCATTAATTTTGTTGGTTTGGAACCAAGATTTTGCTCATGTACTAGTGTGCTTGGGGTCATTGTCTTGTTGAAACACCCATTTCAACGGCATGTCCTCTTCAGCATAAGGCAACATGACCTATTCAAGTATTTTGACATATCCAAACTGATCCATGATACCTGGTATGCAATATATAGGCCCAACACCATAGTAGGAGAAACATGCCCATATCATGATGCTTGCACCACCATGCTTCACTGTCTTCACTGTGAACTGTGGCTTGAATTCAGAGTTTGGGGTTCGTCTCACAAACTGTCTGCGGCCCTTGGACCCAAAAAGAACAATTTTACTCTTATCAGAGCCTTTGCCATTCTGGTTATTCTTCTATCCATTTTGATGGTTGTTTTCCGTTTTCTTCCACGCATCTCTGTTTTTTTTTTTGTCCATTTTAAAGCATTGGAGATCATTGTAGATGAACAGCCTATAATTTTTTGCACCTGCGTTTAAGTTTTCCCCTCTCCAATCAACTTTTTAATTAAACTACGCTGTTCTTCTGAACAATGTCTTGAATGTCCCATTTTCCTCAGGCTTTCAAAGAGAAAAGCATGTTCAACAGGTGCTGGCTTCATCCTTAAATAGGGGACACCTGATTCACACCTGTTTGTTCCACAAAATTGACGAAATCACTGACTGTATGCCACACTACTATTATTGTGAACACCCCCTTTTCTACTTTTTTTTTACTAATAGCCAAATTTCATAGCCTTAAGAGTGTGCATATCATGAATGCTTGGTCTTGTTGGATTTGTGAGAATCTACTGAATCTACTGGTACCTTGTTTCCCATGTAACAATAAGAAATATACTCAAAACCTGGATTAATCTTTTTAGTCACATAGCACTACTATTATTCTGAACACTACTGTACATACATGCATCTTAACCGCTTATCAGAGATCGGGTCGCATGGTATTCAGTAATGTGATGATGTACACAAGTATGATCATAAGGTTGCTAATTTGGATACATTTTCCCAGCAATCCAGCTGCCATAACATAACTGGTTACAACATACACGTCATAACACTGCAAAAATGCAATATCTTACAAGTATATTTGTCTAATTTCTCGTGAATGTGTCTAATCTACTCTTGGTACAATATACAATCACTTAACTAATTAATGATGGCAGCATTAGAGTTTTGGCACATTACTCAATTTAACTGATCGTTGTTATTCTGGCTCCAGCAGGTGCTGGTGTCCGATTCTGCACATTAGCAGATGATCTAATATGTGTTCACTTGAGGAATATCTGCTTTGTAGCTTGTTAGTTTCTGTGAAAAGGTGTAAGTTTGCATATCTGCATTTGTAGATGAGACACATTTACATCAGTGTATTAACTATATCAGATACATTTGTGTTGTTGTTCCGGGGACAGTAAAACAAATGTTATCAGCATTTAACTTACAGTTAATGTGAACATTTCTGAGGTGGGACCGGGATGTTTTAAATCACTAATAACTCCAGTAAAGCGCTCTGCCTTCCAGGTGGTAATCCGTTGTCGCATGAACGCGAGACTGACATCTTTGAAGAAACTGGCAGAGAGTATGAAGGACTCGCCGTCGGCACAGCAAGGTTTTGTTTCATGATATGATGATTGTGAACTTGTGTCAATAATGCAAGGTTATTTGAATCTATTCTGAAAGGTGACATTGGACAAAAGTTCCCTTTGGTCGGTGTGATATCCTGAGAACAGACATCCGGTGCTCTGTGTATCAATTCACACCCTGAATGTTGGAACATTTTCACTACAACTTAAAAATTTAAATCTTTTTTTTTTTCTTCATTGTTTGTCTTTTTCGTATTTTTTTAAAATTTGCCTTAGTTGATGAAGAGAAGCAGACATGTACATTGAAGGTGTCCCCAGATAAAGTATTTCCATCATCTTTTCCTGTTTTCTCCAGTGAGGCCAACCCACTGGTGGGTACATCACATAACTCTCACATAACACTAAACTCAAAATAAAAGAGTGTTTTAATTCAAGAAACCCTCCTTTAAAGCTACAGTGTGTTGGATTTAATGCCACTCTAGTGGTGATGTTGCAATTTGCATTATGCTGTCACCAGTTACAACATTGCTTCTCTTCATATTTTAGCTTGTTTGGTGACTTTGAATCACGCTGCTTTGCCTTGTGATGTATCATTCCATTTCAGAAAAATGAGAGTTCTCCAACTAGCTAGCCTCCACTAGCAACCAGTAGACAGTGAACAGGGGACAAACCACTGATTCTTCTTTTTTCCTTTCACTCTTCTGGACACACTGCAAAATGCAAAAGGCGGAGTAGGTTTGTTACTTTTGAGCTACTGTATACAAATGAATGTTTATTAGTTCAATGGTATGAATATTTCATGAGGTGAAAGTTGGAACATACCATCCAACGAGGTGAAGCCGAGGTGAATGGTATGTTCCAGCTTTCACAGAATTAAACATCCGTTCCATTGAAAAAATATAAAAACGTTCATTATTTGTTTTATATAATGACTAAAATAGATCCTTGTCATTTCATTTTGTATTAATTTATAAACAACAGAAAAAGGACTTACATTTTGGTGCATCACTGCACTGACTTTGTGTACTTCCAAAAAAAAAAATGACTTTGTGTACTTCCTCACTGCAGTGAAAAATCACGTCAGAAATTTTTCCAACTTTGGTGCATCACTGCTGCTCTGACATCAACAATCCAACACAAACTTGAAATAGAAGTCCAAAAATAATTCTGATGAGGTCGTCCGCGATGCTGTGCACCAACTTCATGTGCTCCCCCCAAAAAAGACTGTGTGCAGCGAACAAAAATCATATCAGAAATTAGTCCAGCTTTTCATTCTAATTTCCTCCTGACAGCTCTTCATGCCTCCAAATGGCTTACAGTGGAGTGGATTTGTTTTGTGTCTTTATGTGCGCGTATGCCTGTGCATGTGGTCAAAGAATTAGCACCGTCAATTAGATCCTCCAAATCATTGTCCATCAGCAAAACAAACTCCGCATGTTTAGCTAAATGCTGCCCTTCACCAGTGGGCGGGTTTCGCACCGTGCAATGGTACCAAACGTATGGAACCAAATTTACATGCTAAATGGAACCAAATTGCAACGCAACACAAATTGGACGAATAATCCATGTCATGTGACATACAAAGCACCAATCAAATGACAAGGATCCCCTCAACTGTTATGTAATTATCAATATCGTTGTTCAACATGGTGACTTCCGTGAGGGAGCCCACTCCCAAGAAACTATGAAGGGCTTATTCTCATCTTATGAAAACACATCTATTCATTCTTGTACGTACGGTGCATCCAGAAAGTATTCACAGCCCTTCACTTTTTCCACATTTTTTTTATGTTACAGCCTTATTACAGAATGGAGTAAATTATTTTTTCCCTCAAAATTCTACTCACAACACTCCATAATTTTTGCAAATTTCTTAAAAATAAAAAACAAAACTAAGAAATCACATGTACATAAGTATTTACATCCTTTGCTCAATATTTTTTTAACAGCCTCAAGTCTTCTTGAATATGATGCCACAAGCTTGGTGCACCCATCTTTGGGCAGTTTTGTCCATTCCTCTTTGTAGCACCTCTTAATCTCCATCAGGATGGATGGGGAGCCTCGGTGCTCAGCCATTTTCAGATCTCTCCAGAGGTATTCAATTGTATTCAGGTCTGGGCTCTAGCTGGGCCTCTCAAGGACATTCACGGAGTTGTCCTGAAGTCACTTCTTTGATATCTTGGCTGTGTGCTTAGGGTCATTGTCCTGCTGAAAGATAAACCATCTCCCCAGTCTGAGGTCAAGAGCGCTCTGAAGGAATTTTTGATCCAGGATGTTGCTGTACACTGCTGCATTCATCTTTCCCTCAATCCTGACAAGTCTCCCAGTTCCTTCCATGACATTAATGCTGTTACCACCATGCTTCACTGTAGGGATGGTGCCTGGTTTCCTCCAAACATGACACCTGGCATCCTCCAAACATGACACCTGGCATTTATGCCAGAGAGCTCAATCTTTGTCTCATCAGACCAGAGAATTTTGTTTCTCATGGTCTGATGAGACCATGAGAAACCATGGTCTTCAGGTGCCTCTTGGTCACCTCCCTGACTAAGGGCCTTCGCTCAATTAAGACAGGCTGCCAGCACTAAGAAGAGTCCTGGCAGATCTGAACTTCCATTTACAGATGATGGAGGCCACTGTGCTCATTGGGACCTTGAAAACAGCAAAAATGTTTCTGTACTCTTCCCCAGATTTGTGCCTCGAGACAATCCTGTCTCAGAGGTCTACAGCTAATTCCTTTGACTTCAGGCGAGGTGATGGTCTAGTGGTTAATCCTGGTGGATCTGAACTTCTTCCATTTATGGATGATGGAGGCCACTATGCTCATTGGGCCCTTAAAAATAGCAAAAAATGTTTCTGTACCCTTCCCCAGATTTGTGCCTCGAGACAATACTGTCTCTGAGGTCTACAGACAGTTCCTTGGTTTGTGCTCTGCCATGCACTGACAACTGTGGGACCTTATATGTAGACAGGTGTGTGCCTTCCCAAATCATGTCTAATCAACTGCATTTACCCCAAGTGGACTCCAGTTAAGTTGTAGAAACATCTCAAGGATGATCAGTGGAAACAGGATGCACCTAAGCTCAGTTTTGAGTTTCATGGCAAAGGCTGTGAATACTTATGTACTTCTGATTCTTTAGGTTTTTTTTATTTTTAATAAATCTAAAAAAAAAACAAACCAAACAAAAAAAACAACTTTTGTTGACATTGTCATTATGGGGTATTGTGTGTAGAATTTTGAGGGGAAAAAATGAATTTCATCCATTTCGGAATAAGGCTGTGACGTAAGCAAATGTGTAAAAAGTGAAGCGCTGTGAGTACATTCCTGATGCACTGTAAATATACGCTAAATCCCACATACTGTAGCTTTAAGGTCATAGTCTGTATTGGAGTGCTTAGAAGTGTCCATGTCTATTAACAGACCAAAATATAATCATCAGCCTTGGGAAACAGTTTTCTTTATTTGTAAATCATTTTGTCTTAAAGTCTTTTGAATCACCAAAATGGAAGATGACATCCTTATATTGAGGGACCACTTATAACCGTGCATCTGTTACTGACGTACAAATCAAATAATCGTCATTCATTATTTCCCTTGAAAGATGAGTTTGATCTAACTGTGGAATCAAAGAGGAAACTGCATTTCCTGCATTTGATGAAATTGTTCATTTCCCCTCTGTCCCTGCAGAAACAAGTACTTGGTGTTCAATTGAACAAATAATGCCATTTTTCTGCTTGATATCTCTAGGCTTTGAGAAATTTGACCGCAGTGCCTGTGGATCCCATTGATGTAACTGTGACAGCACATATCCCTTTCTTCAAGCTCCAAGTATGTGTTTACTGCAGCAAATATTTGTCTCTAGATTCCTTTAAAAAAAAAACAGCCAACATGCAGTATATCTGCAGTGAAAATGTAGTTGGTCAATTTATTGTTAGTATATTATAAGAAAATTTGAATGTTTGATTGAATATTTTGAATTTTAAAGGTGAATTCTGCAATGGTTGAAATTAGATGTGGGTGATATGACCTAAATTAATGACTGTATTATATTGCAGTACTATTGGTTTTGTACTATATGACCCATCCTGAATTTGCTGTGGTGATCCCAAGTGAAAAAGAGAGAATCAGAAAGAACTTAATAATAATTAGCTTATATGAGCAAGGGTTTAATCTGGACAGTTTTCATTTTCAGGTCTGCTCCTCCAAAGGTAGGAAAACTTTAATCAGAAATTTTTAGTTTTATCTTTCACAAATCCATATCTGTGTTTAACTGGTTTGTATTAAGGCTTAAGCAAGCTGGCACCGGAAAAATACCATATTTCACACAACAGAATCACACATTGGATTATATTTCCATGCTTCTTAAATTGAAAATCTGAATATAACATCTGTAAGAAACATATTTAACAGGTGTTTTGACTCATGCGGAGGCCAGCAGAACAGGGAAAAACAGCATCAGTGTTGCAGTACTGATCCAAGCTGCATATGTGCTAAAAATGATTATTGATTTCCAAATTAAGATATTTGGTGTAATTTTTTTCGTTATTTCATGGGCATTATTTTTCATTGGCATCATTAAAAATATTTCTGGCCTGGTACGGGTTATCATTGGCCTTGTGTACTACAATGCCAATTCTACAAAAGCTGGGTCGATGTGTAAAATAAATAAAAACAGAATGCAATGATTTACAAATCTCATAAATTCATATTTTATTCTCAGTAGAACAAAAACAACGTCAGATGTTGAAATTGAGACATTGTACCATTTCATGAAAAATATTAGCTCATTTTGAATTTGATGGCAGCAACACATCTCAGAAAAGTTGGGACAGGGGCAACAAAAGGCTAGAAAAGTAAATGGCACAAATCAGGATCATTTGACAACTAATTAGGTTAATTGGCAACAGGGAAGTAACAAACTGGGTATAAATGGAGCATTTCAGAGAGGCAGAGCATCTCAGATGTAAAGATGGGCAGAGGTTCACCAATTTGCACAAACTGCATTTAAAAATGGGGTCACAATTTCAGAAAAATGTTCCTCAATGTAAAATTGTGAAGACACTGAAGATGCCACCAAGTGCCTAATAGCAAACGATTCAGAGAATCAGGAGGTATCTCTGCATGCAAGTGACAAGGCTGAAGGTCAAAACTGGATGCTCATCATCTTCTGGTCCTCAGGTGGCACTGCCTTAAAAACAGGGGTGATTTTCTCCTGGAAATCACTGTATGGGCTCAAGAACACTTACAGATATCACTGTCTGTGAACACAGTTCACTGTGCAATCTACAAATGCAAGTTAAAACTCGTGCAAAGAAGAAGCCATATGTGAACACGATCCAAAAACACTGGCCAAACTCATTTAAAATGATCTGAGGCAAAATGGAAAACTGTTCTGTTGTCAAATGGATCAAAATTTGAAATTCTTGTTGGGAACAATGGGCACCGTGTTTTGTGGACTTAAGAGGACTGGGACCATCCAGCTTGTTATCAGTGGACAGTTCAAAAGCCTGCTTCTCTGATGGTATGGGGTTGCATTAGTGTCTATGACGTGGGCACATCTGTGAAGGCACCATCAATGCTGAAAGGTACACAGAGATTTTAGAGCATCATATGCTCCCATCCAGACAATGTCTTTTTCAGAGAAAGCCTTACATATTTTAGCAAGCTAATACTTAACAACATGCTGCATCCATCACAACACCATGGCTTCGCAGGTGAAGACTCTGGGTGCTGAAATGGCCTGCCTGTAGTCCAGACCTTTCACCAATAGAAAACATTTGGCACATCATAAAATGAAAAATCCAGCAATGAAGGCCCTGGATTGTTGAGCAGTTAGAATCCTGCATCAGACAAGAATGAGACAACATTCCTCTCCTAAATCTCCTCACTTACCACACACAGACAGTGATGAGACCCTGAGCCCACCAAACTGAAGACCCCCCCCCACCGACTACGCCTTGATGTCCTGTCCATGAATATCATAAACCACATTGGTGACAAGGTGCAGCCCTGGCAGAGGCCAACCTCCACCAGCAATCAGTCAGACTTACTGCCGACGACCCGAACACAGTTCTCGCTTTGCGAGTACAGAGATTGGATGGCCCTGATGAGGGACCCCCGCACTCTATACTCCCGCAGCACCTCCCACAGTATATCCCAGGGTACCCGATCAAACGCCTTCTCCAAGTCCACAAAACACATGTAGACTGGAAGGGCATACTCCTAGGCCCCCTCCAGGATCCTTGTGAGAATGAAGAGCTGGTTGGTTGTTGCACAGCCAGGACAGAACACGCATTGTTCCTCTTGAAGCCGAGGTTTGAAGATTGGTTGAACCATCCTTTCCAGTACCCTGGAATAGACTTTGCCAGGGACACTGAGTAGTGTGATGCACCTGTAATTGGCACACACTCTCTGGTCCCCTTTTATAAGTGTGGGGAGGGACCACCACCCCAGTTTTCCACTCCCTTTTGGCACTGTCCCAGATCTCGCAATGTAGAAGAGATGTCTCATCCAAGACCGCTCACCCAGAGCCTTCAGTATTTCAGGACCACCAGGGACACTGATGATGATCCACCATCAGCTTCCACCTCTGCCTCTACTACAGAGGGTGCTCCAGTCTGATGCCGGAGTTCCTCATAGTGTTCCTTCCGGCGCTGGATTACCTCCTCACTTGAGGTCAACAAAGTCCCATCCTTACTGTATACAGCTTGGATGGTTCCCTGTTTTCCTCTCCATAGTTCCCTCACAGTCCCTCACTGACGGGCCCTCCGTCCAGGCTCCAGACGGAGGTCCGGGGTTCCTCCAGGCCAGATCACGTTTCCTCTGTTTTGTTTTTTTGTGGCGTCTTTGTGAAGCATTCTTAGTCTGGCTCCTTACCTGAGATCAGTTTGCCATGGGAGACCCTACCAAGAGCACGAAGGCTCCAGACAGCACAACTCTCAGGTTTATAGGGACACACAATCCACTCCATCAAGATAAGGTGGTGGTTCCCGGAGAGGCATCTTCTTAGCATCATGATAAATATTTGAGCTTCTTGCTACTGTAACTTAGAAGTGATGAAGCTTTTCTGGATGAAGAGCGACATGTTTTTGAGGAACTAAACAAATCTGTTTGACCTGACTCAACCCACTTGAACCATGACATGGATGACTGAGAATTTCCATAGACAATATCCTGAAATGTTTTGTGCACATAACAGCTAAACTGTAGTAACAGTGTCTGACCAGAATTTTGTCTGACTTGTTAGATTAGTGTGTAGACATTGAAGAAAATCAGATGCGATGATCATTAAGATGCAGTGTTGGCATCTGTTGTCTGGGAACCTGTTTTGGCCATCGTTGGGAATGCTCATCTGTCAAATGATTTCATCACAAAGTGTTCTCAGCTGTTAGCTATTTGCTGTTATAACCACACTGTGTTATCATTTTGATGTTAAAGGTTCCCCAGCACTATAAACAAAGGGGCTACCGGCCCATCTCAGCCTGGGAGGCATATGACGCTTTTATTCCCCTTCCACCAGACACGCTGCTTTACACTGCAGTTTCTGTAAGTAAACAGCACCTGGATTGTAATTTAAAATAAAATTGGTGGAATCACTGTTTACTCATTTCATTATGTTTTGATTCATTTTAATTGATGCATCCATTCATCTATACAGGACAGTGAAAATGAAGAAGAGAATGTGGAAACGAGAAATCTTAGCTTCAGCATCCCTGAAGCTCTGCTGAAACCTTTTCCAGCACACCCACTACGAATTTTTGTAAGGCTCTTATTCATCTTTGTTAAAGTTTTTAAACATAAAGAGAACATGAGAGGTTATATTTCAGTGCAGTAATATAACTAGTGTTTCTATATTTATCTCATTTTGTGTTTTAGAACCCAGCACCTGGCCTACGGGCTTACAAACCCACACCTAAATACCTGGAGACTGATTTGGAGTACCACCTCTGCCCTTTGCCCAGGTTAGATCTTGCTTATATTCAAGTCCCTAACCACCAGTACTGAAAAATGAAGCTAACATGGAAGTGGAAAATCTTGCAGTTCCTTGAACTGCCACTTGAGGTTGACTCCAAAAGCAAGTCATTCCCCATAGATACCCATGCCAAAATGACCAACCTTACAGCAGAAATGTAAAAATGGTAAATGGACTGCATGTATATAGCGCTTTCCCATCTGCATCATACGCTCAGTAACAATAATGCCTCACATTCACCCCGATGTCAGGGTGCTGCTGCAAGGAGCTTACTACACACCGGGGGCAACTAGGGGATTAAGTACCTTGCCCAAGAGCCCTTAGTGATTTTTTGTTCAGGGTGGGATTTGAACCAAGGATCCTCTGGTCTCAAACCCAACACTTAACCACTAGACCATCACCTCCCCAGAAATAAACATGTTTACAGCCTGAACCAACAACAACAAAACCCGTTTTGGTCCATAGAGCTTATTTCCCCCTTCATGACAGTTATATGTTGGGTGGGGCAGGGGGGGTGGGGTGGGGTTATAATCCAACAGTTTAGCCTTTTTCATTGAATTATTAGGGGCGTGGTCACTTTGAGTGACACCTATGTGCTAGAGTCAGAGCCCTGCGAGCAATGCTAGCTTCTGTGGAGTGTCCTCCTTTCTGAGCATTTGATTGCATATATCAGAGGTAATATGGCTTCCTGTGTGGTTAATTGTACTGATGGACGATCAAGACATCAGTACTCCAGTATTTCCGCTGAGTGAAATGTTTGTATTATTGAATTTATATCTTAGCACTTTTGGCATCAAGTTAGCACTAATTAGCACTAATTAACTAATGGTGCCATGGTTACTTAGGCAATATGGCAGTCATATCTTTTGACAGCCGCACCTAACCACCACCAAGTCCACAATAATATGCGTTAATGAAGCACCTGAACCAAAGGTAGCCTATTAACTTTACCTTAGCTTTGCTTGTTTGGTAACTGTGAGATGGGGGTGTAATGGAGCTTTATCTGCCCTGCTCAGGTAACACCAGTTTTGCCTGTGCTCCACCTTTTTGCCTGTTGGCTGGGAGTGAGGTGGAGTTAGGCACTGTCAGGATGTGACATTTGGAGCCATTTGAGCTTCAAATCTGTTATTCAGAAAACTTATGGGTGGCATCACAGCAGGTTTGCCTAGTGTGTGTGTATACAGTATGAGTGTACATTAAGCAGATCGTAGTGCATACCTTCAGGTGTATGTTAAATTTGTCCGCAGTGCAGTCATAATAAGTGTAACTTGTTGGTAATCTGCATGAGTGTTTTAATTTGAATTGGAATTATAGTGATTTGCAAAACCAGTTTACACTATTTCAATACAGATAAGGAAAGTGTTTTCTGTATGCAGGTATCCAGTCCCTGAAAATAACACTTGTGGCATCAAGACACAAACCCCAAGCACTCAGAAAAGGTTTCTTGACCACAAGGTAATTTAGCGTCATAGATATCACAATTTATTTCTTTAGTTTTCTGCCCTTTTGTAAAACAACTGCCAGTTTTATATCTGACATCTGTTTGATATTTACTTTTTTCTGTGCATCAGGAGATGATCAAAGGGGTCATGACATGGAAGAATTTTGATTCGATCACCTTGAAGCATCTGTCCAAACAGCCTGCTCTCACCAGCTCCTGGGCCCTGCGGAGGTACGTGAAAACCTCAATATGAAGTTTTGTCCTTGATAGTATCATGTATACAATGATCAGCATTGCAGTCCATGCTTAGCTTTCCAATAAATACATTTAAGGATGTTCCAAAGAGCTTGGTTACACAGAAAAAGAAATGATTTGCCCAAAGTGGAGAGTACAGTCTAAGGTAAGTAGTGGGATTATGGCAACTGCAGCCACCATATGAAAGAATGAAGTAGCTATTGTTTCCAGAGTACAAGTCACTGTTTTTTTTACTAGTTTGGGATGTGCTGTGACTTACAGTTCAGTGCAACTTTTATATTGAAAAATTGCACAAATGCTATTTTTGTAGGACTTTCACAGGAATCAAAGCAGTAAACAAAATAAACTCTAATATAAAAATAATAACTGTCCATAAAAAGTGCACTTCCAACAATGCACAAAAATACAAATTAAAGCACTGATAATGGAGAAAAAGTGCAACATATACTTTGTGCGAGTTATACTCCAGAAAATATAGTAGTCATAACAGCCCCACTGATATCTGACATCCTGGGCCTGTATCTGCAAAGCAACTCATAGCCCTCTCAAAGAGCTCCTAACTTAGCCTAAAATTTCCTGGCAAGCAAAGCCGAAGAGTGAGCCAGCAGGTGTCTGAGAGCAACTCTGAGCAAGAAGGGGACAAAAATCTCTATCTTTGTGAGGAGGTGGGGTTGACCCCATTGCTAGCTATGATGCAGTCGTCTAAGAGCTGTGATTGGTTGTTACAGAAAGGGGAGGAGAAATAAAAAACAAATGCGCTCTGCCCTCCTAGTCATGAATGGACAGTGAAATCAACTGATCATATAAGCTGAACTGCATTAAGACGCGTAATCGTGAGGATAACTTTGTTATGATGATGAAACCCAGCAAAATGAAATGAATTGTAACACAGGTTGTAAATGTTTGAACGTACCTCATTCACATGCTGATTATCTATATATTAAAAGCGTGTGTGCGTGTTTATTTAGTACGGTCATTGTGAGTACATAATATAATTCTAAATATGTTAAAAATACATGGATGACACAAGAAAGTAAAAACATTTATTTCCACTGTGGTCCATTTAAAATCAAATGACGAAATAGATGTAATAATAAAAGAAAATAACAATATTAACAATACAGATAATAATAATAATAATAATAATATTAAAAGATAGTGATCATTTTAACAGTGTGTATATGATAATAAGAACCTAAGCGATTCATAAATACATTAAGACTGTAAATTAACATAGCATAATTACGTAGATCAAGCTAGTAGCGTGTTACTGACCCACTGTCATCCTGCATATGGCAAATATCTCTGCTTCCTCTCTATCTTTTCCACCATCTTCTCTGTTTAAGACACTCTTAAGCTTCTTAAAAGTCCTCCTCCACAGTAGATATTGCTGAGTAAAATTTACTCTGCGGGGATAACATTTGGTCCCAGTCTAAGTAGAGTAAAATACACTCTGTTATAGAGTAAAATCAGCTGTACCGTCTTGTCAAATCAAGTGTTTCTACTCCAGTAAGAGTTGATTTTACACTGTGATATAGTTGATTTAACAGTGTGATAGAATATATTTAACTCTAATTGGACTGGAACCAAATGTTATCCTAGCAGAGTAAATTTTACTCTGCAAAATTTACTGTGTGTGTGTGTGTTTACCAGTTTGGCACCTTAGGAGCGCTCTTATGGTCTAAGGTGCTTTGTGGACAACTTTCATCTTACCAAAGGGAAAATTCTAAGAAATGTCTTTTTCTGAGAATAACGTCGCTAGGAGCTATTTTTAGCCTTAAGCTGCTTTGTGGATACAGGCCCTGGCTCTGAAAATTACTTCCTGACATTTTCTTTGTGTCTTTAAATAAAAGCAAAACTATGTTGACCAAATACCATCAAATATGATGTCACTTAAGTGTTCTTTCTTATGTGACTCCTTGAATATATCCAATAGCTCTTGGTACTTACTGCAGGTCCACACATTTTTTAACCTTTTCCAATCTTCCAATTTTGTCCCCCAAATAAGATTAGGGCCCCTTCACACATAGTACAAATGTGGCTGAATTGCGCACGAAGCAGGAATCATATGCAATACATGTAAAATTGGAGCTGCCTCTAACACCACGTACACCTGTTGCTACAACTATTTGCACAGAGAGTGCCCTGTGAGAGCCCATTCGATCCCTCTTGCGGCAGGTGTCGGCCAAATTCCAGGTGACACACCCAAACATCTAACACCGCTCGCTTGACACTTAGAAAATGTGTGGCCATTCGCACTGTTGGCACAAAAACAGTCAGCAGATGATCACTGTCGAGCTGGATGTGAAATTTGTCTAAGTGCTTCCATGAGTGTGGCGTTGCAAAACAGCATGTGACATGCGTGTGAATCGCACGTGTTGTGCAGCGAGGAATCTGAATGTTATGTCACCCACGTGAGGTCTGTTCCACATGACGCGGTGTCTGTCCTGCGGTGCGCCGTCCACAGGACACGCGTGTTGGGGCAGACACGCGCATGGGGCCAGCTGGACACACCAGGCCAGTAGATGTGGACATAAGAGCGAACTGCTCCATTCATGAGCTGTTTCGCCGTGATTTCCCCTGATTTGTACTTATCTGTACTAGGTGCGAAGGGGCCCTAAGGAAAGCAAAAATTCTAACTGACAGCAACCACCAAGAAGTTGAAAGAGCGAGAACTTCCCATGCTTAAATCAGAATTATCTCCAGTTGAATGATGAGAATCTCAAAGTTGTTTACAGAAGAAAAAGTGGTCAATGATTGTTGATAAAATTAACAACTGAATTGGGTCATATTTTAAGTGTTATTCTGGTGATTTGTTTTGATTTCATTTGTTGATTCTAATTTCATTTATGTTTTGTGTATGCATCTCTCTCAAAATGCAATAAGCTTGTCCCCAAAATCTAATCACTA
This sequence comes from Thalassophryne amazonica, assembly GCF_902500255.1. Taxonomy (NCBI): domain Eukaryota; kingdom Metazoa; phylum Chordata; class Actinopteri; order Batrachoidiformes; family Batrachoididae; genus Thalassophryne; species Thalassophryne amazonica. Next base: position 147,873,163 of record NC_047103.1, on the reverse strand, counting down.
GTTCCACGTCTCAGCAGTACCTCAATAAAAAAGTCATTAAGTCATTTTAGCAAAAAAATCATTTTATATTTTTTCACATTATAGCATCACAAACTACCTTTCAAAAAAAACAAAATGAAAAATTGGAGACATTTTTTATATTCCTGCACAGATGTACCTTCTTCTCGTTTTTCAGTAAATTATTTATTTGGTTTAAAAAATAATTAAAACCTAATTCATTTTATATACCCACTTACTCCAGTCAAGGGTCACAGGGGGGCTGGATCCAGATCCGGATCTGGATTTTGGATCAAGTTTCACTTATATAGGCTTTGAAGGATTATGTCAAAACTACTTAACCGATTCTCACCAAATTTGCACCACATATAGATATTAGGGCTTGGAAGACTCCACTGATCCGGTGTCACTGACTGAACAGTCCCCCTAAAAATCGGTCCCCCCTGATGACGCATTCACAGATTAACACTTCGTTTCTGCTTCAAACTGCACTCCAGTCATCATCTATCTCAGCGACAGATATCTGAAGCTTTTGTACAACAATCATTTCCATATAAATTCAGCATTGGCTAAACAAGCTGCTAGCTGATGCGTTCACTGCATGTCGGTCATTTCAAAGTGTCTCGGAATTTCATGGAGTTTCTGCTTAAAACTGCCTCGTTTCTGCTTAAAACTGACTTTAGAATGATTTAAGAGGCTTTACCTTTATCGGCTGATGGTTAATAATCCCATTAATCCATTTGATTGCTTCTGTGGTCCGAAATGAGGCATGCGCAGATGCAAAAGGCGGACTGATTTTTAGGGGCGGTCTGCGACACCGGATCCGGAATAACAGATCAATAAGCTCTGATTGCTCTTGTTAAAATATAAAATTAGAGTTGGTGACGGTTGAAGCTTGATTTGACATAGTCATTCTTTCTTTTTTAAAAGTATGACATTGTTGCAGTTATATTTCAAAAGGGAAATGCATTCCATGGCTAATGAATTTGGCCACATGAAGGAAAGGATTCTTCTAAGCACTTTAAACTCCTTACTTGACTTCATGTACAGTGAGTTTAAGGAACCACTGTCCACCTGACGTGCATCTCAGGAAGCTTCCTCCTTACATTTATATTGCATAATTATCCACTGAGGCAAAGTATTCTCTTTGTGCCCGCCAGCACAGATCTGCAGGATACCTTTAGATTTGTTCTTTTTCACATGAGGTTAGATCTTGCTGCCTCCATGCTCAGTGCAGTTAATGTCCTGTCACTGCCTCTGCAGTTACACATCCACTATGTCTCTAGCCAATAATATGAACTATAAACGATGTGAATTAGGTCAGCTGTAAAGGAAATGAGTCTAAACTCAACAGTAACAAAGGAGAGAGCAGTATGTGTGAAAGACTAAAATGATTTATGTCTTAACTACCGACAAATACCTGTTTTCAAGACTTAATTATTCTCATGTGAGATCCACATGTGACTTTCAGCAGTTCAGGCTTGTTGAAAAATTTTGTGCTGTGATTAGCATTTCCATTATTATTTCCAGTGTTACATCATAACTTGTATTTCGTGGTGTTACATGGAGGTTATTACAGGCAGCGACGCACACTAACATGGCCGCACCATGCACACACACGCAACACTCATTTTGATTTGACGCCACAGATGTAATGGCATACTCACATCACCAAATATTGCAGTAGATCTACTGGACTTTCATAAAGAATTTTGTGTGAGAGGAGATTGATGTCACCATTGCTGAAATCCTGAATATGAATAGCCAAATAAATAAATAAATTCGACACCTAGAATGTTGGAACCTTCCAACTTGCACAGATGAAGGGGTCCAGATCAAACCCATGGAGCACAGAGTAACCACCAAGAGAACATATTGTATAGTGCTCAAAATGCTATTGCGTGGATACAAGCTGAATAATTAAATAATTTTAACAGTGCAAATGGTATTCATTCCTACATAAGGGAAAAGCCTGGGCTGTCACGTTGACTTACATACTCGTATCTCTCTGAGCAAACAAAAACTGTTTGCTGTTTTCCACATAAACACATATAATGTCTGTCTCAGCTTCACATGCTTTACATGACAGTGCAGAGAGGAGATGCTTGTGTGCACAAATTAATCAACCATGAGAATTAATTAATCAGATTAAACACTGGTGCTGTGCGTTGCTGCATCACCATATCACAGAACTGTCTTGGGTCCTAGATGGCGACCACCCAGGCAGGCAATTAAACAATTCAACAAAATATTGTATCTCACACAGTAGCATTTTGTGTTTTCTCCATGTAATCTGGAGTTGCGTCAGGAAGTATCTGGTGTAAAGCCTGCGCCAAATCAATATCTAGATCCACCTCAGATTTGCTGTGGCAACCCCGAGTGCAAAACAAGGGAGCAGCTGAAGGGACTTACTTACACAGTAGCATTTTGAGTGCTCAGTGCAGTCAAGCATGCCCCCCCCATACACACACATTATATATATATATATATATATATATATATATATATATATATATATATATATATATATATATATATATATATATATATATATATATATATATATAATATATATATATATATATATATAATATAAAATATGTGTGTGTACACAGCACATCCAGAAAGTATTCACAGCGCATCATTTTTTTCCACATTTCATGTTACAGCCTTATTTCAGTTTTTTTTTTTCTGTAAAATTCTACACACAATACTCCATAATGACAATATTAATTTTTTTTTCAGATTTTTGAAAATTTATAATATATATATACTTGTATATACACGAGGTCTGTTAGAAAAGTATCGGACCTTTTTATTTTTTGCAAAAACCTGATGGATTTGAATCACGTGTGCTTGCATGAGCCAACCTTGAACCTTCGTGCGCATGCGTGAACTTTTTCACGCCTGTCGATTGTGTCATTTGCTGGTAAGCAGCCTTTGTGTGAGGATGTGTTGCGCTCTCGGCGGATTTTCATTGCAAGGAAAATGGCGGAACGACTGGAGCAGCGCGACATCAAATTTTGCCAGAAACTGAGCGACAGCCAGGTGGAAACCATTTGGAAGATTCAGACGGCGTTGGAGTCCAGCATGTCCTGTGAGACTTCAACACGGAGGTGCTTTTGCTCTTCTGTCAGCTTCGGCACCAATTTCACCGCCACTCTTTTCATGGCCAAATCTTCTGTCACAGTGGAATGTTCCAAAAAAAGTCCGCGATTTCTCTGGATAGTCACACGGCGGTCCCGCATCACCACAGTGTTCACTTTGGAAATGATCTGGTCATTTCAGCATGTTGATGGCTGACCGGAGCGTGGCTCGCTCTCCACCATTGTGCGGACGTCTTTAAACCGGTTGTACCGCTCCTTAATCTGTGTGACGCCCATAGCATCATCACCGAAAGCCGTCTGAATCTTCCGAATGGTTTCCACCTGGCTGTCGCCCAGTTTCTGGCAAAATTTGATGTGGCGCTGCTCCAGTCCTTCCGCCGTTTTCCTTGCAGTGAAAATCCGGCGAGAGCGCAACGCATGTCCTCACACAAAGGCTGCTTACCAGCAAATGACGCAATCGACAGGCGTGAAAAATTTCATGCATGTGCACGAAGGTTCAAGGTTGGAGATATATATATATATATATCCACTTTATCCGAAGTCGGGTCGTGGGGGCAGCAGCTCAAGCAAAGCCGCCCAGACCTCCCGATCCACACACACCTCCCCCAGCTCCTCCGGGGGAACCCCAAGGCGTTCCCAAGCCAGCCGAGAGATGTAATCCTTCCAGTGTGTCCTGGGTCTTCCCCGGGGCCTCCTCCCAATGGGACGTGCCCGGAACACCTCTCCAGCGAGGCGTCCAGGGGGCATCCGAAAAAGATGCCCGAGCCACCTCAACTGACTCCTTTCGATGTGGAGGAGCAGCAGCTCGACTCCGAGCTCCTCCCGAGCTTTATATATATATATATATATATATATATATATATATATAAAAACCTAAGAAATCACATGTACATAAATATTCACAGCCTTTGCCATGAAGCTCAAAACTGAGCTCAGGTGCATCCTGTTTCCATTGGTTATCTGTGAGATGTTTGTGCAACTTAATTGGAGTCCACATGGGGTAAATTCAGTTGATTGGTGTAATGAATGTAGCCACAGACATATCTCAAAAGTGGCCTTAATTTGTTGTTTGTGTTGTGGTCAAGTTGAAGACAGATGTTTAATCAATTGTATCCAGAAGTTATGACTTTCAGATTAAACACAGAATAATATTGATCATAAAATGATCAAGTTCCTGCGGTATGCAGGTGGTGCCCCTTTTCAGGTTTTTAATTAAATTTCAGATTTAATTAAATATTGTTTTAACTTATATCCGATACATTGGACATGATTTGGAAAGACACACACCTGTCAACATATAAGGTCCCACAGTCCAGGTGCTCCGGCTTCCTCGTACATTCAAAGACATGCAGGTTAGGTGAAATGGAAACTTTAAATTGTCTGTAGGTGTGCGTGTGGGTGTGAATGTGTTTCTATGTCTATATGTGTAGCCTGGCATCCTGTCCAGGGTGTACCCCACCTCACGCCCTGTGACTGCTGGGATGGGCTCCAGCCCCCTGTGACCCTTAATTGGAGTAATCGTTACGATGAGTTAGTGAGTAAGTTTCTACCACTCTTGAGCTCTGCATCAACTGCAGATGTGAAATCTGGTTGTTTAGCTCCCAGGCCCTCCTCCTCAGCTGCATGGAGTGGACTTAAGGCTAATCACCATAATTTATTCTTCAGTACGTTTCTGCGTTACATTGAAATAGTTATGATGCAGCAGTGCGGCATTGTATCATTGTGTCATGTATGATCAGCTGAAGGCCACTGTTGGTTCTGCAGACATACTGAAAAACATCAGCTTATGTAACTACTTTATACTGAGTTTACATAGGAAAGCTAAAGTACCCATTTTTGATGCAGTAATATTTACACTGCTTCATAATGCAGACGCTTTAAATTTTCCCATCGTGGCTCTTTGTGCACTCTCACAGTGTGACTGTTCCTATGTTGTAGGTCGCATCACGTTTTTTCTTTCATCTCGCCATTTCAGAAATTCTGTTCAGCAGACGAGACAGCCTTCAAAAACCAGACATTGTAGGCGTCTGTTTTATTTCTGCTCAGCCGTAATGTGTCTGTCAGCACGATTAACTTTTACTCAAGAACACTTTTGTTATTCCTGCTCCAACTGAGATTTTAAACAGTCCCGAGCAGTCCTTCCTTCAAAGTGAGATGGAGAAGATTTCTGACCTTTATCTCCATGTGGTAACATTTGCTTTTGTACTTCAGGATGAAAACCATGTGCACGTGTGTCTCCTGTAGGTCTGTTGACTACAACACAGAGATACTTCCACTCACCGCTCCTCCTCTTCCTCTTAGTGGTTTTCCGGATGACCTGGTAATGCTAATGGACAAAACGTAAGTCCATACAACACTGTTGACACTGCTGTCCTTGCTGGAAGCTTTTAGTAAAGTCTCTGCTGTCACGCTTGTGTGTGTGTGTGTGTGTGTGTGTGTGTGTGTGTGTGTGTATGTGTGTGTGTATGTGTGTGTGTGTGTGTGTGTGTGTGTGTTCGTTCGTGTTCATGTGTAGATCTGAAGAATCAGGAATCCAGCTGACACCAGAGATGATCAAAGCTGAGTTTTTGAGTCCAGAAGTTCCTTTCTCTACCAATAACCTCATGTCAGGAGTGACAGACAGGTGAGACGACAGCAGACAGTTTTTATTCATCACTAGCTTGGTGACTCTGTCATATTTTTGAATATACATGTATGATAAAGATGCAGTTTGGGAAGATCTGGTAGTGGCTCAAGAAACAATTACCTCCTGTTACAACATTCCCCGGTCTCATTTATGAGCTTCACTGCACCACAATGGACATATTCATTGTCCATGATACCTGTTTCGTCAGGTGTTCACAGTCAAGTTTAGGATGATAGCTTAGGGCAAAACATTTGCATATGTTCTCCTCATCGTCTGTCTTTGTTTGACCACTTCTTCCTTCCTTTCCTGTTCAGATGGCCACTTTATTGTCTGTATTTGCACTACGTAAACTGTCATCTGGTTTACTGCTTGGAGTTATTTTCTTTCTCCTTGCCATATTGCAAACCTTGAAATGAAGGAAATGTTTTGCAATAAGAAAACATATACCTCATTAAAAATGTATGATTTTACACATAATAGTATTATTTTCAGCTGTCCCTCCATGCAACACTTTCTCTGTTTGAAAATAATTTTTTTAGCTTTATCTTGGTGAAACCACTACAAACAACTTATTATGTCCTCATCTATGTGGATTTGTTGCCATCTCTATGGCAACAGCCTCATTTTGAGGGGAGACAAAGGAGGAGTTTCGCAAAGTTTTGGTGTTGTGCCTCCACAATTTGTGTTGAATTTTGAAAGTGCTGAGAATTGTACACACAAACTACGGAAGGTTCTTTATTTCTCAAGTTTTCTGGCTGAAATATCATTTAATGTGGAGAAAATTATTAAATTTTAGTGCAAATTTTGGGGTATCTAGTGTGTAGATGCTGAGTAAATAGTGATCATCAGTAGCTGTAGATCATCTGATACTAGATCAGTAACCGATGTTGCCTGACAATGCAAGTGAGCCTCCTTATCTTAGTCTCTGAAGTGACCTTTCATTTAACACAAAGTCATTCCAGTGGTACCCAGTTCACACAAATGTACTATAAATAACACTCCAGCATGCTAATTCAACCTATTTTTCAACAAGATCAGGTTTAAAGCTAATGTGCATGATTTAGTGTCATCCAGTGGTGAAGATGCAGATTGCATTGTGCCATAGTCAATCAGGAGTTTGTTTCACTGGACATTTTTCTTCTTTGGTGATGGGGACTCGCTTGCCTTCTCTTGTGATAAGTAACATGTATGATTCTCCATTTCACAAAAATGATGGTTCTCCAACTTAGTAGTCTCCACTAGAGGGCTGCATTGGGATTGGGTCCCATGGGACCCAAAGCAAATCTTGCGGGAGCGGGCGGTCAGAGCTTCGCTGCGGGTGGCTAAAAATAAACACTGCAGGAACAGAAGCAACAAGATGACTCAGTCAACAAAGGAGAATAGTGTAAAGTATAAAGTATGCATGTTCACATGCTACTTTCATCTTAGATCATTTAACAGGAGCAGAGGATGTTACAGGAGGGAACAGACACAGCACAGCGAGTCTGTGTCTGCCTGTGTCATAGTGCAGTGAGTTACTGAACTGTCACATGAAACTGTCTTTAAACTGAAAACAAACCAAATACTAACGCTATTCCTGATCAGTGCATCAAAAGACATACAGGCCAGGGATATAACAAAACAAACAATCTCATGAATTTCTTTAGTAATATCAGTTATCAAGTTGTTCACCAATGAATATGGCTTTATACACCCTGAAGAAAACTTCGGCCTCAGGGTGTATGGTTTTCTTCAGGGTGTATAAAGCCATATTCATTGGTAAAACAACTTGATAATGATTTTATCATATACCTATAAATGATAAATGCACACAGAACACAATGCGCATGCTCTCCCTTCGCTCACTGCCTCCGGGGGTACGGATGCGGGACCCACAAAGAATCCAAGTCATGACCACGGAGCTCTGCGGCTGCGGTTACCGAGACCATGCAGCGGGCACTACGCATCAAAACAGCGAGCATATTCTCTGGACCTGTTGCTGCATGCAGCTCGGCACAGCAGACAGGGGGGTGGTGTGAGTGGCCCGCTGCGGCGCTTACTGAGCCCGCAGACTCAGTAAGCGCATTGGAGGCATTGAGAGCAATCGCAGTGATGCCGACCGGTGTCACGTACAATTCTTTCCGCTGTACAATTCTTTCCGCCGTACAATTCTTTCCACCTCGCTTAGGAAACAGCGCTTGGAACCTGAGGTGGATGGATGATGGAAGAAGCAAAACAGCTTCCCAATTTACGTTGATATTTTGATGAATTTTTGATTATTTCTTTATTTACAGCAGCTTCATTAAACAAATGTACTCGAATGATTATCAGCATGACGGCGAGCTTACAGGCTAACCTTCGCTAACACTAGAAGACAGTTGCCAGTTATGGCTTCTGAAACAAGGGAGAAAAAAGAAACAGCACCGTTCAGCTGAAGCATTAGTGGACGTACGTGACACCGGTGGGAAATACACACGTGGAACAAGAGGTGACGCTCTTAACAGACAAAATATTTTGTTTCAGAAGCCATAACTGGCAACTGTCTTCTAGTGTTAGCAGAGGTTAGCCTGTAAGCTCGCCATCATGCTGATAATCATTCGAGTACATTTGTTTAATGAAGCTGCTGTAAATTAAGAGATTCATCAAAATATCTACATAAATTGCAAAGGTGTTTTGCTTCTTTCATCATCCATCCACCTCAAGTTCCAAGTGCTGTTTTCTAAGCGAGGAAGAAAAAATTGTACGTGACACCTGACTGGCTGATTACTCGGGTGGTATGAAAAATATTACCCGTCCACGAAAAGGGTGTATTGCTATTTATTCTTTAGTGTTTTATCCAATCATATCGGCGTATCATTTATAGGTATATGATAATAGCCTAAATGACGTGTTTTCTCCAGCAGGACAGAAGAATACACAAAATCAGTACATCTCTATTATTGTTCCCTTAGCGTTTCATGGGTGGATGCGGGACTGGACACACACGTTGCAGGTGCGGGTGGGAATGGTGAGAATTTCAGCAGGAATGAGATGAAGAATATAGTCCCACGCAGGGCTGTAGTCTCCACAAGCAAACAATAAACAGTGTATTGTTAGCATGATATCTCAAGAACCAATTGACCATTTTCATTAATGTAGCATAAGGGTGTACTTGGGTGATCTTCCAATGCCAGTCGGTTATGGTGACCTTGGGGTCAATTTCAAGGTCACAGCGAGATATTGAAGATATTGTCATTGCCACTATTGCTAGTGCGACATCTCAAGAGCCAGTTAACCAATTTCATTAATGTAGCATAAGGGTGTACTTGGGTGATCTCCCACTGCCAGTCGGGTATGGTGACCTTGGGGTCAATTTCAAGGTCACAACGAGATGTTCAAAATATATTGCCATTGCCACCCTTGTTAGCGTGATATCTCAAGAACTAGTTGACCAATTTCATTCATATTTAGCATAAGGGTGTACTTGGGTGATCCTCCAATACTTCGTATTACTTCTTTGTGGGGACCAGGGGAATATGTCATCTCCTGATGACTCTTGTTTATTCAGTCTTCCAGTCGTATTGCAAAATATGAAAGATGGAGTAGGTATACCTCATTTGGTCTACTGTATCAACGTGGCAGGGCAACATGCCAACCTCCATAAGGGAGCTCACTCCCTTATATACAAAGGACTCATTACAAGCTTATTAAAAGAGATCAATTCATTGTAGGTGGTTACGAATACTATATTTATTTATGCTAATAAACAGCCCTAAATCCTACACACTGTAGCTTTATTTACTATATTTTAACAATCACTTTGTAGTTTGTTTTCCAGTTGAACACAGTAAAAACTTCCCTCAGCAAAGCACCTTTGAAATATTTGGCACCAGTGGTTACATATTATCGATAGTGCCTTGAACCAGGAATAAACATGCACTTTTGTTTTAAAAACGGAAGTCTTCAAGATAAACTAAACATGAAGTTAATGAATAGGGGTGCACTCGAACTTCATTCCAAAATAGACAAAGAGAAAAAAGCTTCCTGGGAGCTAAATCACACTGGTTGATGCTTCTTTTAAACTGCTGTCAAAACTAAAATACATTATCCTGGATTATATAATTCATTACCCATTTGATCAGGCTTGTGTTGATTTGAACTGTCAGCCCTGTCCAAATTCATTGCCATTTTTTCCTGGCAATATCACATCAATTCATTGTGCACGTCATTGTGTTATCATGCCTAATGTATGCTGTGCTTTGTGATGTTTGTTACAGCTCATAAATAAGTCATTTCAAATGTTTCTCCGAAGACACTGAATGAAACATCGTTCTGCAAATAAAATAATCAAAATGATCATATCCTAATGAACTGAATATATCATCAGTCATTTAGTGAAGAAATAACAGAGGGATTTCATTTTATGACTAACTACTGATTTCTTACATTTTCAATTTCTTGTTTTCGACCCTTTTAACACAGATTTTGACATCATTTTCTTGTGCAGTGAAGGTTATGTGATCAGTGATATTTGGATATGGATTTCAATGAATCTGCATTTATTCATTCATTAATTTTCTGTACCCGCTTACTCTATTTAATAGGGATGTGAATCGTTCAACAACTCAATTCAATTCCGATTCTTGGGGTGACGATTCGATTCAGAATCGATTTTCGATTCAAAGAGATCTGAGAAATAGTTATATTACTTAAAAAATGTTTATGTTTAAGAAAATGCAGCTTTAAAAGGTTAATCAAGTGATTCTAGATGTAAATTTACTTATCTGCTTTGCTCGTTCGGAGTTGGTTGGCAGTTTAGCTCCGGGTGATAGCGTAGCATGTGGGCTTGCGGATTTGAAGTGTTTCCGAAGTACTTGACTTTCATTTTGCAGATTCTGCACACTACATAAGTCATGTCAAGCTCCTTCTTACGCAGCAAATAATAAAATCCAAAATGCGCCCAAACATTTGCCTTCAGCAAAGACGGTGCTGGCTGAATTAGCTCTTCGTCCGCCATGCTAAGCTACAGCCACTAAACTCTGCAGCGCACGAGTGTTTGAAACATGCCGGACCACCCACCCCACCCCACCCACCCCTCGCGGGGACGCTGTAGTACGGAAGCCGTTGCCTGACAAACAGTACACGCACCGAGTAAGCAAGATTGTGTTTAAAAAATGCTTTTAAGAAATCGATTCTTGGACATTTTGGATCGATTCAGAATCGTAATAAATAAGAATCGCGATTCGGACGTGAATCAATTTTTTCCGACACCCCTACTATTTAAGGATCATGGGGGGTCTGGAGCCTATCCCAACAGTTATAGGGCGAGAGGCGTGGTATACCCTGGACAGGAAGCCAGTCTATTGCATGGCTGCATGGAGACAAACTCATTCATCCCTACTGTCAATTTAAAGCTTAACTTGCATGTCACTGGAAGTGGGAGGAAGTTGGAACAGCTGGAGTTAACCCATGCAAACAATTCAAGGACATGCACAAGCCACACAGGAAGGACCACATGGGAAGCAATCCTACAACCTTTTTGCTGTGATGAAACACTGCTAACCACCTTGCCGCCCTAATTTGCATTTATATTGCACAAAACCACAATCTGTGTGAGGCAACTTTACATAGTTCATAACATTAGATAATCTCTGTCCATGAAAGACCAATGCCAATCAGGGATTAGACCAGGGATGGCAAAATACTATTTTTTTTCATGTCCAATACAATACAGATACTGTAAACTTCAGTATCTGCCAATGCCTTTGACACTCCAATATCATTTTTACTGTCTTAAAACAATACATCTGTCTGTCTACTTTGCTAAAGTAGCCATTGACTGTGAAACAAATATTCTACCCCACTAAGGGAAAGTGGGCAAAGCCCACAACATGGCTCAAATATGCAATCAAAGACTCAGATCAGATTTTTATTTTTTTTAATTTCCAATATCCAGTCCAGGACAGCATGTTGGCTTCCTGGTTAACACTGTTGCTTCACAGCAAGAAGGACATGGGATCGTTTCCCACCTGAGCCCTTTCTGTGTGGAGTTTGCATGTTCCCCCCATGTTTGGATGCATTTTTTCTGGATACTCCGGTTTCTTCCCACATCCAAAGACATGCAGGTTAGGTGCACTAGAATCTTTAAATTGACCCTGGGTGTGAATGTATTTGTCTGCCTGTGTATTCCTGCAGTAGACTGGCATCCTGTCCGGGGTGTACCCCACCTCAGGCCCTATGACTGGTGGGATAGGCTCCAGCCCCCCTGTGAGCCTTAACTGGAATAAGCAGGTATACAGCTCCAATTCCAATGAAGTTGGGACATTTTTTTGAGCACTTATCAACTTTTGTAGTCTTTTGTTGCCCGTGTCCTAGCTTTTTTTAAATGTGTTGCAGGCATCCATTTCAAAATGAGCAGATATTTGCACAAGAACAAAAAAGTATCAGTGTGAACATTAAATATCTTGTCTTTGAGGTGTTTTCAATTGAATATAGATTGAAGAGGATTTGCGAATCATTGTATTCTGTTTTTATTTACATTTCACACAATGTCCCAACGTCATTGGATTTGGGGTTGTAGAAAATGAATGAATGAATAGCCAATACAGTAATTTTGGTTAATGTCATTATGATACCAGTCCAAAATATGGGATCAGCACACCCCTAGCTTAGCCCTACCAAACACCCCCCGCCTCAAACTGTGGTAACTCACAAGCAAATATACATCAGAATTTGCAGTCTTGCTCGAGGGTAAATGTGATTAATTAAGTGATTAGAATTTCTTGTATCTGTGGTGAATCAGTCATGATATTTTCATGTATTGGTTGCTGTTGTCTGTGAAGTTGTCACACTCAGGGCGTATGTTTCCATGGTGCCACCTGGTACAACATGAGTGCTTTGTTGCTAAAAATATCCAAAAAGCATTGAGGTGATTCATCCTAAACACTGTTTTCAGGTCTCCAAGAAATGACCTGTGCGTCCTGTAAACAGAGTAGCATTCTAGCTTGTCACACCCCTTTTGCTTCTGGAAAGGGAAATTACATTTAAAATGAAATGATTCAACATTGATGATGTTTAATGTGTCGTGATTTTGAAGTAAAATGTGATTTTCTAACACTGTAGTCCTTTGATTCTTTGTTGCATTGCCACTTAATGCCTATTTTATGTGTGTGTTACCTTAAATTACTTTTGGCAGGTGTCAGAGGGAGCGTGAGGTAGAGGGGACCTACATGCCCGAGTTCAACCAGATGGGGAAAAGAGTAATGAGCCGGCTGAAGCAACTGGGACTAAGTGACACAACTTTCCATTCAGCAGGAGAATACCAATAGGCAACACACGCACATGCACACAACCACAGCTAAACAAGATGACCAGTGACTTTCTCACCCATCTACGAGCCTCACGCCAACTCAGAAATACAGTTAAGCCCCTCCTCCTAAAGAGCCTGAAAATTCATTATCCCTCCACCCACACATCTGGGTGCAATCACATCTGTATTCTAATAAGCTACATTACATTACAGCTGCATCTACTTAAAAAAAATCAGTTCATTTCAGTATACAGCGTCAGTCTTGCTGTGTGTTACATTTGTGACAGTCTGCTGTGAGACCACTTTTTGCATTCCGGTGTGTTTTCACATAAAAGCTTTTCCTTGCTTTCCATGATATGATTAACGATTTGTCGGCACTCTCCAGACTGCAGTTCAGATGAGGTGACCGCATGTCAACACGCTGCGATGGAGTCACGTGTGTGTCTGATTACACCCCTAGATGGCGCCCCATCGCTGCGCGGGCTGCTATTTGTCCTTCATGATGGAGCATTTTAAAAATAAAAAAAATACAGCAATCTTTTGCACCCTCTTTTTTGCATCATGTTTACAGGCTTGTGCACACTCTGTACAGTAGTCAGGCACATGCACAGTTTTAATGAAAGAGGTCACATTGCTTAGATGTGGGGTTGGACCCACAGGGGATTTCAAAACCCGTAAACATAGTGGGAAAACATTGACATGACAGTGGAGAGTAATCTTCGGAAAAACAGGTTAAGGAGTGAAAAAAAAATAGACTTTTTTTTTAATTTACTGACATTTATTTAAATGTGTTTTTATTCTCTTGTACAGGTTGAGAATTGGTATATACATGTACTTCAAAAGAGTCATGGAAATCGACATTAATTCCAAAAACCATATAAATCCATATAAAAAGGAATGCTAATCTTAAAAAAAAAAAAAAGGTTAAATTTAAATCTATAGTCCTTGGTTTATGTACTATAGACAATGAAAGTACATGCTAGTGCACATACACACCTTTAAATATAAAATGTATAATTTGACATAGATGCACAGTGGGCGCTCTATGCAGAAGAAAGTTGGGAGCTATTGGTCTAGAGCAGTGGCGGGCACACTTCCGATAATCCGATAACAGATAATTATCGAAGATTCCGATGAATTGTCCTCCAATAACGTTTAGACCGATAACGCAGTAAACCCAGCTGAACAACAGCAAACATTTTTAAAATTTAAAAACAGTTGAGACCTACCTGTTAAAAGTTTCCTAACAGATGTATATAGTTCTACTCTCTGCAAACAGTAGAGAGATACTTCCAGGAAAAACCACTCTACCTCTGCAGGCGAAGGAGAACTAGTCACCAAAAAAAAAAAAAAAATCATTTCCTTTAACACCATACTGATATGCTGGCAATATCACCCAAGTCATCCAGAAGCATACATTTTTAACTTATGGTTCAAATTTAACAAAACTAATTTTGGACAAGTTATTTAAAATTACTGTCATGTCTGAAGTTTTATGAAGTGAAAATATCAGATATGTTTTAGTTTTAAAATAATGTGCTAATTTTTAAGGTTTTGTGAGCACATGCTGAGCCCAGCAGTGCATTATGGGTAGGACAGGGTGTTCGCGACAGGACAAATGCATTTCAGACACTGTTCAGGCTCCACGGACAGCAGCATTAAACTCTAGTGCCTAAAACTCTTGTGAATATATTCTCTGGGTTTATAGACGTTATTGTATTTGCATTTGTTAAATTCCACGCATCTTAAATGTAGCATACGGATTATCTGGGATTTTGTTTTGGAAAGATTTCAAGGCATCTACTGTCATCTACTGGCCGGTGGTGTTCATGGCAGTATTTTTTTTTTTTTCTTCAAGACAGCTCTGCGGTGTTTGCACAGGCACAGTGTGAGCGGTTGGACACTTGTAGCTCTGCAGCAGCAGGATACCCTCACGACGGCCGACCAGAATGATATCAAACAGGTTTGATTTTCATTCGACCATACGATTGGCGATCAGGAGGTGGTCGTCAGATGTTAAACGCAGCTTGTTACTCCATGTACACTACACAATGCAGGACGCTCGATTAACCTGAAACTCGGTCCAAAAAATTCTCTTGCACAGTGTAAAGCCAACATTTATGTGTCAACAATATAGACAACATCATAAAACGTGCGCACGTTCTCTCCACATGTAAAACATTTTGCGATGACACTTCCAGGGCTCCTTAAAAATGCCTGTTTTTACAAATAAAAAATGGAATATTTTAAAAAAGCACATTTATCTCAATTATCTGTAAACACCAACACACGACACACGTCACATTAACGTCTTGGTTTACATAATGAATGCTTGAACCAATCAGTGTTTAGCAGAGGCACATTTTACCCAGAATCCTTTGCGATCTGTCTGTGTGTTACAAAACCTCAGAATTAGTGCATTATTCAACATTAAAAGATATGTGTTATTTTTAACTTTGTACAAATGACAGAATTGACATTAATGGCATTATTCTATCAGTATTCATACAAAACCATAAGTCAGGATGCCTTTATTTTTCAAGACCTCTGCCTGACCGGAGCATTGTGGTTGGTAGAGATTTGGCTTTGTGACTGCTCTCAGGGTGCTTTAGTGCTTTAGTGCTGTAGCTGTGTAGCTTCCAGCAGGGGGCAGCATGCTCAAACATAGAAATGCTGACTCATTGTTTGAGTCTTTTATCTCTAAGGCACACCTGTGCACTAATCATGGTGTCTAATCAGCATCTTGGTATGGCACACCTGTGAGGTGGGATGGATTATCTCAGCAAAGGAGAAGTGCTCACTATCACAGATTTAGACTGGTTTGTGAACAATATTTGAGGGAAATGGTGATATTGTGTATGTGGAAAAAGTTTTAGATCTTTGAGTTCATCTCATACAAAATGGGAGCAAAACCAAAAGTGTTGCGTTTATATTTTTGTTGAGTGTAGTTGCAAATGTACCAGAGACAACACTGGAATTTATCGGTTATCTGTAACTTCCGATACATTTTTGTGTGGTTTATCGGTTTATCTTTATCAAAGATAACTTTTCAGTTATCTGATTATCTGTTATCGAAGTTAATTTTTTGGTTATCTGTGCCCACCACTGGTGGTGGCTGCTGGTGATTTAGGAGAGTTGTCAACAGTCTCCATGGCAGCCACCTCAACAATACAGTCACGGATTTTGTGGAGAAAACAAAAGAGTCGCAGTCACATATCTAAGTCTTTTGTGAAAGGCAGTGATGCACACGTGCACA
This sequence comes from Thalassophryne amazonica, assembly GCF_902500255.1. NCBI lineage: Eukaryota > Metazoa > Chordata > Actinopteri > Batrachoidiformes > Batrachoididae > Thalassophryne > Thalassophryne amazonica. Next base: position 147,856,910 of record NC_047103.1, on the reverse strand, counting down.
ATGGTGGCAATATTGGCATGTGTCGGCCGTGTATATGTGGCAGAAATTTATGACTGTCTTCCTTTTTGCCATCACTCCTGCAGGAGCTGTCCGTGGTGCTGAACTGTGGCACTTTTTCTCAAAGAGGAAATCCACAACAATACATGCATGTCTTCTACATGTTACAGCCATGTGTATACAACACACGCAGGCACACACCCTGATGCAGCTTTTTCCATGATGCACCCCAACATATTTGTCTCACAGACACGTGTCAAGTCAGGTTTGTTTGACTGGGTGAGCTCTCGGAGCCGTAGCCAGGGCCCACGTCCTGTCTGATTGAACTTTGCATGTTCTTGTTTCTGCATATGTTTCCTCCATGCACTTTGGTTTGCTCTCAGCAACAAAACACTCACAATATAATCCGCTGTTAATCTCCCGACAGGAGTTGGTGCCAGGATTGGCATTTTAGTCATTGTGAAAGCTTTCACCCAGTTAGAAACCACATGAGGATGGAACCAGCGGCAGTGATAAGGGGTCATCCCCACAGGGGAGCAAGTGCAGTGGATTATTAACCATGACACAGTGACCATGGAAGAACATCTGGATTGACAGATTAGAGCAGTAGTTCCCAAGCTTTTTTTCTTTGGAGCCCCACTACTTCCATCCATCCATTTTCTTCCGCTTTATCCAGAGTCGGGTCGCGGGGGCAGCAGCTCACAAAGCCGCCCAGACCTCCCGATCCACACACACCTCCCCCAGCTCCTCCGGGGGAACCCCAAGGCGTTCCCAAGCCAGCCGAGAGATGTAATCCCTCCAGCGTGTCCTGGGTCTTCCCCAGGGCCTCCTCCCAGTGGGACGTGCCCGGAACACCTCTCCAGCGAGGCGTCCAGGGGGCATCCGGAAAAGATGCCCGAGCCACCTCAACTGACTCCTTTCGACATGGAGGAGCAGCGGCTCGACTCCAAGCTCCTCCTGAGTGACCAAGCTCCTCACCCCATCTCTAAGGGAGCGCCCAGCCACCCTGCGGAGGAAACTCATCTTGGCCGCTTGTACTCGCAATCTCGTTCTTTCGGTCATGAGCCAAATCTCATGACCATAGGTGAGGATCGGAATGTAGATCGATTGGTAAATCGAGAGCTTTGCCCCCCCTACTCAGCTCTCTCTTCACCACGACGGTCCGATACAGCGACCGCATCACTGCAGATGCTGCACCGATCCGTCTGTCGATCTCACGCTCCATCCGTCCTTCACTCGTGAACAAGACCCCAAGATACTTAAACTCCTCCACTTGAGGCAAGGACACTCCACCGACCTGAAGAGGGCAAAGCACCTTTTTCCATGGCCTCGGATTTGGGGGTGCTGATTTTCATCCCGGGCGCTTCACACTCGGCTGCAAACCTCCCCAGTGCACGCTGAAGGTCCTGATTTGACGAAGCCAACAGAACCACATCGTCCGCAAACAGCAGAGATGAGATTCTGTGGTTCCCAAACCAGACCCCCTCCACACCCTGGCTGCACCTAGAAATTTTGTCCATAAAAATAATGAACTGAACCAGTGACAAAGGGCAGCCCTGGCGGAGGCCAACGTGCACTGGAAACAGGTTTGACTTACTACCAGCAATGCGAACCAAGCTCCTGCTGCGGTCGTACAGGGACCGGATAGCCCTTAACAAAGGACACCGGACCCCGTACTCCCGGAGCACTCCCCACAGGGCGCCCCGAGGGACACGGCCCCCCTACTTGTACCTCAGAAAGGCTCCTCCTTTTCTCTGTTTCATCTCAAGAAAATTACCTTTTTAATTAGTTTTGATTGTCAACCAAGTGTGTTATTATGACTATTTTTAATTGGTGTACTTTGTTCACCTCAGACCAGACAAAACCTCAGTCACCCCCTGTGACCTTTGGCAGCCCCCTAAGGGAACAACAGACCTCAGTTTGGGAACCAGGATATTATAATGTGCTCTGCATGATCATTTTTGGTTGGGATGCACATGTTTCAGTCTTTTAAGTGAACATATTTTAAAGCTACAGTGTGTAGGATTTAGTGTCCTCTAGTGGTGAGGGTGCAGGTTGCATTATGCCATTGTGAGTGACAATTTGGTTTCCCTTCACATTTTTCCTTTTCATTTTCCTTCCGGCCATGGAAGACTCCATTAAATTTTGGAGGTGATTCAGATCTGGATCCGGATTCTGCATCAAGTTTCACTTTATATAGGCTGTCCTTCACGGATTCTCACCACATATTAGGGCATGGAAGACTCCTTTGAGTTTTAGGAGGTGATCCAGATCCAGTTTCTGGATCAAGATTTCCCTTTATACGCAATCACATGTGATTCAATTCCATATAGTTTTTGAAAAAATAAAAAGGTTGGTTTCTTTTCTAATAGACCTCGTATAGGCTTTGAAGAATTACTTCAAAACCTCTTCACAGATTCTCTCAATGCAGTATTCAATTTCAGCTAATAAACGCATCTAAAACACATCTAAATCCTACACGATGCACGAAATGAGTCACTTTTGTCATTGCTGTCATTTTCAAAATGACTCAAAGAAAGTCTGTATTGTTCAGTTTTGGTTCAGTTCTTTCTTTAAAAAAGAAACCCAGCAGGCATTACTGTTTGAACCACTCTTGCACATGTAATCAATGATAGATGCTGCAATAATAGTAACAGGAGAAGTGAGTGAAAGTGCAGTCGAGGAAAAAAGGAGAAACAGCAGCATACTTCAAAACCCGTTTGCCACAGTGGGACAGCACTCATTCAGCATCCACAATTTCAACCCTATAACACTGTATCCTTTTTTTAAACTGGAACATTTACTTGAACAAAATAACATCTAGCACTTACAGCTTTCACCACGTCACTGTCTGTGGTGTTATCCTTTTCTCCAGCCTGACTGTGAAAACACGTTGAAACACTCTTAACCAACACAAGAGTTAAAAACATGATCATTCCTTCAACAGCCAAACAATTTGCGCGGCACCCCGTGGCAAGAAAATAGGCAATCGCAGCTGACATGTTTGCCACAATGACCTGTGCATCCTCCAGAATCAGAGCCCAACTGAATCACGAGGCCATCTGTGAAGCACATCTGCTCTGTGTACGACAACTCTTGAGTGTAAATGAACAATAACTAGCAGCGGACATGATCACAACTTTTAATTAATTACTTTTATTATTTTTATTTTTCTCTCTCTTTCTTTGTTTTCCTGAGCTCTGCTTTTGAATCAGCCAGACCGAACGAAACATGTTGCTTCTGAGTAATGGCACCTCAGAGTTCCTACTTCCTCTGTGGGATTCTGTGACTGGCAACTCAAAAAATTCTGTCAAAGCAGAAGCACAGTTGGTTCGACTTTGCGCAAACGCTATGGTAAAGCCTGTATGGGTTTTTTTTTTGTTGTTTTTTTGTTTATTGGGAAGGCCTTCAAGTAAGGGCTTTAAATGACTCTGACCATGCAACATTGGTTATCATTCATGTACAATGCATTGCAGATATTTAAATTCCACTGAAGTTCTTTTCATAATTATTTACAATACATTTCTTCAGCCACAGAGACACCGTATCAGAATAACATCCCTAAAATCGATGTTTGCAGTAGTGGCCAAAATTCACCTAATCAGCTAGAGGCCAGTTAGTGAAGCTAACTTTTTCCTTAGCAGTTAAGATTTTCAGCTAATTTTGACAACCATTAGTGGACTAATTAACTTCTGCTAAAATTTGTTCTGCTAACTTTAAGTCAGCTAACATTTTCTTGAATAAAGTTTAAGGGTCATGCATTAATGAGATTATTAAAATTATTTTCCATATATATTGTTATATCTTAATATTTCTTTTTCATTTACTGCTTTCTGTACTGTGTATGTATTACATGGAAACAACTGTTCAGTTTCATTAGTTCATTTAATTATTTGCATCTTGATCACCATCTGATCTTGCATTTGGGAACCTCCATGTTTATGCTACAAATTAAAATTTCAGCTCTTTAGGTCTGCCCCCCAGGGTTTTACAGCTAACCCCCAGCCAAAGCTAAATTCATATCATAATAGTAAATGGTTAACGGTTATTCGGAGTGTCAGCTAAATGTTTGCAGTTTGTGATTATCAAAGCTCACTTTTAGGTTAGCTGTGCCTACCACTGGCTGTTTGGATCTTCAGCTGAGGTTCCATGCTAAAGATGATTCTGTTCCACACCTTGCACTTGATGACAGTGTGGCATAATGGTTGAAACTGTGGTGAGATGCCCTGTGAGGGCTATCTGAATTAACTGACTCTGCTCTTCCTGAAATTGGGTGCGTTTGAGTGGGTAGAAGAACATGAGGCGTTCTCTCAACCTGCCTTATATTAATGGAAGCAAAGCAGAAAAGTGACAAAATGGTAAACGTTGTATGTGGTCGTAGAATTCCCAACGCTATTACACCTACTCAAAAATGGATTTCTTGTAAATATGATGTAGGGGGTCATGTAATACCTTTGAGGTTTCATTTGTGGGTATATTTGTCTGTATAACTGCTGTCCAGATTTGAAAGCAGTACAGATGAAACCTGTGCTACAAATTGCAGCATTTTTATGTTTGTTTTTTTTTAAGGCGTAAATACTATTATTTTAATACATGCAGGATCTTTGGGGCCACATGAAAAACAACAATCTGAGATTTCTAACGTCCACCAAGGGTTGACGAGGACTCAGAATATAACAGACATGATTCACATCGTAACCCGGACTGTACCTGCATCCGGATTCCACAACACAATGCAATAATTGCATACTGAACCAGAATGGTCCGACTGATCAAGATGTTGCAATGTGATATTTAATTCACAAGGTGAAACAACGATATATTGTGCAGCCCTAGTCAACGCTAACAAACATTTGGCTTCCACTGCTCCATTGTGGCACGTTACATAGCAGCCTCATGGCATCCTTGTATGTCACATTAAGTTTCTACATACTGCTTTTCTTGTAGCACCACCATAAGTAGGCAGTATAGATTGGGCACAGATCTGTACCACAATAAATTTAGTTTGTGCCTATACAGAAACTTAAAAAAAAAAAAAAAACATATATTTGGACTGCTCACGAACTGATCTGTCCATGTGAGTGGTTGTTGCATGAGGACTAATATTCAGATAGGTAGGTTATTGACGAACGGACACTCTGTTTGTACACACAATGAAAACAACAGTTATGTGAAATGAAAGTAAAAATACAAAACTTCTCTGCTTCACATCAGGGAGCTTTTACCTCTCCATAAAACGGTGTCAGTTGAGTCTGCCATCTGAATCGTAAAATTGTCAGGTTGTGACGTAGTGCAGGCTCTTACAGGAAATGATACATGACACTTGGAATGAATAACAACCTTTCTTGCTGACGCAGTTTTAATGGCGATATTAATATGTTTGATTTTAAATGTCAGTGTTCTGCCGAAAGCAATGCAAAATTTCTTGTGTTCTGACTCATGTCTAAATTATGTGTGCAAAGCCCGTTTATGCTTTTAGCTTCTTATAAAATAAGAAACAGGTAAATGCCACTCCAACTAACTTGTTGCCAGGGTTACAGTAAGGACATTTAATGAGTTGTGGTAGATTCTCTGATGTCTTATAAATTAATCCTCTGGTCATAAAGTCATTAGACTGAGTTCAAACCAAAACTGATTTTTAATCCTGCTGTTTTTGGCACATTAACGTGTCCCCAACACCGATCAAGGGAATATTTCCCTCTCAGACTGCATTTCAGTGATGTCGTGGCACCATGGCCTTAGGCCAGAAAATCAGAGATGTGACGAATTGATTCTTTACTCAGCCATGCTCAAAAACCTTGTGGAGCAGGAAAAACCAAGAAAAGACACCATCAAATGTTTAATTGCTGGAAATGATAAATCATGATTGTCCACATGGAGCTAGGGGGTGTCACTGGCTCACAGGTGCACAGAAGGTTGGGTAGCTTGTTTATCCGTTCAAGCACATTTCTATGATCTTAGCACAGTTCAGTATTTGGATCTTGTTTTCTGTTTTCCAGATCAGATCAGATTGAGGGCAGTGTGTTAAATCTTGCTGCATTACATCCCTATGGGGATGGCTTCACACAACCACACCAGTCTCCACTCTTATATGGGCGAATTGGAAACTCGGCTCCGCACCGTGGAAAATTCTACAGCTAGCCAGGCCCCTGTAGTCAGTGTGGACCAAGGTAGCTTAGCCGCCGTTAGTTTCCCTCTGGCAGATCCCGAGCAGCCAGGAAAGCAGGCCGACTGGGTGACTGTGAGGAGGAAGTGTAGTTCTAAATAGAAGCCCCGTGTACACCGCCAACCTGTTCACATTTCTAACCGTTTTTCCCCACTCGATGACACACCCGCCCAGGATCAAACTCTGGTTATTGGCGACTCTGTTTTGAGAAATGTGAAGTTAGCGACACCAGCAACCATAGTCAATTGTCTTCCGGGGGCCAGAGCAGGCGACATTGAAGGAAATTTGAAACTGCTGGCTAAGGCTAAGCGTAAATTTGGTAAGATTGTAATTCACGTCGGCAGTAATGACACCAATCGGAGGTCACTAAAATTAACATTGAATCGGTGTGTAACTTTGCAAAAACAATGTCGGACTCTGTAGTTTTCTCTGGGCCCCTCCCCAATCGGACCGGGAGTGACATGTTTAGCCGCATGTTCTCCTTGAATTGCTGGCTGTCTGAGTGGTGTCCAAAAAATGAGGTGGGCTTCATAGATAATTGGCAAAGCTTCTGGGGAAAACCTGGTCTTGTTAGGAGAGACGGCATCCATCCCACTTTGGATGGAGCAGCTCTCATTTCTAGAAATCTGGCCAATTTTCTTAAATCCTCCAAACCGTGACTATCCAGGGTTGGGACCAGGAAGCAGAGTTGTAGTCTTACACACCTCTCTGCAGCTTCTCTCCCCCTGCCATCCCCTCATTACCCCATCCCCGTAGAGACGGTGCCTGCTCCCAGACCACCAACAACCAGTAAAAATCTATTTAAGCATAAAAATTCAAAAAGAAAAAATAATATAGCACCTTCAACTGCACCACAGACTAAAACAGTTAAATGTGGTCTATTAAACATTAGGTCTCTCTCTCTTCTAAGTCCCTGTTAGTAAATGATATAATAATTGATCAACATATTGATTTATTCTGCCTTACAGAAACCTGGTTACAGCAGGATGAATATGTTAGTTTAAATGAGTCAACACCCCCGAGTCACACTAACTGTCAGAATGCTCGTAGCACGGGCCGAGGCGGAGGATTAGCAGCAGTCTTCCATTCCAGCTTATTAATTAATCAAAAACCCAGACAGAGCTTTAATTCATTTGAAAGCTTGACTCTTAGTCTTGTCCATCCAAATTGGAAGTCCCAAAAACCAGTTTTATTTGTTATTATCTATCATCCACCTGGTCGTTACTGTGAGTTTCTCTGTGAATTTTCAGACCTTTTGTCTGACTTAGTGCTTAGCTCAGATAAGATAATTATAGTGGGCGATTTTAACATCCACACAGATGCTGAGAATGACAGCCTCAACACTGCATTTAATCTATTATTAGACTCAATTGGCTTTGCTCAAAATGTAAATGAGTCCACCCACCACTTTAATCATATCTTAGATCTTGTTCTGACTTATGGTATGGAAATTGAAGACTTAACAGTATTCCCTGAAAACTCCCTTCTGTCTGATCATTTCTTAATAACATTTACATTTACTCTGATGGACTACCCAGCAGTTGGGAATAAGTTTCATTACACTAGAAGTCTTTCAGAAAGCACTGTAACTAGGTTTAAGGATATGATTCCTTCTTTATGTTCTCTAATGCCATATACCAACACAGTGCAGAGTAGCTACCTAAACTCTGTAAGTGAGATAGAGTATCTCGTCAATAGTTTTACATCCTCATTGAAGACAACTTTGGATGCTGTAGCTCCTCTGAAAAAGAGCTTTAAATCAGAAGTGCCTGACTCTGTGGTATAACTCACAAACTCGCAGCTTAAAGCAGATAACCCGTAAGTTGGAGAGGAAATGGCGTCTCACTAATTTAGAAGATCTTCACTTAGCCTGGAAAAAGAGTCTGTTGCTCTATAAAAAAAGCCCTCCGTAAAGCTAGGACATCTTACTACTCATCACTAATTGAAGAAAATAAGAACAACCCCAGGTTTCTTTTCAGCACTGTAGCCAGGCTGACAAAGAGTCAGAGCTCTATTGAGCCGAGTATTCCTTTAACTTTAACTAGTAATGACTTCATGACTTTCTTTGCTAATAAAATTTTAACTATTAGAGAAAAAATTACTCATAACCATCCCAAAGACGTATCGTTATCTTTGGCTGCTTTCAGTGATGCCGGTATTTGGTTAGACTCTTTCTCTCCGATTGTTCTGTCTGAGTTATTTTCATTAGTCACTTCATCCAAACCATCAACATGTCTATTAGACCCCATTCCTACCAGGCTGCTCAAGGAAGCCCTACCATTATTTAATGCTTCGATCTTAAATATGATCAATCTATCTTTATTAGTTGGCTATGTACCACAGGCTTTTAAGGTGGCAGTAATTAAACCATTACTTAAAAAGCCATCACTTGACCCAGCTATCTTAGCTAATTATAGGCCAATCTCCAACCTTCCTTTTCTCTCAAAAATTCTTGAAAGGGTAGTTGTAAAACAGCTAACTGATCATCTGCAGAGGAATGGTCTATTTGAAGAGTTTCAGTCAGGTTTTAGAATTCATCATAGTACAGAAACAGCATTAGTGAAGGTTACAAATGATCTTCTTATGGCCACAGACAGTGGACTCATCTCTGTGCTTGTTCTGTTAGACCTCATTGCTGCTTTTGATACTCTTCTTCACAGACTAAGGTTAATTATGGAGTTCCACAAGGTTCTCTGCTAGGACCAATTTTATTCACTTTATACATGCTTCCCTTAGGCAGTATTATTAGACGGCATTGCTTAAATTTTCATTGTTACGCAGATGATACCCAGCTTTATCTACCCATGAAGCCAGAGGACACACACCAATTGGCTAAACTGCAGGATTGTCTTACAGACATAAAGACATGGATGACCTCTAATTTCCTGCTTTTAAACTCAGATAAAACTGAAGTTATTGTACTTGGCCCCACAAATCTTAGAAACATGGTGTCTAACCAGATCCTTACTCTGGATGGCATTACCCTGACCTCTAGTAGTGCTGTGAGAAATCTTGGAGTCATTTTTGATCAGGATATGTCATTCAGTGTGCATATTAAACAAATATGTAGGACTGGTTTTTTGCATTTACGCAATATCTCTAAAATTAGAAAGGTCTTGTCTCAGAGTGATGCTGAAAAACTAATTCATGCATTTATTTCCTCTAGGCTGGACTATTGTAATTCATTATTATCAGGTTGTCCTAAAAGTTCCCTGAAAAGCCTTCAGTTAATTCAAAATGCTGCAGCTAGAGTACTAACAGGGACTAGAAGGAGAGAGCATATCTCACCCATATTGGCCTCTCTTCATTGGCTTCCTGTTAATTCTAGAATAGAATTTAAAATTCTTCTTCTTACTTATAAGGTTTTGAATAATCAGGTCCCATCTTATCTTGGGGACCTCATAGTACCATATCACCCCAATAGAGCGCTTCGCTCTCAGACTGCAGGCTTACTTGTAGTTCCTAGGGTTTGTAAGAGTAGAATGGGAGGCAGAGCCTTCAGCTTTCAGGCTCCTCTCCTGTGGAACCAGCTCCCAATTCAGATCAGGGAGACAGACACCCTCTCTACTTTTAAGATTAGGCTTAAAACTTTCATTTTTGCTAAAGCTTATAGTTAGGGCTGGATCAGGTGACCCTGAACCATCCCTTAGTTATGCTGCTATAGACTTAGACTGCTGGGGGGTTCCCATGATGCACTGAATGTTTCTTTCTCTTTTTGCTCTGTATGCACCACTCTGCATTTAATCATTAGTGATTGATCTCTGCTCCCCTCCACAGCATGTCTTTTTCCTGGTTCTCTCCCTCAGCCCCAACGAGTCCTAGCAGAAGACTGCCCCTCCCTGAGCCTGGTTCTGCTGGAGGTTTCTTCCTGTTAAAAGGGAGTTTTTCCTTCCCACTGTCGCCAAGTGCTTGCTCACAGGGGGTCGTTTTGACCGTTGGGGTTTTTACGTAATTATTGTATGGCCTTGCCTTACAATATAAAGCGCCTTGGGGCAACTGTTTGTTGTGATTTGGTGCTATATAAATAAAATTGATTGATTGATTGATTGATTATATAATTTGAACTGGACAAATATTTTTCCAGTGGCTTTACTCAACCATGTTTCAATGGCAGGATGAAACTGGAGTGTCCGGTGGAACTGAACCTATAACCTGGTCAGGCAAGGGTACTAACCACTGCTCCGTTGGGCTGTCCATGACATTAATGTTTCTTGAATAAACTTAACTGGATACAAAACTAACTGAACACAATTAACAGAATATGAAGCTAACTCAATGTAAAACTATCTGAATAAAACTATCTGATAAAAAAGTAACAAGGTGATCAGAGATAGCAGACATGCAACTAGTGGACTATAACAACAAAGCAATTTTGATCAAATAATTTGAAAATAAATATTTAATTTTTTTTAAATAAAAAAGTCACAACACATGCAATGGCTCAATGAGTCTGACTGCTTTTTTCAGTAAGGGCCCCATCACACAGTGCAAACTTGGTCGATTTGCACATAAAGTGCACATGAAGCAGGAATCGTGTGCAAAATGTGTAAAATCACAGCTGCCTCGTGCACCTGTTGCTACAACTATTTGTGCACACCAGCGGCTGAAAGACAGAGTATGTACTGTGTGAACCAATCAAACCCTCTCGCTGTAGGTGTCGGCCAAATTCCGGGTGACACGCACAAACATCTAACACTGCTCGCATGGCACTTAGAAAATGTGTGTCCATTCTCACTGTTCACACGGCAACAGTCAGCAGATGATCATTGTCATGCTGGCAGTGAAATTTCTGTAAGTGCCTCACGAGTGTGAAGTTGCCAAGTGCACATGTGGTGTGCCAGAGTGTCGCTCCCCCCAACAACACGTGTGCGTGTGTTTCACGCTCCCACCCACCCCCCCTCCCCCAGCACGTGTACTTGTGGTTTGCGCTTCCCCCGCAGGCGAGGCTTCTCTCATCTGATCACAGAGTGACATCTTGGTCTGCACACTGACAGGACAGGGGGCGTGGCTGGCTGCCCACAGCTGTTGAGATATCTCCGGTTCTGGACATCACAGGTGCAGCACATGTCCTGTGTTTTGACGGACACGCGCATGTGTGTGCTTGTGTGGAAATGCATAAAAACGGACTGTCAGTTCATTTGGACACGCAGCAGGCGATCTGAATGTCACATCCGAAAGGACACGCATGTCGGGCTGTGAGCGGCACGCCACAGGACCGGGACAACCCAACAGTGCGACAAATACGCCACTTTCAGTCATGTATCAGCAGAAATTCGCTGTACCAAATGCCGTTTGTTCAGTTATCACAGCGCTTTATTTCTTTTTTTAGAAAATATGTTTATTTGCTTGTTGATTTTAGTCATTTCATGCTCCTGTTACAAGACAGTGATTGTAGCGCAGTGGTAAAGTTTCTGTCTAATAATCAGAGCGTGTGGGTTTGAATCCCATGGAATTTTTTCTTTTCATTTTACCAGGGTTATTTAACCACAGGCTTCTGTATTGCATCCCCTTTTATGTATTATTTATATCAACCCAGTGATATTCACTAATTATACAGCTGTTTTTTATTTTATTTTCCTCCACATTAGCAGCGCAGTGTGGTGCAGCTCATCCCATGGAACACAGTGCGAGCAGCTGCAGCAGTTGGCACAATGTTTCGTGGTGCGCTCATACGAGCTCTACCGCTGTGAGTCGCCCTGAGTTGTATGTGTTCGCACTATGTGTGAAGGGGCCCTTAGTGTTGAGGACCCCAGCAACTTGAAAAGGCCATGGAGACACTCATGTTATACCTAGCTGTGATTGGTAGATGGCTACTTTTGGGAGGTGGCTGTCATGCAGAACCCAAAACTATTTCCTAGTATGGTGTGGCAGTTGTTATAGGTCCAATCTGATGGCAGGTTTGTGAGGTCCTCGGCCCTATGAAGGGGCCCTTAAATTTGTTCTCAACGGATCATTTTCTGCACTTTGCTTATTTAAAAAAGAAAGAAAAAAAGCAAAACAGACATGACAATGTATGGAGAAAAATTCTTTTGTTACTGTTCTATTATTTCTGAACATCAACTTTTTATTATGATAATAAAATATTTTCGATTTACCTATAAACTTTGCCCAAATTCTGTCCGCAATTTTTCCTAATTAATAATCCAAAGGAAAAATCACAAAACACGTAAAGGTCGTGAACTTAGCAATTTGATGATACATTCACCTTTGTTATTAAAAAGTATCAGTATTAGTATCGGTGACGCTGGCCTTGTATTTACTTGGTATCAGATCGATACCAAATCTTGACATATCGCACAGCACTACTGCACAAGTTAAAGACTTGGAAGAAATGATTTATAATCTGGAATGTAATTTTTTTAAACGATAGTGTTGACTGCAGTGAGATATGTCCTTTAAAGCAGAAGTCTCAAAATAAACTTTTGAGCTTTTAGCCAAAGTGATTCAGGGCAAAGGTTATGCCAAAGAATCCACTTAGGTATAGTTGGCTGTTTGCAAAGGTGTCCACCAAGTGGTGGTTAGGGTTAGGGTTAGGCCCCATAAGTACTTGCTCAGCAGGTGAGGCCTGGATTCTTATTTAATTTTGTTTTGCATCACCTTTTCCCGTTTTTTTTTTTTGTTGTTGTTTTTTTGTGTGTGTGTGTGTTTTTTGGCCTGCTTATTTCAGTGTATGACAGATTGGAAATATGATTCATTGGCAGCGCGCATTTCCAAAGATGCACTATCCAACTCTGACTGCGGGGCGCTTGTCAGTTTGATTGGCAGTGAATATAGCCGGCTATGTAAAGAGCTGTGCTTTCATTTCACGTTGTGAGGGGTGTGCACTGTAGCATTAAATAGGCCACCAACACAAATGTGGTCCGCACAAATTCCCCTGACATTTCTGTGCATGGAAATGCAAATGTTTTTCTTTGAAGGGGGCCAAAAGTAAATAACAAGCCTTAAAAAAACACAAAAAAACAAAAGGATTTAGCATGCCTCCAAGTACCTCAATCAGTTGCTTTAACAGCTTCAAATATTCGCTGTTCTTGTGGTCATGATTGAAGATAAGACCATTTTAATTAAACAACCCACAATTCTTGATCTCTCTTATGTATTCCCATCAAAAACCCTTCACCAGAGGAGGAAAATTAGTTATTTCAAGCAGCTTTCTCAGGTTTTTTTTTTTTTTTTTTTTTTTTTCTTGTTTGGCTTCTTTTTAAGGTGGGTCCATTTAATATGTTGGGGTTAAGACCAGAATCACAACAGCTTGCAGGCATGTAGTGCAGCTCCTGCTATTTCTGTTTCTGTTCGCCATCTGTACTCATGAAACACCCAACACGTGTCGAAGATAAAGGTAAGACTGTATTGTACAAGAAACATGAACATTTTTTGATAGTTAGGGGAGGTGATGGTGTAGTTGGTTAAGCACTGGGCTTCAGACCAGTGGATCCTCAGTTAAAGTCCCATCCTGATTGGAAAATCACTAAGGGCCCTTGGGCAAGGTCCTTAATCCCCTCATTGCTCCAGGTGTGTAGTGAGTACCTTGTATAGCAGCACCCTCACACTAGGGTGAATGTGAGGCATTATTTGTGATGCGCTTTGAGTGTCTGATGCAGATGGAAATGCGCTATTTAAGTGCAGTCCATTTATAGTAATTGAATTTCTGGAGTGTACTGACATTTTTACACATTTGGCATATTTGAATATTACTAGCCACATTAAAGAAAACGTAGCACTAAAATGGGCGGGTAGCATCACCTGTGGTTGGCATTAACGTTACTGTGTTCTTTAGCATCAGTCATCAAATTAATTTCTGGTAGACTCCATACCACGACCACATAATGGGGCATTTCTTGCAATATTTAATCTCTAAAGAAACTAAAGATCAATAAATAATACAGTAAACAATAATTCAGTCATAAAGTAGATAGATCTTTGTGCAATCATTTGATACCTTCATTCCACACTTGAGAATTAGACTGAGGAGTCAGCGTGTCTGAGTTTACGATTTTCTTGGACCAAGACTAAGATGCAGGCTTTCAGTGACTCACTGGACTCGGCTCTCAGATGTTTTTCTGTATGTGGTGACCTTGCAGGGAGATTCATTTATCTCAGCTGTGACATTCATGTGTCTGGTTCTGCCTTAGCGATTGAGAGTCATCTGGAAACAGCTTATGGAGTCATGAAGTCACTGGACAGAGTTGATTGACAATGCTAATATTTTTGCAGGAGATCAAAGGTCCAAGTCTTTAGGGTCCTGATACTTCCTGTGTTACTGTATAGTTGTGAGACTTGGATGGTAACCATCGACCATGGCTGGGCAATCATGTGCCATGTGGTGCCAAGACACTGCAGGTTTCACTTTCTAGCAATCACCTCAGCGGGTAATTTAATTGATGTTCAGATGTTCACGTTCAGGAGAGAAGCTCATCAGCAAACCCACCTGCTGATTTGAGTGGTTGCAAGGGAAGCCTGCACTGTCTTGCTCCTCGTTGCCCACCCCTGCCATAGACCTAAGCGATGACTGGATGCCTTTGGTACCAGGTCTCTTTGGAGGATCCTTTGGTACCATACCACTGGAATGACTTTGTGTTGGACAAACGGTTACTCAGGGAGATACAGATGACACATACCACTTGCATGGATCAACAATAGCTACCACATTTTGGCCATTTGGTGCGCTTTCTTGGGCGCAATTAAACATGCCTTAAGACCACTTCACACATAGTGCAAATATGTACAACTCCAGGGCGACACCCGTCAGAGTAGCTGGTACGTGCGCACCACGAAACCTGCTGACGGGCAGGCATGCACGATGCTGGTGCGATGGTTCGGCATGCGGGAACACAGTGCCACCAGCTGCACGATGTGGTTACACATTGTGCAGTTGGTGTGAAGAAAAAAATAAATTACAAATAAAAAAAAAATACATGCTGCGACCATTCCGTGCACGTGGAAACACAGTAGCTTTTCCCCAGCAGCTGCGTAATGTGGTTACACATCGCACAGCTGAAGAAAAAAAAACTACGTCACCCACGGGAGTCTAACCCACGCCTTCCAAAACCTCTGATATGATCCGTCTGTTCCTCTGTAGATGATCCATGGTCACTGACGTACAGTCATGAAATCACATAAATAAGAAGCAGTTCGCTTATCTCTTCATGTCCACATCTGCTGGCACGTGTCCTGCAGGCCTGTGTGTGTCTTGCCGACATGCGTGTCTTGTAGACGGCGCCCCACAGGGCACCACATCATGTGGAACAGAGCTCACGTGGGTGACGTGACAGTCAGATCACCTGCTGCGTGTTATGATCTAACAGTCCATTTCAACCTGGTGACAGCCTGTCCATGTGCGCATGCGCTCGCTTGCTGCAGCCCATTGCCACAGTGATATATGTTTTATTTTTGTCTACTTGATGACAGCAAACAGACACGTGTGTCACAGTGGTCAGTTGTTAGTCCATCTCTGTCCAAACACAGTACTGTCCGGCTGGGATGTCCAGAATGACAGATCTCCACGGCCGCTTCATCCATAGCCACACCTCTTGTCAGTTCAGCGCACACACCAAAGCCACACTCATGGGGCACTTAGACAAATTTCACTGCGAATACGACAGTGATTGTCTGCAGTCTGTTGTCGTGCCAAGAGTGCGAATGGCCACACATTTTCTAAGTGTCATGCGAGCGGTGTTCAATGTTCCTGCGTGTCACCTGGAATTTGGCTGACACCTGCTGTGAGAGGGTTCGATGGGCTTGCACAGCACACACTCTGTCTTTTAGCCGCTGGTGTGTGCAGATAGTTGTAGCAACAGGTGTACGAGGCGTTGGAAGCACGGTTTGCATACAATTCCTTCTTCATGCGCACTTAATGAGCAATTTGACCAAATTCGCACTATGTGTGAAGGGGCCCTTAGTGTTGAGGACCCCAGCAACAGGAAAAGGCCATGGAGACACTCATGTTGTACCTAGCTGTGATTGGTAGATGGCTACTTTTGGGAGGTGGCTGTCATGCAGAACCCAAAACTATTTCCTAGTATGGTGTGGTAGTTCTTATAGATCCACTCTCATGGCAGGTTTCTGAGGTCCTCAGACCAGAACTTGTTCTCTCGTTCAAGGTTGAAGACCAAAGGAGACTCTGCTTTTGAGGTTGTGGATCCAAAACTGTGGTATGCACTGCCACTTCTGAGATCTATGGACACTGTGGAAACTTTTAAAGAGAAGCTTAAAACCTTTTAATTATTTTTATGTCATTGTTTTAATTTTTGTATTTCTATTTTTATTTTATTGTCGTTGTAAAGCACTTCATGATTTTATTGTGAAAGGTGTCATATAAATAAACTTTACTTACTTATACAGTACATAGTGAATTGTGATAATCATATTGTGGATACTGTACTGAATTAGTTTTTCACTGTTTTTCATGATACCATGAAAAATCAACTACTGCATGGAAGAATGGTCTCTAGGAGAAGAATCATGAATGATTTCTAAAATATATAAATTGGAAAACATAACATCAAGGATTATACTTTGTACTTCAAAATCATTTGTTTCCTTAAAGTTAAACATTCACCACAGATTATCGTCTATGTAAGTAGTGTGACCTGTGATGTAATTATTGTGATATGTGCTGAATCGTGACAGGTGTATCTTGGAGCTGATGTATTGTTACCAGTGGTAGGCACAGATAACCAAAAAGTTAGCTTTGAGAACAGATAATCAGCTAACTGAAAAGTTATCTTTTATAAAGCTACACTGATAAACCACCCCAAAATTTATCAGTTAGCTGCAGCTAACTTCCAGTATCATCTCCGGTGCATTTGCAACTACTAACAAGCTGATTTTGAGTTTTAACATCACAATTGCTTCTGGTAGCATCAAAGGTGACCACAGACCCAAACAACGACTCAGCACTTCTGTCTTTGAGCACCCTGCCCACTGCTGGAAGTTCCTGTTTACTACATAACTTGCAGCAGAGAATCAGTTGAGAGGAGCAGCAAAGCTCAACTCTCTACTCAATAGCAGTGTCGCCGTAAGGCGGAGGTCTTGGAAAATAAAGCAGTGCTGACTTATGGTTTTGAGTTATAAATAAAATTAATACCGATAGAAAAACTCTATTAATGTCAATTCTGTCATTTGTACAAAGTTAAAATATAATATATATCTTTTAATTTTAAATAATGCACTAATTCTGAAGTTTTGTAACAATCACAGACAGATGCCAAAGGCATTACGGTTAAAATGTGCTCTGCTAACCCTGATTGGTTGACTTATTCATTCTATGTAAAAACCAACACGTTAATGTGAGGTGTGTGTTGGTGTTTACATATAAATGTGCTTTTGTAAAATATGCCATTTTTTATTTGTTAAAAAAGCATATGCAAAACATTGCCAAGTTGTAATTAGACAACCATCTGATATAACCGGTGTCAAAATAAATAGAACACGCTCATACTGCCATGAACACTACTGGCCAGTAGATGGCAGTAGAGACCATGAAAACTTGCCAAAACAAAATTCCAGATAATCCATCTGCTATGTGCGTGGAAGATGCGTGGAATTTAATGAATGCAAACTGAATTTCAGACATATATATATTACTCTGGAACAAAGGCAACAGACAGTGTATGACATAAGCAAGATTCTAAAGTGCAAACAGGAATTGACTGCAATGATTCCAATTGAAAGTAATGGAGAAGCAACCTGGGCTTCTTCTGGCATTTTTACATAAAACAAACACAATAACAATGTCTATAAACCGAGAGAATAAATTCACGAGAGTTTTAGGCACAATATACAAAGAGTTTAATGCTGTTGTCCGTGTGGAGCCTGATCAGAGCGTCTCAAATGCATTTCTTCTGTCGTGAATGTACTGAGATTACCCATAATGCACCTGGACACAGCTTGTCCACACTGAAACCTTCAAAATTAGCGCATTACTTTAAAACTAAAACATATATCTGAAATTTTCACTTTATAAAACTTCAGTTGTGACGTTAATTTAAATAACGTCCGAAATTAGTTTTGTTAAATTTTAACCATAAGTTAAAACTGTATGCCTCTGGATGACTTGGGTGATATTGCCAGTGTATCAGTATAGGGTCAAAAGAAATGATCTTATTTAATTTTTTGTGACCAGTTCTCTTTTGCCTGCAGAGGATAGAGTGGTTTCTTCTGGAACCAGCTCTTCTCTGTTTGCAGAGGACAGAACTCCACATCTACTACAAAACATTTAACAGGTAGATACTCAACTGATTTTACACTTAATAAATGTTTGTAACTGTTAAGCTTTGTTCACCACGTCCACAAAAATATGTTAGCGGTCTAAAAATTATCGGAGCAAAACTTGGTCCGATGATGGTTTTCAAAGTTATCTGAAAAGCTTATCCGATAATGAAAACATTAGCTTCAATAATGGTTAGCGGATTAGCGGAACTGTGCCCACCACTGATTGTTACACTCCTAGCAACCTTACATCTGCCAGGGCTGACAAACTACTGATGGACTGACGTCATACATGTGGCTCTTCACAGAAATGTATTCAAATAAACCAGATCTACAACTTTTTCCAAATGCCAACCAAGTTGACCTTCTTTGTACTTATTAAAATACTAGCTGAGTTACCTGTTCTACACACAGGTAATAGAGATGAATTTCATCCATGTCACTGTATATTTCATGTCACTTTAGTTAAGGTGGAGTAAGTTGCACTGCATTGTGTGTATGTTAATTTTCATAGAGCAATTTGTGACATTCATGAGACTCAAGTGAATGATGATAAAAGGTGATATAGCATGTCATATCACTACAATGCCCTGGCATGTCGTACACAGCAGATACATTTTAATTGAAAAAAATGCACACTTTAACTCGCATGCAGCGCGTGCTGACAGATTGTAATCAAAGTGCACCCTAGCCAGCCGCTACTATGTAGTAAATAAAGTGTGATGCTTACTACATGACCTGAGTAGTGCGTGAACTGCGAAAACAGGGGCTCCAGTGAGCCGGACATGATTGTTTAATTAAAGCACACGAATGCATGTATGCTATAACTCGCATACGGCAAATGTGCGTTAGCCCATTGGAATTGGAATTGAAGTGCACCCTAGCCAACCGCGACTACGTAGTAAGTAAAGTCTGATACTTGCAACCTGACTGGAGTACCACGTCAACTCTAATATATAAGACTGACCATGTGTGTGTGTATGTGTGTTTGCGCACATATGCTTTCAACCTAAGGGCCCCAAGTAACCTCCTCCTTGGTACCCCCAGTTACCATAGCAAGATTGGTGTCGATTGCTTAATTACTGTGGCTGTGCATAGCGAACACACACACACACACAGTCAGCTTTATATATTAGATGTCCATTTGTTTTAAGATTCACTTCTGGAAAATTTATGGAATCTTCTTCTTGTTAAAAATAGAAGAATGTCACCAGATTTCATAAAAAATCATTCCTTATAGTGGGAAAATGAGATAGGAACGAATAAATGAGCACATGACATAGAAGCAGAAATTTAACTTAAAGGACACAAAATTAAAATTCATTCTCAAAGCTTATTTCATCGTGGAAACATGTTTATGTGTATTAGTGTACTTTTGTAATGCACACTTTCTGCAGTGCTTTTTTTCCTCTTCCTTTTATAACATTCACACTTCATTTTAAGTCCAGAGGACAAGAATCAGGTTTAGAGCTCAGCTCAAACTATGGCTGAAAACAAATCAGTCATGTGACCACTAGACTTTTAACATTCCCTTGTGTTGTTTATTTTGTATATTATATTTTCTTTCTTATGTAAATTTGTGCCAGTTCAACATGCAGATCCACCTTGGATTTGCTGTGGCGACCCCGAGTACAAAACAAGGGAGCAGCCGAAGGGACTTACTTACTTTTTATGTATTTGCCTGCCTAGGGACTACGGATGAAAACTAGCTTTGTAGCTATAGTCCGGCATATTTACATTTGTTTTTATACTGATGTTCATTAATGTGCATTGTCCCTATTCAAATAAATAAAGAAAAGAAAAGAAAAGACTAAGGCTTAT
Organism: Thalassophryne amazonica; assembly: GCF_902500255.1. NCBI lineage: Eukaryota > Metazoa > Chordata > Actinopteri > Batrachoidiformes > Batrachoididae > Thalassophryne > Thalassophryne amazonica. Next base: position 147,836,719 of record NC_047103.1, on the reverse strand, counting down.
GTCACACTTGTTGTGAATGTTCTGTTCTCAGCGTAATTTTTGAGTCACATAATTAGAAGAACAAATTGGTTTTGACCAATGAAAGACTTGTTTCAGTTCAACCAAAATCTGAGTAAGTCGACTGTGTGTGACATAACTGTTCGCTCATTTCCACTCAATACCCACGAAAAACAAATTCATTTGCCGAGCCAACAGTATTACCGCCAGCAGCATTTACCGCTGCAAGGGTGCAGTTTTAATGTACAACACAAAAGCAGGAGTGGGGAATCAGACTGTGGTTACCAGCTGATTGTGTACCACTAATTAGGTTAGTAACCACAGCACAAACCACAGTGAAGTGAACTTTACAGGCTCAGAGCTATCCGTGCAATTACAGAGTGAGCCCAACTCATTGTTTCACATTTCCCACTCAGTGTTGTGCTATGCTGTTGTACGTAACAAAAAGCTTCATTTCTTTTTCTTCCTTATTCGCGTTTGAATTAGATGTTCACACCCAGTCTCCTGAAAGAATATAATGTCATGGCCTTGGTTTGTTATGCTTGCATTTTTATGATTTTTATTTAGTGCAGTGATGGGTTTAACCACTGGGAACAAGTGAGCAGATATTATTGGGATCACCTTTTTATTTATATATTTTTGAAGATTCGGATTGTCGGCAACATATGACAATCTGAGATTTGGTGGAAGGACTGTGGCTAAATTGAAAAATCCCAAAATTCTAGTTCCCCAAAGTGAATGTTTTTATTTTTCCAGGCCTCTAGAATGGTTGCTTGATGGCAACTTTTGGAACTCTTAAAAACATAGAGTTTGAAACAGCAATATCTCAATGCACCAAAGAGTGCCCAACTTAACTTTAAGTGATGTCAATCTGAGATAAAAAGAGTTATGGAAAATTTCCTGAATATCAATGAGCAGTTTAGAGCACCACCTACAGTACTGGAGTCAGTTACTTTTTGCCCTATATGTCTAACTGTCATATAAAGATAAAATTGAACAATGGTTGACATATTGTCCCCGATATATGGTGATACAGTAGTGTTCAGAATAATAGTAGTGCTATGTGACTAAAAAGATTAATCCAGGTTTTGAGTATATTTCTTATTGTTACATGGGAAACAAGGTACCAGTAGATTCAGTAGATTCTCACAAATCCAACAAGACCAAGCATTCATGATATGCACACTCTTAAGACTATGAAATTGGGCTATTAGTAAAAAAAAAAGTAGAAAAGGGGGTGTTCACAATAATAGTAGTGTGGCATTCAGTCAGTGAGTTCGTGAATCAGGTGTCCTCTATGTAAGGATGAAGCCAGCACCTGTTGAACATGGAAAATGGGACGTTCAAGACATTGTTCAGAAGAACAGCGTAGTTTGAATAAAAAGTTGATTGGAGAGGGGAAAACGTATACGCAGGTGCAAAAAATTATAGGCTGTTCATCTACAATGATCTCCAATGCTTTAAAGTGGACAAAAAAAAACAGAGATGCATGAAAGAAAATGGAAAGCAACCATCAAAATGGATAGAAGAATAACCAGAATGGCAAAGGCTCACCCATTGATCAGCTCCAGGATGATCAAAGACAGTCTGGAGTTACCTGGAAGAGCTGTGACAGTTAGAAGACGCCTGTGTGAAGCTAATTTATTTGCAAGAATCCCCCGCAAAGTCCCTCTGTTAAATAAAAGACGTGCAGAAGAGGTTGCAATTTGCTAAAGAACACATCAACTGGCCTAAAGAGAAATGGAGGAATATTTTGTGGACTGATGAGAGTAAAATTATTCTTTTTGGGTCCAAGGGCCGCAGACAGTTTGTGAGACGACCCCCAAATTCTGAATTCAAGCCACAGTTCACAGTGAAGACAGTGAAGCATGGTGATGCAAGCATCATGATATGGGCATGTTTCTCCTACTATGGTGTTGGGCCTATATATCACATACCAGGTATCATGGATCAGTTTGGATATGTCAAAGTACTTGAAGAGGTCATGTTGCCTTATGCTGAAGAGGACATGCCCTTGAAATGGGTGTTTCAACAAGACAATTACCCCAAGCACACTAGTAAATGAGCAAAATCTTGGTCTTTTGGCTGTTCCCGTTAGGGGTCGCCACAGCAGATCAATCGTTTCCATCTCACCCTGTCCTCTGTATCTTCCTCTGTCACACCA